>NC_081805.1:18177777-18832500 GCF_030704535.1 Vitis vinifera | reverse complement strand
ACACACACTCACTTTAGGTCCACGTAGGCATCCTAGCCCACCTATGTTACCTTTTAGGTAATTCCTACATGACTTGCATAATTTGCATGATTTGCATTTTTAACGCTGGCATGAACTTGATGTCTTATTTCTATTTATTTATCTATTTATTTTATTTATTTATTTACTTATTTATTTATAATTATTTGGTTAGTTATTTGCTTTTATTTATTTATTTTATAGAATATTGCATGAGATTGATGATTAATTCCGTAAACTAATGTCTTAATTATTTTTGTATACCTATGATAGACATAATGTTTTTAATTGCATAATTTTAATTAGTTTTAATTTTCAATTTCATGACCTTTACTGATTTTAATTCTTATTTTATTTTGGCATAAGATTTGAACGCACACATTGGAGAAGATCCTTGATGTACACAACTGCATATATGTGGGGATATTCTATGCAACATGGAAAGAAGATTTATATTGTTAAAGAAAGGAAAGCAGATCACGGCTGAATGGAGGATGAAAAGGAGATTTATATTGTTAAAGAAAGGAAAGCTAATCATGGTTGAAGGGAGGATGGAAAGAAGATTTTTATTTTTCTAAAACCACGTATAGGCAAGAAAAGCAAAAATAGAAAAAGAGGCTTAAGCAGAAAGAGGTTAATCACCATGAAATAATTGATTTTGGCATCGATGAAGATTCTTCTAATCTTATGATCATCGATGAGAAAGTTGATAGAAATAAAGGTAAGGCAATGAAAAATATTTCAGGGGGGTTATTTTAACTACCAAGCTAAGGATGCGGTCGCAAATAATCATGTCAGTCCTACTACTGCAGTAAACCTAGAATCATCAGATGGATTTCCATCTTCCAAGAGGGCACTACTTTTGTGCATATATTTGCTGGGAAGTTCTTCAATTGGGGAGAAGTCATGGCGAACAATGACTCGCTTCTTGGGAATGATCATGATTTATCGCTTGGCCACAACCAACCACTAGGACTTAGGCATAATCACCATTTGGTTCTCAGTCATGAATTGGTTTTGGGACATGCCTATGATGATGAACTAGCCCTTGGCCAGAACCATGAACATGAAATGGCTCTCCGGCATGCTCATGGCCACCACAATCATGAGAATGGGTTTGATCGTGTGGATGAGAATGGATTAGACATGTCCTAGAATCATGATCTTGATGTTGATCAACACCATAATGATGTTGATAACCATGATAATGAGTTGGGTCTTACTGTTCAGAATCATGCATTGATTTTGTCCGAGAATCATGAATTAGCGCTTGTAGAGAACCATGATCTTGATGAGAACATAAAGCTAACTGCGAGCCAGAGTGGGGAAATCAGTATTGTGGATACCTCTGGAATTTTCTGATGTATAGAGCTGTAGGAGGGCATTGAGAGACACTGCCATTGCTTTTTATTTTGAGATACAGACAGTTAAATCAGACAAGACTTGTTCTACTGCCAAATGTGCAAGTGATGGATGCCCTTGGTGAATTCATTGTGCAAAACTTCCAGGTGTTCCCACCTTCGCAATCAGGACTATCCATGAATCACATACCTTTGGTGGGATTACACATCTCGGTCATCAACAAGCTTCAGTACAGTGGGCCTCAAGTTCAGTTGAGCAAAGCCTGAAAGAAAACCCTCACTATAAACCAAAAGAGATACTAGAAGAGAGACCGAACAGACAACAACAGTGAAGAAGAGGAAAATGATGTGAGAGAAAAGTTGATAGAGAGATGCCAAAGCGTGAAATTGGATGCTTGCAACTCAAGATGGCTTCCATGCAGACAACAAATCCCAAGTGGAGAAAGCTTGTGGGCAAACCCCACACCCAGACGTGTGCGTTAGCTGCGTGAATTCCGACCCCAATAGAAGCACCAGTGAGATACTATTCTGCATGATGAGCGAAGCAACGCATGGGCATGAAGTAGTTGACCCGCAAGTCCGAAATACCAGCGAACCCAATCTTAAGCAGGCACTCCAAACCTGTAACGTCTCCATCTTTTTAGCCTCCATTGATCTTACCGACTCTTTCACGAGAATGGAGGGCGAGGATTATCAAAAGACCGAGACTGATTTAGAAAGTTCCAATGAGGATGCGTTGCAGCACCACAAGGCGTTTTTGAAGCTCTACATCACCCAAGAAGGAGTTCGGTCTCCATTCTCATCTAAGCTTTCGGGTAGAAGAGTCCCCAATGCAACTTTACAAGTTACGGGTGCTGTTGGTTGGAAGAGAGAAGGGGAATATGACTAGGGGCCCACCAGATAATGTTCTTTAGGTTGACACGTTTATTTAATTAAGTCAATTGAAATAGAAAGTGTCATTGGAAGTTTAGAAAGTGGGATCTCCTTTAAGGTTAGAAATACATTTCAAAAAGGGAATAAAAATTTCCCATAGGGGTGGGCTACCATATAAATAAGACAAAAGGAACAGAAAATGGGGAGATATTTTTTTTTAAGCAGGTCCAGATAGAGAGGATTTTTATTTTATTTGGCAGAGAGAACACGCGGATATTTTTTTGGAAGGAGATCCAGACGGATAGAATATATTTTTTCTTTAGCAGAGAGGACAGGCATGGGAGACTTTTCATTTGGAGGTAAGAGAGGACACGAGAGTAATTCTTTTGAGAGGATGCATGAAGAACTTTGAGGAGTTGACATATAACCATAAAAAGAGAGGAGTAGCCCACGAAATCTCCACAAATAACGGTTGATAGGTAAATGTACGCTTTCAAATTTATTTTTGATTTTGTTTTGATCCATCCTTTTAGTCTTAAGTGTTTTAATGATTTTAGTTCTTTGATTTAATTAATCCTATATAATAAATTTCTTGTTTTAGTTTCAATTTAGTTTTAATTTATTTTTATTTTTTATTTTGGATGTGTTTGTGGTTTTAATTCTTTAGTTTAATTTATCCCATTAGATAAAGTTTCCTTTTTTTTATTCCAATTCAATTTAGTTTTAATTTATCTTTTATGTTTAGATGTGTTTGTAGTTTTCTTTAATTTAATTGTTTCTATTATAAAAGTCCTCATTTTTAATTTTGATTTAGTTCAATTTTAATATATTTTTTATGTTAAGATGTGTTTGTGATATTAATTCATTAGTTTAATTATTTCTATAAGAAAAGTTTTTGTTTTTAATTTTGATTTAGTTCAATTTTAATCTATCTCATATGTTTGTGATTTTAATTTGTTAATTTAATTATCCATATTAGAAAAGTTCTTATTTTTAATTTCAAATTAGTTCAATTTTAATCTATCCTATATGTTTTTGTGATTTTAATTCGTTAGTTTAATTATTCATATTAGAAAAGCTCTTATTTTTAATTTTAATTTAGTTCAATTTTAATATATCCTATATGTTTAGATGTGTTTGAGATGTTAATTCATTAGTTTAAGTATTCCTGATAGATAAAGTTCATATTTTTAAAATCCCAAATTAGTTTAATTTTAATTTAGCTATTAGTTTAAATATGTTTGTGATTTTAATTCCTTAGTTTAAGTAATCTGCGAGATAAAGTTTATTTGTTTAATTCCGGATTTAGTTTATAATTTAATTTGAATGCGTTAATGATTTTAATTCCTTATAAATAATTTGTGAGATAAAGTTTACTTTTTTAATTTCGGATTAACTTAGTTTTAGTTTATGATTTAATTTGAATGTGTTAGTGATCCTAATTAGTTTGATTTTAATTCATTTTTAGTTTAAATAATCATGCTAAATAAAGTTTGTGTTTTTAATTCCAATTACTTTAATTTTAATTCGTTTTTAACTTAAAGGCATTCGTGGATCTTAATTCTTTAGTTTAAATGATTGTATCAAATAAAGTTTGAGTTTTTAATATTCCAATAATTTTATTAAGTAGAATTTAATTTTAATTTAGTTTGATTTTAATTTATTTTATAACCTGAATGCGTTCATGATTTTAATTCAATTGTTTGATTAACCCTTTTAGACAAATTCTATATTTTTAATTTCAATCATAGTTTAATTTTATTTTGTTAATTTATTTATTTGCTTTAGTTTAAATATATTTGTGATTTCAATTTGATAGTTTAGCCAATCTTATTAGATGATGATAATGTTCTTTATTTAATCTAGTATTAATTATTTTTAGTATTGAATGTGTTTGTGTGTTTTTTATTTCATTAACTTTGAATTTAATCCATTTATATCTAATTTTGTAGTTGATTATAATTTTGTTTAATTAATTAAGTCAATCACGTGTAATTATTTTCATGTTTTAAGTATGATAATTTTGGCTTTGATCTACTGACATTTAGTATGACCTTTAGGAATTTTAGATAATCAATCCAGTTAATTGCATGTCATTGTTTTCATAACTCAAGATTGTTGAACTTTGGTCTTTGATTTATCATATTTTGTTAAAATGCTAATTTACCTTAATTGATTCCATATTATTATCTCCATATGCTAAGTTTGTTGGCTTTAATCTTTGATTGGTTATTTTAATTTTAATTCATGTGTCTCTTGAAATCTAAATGTTAGTCTTGGGTAATGTTTTGTTAGTTTGTTTGATTAGGAAGTCATAAACTTGATGCCTTAGTGATTGTTAGTTAAATTCTTATTTTTTGAAGGCCACTGGAAACTCATGAAGGTTGGTCTTACCCTCACCACTTTAATTGACATGATTTTCTAAATCTTTATTTTGTGATTTTCGCTTTCTTTTATTTTGATTGGTATTTTGTTTTCTATGTTTTATTATTTTAAAAATTAATTCCTTTTATTTTAAAATCAAAACCTTTTTCTTCGAAGACCCCTTTAAGAAATTCTATTTTTTAAAAAATTCATTTAGAGTTCTTAGAATTAGAATCTCATTTTCTTAAAATAATATGCAACCATTTTTTTTTTATCAGTTTGCATCTTTCTTGGTTTTTAACGAAAATTTTGGTTTTAAATCAAACACGAATCCAAACTTGTGGTCCCACATAAATGGGACAATTCCAGGTTAGATTTGTGTATATCAATTGGGGAATTGGTGAAACCCCTACATAAAAAATAAAAAAATAAAAAATTTAAAAATTCTTTCTTTACTACCACATTTGCTGCTTATTGAAATCGTGTTTATCTTCTTTTTTTAAGAATTCTATACAAGACATGTGTGATGACTGGTAATTTAGTGTACTTCGATCATTTTTTTGTTATATTAATTAGATGTGCATGTTAGGATTTTTTTGCTCTAATATTATTTATTATCTGACCTCTCTCTATCCTGCGAAAGCACGTTATGAGTTATATATGCTATCCGGTACGTTCCTAATACCCACTTTCTAAACCCCGTGAACATGATTGTCATTGTGTACTATGCCCATGCTTGTTATCCTATCTGATTGCCTTGATATGTATTTGATGCTTGTTTGATTATCTTTGACAAAGACACATGTTGTGTGATATATCTCTACATTAACTTTCATGTTTCATGATAGCGCTTGAGAAGCCGTTCAGGTACGCACTTTGACTCTCTCCTATGATCAGACTTTCTTGCTTAACATACTATTTTTTGAAAACCCTTAGCTTACTTAGGTATCCATGATCAACCATTTAATTGCCACGTTTCCCTCAACTTAGTCAGTAGAGACCTTTATAGGGCTTAGAGGGGTGCTACCTCCTAGAGGTACCTTCCTAATAAGTAACCTGATCCCCGAACTTAAACTCGGGTTTTTCAAAGACACGCTTTTCCGAAAATTATGGAGTCATTTTTTTAGGGTTTTATTTCTTGTTTTATTTTCCCTTTAAAATAAATATAAAATAAGTAGCGACTCCGACTTTTCTTTCCAAAAATTACTTTTTCACAAATAAAAAGCGAGTCTCACCGATCAAGTGGGGACGCACGTGAAAAATGTGGGTTCACACAAGTGTAAAGGTGATTAGAAGCTTGGTTGAAGCTTCAAGTTAGTCAAACCCTCAATCGGTTAAGAGCTTAAGGAGAGTGGATGTAGGCAAGGAAGTGTCGAACCACTATAAAATCAGAGTTTGATTTCTTTAACCTTATATCTTTATATTTACTTCTTTTGTGCTTAAATTTGTTGTGTTTTGAAAGAATTTTTAAAAACCCAATTCACCCCCCTCCCTCTCCCCTCCCCCTCCCCCTTTCTCAACCCTTACTCAACAATTCCTCCAATTGAGCTTTCAATTCCTTCGGGGCTGCTGGAATAAGATATATTCTTGAATATACTTTAATAGATAAATCAGACTCTTTATGTGGTGGTAAACCTAGTAGCTCATCTGGAAATACATCCTGCAATTTCCTCACCACTAGAATTTCTGTAATGTCCTTCTAGGCTTCTTCCATAAATGAAGGTAAGCTATGAAATTTATCAATCCCTTCCTCAACACATACTGATAGCACGGATCAAACTATGGAAAATGTGAACTAACACACTTTCCCCCACCCAAGAAAACCTCAAATCCATCTAGTAGACAAAATGTTATCCTAATTCCTTTAAAAAAAGGTTTATAGTTTTTTTTTCTTATTGTCGTCATTTTTCCCTTTAGCAACTAATATACAATATCAAGCATCAAATAAGGAAAACATAAGAAAGTAACCATACATGACACACAAGCTCAGGTACTATCATAACCTTGAGCTCTGATACCACGCTGTCACAACCCAAATTTCGGGCAACCCAAAATTTAGCCCATGACCCTAGGTCAAAGGTTTGACCCTAAGGGTTCCTTCTAATCCACGCTAGCAGTCAACCAAGATGTTCTAAAGTTTTTTTCTACACATAAATCACATTAGAGCTCCCTCCAACTAACAATCCAATTTATCAATATACCAACCACTACTCAAGAGCAACAAGATATAATAATTATCATTAAAGTCTAGAAATAGGAGTTCACAGTTGAGAAAATTAATCAAAATAAAGTCTCATTACAAACATATAGTTTCAAAGTTTGCTAATACAAATTCCAAAATAAACCAACATAACAAATACACTACAATCCACTAAGTTGTTCCAAAATCTCTTGGGGCATCCTGAAGCCTTCCTTGCCCCATCTATGATCCTCAAGAGTCACATCTGCATCTAAAAAGATATAAGAAGTAATGAGTGAGCATTCCGTATTGCTCAGTAGGGTGCCTTACACCCAAGGGATTAATTGGGATTACTAAGTTTCAAGTGAACACAAAAGAAACAATCCACCAGAATTGATCAACCCACATATTTTAATTTTTATAACTATAACAATTCAACAATTAAATAAAATTCATGTGGATATGTGACACACAGTCATACAATGCACTGTCACTTTTAGGCTTTCACCAAAGGATACGCATCTGTACCCAAATACATTCCCCATTCGGAGTCTTCCCGAGGTAGATTTTTTGGTCTTTCACCCTAGGGATCTCACTCCCTTCTTAATTCGCCTCACACATGCCTTTACTTTTCATTACTATTTTATTTTTCTTTCTTTTTCCATTTCATGCATTTTTCACAGTTTTTATTTTCCTTCACACAACCGTGATGCAAATGAAATGCAATGAGGTTAATTATCCTCATTCACAAGTATCAAAAATATAAAGTAAAAATCCTACTAATCCAAATATCATTAAAATTACATTTTATACCAAAATTTCATAATTTTTCAAATCCCAACAATTCCAATAATCAAATATAATTATTTCTCTACAATAAAATTACCAAAAACAAGCAAATAAATTTTCGATAATTCAAATATCAATCAAACATAATCTATACCAAAAGTCCATAATTTTTCCACAACCCCAATAATTCCAATAATCAAATGTAATTATTTTTCCGCAATAAAATTACCAAAAACAACTAAATAAATTTTCAATAATTCAAATATCAATTAAACATAATCAATACCAAAATTCCATAATTTTTCCACAACCCCAATAATTCCAATAATCAAATATAATTATTTTTCCAAAATTAAATTTCCAAAAACAACCAAATAAATTTTCAATAATTGAAATATCGATTAAACATAACCCATACCAAAATTCCAAAAATTTTCAACAATCCCAACAATTCCAATAATCAAATATAATTATTTCTCCACAATTAAATTTCCAAAAAAAACCAAATAAATTTTCAATAATTCAAATATCGATTAAACATAACCCATACCAAAATTCCAAAAAAACAATCCCAACAATTCCAATAATCAAATATAATTATTTCTTCAAAATAAAATTACCTAATTATCACAAAAATTTCAAGAAAAAAAAAATCCCTAAATTACCCAATAAACTTTCTCATATCACAAATATCATCTATTTAACTTCCAACCATTAGATTTATAATTCTTTTAAATAAAAAAACATTAAATAAAATTTTAAGGGTTAAGTCTCCCTACCATAGATCTAACGATTGAATCGTTGAAAACAAAATCTATCACGTACAAATGTTCCCTGTGTCAAGTAAAGTATTCCCTTGAAATTTCATATGAAAAGGACGATGTTTGGCCTTCTAAACGGTCGGCCGAAAAGCAGCGGCACTGTCATTTTCCTTGTTGCCACTGAGACCTCTCCTTCTCCCTTTCTGTTTTTTTTTTTTTCTCTTTTCCCCTTTTTAATTATTTTCCTTTCCTTTTGTTTTTTAATCCCCCTAAAGACTAAACAACCACTAAAAGTGGTAGCAGCCTAACCCAACAACAATATATATATATATATATATATATATATATATATATATATATATATATATATATATATATATATATATATATATATATATATATATTAATTTAGTTTTTCTTTTTCAATTCAATTTATTTTCTTTTCTGAATTCATTATTTTTTTAAAGTACACACAAAATAAATTATCAAACACCATCCCTAAAATTTAATTTTCTCTAATTCATTATTAAGAAATTTAATTTAAATTTTACTTAATTAGTTTTAATTAATTCTTTTTTTTTTCATTTTTCGTTTCCTTTTCTTTTTTTTCATTTTCGCTTTTGGAAATTTTCTATTTCTACGATCCTAAGAAATTTTCTACCATAAAGCTTACATGGCACAAAAAAATTCAACTTGCTTAATTGACCAATAAAATATTTCAAATTCCACCAATCTAAAATCAACACGTGTTCGTCAATCACTTTTTTTTTTTTGGTTACTTTTCAACCACCATCCAATAGAAGACTTTTCAAACTTGAAATTCCAAAGTGGCTTAAAATACCCGGTCATTACATGACCCCTCCTCTAGCACTACCCGTTTGATCCCTAGTTCTCAACTAATTTATACCACTTCTCCACTGCCACTAGCACCAACCCCTACGAAAGAAAATGCAGCAACATAGATTCCTTTCTAAGTGTGGTAGTTATCTTTTTGGAGATGTTGAGTGGGTTCATTTGGCGTGTGGAAGATCATGACTTGCATGGTTCAAATCCTTTATATATGGGAGCGGATAAAACTGGGTATGGGACGACCAAGGTTGGCAAGTTTTTGGAATGTGAATTTGAGAAGAGCACACGCTAGTCACTGAACTATATCGTGCAGATGTCCCAGGCGAAATAGGTTTAGTGCTTAATTTCAACTGTTCATTTTGGTATGAGAATAACAGAGGAAGCTAAGAACAGGTACATCCTCAAAGTAGGTTCAATTGGGTACTCGATTGAGCATAGCGGAGAGGCTTGAAGCATTTTTTTATCGTGATCCAAATTTCATTTGCATTGAAACTACATGTTGTTCCATTAGAGAGTGATGCACCATTCCCTCCATATTTATTTTCATATTTAAATTCTCGTAGTCAAGGAGAGCAGAAAGTGTTTGAGTAAACCTATATGGCAAAGGGAAACAATTGGATCATTATATGCATGCTACTTTATTGGAATTGCACCCGATATACCATTTCATAATTCTTAACTTGAGAGATAGCTTGTAGATTCTTCAGCTTCATCTTGATGGGACTTCTAATCAATTAGAACCTTGAAATTGCTCTAAGGGTCATGATACCAGTACCCCTTCCTGTGATTTCTGCTACCTTTTAAACCTTAGGACCCTGTTTTCTCATGGTCTGCATGGCCATCTTCTGGCAATTTTAGGACGTCCCAAGTTGGCAAGTTGTTGGAAAGTGATTTTTTTAAGGAGAGCAAGTGGCACTCACCAAGTAGCACCATGAAGATGTTCCAAGCAAAATAAGTTTAAAACCCAATTCAACTAGTCATTCCGATCTAAAAACAGCAGCGAGAATTGGCACATGCGCCCGTCTATAGTATAGATCTAATTAAGCACCCGATTAAGCTTAGTGAAAAGATTTTTTGACTCTATTGGAAGTAAGATTTATCCTATTCCTGAATTTCATTCCCTTGGATGTAGAGCTTGCCTGGATCATAGACCTAGAGATGAAGTCGTGCTTGGTGGGGTGCATGAATGAAGATTACCTTTGGTACAACTTATGGTTTATTATATCTCTATGAAGACTCAAGTCCTCGTGTAATGCATTAAGATTTTAAGTCCAGCAGCACCTTGTTAGAAGATGACTTTACAACTAAAGTTTTGATTTTGGGATTGGCTAGAATAGTGCTTGATGAGAGGAACAAACATATCCCAACATGCGTGAGAGAAATTTTTGGCTACTCAATTCCAAAACCCGCATGCATGGCCACCTTCCAGTGTATTACCCCCAAAGGCCAAGTGGCATACTCTTAACTCTTCATCTTTTGGTGATAAAATCAATTTTAAAAAAAAAAAAAAAAAATTCATTCTTAATTAATTCTTCAAAATTCCAATTTTCAATTTTTTTTTTAAACTTCCATTTTCAAATAATTTTTCAAAATTCCAATTTTCAAAACTTCCATTTTCAAATAATTTTCGAAAATTCCAATTTTCAAATTTAATTTTCTAAACTCCCACTTTCAAATAATTTTTCAAAATTCCAATCTTCAAATTTAATTTTCAAGATTTCAATTTTCAAATAATTTTTAAAACTCTAGTTTTTAAAAAATAATTTTTAATTCCACTCCAGTTTTTGAATGATTTTGATTCCACAATTTTTTTTTCATCCTTTATTAAGGTTTTAGGTCATTAGAAATCTTGTTTTTAATAAGCTTGCTACTTTTCCCTTCAGGTAAACACTTTTACAAATTTTCTTTGATTTTAAAATAATTTTCCGTTTTTCTCAAGTTTTAATAAGCATGAACAAACTTCATGGTTCCAAATAATGGAACTTATTGAACCAATTCATGCAAAAGTAATTTGGCCTTTGGTGGGGGGCCCAACATCCGTAATATTTTCTTTGAATATAATTCAAGTGAAGTGCATGATTGATATAGTTGATTTTAACCAGTTTTGTGTGAGATATTTTACATTTATCATTATGAGTTAACCTTGTTTCCATGACAACACATTCTTATTTGCTGCTAAGGTACGCTCCCACTCCTATTTCATTTATTTATTCATTCTTATGCTTGATTTGTTTTATTATTTGATCATTTCATTGGTATTCATTGATTTCCTTATCAATTGCCACACTTGCCTCACCTTATTTAGTAGAGACCCGTTTTTAGGGATTTAGAGGGGTCTTTCGGTCTTTCGTCGTACCTTCCTGATAAGTAACCTAACCCCCGGACCCATCTCTGTTTTCCTAGACTGTCTTTTCCAAATAAGGAGTCACACTTAGGGTTTTATTTCTTATTTTGTTTTTCCTTTAAAAATAAAACAAAAATAAGTGGCGACTCCAAGTCTTTTTCTAAAAATTAATTTTTTTCACAAATAAAAAGCGAGTTCGTCATCGAGTGGGAATGCATTGAGCGAAATACAAGGTCCATAGATAACTAACTAAATTTTTCTTTCATTCTTTGTACCCTAACATCCACTAATTCTCATTCCAATAGAGGTTGTCAATTACCATCAAGAAATTAGAGAGAAAATTTTCTTAGCAACCAAGCGGGTTATTATTGGATTTTTTTAGGTTTTGTGTTCATTTTGTAGAATCATTGTCATTTCTCCTCAATTATTTTATTTTCTTATATGGCTTTTCGAGGAAGGGAATGGGAAAAATATGGAGCACTTTTGAGTGTTAGGAATATTCATTTCACTTCAAAGCACCCACAAGTCAACAAAGTCTAGAAAGTCTATTTCCATGAACCAATTTAATAACTATAGTTTTTTAAATTCTCATTAGCTTATGCTTGGTTCTTAAAAAACTATGGGCAAAAGAAATCAAGGAAATTGTACATAACTCCTCCCTTTATTACTTTTAATTATGTAGAGTTTTTAGGTTTGGAGTAGTTAGGAATGTTAGGATATAACTTTTAAAAGTATGACATGACATAGCAATAATAAATTTATCATTTATAATATAATTTCAATTTTCTAATTATATACATCCTATGCACACGTTGTACTTATTAAGCATTTAAGTCTTACATCTTTTGCATTGTATATGACTTAAATCTATTAAAAGTTGTACGAAAAATCCAAATAATAGGTTCCTTACAATAGGTAATTAGTTCACTAGTTCATGGATTTAAGCAATCCATTTAAGATTGAAATACACTACCTTCTAATTGGAGCGATAACTGGTTTTGTTCATCAAGATGTGGTTCCCATGGTGAGTGCATTAGTGTGTATAATTTACACATTGAAAAAAACTACGATGATTCATGGCATTATTGGTTATCAAGTAGTCATGATCTCACCAAGCTATTATATTGTATAGTCTCTCAACTTTCAAATGATATTGAGTTTGTACTAAAGTTTGCGGTGAGAACCTTCGAGTGAGGCCCTAATGGGATCTTATATTCCCTATGGATTGAGTCACTATTAATGGAAGACAATGTTAACATGTATTCTCAATAAAGCCATCATGATATCTCATAGGATCGAGACAATCTGTCTCTTTGGATGATCCTAAAGATGTGTGTTCAAAAAATTTATGGTCGTAGTAATTCTTTAATAAAAATTTGACATATACTTTTTGTGAGCTAGAGAATGTTAATTGATTACACAATATGAGGATCTAGAACATGTATTCTCAATAGAGCCATCATGATATCTCATAGGATCTAGACAATCTATCTCTTTGGATGATCCTAAAGATGTGTGTTCAAGAAATTTATGGTCATAGTAATTCTTTAATAAAAATTTGACATATACTTTTTGTGAGCTTGAGAATGTTAATTGATTACACAATATGAGGATCTAGAACTTAAGGATTATAAAGGTAATCTTGAGAGGTTGATAACATTTATCTTGTTAGATTATGGGCACCAATTCTTAGAGAGCTTGCATATAGTGAATACTGGAGTGCACTTAATTCTCTATATTCCACAATGACATGGTTTATGAGGGTTAGTTGTGAAAATTTCTTTGAACTAAGCTAATTGATTAATCATAGTCCAAATAAGGCTAATTAATCAATTATGACTCATGTGGGCTAGGTTAAGTCTATTGGAATATCTAGATTGCTTCATTCCAAGCCCTAGATTGTAAGGGTGCATGCAAAAACTATCCTAAGGTCTCTATAGCTCTAATAGCATAAGTAAAACTGCATATCAAAACAATATCTAGAGAAAAAAAGTATCATATCCAAATCTAGATCTTCCTAAATTAGATCTTGTCGGTGAAAAGATGTGTTAAGACATGGTAACTATCATAGATCTCACAAACCCAACAATCTTTAACCATGATGACTCTTTCTTAAATCCTAGCACTACATGAGTGGAATCCTCTCTAAGGTTAGTGGCTACAACCTTCCTCACTTTGAAGTAAGTAAGAAGACTTAAACTAAAGCCCTAACCCATAAAGGGGTTTAATAATCTCCCCATAGACTTATGTGACTTGATTTCAACTTAGGCTTAATTACTTAATTACCTATATTGGGCTCCAATTTTCGAGAACTTCGAATTACTTTGTGTTCTATCCTTGGATCATATAGGGTACATGCAAACTTTCCTAGGCTTCTCTAGATCTATTGTTGTGAAAAACAAATAGCAACAAAAACTAAAACGAATATAGATTTAAAAAAAAAAATGCTCAAACATGCGATTTGGATGTTCCTAAATTAAATTTAACCCAAATAAGATGTAATAGGCATCATAGAACTTGTCTACCCAACAATCTTCCACTTGATATCTCCCTCCATAGGTCTCAGCACGAGACAAGGGTGGGTTTCTCTTTCTCCCACGAAGTTGGTTAAGGTTCCCCTCTCTAAAATCTAAAAATTATGAGCAGGAAAAATAAAGTTGTAGAACAAACCTTTAAAAACATGACATGATGTAACAGATTTGAAATTCATTATTCATTTAATGATATTCCTAGTAGGAGCCATAGATTATTTCGTTCACATTCTCTATATCTCATAGGGTGCATGCATCTATCCCCGGGGATCTCTAGATTTAACACAATGTAAATAAATGGCTTCAAAAACCATAGAATAATACAAATTAAGAGATTAAAACTCATACCTACAACATTCTCACTTGTTGAAAACCCCATAAAGATTTATAGATAGTGGGCCTAGATTCTATCCACCATGATTAGTGAAATCCACCACCATATTGGTGGGCTCAAAATACTTAAACCTAGTAGGGAAGCCTTTTAAATACCCACTTAGGAATTAGGGTTTCCAAGGCTTTTCATAGTGGTTTTCCACCTCTAGAGAGATAGAGAGAGCCAAGGCATTAATCTTTCAAGCTCACACTTTAGAATGTCAAGATTATGGTAGAGTTATCGGGCAGAAGATCTTGGATGTACAAGACCTTCAAACTCTTTAGGCTTCATCTTTATCATAGGAAACCAATCTAGGAACATCTAGATCTATGTATGATTACTATCTTCTCTAGTTTTATATATATACATGGTTATTGGAAAAAACAACAAATGATAGTTACCTTCTCAAATAATTCAAAAATATTTACAATTCATAAAGCAAATTGTGAATGTGTATGATTACAATCTATGATCCAACATATTTAAAGTCATATGAATTGTCCTCTACCAAAGATAATCCATCAGTATTACATGAAAACAATATTGAATATATTACACAAATAAAATGAGAATATATTAAAAGTGATTAAATTAAGTAAATTTCTTCAAATTCCTCTATACATAAGTCGAAAAGAGCAGTGAAATTTATGTTCAACATATATAGATTTATCCATGAATGTGTTACTATTTGTTGCCTTAAATAAGTTAAGACAACACTAGAATACAAAGGTTGAAAGATTTCCAAGTTGATACTCTAAAAGTAGCATAATCATGTCTATATAAGGGAGAGAATAATAAAGTAGATGTTAATTTGTTGTACTATTTTTTTCTTCATTTAAGTTTTACCCACTAGATTTTACCTGTAAGACTTTTAAAAGGCATTCTTAATACTCTTAAGTTATTGAAAGAATATTTTACTCTTTGTTCTTTACTAGAGCTTTTCCCATCAAGGATGAAAATTTCAAGATATATCGTTGAAATATCGTGCTTCGATTAGCAACAACATGATATTAGCATGAAAATTTCATCCTTTCAATTTTTTTATTGCCATTTTATCATGATTTTTAACCATTTTATCATTTTTCAATCGATATTTTGATGATTTTATTGAAATACCGCAATATTTTTTGACAGTCAACATAGTCAATGAGAAAAATTTTAATGAAATGAAGGCATAGAAACTAGAACCCAAGCCTCTATGCATGCGAAGAGATCTAACTAAACAGGGCAAGTTAACCATTTGGTAAATATATCTATGCATACAAGTAAAACACTCCGCTATCAGACAAATGAAATATTAAAATAAATTATTAATTTTAATTATTTTATTTTCACATTTCATTTAAAAACTGTTCAAATTATAAAAACCATCGTAATAATTTTTTAATATATACAAATTTCTTTTATATTTTAATATTAAATAAATCATAATATTAATATTAAATATATTTTAAATTCTTAAATTATATACATTATTATCGAATATAATAAATTATATTAAATTTATATCAATTTTTTAATAAAATAACTTCATTACGTGTATTATTGATTCTTATATATATACTTATATATTTATGAATTTTAATCAATTTTAATATTTTTTTTCAAAATTTTTATTGAAATTTCTTTATATTTTTGTGTTTTTGAGTTTTGCAATAAAAACAATTTTAATATGATATAATTGCTTCTTTTATCATGTTTTATAATTTTTTTTTAAATTTTTATGAGTTTTGATGAATTTTTCTCATTGATATTTTATTTTAAAATATCTACCAATACATCTATAAAATTAAGTTACCAATGTATCCGTCAAAATCAATATTTTTATTCTTATTTCCCACATAGTTTTTGCTAATATGATTTTAGTGATGCATATTCTAAAATGATTGGCATTCACGGAATATGATAAATGTGTGTCGAAATTTGTGGACATTACCATTTTTAAGCATATATCCATGTAACTTTTCACAATTATTGAAAAAATATTTATTATAGCCGGTTTTATTACAACCCTATAAATAAAGGTAAGGTTATTGAAATTAAACAACTTTGGAGTTCACTTTGCTTTTAAGTTCTTGTCTCAAAGTTTCTCAATATTTCTTTAGTTTCTTGTAATAGATAAATTTTCTCAAGTAAAATTATAAAATTGGTTTTAAAATTAAAAATATTTGTTGTGATTATGGTTTTGAAGATTTTATGATATTTATCTTATTACTTTTAAAAAATTGCTTTAATAAGAAAATATTTATTTTAAAATATATAGGATTAGTGTGAGGAACAATTAGGTAATTTTGGAATTGAGAAATTTTGAATATCTTGAAGTGCATGTGAGCGGTTACATTATTTCTGAAATAATATGAGAAATAATAAACATTATGCGTCTAATTTACAAGTTAAAAAAAAAAAGAATAATAATATTATATGAGGTAATCAAATTTTTTTTAATATATATAACAAATAATGTACAACATATTTATTATTTTGTAAGTAAGAAACAAAAAAAAAAAATTGCTAAAGTATTTAAAAATATTTATTATATATTCTATAAGTTTGAAAAAAAAAATTGATGATGCCTAATTTGCAAGTTAGAACAAACAAAGAATACTAATATTTTATAAGGTGTTTAAAAATTGTTTAATATATATGAGAAATAATGTAAGTTTGACATAAAGAATAATATATATTATATATTATGTAAATTTTCAAGATATTTTAAAAAATATTTATTATATATTATATAAGTTTAAAAAAAGAAAAAATAATATTTGATAAGGTATTCAAAAGTTATTTACATCAAAAATGTATTTGGTAATAATAATTTTTAATTATTTGAAATCATTCAACTTGATCCCACTAATAAATAGGTAATAGAAGATGAAATAGTAAAAGAAAAAAAATGAGAAAGGTAGGTGATTAGTTAATTTTTCTATTTAATAGTCAATTGTTATAAAATATGAGATTTTGTACCACTATGGTAACTTGTGGATTATCATCCATAAATATCTTGTGTAACTTCCTATAAAATGGAAGGACCCTAATGAAATTCTATCGAGTTTTCCCATGTATTCTATTCTCTCTTTCTTGCTTTCTTCTTCTCTCACTTTGTTTTACAACACGTTATCAGCACGAATAGTCTCTACAAAAGAAATAGAAAGATTTTTCTCAATTCAGAGAAATAGAAAGGCGTTATTCCCTTTAGAGAAATAGAAAGACTTTCTTTCTTTTTTCTCACAAAAAGGTATGTGATAAACTTATATCATGATTTTCTACTTTATTACCCTTTGACTCTCTATTTTCACTTATTTTATTTGAATGCATAAATATATACAATCCCTATAAGAAGTTATGGGATAAATTATAGGGTAAATTCATAACCAAAAGTTATGAAAAATATGTGCAATCCCTATAACCAAAAGTTATGGGGAAAATTACAAAATTACAAATACAAGACCAGAAGTTATGTATATGACCCTAATTATTTGTTTTTAATTATACACTATTACTGGAAGTTATACAAAATAATATTATATAGTCAGAAGCTATAAAATGAATAATTCATAACTTGAAGTTATACACAAATTTATATAAAAAACAGTTCATAGCCTAAAGATATGTACAAATTTAAATATTTTCTTGTTTTGACAAAATAATCATAAATCAAAGTTATGAAAAATATTGACTTTTAATTTTTATTTTGTACTCACTTATTTTTCACAACAGGAATTATGAAAAACAATTTTTATTAACAATTGTTTCATAGTTAGAAGCTATACATACGATTTCTAAGTCTCGTGTATAACCAAAAGTTATACAAAACAAAATTATCAATGAACAACTATGTACCTAGAAGATACATAATTTTGTTTAATTTTGTTATATAACCAAAAGTTATATAAATATTATTATTGATAATCAATATTTTCACCTAATATAATTCATAATTTTGTTTAATTTTGTTACATAATATTGTTAATAATAATATTATTTTGATCCCATTTTTCTCGGGAGTCAAAAACAGCAAAAGGTAACCTCGTCCGGTCGAGCTAGGGGTCGACCGGTTCACTAGCCGTTGGAGCATTTAATGCATGACAGGTTACCGTTGCCTCAATCGGACCTCGACCGGTAAGAGAAACACCTCGACCGGGAAGAGAAAGCTACTGGGAGAGAGAGAAGGTTTTTGACCTTCCTCGACCGGTCCTCGACCAGACGACCACAACCGGTTGACTGGTTGGCCATAGCCTCGACCGATTGAGCCTTTTTGGCCCCGAAAATCTATTTTTTTAATTCCTTTCTTTTCTAACACTTAGGCAAGGTCTTTAGGTAAATTATTAATCCAATTATAAAACATTTGCCTAAGGTACATTAGTTAAAAACTCGGGTTTTAATGAAACCGACGTTTTAAAAAATAAACCGAGTTTTCTAAAATGCATGAAACGTATGAAAATCATAAGTGCACTCATGCATTCATCTTACATTAGTTTCCTATGATCACAAGTCTTCCAAGCGTCTCGATCTTGTATCCATTTGGTCCTTTGATGAATTTTCGAGTTTATACCTGAGATTCTTAAACATTTAAACTAATTAGTCACTTAACCATGGTTTGTTATCATCAAAACCCAATTAGGAGAACCCTTGGGCAAACAATTGGTCTATGTTATTCTAAATGATCAAAATCTTAATTGCTTGAATATGTAGATGGTAACTATCTTTCAGACCCCCACAAAGCTCGATCTCAAATGAGGTATGTATTTATATATGATGGTATGATAATATCATGGAGATCAACAAAGCAAATAATGGAAACATGTGGACTACCCTTCATCAGAGATCTATTCACAAAGGCATTGTCAACTGCAATACTCAAGAAGCTCATTGGAATACGTCGACTCAAAGATCTTCATGTTGTGCTACTAGAGAAAATATAAGGGAGAATTGTGTTTTGGGCCCAGTTGGGCCCAAAAATTGACATTTGGTCCAAATATCATGCATATTTAAACCCAAGACCCAAACAAAGTATGAAAATTAAGATGAAGGATATTGTCTTTCATTAATCCCTAAAATACCTTTAACCCTTACATAGGCACAAGTGAGTGTGAATTTTAATTTTTTTGTGTTTTTTTTTCCCTTTTCTATTCCCTATTAAGTATTACTCATTTCTAACTTTTTTGTTCTTTTTCTTCCAATCTATATTTCTATTTTATGTCAAATAAAAAGCAATAACGTTTTTTTTTTTTGTTTTTCATTTTTAAAGATATTGAATCTTTTTGCTCTTATTATAAGCAATAATAAAAAATTTGGGATTTTTCATCCAAATATTTTTTATCTTTTAGTTTAATTTTCATTTTTTATTTTAAATTTATATTACCCTTTCATTTATATTTTTTTTCTCTTATTTTTAATTATTTTTTATATTTTCTACATTAACCATATTTTAAAAAAATTTAAAAATTGACTATCACTTCACTTTATTATATATATATATATATATATATATATATATATATATATATATATATATCATTTTAGCTTTTTAATTTTTAATGTTTTTATTTTAAAATTAGAAAGATAAATTTATTGAAAAAAATAACTAAGATATGAAGTTTTAATATTATATTAATAATTTGTTTTTATCTAGATAGACTAATGCAAACTATTTTGACTCACAACAAGAAAATTGTCAATACAATTTTTTAGTTAAACTTTAGAAATTAAATTTCAAATAAAATATATTATATAAAATTTTATCTAAAAATTATTGAAAGTGGTATTTATTTATTTTTTATTGACTTTCAAACTTATCTAATTTTTTACTTGAAAGGTAATAGAACATGTTTACAAAAAAAAATAAAAAAAATTAGTTTTTCATTTTTTAAATAAATGAGTATAAATATATTAAATGAATTAAAGATAATCTTAGTAAAAAAATTTGATAAATATGATTATAATTTTAAATATAGATTCATTTGGATAAAATTTCACAAAAAAAAATAGTGGAAAGAAAGAACATTGCTAAAACTACAAAAACAAAATATGCAATTACAAAATTTTGATGATGAAATTTAAAAATAAAATTTGAAACATTCTTGAGTGAGAGAATTTGAGCGGGGGAAAAAATCTTTGAGTGGAAAAAAAAGGGAAAGTTTTTCAAAATCACTTAAAATCTTTAACAAAAAGTAGTCTTGTACACCCTTGTACAATTAGTGAATTACTGTTAGTGTAATACCCTTGTACAATACCCTTGTACAATAACTCAAGTTTCATACATCATCTCATGAATATCTGACAATTGGTCGGTTAACCATGTTTGCATTGGTTTGGTTTTAAAAAAGAAGAAAAATTGTTGTATAATTTTGTTTTACAATCATCATAAGTGAGGTATCTATTCAAATGACCATATACAAGTTAGATAAAGTGCATGAGATGAATGTATGTTTAACCAATGTGTGTAAGAAATGTCAGTTATCCTTGGTTAGGGGAAATAAACAAACAAATTTTTTCAGAATCACTTAAAATCCTTCACAAATAATAACGTTGTACATCCTTGTACAGTTAGTATATTTGTCATGTACACATAGTGTAAATACCTTGTACAGTGACTCAAATTCCATATACCCCCTACTCGATGTGTAACTATAAGTAGGTTAACCATATTTTCATTGGTTTGTTTCAAAAAATAGTGGAAAAGGGAAAAACAAAATTTTCTCTCAAACATCATTAGTGGAATAAGTATTCGAATTATTATGTGCGAGTTAAATAAAGTGCATAAGATGAGTGTATAATAGAGGAATGTGTACCTGAAGAGTGTGCAATCCTTAGATGACAAAACAAAAAAAAAAAAAAGTTGTCCAAAATTGATTAAAATCTTTCACAAAGGATAGCCTTGTATACCCCTTGTATAGTTAGAACATTTGTCTTGTATAATTAGAACATTTGCCTTGTCCAATTGAACATTTACCTTGTACAGTTAGTATAACACCCTTGTACAATGGTGCAAATTTCATCCATATACATACATTATGTGCCACATATGATGTGTGAACCATGTTTCCAATTGTTTGATTTAAAAAATGATATAAAACGTAAAAACAAATTTTTTTTCTAAACATCATTATTAAGGTAAGTATTTGAATTGTTATATGCGAGTTAAATAAAATACATGAAATAAACGAATTTGTGGTAGGAGAACGTATAATTCTTAGATGACAAGAAAAAAAAAAAAGTTGTTCAAAATGTACAGTTTTGTACACCCCTTGTACAATTAGTGTAATAACATTGTATAATGATATAAATTTCATATATATGTATAAATTATATCCACATGAATGTGTAAACTATATTCCCAATAGTTTGACATTTAAAATAATTAAAACAAATAAAACGTTATTTTATTTTATTTTCAATGCAAAATGTAATTAAAAATAAGACAAAAAATTACTTAAAAACTATTATATAAGCCAAGTTTATTTATTTATTTATTTCCTTTTATTTTTGGAAATAAAGAAAAAGAATAAAAAATTTATGAGCCATAAGATCAGTCAGAAAATATCAAATTTATTTATTTATTTCATTTTATTTTTGGAATTAAAGAAAAAAAATAAAAAATTGATTTAACCATAAAAAATATTGATATAAGATATGTTACAAAATAGAAATAACCCCAAATTTATTTACTTATTTCATTTTATTTATTTAAATTAGAAAGTAATTTATTTTAATAGATTAAAATGTGCACAATTGATTTATTACTTTGTTAATTATGGATATATTAAAATTTTCTATTAGAAAAAAAATAAATAAAGAAAATAAAATTAAAAAGAGTAATAAATACATATAATTTAGTTCTTTAATTATTTTTCATGTAAAAGATAGTCCCACAAAAAAACACATAATTGATCAATTTCTTTGTTTAATTGTAAACATACTATATTTTTTTTATTATTAAAATAACTAATGGAAAAAAATAAAAATGGATAATCAATGAATGAAATTTAATTCTTTTTATTATTTTCATATAAAAAGTAGTACTAAACAAGTTTTTCAATTTCTATTTTTAAAAATAGTTTTCATTTTTTAATTAAATGTTTTTTCAAAAAGAAAATATAAAAAATATAAATCATATTACCATTTTTTTAGAAAGTATTTTTGAAAATATTTTTTGAACATAATTTTTCTTTATTTATAATTTAAAATAGAAAATAATGTTGATTTTAAATTATTTATAAAAATAAAAAAATAAAAAACAATGAAAAATTCAAATTGTTAAAATAGAATTATTATGGTTGTATGAATAGTGGTGCAATAAAGACAAAAAAAAGCTTATGTGAAAGGTCATTGGGTATTTTACTCCATCACTATTTTATATCTTTAAAAGGTAATATATAGAAATTTGAAGGATATATTGGTCTTTTAACATCTTATATTATTTTCATCAATTATGGAAGTTATATGGACCAAATGTTAATTTTTGGGCCCAACTGGGCCCAAAACACAATTCTCCCAAAATATAATCATGTCAACATGATGAGGAGCTAATTGATAAGAATATCATTACGTTGCACTCTTTTTTCCTTCGTCCAGGTTTTGTCCCATTGAGTTTTACTGAAAAGGTTTTTAACGAGGCAATTGTAGTAATCCAAAAAAATATTGTACTCTTTTTCCTTCATTAGGGTTTTTCCTAGTAAGGTTTTAACAAGACAAATTGTTATGATCATCCAATGGAGAGTGTTATAAAATATGAGATTCAGTACCACTATGATAATTTGTGGATGGTCATCTATAAATATCTTGTGTAACTTCCTATAAAATGGAAGGATCCTAATGAAATTCTATCGAGTTTTTTCATGCATTCTATTCTCTTTTTCTTGTTTTCTTGTTTTCTCACTTTGTTTTACAACATCAATGGTATTTTAGAGAATTTTTAAAAGTAAATACCCTTCCTCTTAATTTCTACTAATTAATTGGGATTTGAATTTAAATATGGGTAAGACGTGGAAATTGGGCTAATTATGAGGCCCAAGTAACCCCAAAACACAATTCCCCCTTTTTTGTTAGCCTGCGGAAGCAAGCAAGACAAGCCGTGAGAGAGAGGCAGTGGATGCTGAAGATTTGAGGGGAGAAAAATGGCGGTTTCTGGAGATTTGAGGGTCGTTGCAACATTGAGCTCTTATCCTACGCATCCTCTTCGAAGCTCTTTACTCTCTTCAAAGGTCTCTCTAGATATTTTCCCTTTTGATTGTTTTCTTTCTCCATTTCTCATTTCTATTTCCTCCATTTCCTTCGAATTTTTATGAGTTTCGTAGGTTTTATTTTTATTTTTTAAAATTATATTCTCGTTCCCCTCTGTTTGGTTGCCTGAAAAAATAGGAGAGACCAAAACCTGGATGTTGAATTTTGAGATTCCCTATTTTATGCTTCTCTTGTGTCCATTTATTAATATTATTAGTATTATTCTTTTAACAATTTATCGTAAACCAAACGGAGGATATTAGATTTGGAATGTGTATTCAAAATTAGCGTGGACAGACTAACTTTCGGACATGGGTTGCAGACATTGTTTGAATAGCTCTTCAATCGGTTTCTATAATTACCATTTCCTTGTTTCATTCTGGTTTCATGGGGTTTTTCTTACGAGTTTTTTCTTAGTTGGGTATTTCTCAGAGGATAATTTAAGGGTTTGCGCTGGGTGGCCGGAGTAGACTTCGTAGTCTAAGCTAGATCCTGGGTCATTACTAGCGTAATTTTTTTTCCTTGTCCAATCATACGAGGAACTCAATCAAGTTCTGAACATATCTCCACTTTCTGTTTTTGCAACCAGTCCTAATTTAGAGAGAGTGACAGTGTTTTTACCCATCCAAAGTGTTTTTGGGATAATCACCTATTAATGATTATCCAAGAATTTTTTAAAGTTTACCCAACATTTTTCTTCAAAAACACTTTTTATACTTAAAAGTGGTTTCTAAAGCACTGCCAAACAGACTCTTAATTAATGGAGCTTGAAAGGAAAAGAATTGGGTTTCAATTTCTATATTTTGTTCCATCTAAAATGGAATTGAAATGAGAGCAATTCTTTCATTGTTAAGTGTTGCAAGAGAGATGAAGAAAAGAGGAAATTATGACTCATCATTGGCTTTAGTGAAATCCAAATCTTATGAAATTCCACATTTTTAGAAGGAATTGAAAACTTTAAGGCTATATTTGGTTTTTAGAAAAATTTGAGGGAAAATGTGGGAGAAAGTAAATTGGTAGGAAACAAATAGAAGGAAAGAAAAAGTGAAAGAAAGTTGAAACTAGATTTAAAGTTAATAAATTATTTTTGTATATTACTTCAAATTTATTTATCTTATTTTATCTTTTTCTACATCAAGATTAAATAGTTTTTCCATGGTTAATCCAAACATGAGAAAATAATTTTCCTTAAACATTTTTTTTCTTTTTTTAGCATTTTACTAGAAATAAACATATTATAAAATTCTTCTATCAAATCCTTTGGAATCTTTTTCATCTATGAATTTGACCATTCAAAACACTAAATTTGAGGATTTCAAATTAGTTCTAGATACGTCCATTCCAAACACAATTAGGAAAAGGTTGAAGCTATGTAATTGACTTAGTTCATAAGGGAATCTGCACTGGACTTGTTGTAGCATGTTACAACCTTTCAAAAGCAGTTGGACTACAGAATCATTTGATGAGACTTGTGGTATTCATTTTATTTTATTGAAAACAAATAGATTTGTTGCTTAGTTTGGTCAAGTATAAGCCAATTTCAGGGTTTTAGTAGAGAATAAGACCATCCAGAAAATTCTACCTGCCCAAGGAGTCTAGAATGAAGCAGGTTTAATAACCAAAAACTTGAGGATATTCTTCTGACTGGATTTTAATGGAGCTAATGCTATTTTGTTTCATTTCTCTTTTGCTGCCAACTTGGTTTTGTCTATATGCATGTAATTCTGCCTTGCATTTGGAGATTTGATGTGTCATATTTGGTTTTTCCAATAATAATAATATAAAAAAAAAGAATCACCTACTATAACATCTGGAGTTCTATTAAACTGTTATTTGGTGATCTTAGAGTTTGTGGTTTCTACTTAGTGTTATTCTCTTAAATGATTATGGCAATTATTTGTTTCTTTCACAAAAGGCACTTGATTTTGTGAAGTTGCAATCATGCCTTCATTGGAATATTTCAAAAAGGTTTGAGAAGTTACCAATATGGCCTGGCATGGTAAGGTTTTGGAGTTTGGGGATGTGAGGATGATCACTAAATGTCTAAATGATGATTTTCCCAAATTTATACTGTCCAGGTCATGCTTACATTGTAAAACATTGTGTTGTTTCAATGTCGAACATTATGTTGGCAATATGCAACCAATGACCAAGATCCTATACCAAACACTTTATCTTTGTCAATTTGTTTTGGTTTATTATTTTCTTTTTTCCTATTTAATTCTTTAATTTCATACATAGGCTAAAAGTGACAAAAGAATTATTGAAGTTGATTGGTTAGTTAAGGTAAATATAATCAACAAAAGAGGTCCCTTCCCAGCAGGCTGGCAAAGGTGAGGGGAAAAAAACCAGTTTCGGATGTCAACTCTAAACTCTGTATGAGTTGTGTCTTTGTTTGTTGGAAAATTTTCATAGGTGGTGTGTTGTAAGATGCATCCCCTGTAGGGGTGGCCCAGGTGGTGTTTAGAGTTGTATGGTATAACTATACTACAATAGGCAATTTGACAAAGGATAAAGTTGGGTTATAGTTTTAAGTTGGATAAAGTTGTGGATTGAGATTGTGTGGATCTTGGTGCAGGGCTTGTTATCTTCTGACACAATATGGGTTTGCTAACGTATGCTAAGGTGGAACCAAGTAGGAAAAGGATTTTTTTCATAGGTTGAATGACTTAAAGTTACTAGGCCTTTTGGGAATGGTTCTATTCTCTTTAAGTCCTCAAATTTATTGCCTTTGGACAAAAATTCCCATCTTTAGTTGCTTGAGGCCAAGGCCTTAAGGGGCTCCTTTATTTTTCTTTTCCTCATTCCATGGGACCAAAATTATAAAATGTGAACTATATAGTAGAAGAGTGCGCATGATAGGTGCAACTTGCTAGTGTAAAGTGTAAGAGGCAGTGAGTAAGGCGGTGTGTGAGTGTGCCATGTCAATTGAATCAATCCAATGTAGATCACATAACTTGAACACTCATATTGGTAGTGCAATGTGGAGAGATCTGCATGATAATGAAAAAAGAAAAATGCAGGGCCTAGAGAGGATGAAGAAGAAAAGAAATCAAGTTTTTCTATGAATTCTAAAAACCATTATTTAGAGAAGTACTAAGAAAAACAAATGAAGTCTATTAGTATAACTGGTATGAAGAAACATTATGGGATGTCCCACTACCTGTAATTTTGTGATTCATCACACATATTCCCAAATAGAGGAAAAGGTCATCTCCTATGTATTTTGGGGTTGATTGGTACTAGTAAAGTCAAAAGATTTTGCTGATTTAAAATATCCCATGTTGTAGGTGGGTTACAAAAGATATGTGAATGCCTTCTGATATATATATATATATATATATATATATATATAAAGATCTGTGAATGCCTTACTCTTTGAGTTAAAGAAAAAATGGGGTATCTGATTTTCAACCTGTGACTTGGTTGATGTAATTTTGTACATATCATGATCCAATTTAGCAATCCTTCCATGTAGTAAAATGAACACATTTGAAATTCTTGGAACTGCAGTATTGATTAATTTAAAATTTTATTGATAAAATAAGACAGAATGGTTTTAGTTTCATCAGTGATTGATTTGATATTAGCACATCAGATTTTAGAAATTTTATGCTGGATTATAGGTTGGATTTGCCGGTGCATTGAATGGAGAATCTAGTATCCCTGATATCACACCTAGATGGCCTAGCTTAGTACTTAATGGCCATCCCGTGCACTGTCATTCAAAAAGAATTTTTGGGATCATGGGTGATAATAAGCTATCTCCAAGATCGATTAGCCAAGAAGCGGAGAGTCTCCTCCTAAATGCTATAAATATGAACTTCCTTGAGCGTTTAAACTTGGCTTGGAAGATTATATTCCCACCACAAAAAACAAGACACTCTAATGCAAGGATTGCGAAGCAGCGCCTGCAGATGATTCTCTTCTCCGACCGCTGTGCAGTTAGTGATGAGGCAAAACAGAAGATTGTCAACAACATTGTGCATGCTCTGTCAGATTTTGTGGAGATAGAATCACAGGATAAAGTCCAGCTGAGTGTTTCAACGGACCCAAATCTTGGGACTGTTTACTCTGTCACGGTGCCAGTACGGCGGGTGAAGCCAGAGTACCAAGCTGTAGATGAGATGGGAACAATAGCAAACATCGAGTACAAAGATAATGGAGATAGTTCTGGTTCTGTTGATGTCAGGTTTGATTTCGTCATCCCAAGTTAGAATTCTTGGCAATGACTGAAGCAAAAAGCTGGGGACAAGATTGGCCGGTTGCAAAAGTTTATTGTTTTAAATTTTCAAGTTTTTAGCCTGTTGGCCAACCTTACATTTCTGTATATATATATTTGCAATTTCCCGTGAGGAAATTGAAGAGTTTGTTGCTTTTGAAATTTCTAGTATGGTGGGTTGATGAAAGGCTAGATGACATTAGGGTGTGCTTACATGCTCATTACATTTTCATGTCAAGGTGGCCTCTTGACGTCTTCAGCTGAGGCGTGTTTTCAAGCACGATATTTGAATCCCCTCATGCTCGAAACTGGAGTTTGTTTATATGCCTATTGGAACCTGATGAACTATTTTCATCATTGGTTTTCCTTTTGAATTGTTATGCACAAATTAGTCCACAACTGCTATTAAGCAGGGTGATGATCGTGCCTTGGAGGAAAGTAATCTCTAGTTGATTTCGGAGATGGAATTGATGCACCAAGGTACCAGGTAGGCCGCGTTGAATGGATTTTGTGGCTTAGCTTCTTTACCCTTTGGCTACCTGAGCAGTCTGGATAAGAGTTCGGATAGGATATCATCTCCATGGTTGATGCTTATTCTTTGTTGAAAGAAGGATGAAATTGGAAAAAATATTTCATTTATTTGGATAAATAATAGGGTCTTATGTGATATTTTCATATATACATTTATCCCGCCTCTTTGAATGAGATTTTTAAATCTTATTTTAGGAAATTAGAAATATTGGCTGAATAACTTATTCAGCTCTTCTTTTATTCTAATCAGCTACTGCCATTAAAAAAAAAAAAGAAATAAATTGTTAATAATATTTGTACATATAGTTTAAAATAATATTCTAAGTGACATATTTGTAATTGAGCAATAAATGAATAGATATAATCAAAATTTTGGCTTATTTATACCTTAAAAAAATTAAATTTTAAGATGCCTTCATATCTTCAGCCATCAAGCATGAGAGGTTCTCCAAACATTTCCAATTGGGCTGGAGCCTTCTACCTGCGGAGGTTTTCTGGGCTTGTTGCTTGGTTCCAGGGCTTTTATAAAGATACTTCCAAAATTAGTTCAAATTGATTTTGAATCAAAATGGAAAGTAATTCGATCTAAGCTGGAAGTTTTGGAGCAAATGTTCTTAAAAGAGACTCAAAAGGCTGAAGAACCAGTGCAATGGCTCAATGGCCAATTGTGCTTAATGGCTTTTTCCAGCATCCAAAATGCAGCCCTAAATTTGTCTATACATGTCAGTCTATTCTTATCCAGATTAGGTCAAATTGTTTCCATTTCAAAGTCCCTTAAGTATTCTTTAGGACAGGTGTGAAAACTCTTTGTGCATTTCTTGAAAAGCTACACCCAATTTTGGTTGCTAGAAGGGCAATTTGACAATTCTTCGATGAAGTTGGGCACTCTTCTGAAAGTTCTTTCTATCCATTTTAAGTCCCCTTAGAACTTCACATCAGAAATTGAAATTCATTCTTAGCTTTTATAATTGGGATTTCACATATGATTGTTGACCATGTCTGAATCAGTACAGGGTGTTCATGAGGGATGTTTGGTGGCAGATGTGAATCAATATTTCATCAGCTTATATGGAAAATAGCAGTTGCTGAGTGATGGCTTATTTTGTGATTTGCTTGCTGTTCTTCGCAGTTGCCTACCTATCCTGCAGCCATGTTTCTTGGTGATAGTGATGGAGAAAGCATGAGCCTTGTATTATACTTTTGACAGTGAACTTGAGCCAAGGATTTGTTCCACTAGTTTGTTATTGATATCTTGTTTTCTTTCCAACTTGCAGTATTATTCCTGCTATTTGCTCCACTAGTTTGTTATTGATGTCTTGTTTTCTTTCCAACTTGTGTAACATCTTAGTTAACTGCCAACTTTGGTTTCTGGTGCAGAGATTGGTTGATGATGAGATGGAGAAGGTCAGAGGGTTTGCAAAGGAATCTGCGGTCCCTTTCAGGGAAAGGCTAAAAATCATGGCTGGGGTGGTTAATCCAGATGACCTCAACTTGAGTCCTGCTGAAAGGAAGCGACAAAAATCAATTCAGCTAATTTCATCAAAATCAGTATCACAAGATGCCATGGTTTCCTGATGAACTGTATCTCTCTGTTTTCCCCCTCTCTTTTCATTCTTTTAGCTGTTTAAAAGAGGTCTAACCTGCTCCCTTTGATACTGCTGACAGGCACAAAGACCAGAGGAACTGCCCGAGCAAGCACTTTGCTGTGTCCGATTGAACAAGATTGATTTTGTAAACCATGGTCAAATACCTACACTAGTGACTGATGATTGATTTCGATAGGAAACCACAAGATAGTGTGTTTAAAGTGAACCATCCTAGCAAAATAATCATCAATCAAGGTGTCAATTGTAAAATTTGATTCACCCTGACCTATTTTTACTTGACCAAAATGGGGGAAAAACAGAAGAAAAATAATAGAATTTTTTTTCTTTTCTTTCCCATTGAAAGAAACTTGTGTTAGTGAATCTTTATTATCATTTATGGTTAACTATGTTGCATTCAGTCCCATTTACACAGGTGGCTTTTATAATGGTAGAGATGAGAATTTGAATGAAGGCTTGTAGAGCAAGTGCAAGGTATAATTTATTTGAATTGAATTGAATTGAATTGGAGGGAGATATGCTGCGTTAGGTTGATCATTGACTTGGAACATCCTTTCACGCGAGCCCTGTTAGAAGGGACACCTGCTGGTGGGAGAATGGCCACATTCTATTAAGTATCGGGTAGTCAAAATCAATGTTTTCAAAATTAAACCGTTCAATAAACCAACAAGAAAAGTTATTGATTCATATTAATCACAATTAAAGTATGATCAAATTAATGATATCATAAATATATAATTTATATATTATTAAAATTAAAAATTATTATAAAATATATAAATTATAAATTCAATCAAAATTTCAACATTTTTTCTATTTGTTGGGTTTTCACAAATCAGAAATTTATTTTCAAATGGGAAATTAATAATTTATTTTCAAATCAAAAACTTATTTTAAAATCATAAATTTATTTTCAAATGAATTAAATCACAAATTTAAAATCACATATTTAAAAAATCAGAACTTAAAAAATAAGAAATTTAAAATGATTCAAAAGAAGGGGAGGGGACTTACCCGTGGCCGTGGTGCCATCGTTAGCATTAGCGTCGGTGTCAGCCATCCGCATGCTGCTGGAGGGCCTCGAGGGCTTGGAATCTGGACAAGAAATGACTTCGTTTCACCGCAAAATGGATTAAAACCACATCGTTTTGAATGGAAAAAAAATAAAAACAAAGGAACTAGTGAATCGTTTAGTTCTCATAAAAATAACTGCTTGATTCACTTGGTTCACTAGTTAAATTGTCAGTTCAGGCGATTCGAGGTTGGTTCAAAAGATTGGACCAAACTGAAAAACCACTAGTCGGCGGTCGGACCAGCTGGTGGCCAGATCAGTTCGACCGACCAATCCAATCTGATTTTCAAAAGATTGGTTAAAATCATAGTGTGAAGTGGTGATATGAAAGCCTACTGCCTTATGGCTGAGCACCAGAATTTACGGGAAATAGGAAGGAGTTTCCTTTCACAACAATAATGCTAAGGTACCCACCTGGCTGAAACCATGTGGAACTGACCTATCTTTAGCCAATGCTCAGTCCTAAACCAAAATTTCACAGCAGGGAATATATGACACTACGAGACACTGATTTAAGAAGCTCGCAAGGAATAAACAATGCATTTCTGCAGCAACAGGCACTACTTCAAACTAATATATTATTCCCGTATCTCTGTAGCCTCATTGCTGGAAATCTCAGAACATTTAAACAAGCAGTTTTAAGGGAAATGCTGAAAATAGAAGACAACTGGACATGCAGCGCTAAACAACCATATGGAATAACATTACTTCATATTCACATGTACAAAAGAATGCAGAGAAGAACAATAATGTCAAATACAATTTGCCCCCAATAAACCAGTTTACATATAACAATAATTACTGTTCAATTCAATTCCTGAAGATCTATTTCTGACAGCATTTTAGGTTTCAATTTAATTCTCTCTATCATTCTGCCTTTTTATGTTTCCTCTTTTGTTTGTGTTTTACCAGCTGGGGAACAAGCCTTCATAAAAACTATGGCCCCCAGGTATGAAAAACAGATTCAACCAAAGATAACTTGCATTTCCACCAGATTCACTTGCGGCATTTCTTTGGATATTCTACATCGCCTTGTCTCTTTTCAAGTTTGCATCTCCAAGAGATTACATTATCTGCTCTTCTTTTAACTGTAATCGTCCTATGGGACATTGATCATTATTGTCAATAAAGGCCCGCTTCTTGTCCACCACGTTCTGTGGTTATTGTGATGCAATGCTGTTGGCTGTGTTGTGGCTACTACTTTTAGCTGCTGGCACATCATGATTATGTTTACCTTCATATGTTGTTATGACGGCTTTCGGGTCTGTTGCTGCCCTCTCAACATGCTTACGGACATTGCATCCTGGATTTGTGCATTTATAGTAGCTCCTGTGGATAGTAAAAAGACAAATCAGGAATATTTTGAAATAATTCATTCAGAAATATTTGGAAACAATACATATAGGAACACATTTATGCATCACAACAATCCAACAGCAAGCAGCAGGTCCAATATTATGACAAGCATAGAGACTAGAGGGGTCCTCCTTTTTTTTTTTTTTTAGGTCTTGTGATATAAAACAGAGATTAAGAAAGCAAAATGGGATTGTTAAGAGTTTATAGTTTTCAGTCTCATAGGTGCATTGATAGAATAGTCATTGTCTCACTTGGCTATATTTTTTTGTGTTATTATCAAAACAAAGTACTGCTATGTTAATAAGTATTGAAGTACTAATAGATAATACAGAAAATGCTAACAAAAATTAAAATGACATAAAAGCAATTAAAACAATTATTACCGTATCTTTCTGGTATTATTTTCCTTAATAACATAAACAGAATTGAGGTTTTTCTACAATTTTCTTTTCTTCCAGGGGAACTTCTATACAGAGGTTTTGTGGGATCAAATTAATAAATGCTTACAAGAAGGCTACTATAGCGTAAGAGCAAACATCAAGTGGAATTGCAAGATAAACCTACAAATTGTTAATTTTCCACAGGACACCTACATGCCTTACAGATGTGTATGGTTTGTTGTATGCATCAACCATTGATATGAGATCTCAGAATCTGACAGGGTAAACTAGATTCAACAAGAGCAACTAGTTTTACTGAATTGCTAATTCTTGCATCAGGAGAAAAGATCTTCAAATCTGACAGGTAAAACAGAATTCAACAAAATCATCAAGTTCTATAAAATCACTAGTATTTTGAAAACCGGACCATGCGGCCTCTCTGGTCTGGTCAGGTGAAATGAACTGTTCCTAGGTTGGACCATCTTCGAACAGCTCGAACCAGCAGTTGGACCGCTGAATAGGATAGACGGTCTGGTTTCTTATGAACCGCTCAACTATTTTTTGATTGAAAACATGCTGGGCTTTTCAGTCAATTGGCCTAAAAGCTCCTCCCTCAAAAGCTGGGCTTTTTCATTCAGTTGGCCCAAAAGCCCTCCCACAGTAGCCCAAGGTTCAACCCACCATGCCAATTACCTCTTCATTAAATGGGCAGAGTATTTATATCACATATATGGCTTGTGATTTTTCGATTTGAACCATGTACTTGTGGCTGACAAAATGAACACAACCATTATGCTACATAACCGTTTTGATAAAATATTATGGAAAATATTTATATATCCTCTTTTTCAATTTTTGTCATATAAATCATTTAAACAAATATAAGTATTTATATATATGTTTATTTTTATAATAATTATTAATGATAAATATGAAAATAATATAAAAAAATTAATATAATAGTTTTTAAAATTTTAAAATAAAAAATACATAAAATATGTAGATAAAATTAAATATAATAATTTTCTTTTCATCTTAAATATATCTTTATACTCAAATATAATACATTAATACATTTTTATTTGTCTTTTATCATTTAATTTGACGTATCAAATATAAAAATAAAATATAAATTATATATTTATAACGTTCTGGTTTCTGATCTTCGTACATTTGGTTGTATTTGTTTTGTGCATCTACCTACTCATGAAAGACATAAACTTACTACTCAGTCTGTTAAGTGTGTTTTTCTTGGTTATGCTATCCCTTACAAGGGTTATGTTTGTTATGATCCCCATGCTTGTCGTATATGAGTTTCTCGGAATGTGATTTTCTTTGAAAATCAATATTTCTTTCCATCTCATGTTGAGCTAGCATCTGCATCTGTATCTCTTCTGCCTAGTTTTTCTGAATCCCCAACAATTGTGGAAAGGTTCAAACATGGTTTTGTGTATGAAAGACGTAGTCGACATGAGTCCGGTTCCACTTCCTCTGTGCCCCCTTCTGATCTTGACCCGACGCCTGATCCTGCTCTTGCTTCCACCACTCCTCGTCGGTCTACTTGTCTTTCTCGACCCCCTAATTGATATGGATTCTTCTCTCCTGTCTCTCTTGTTGCTACTTTATCCACTATTTCTATTCCCTCTTGCTACAAATAGGCCATGGAACATGAGTGTTGACAAAATGCAATGCAAGCAGAACTTCAAGCACTTGAGGAGAATCATACTTGGGATATTGTTCCTTGTCCTCCTACAGTCAAACCTATTGGGAGTAAATGGGTTTTCTCTGTATAACTTTGTTCTGATGGCTCTTTGGACCGGTACAAAGCTCGCCTCGTAGCTCTGGGTAACAAGCAAGAATATGGGGTTGATTATGAGGAGACATTTGCTCCTATTGCCAAAATGACCACGGTTTGAACCGTCTTAGCTATTGCCGCTTCACAGTCATGGCAACTGCATCAGATGGATGTGAAGAATGCTTTTCTTCATGGTGATCTCCAGGAAGAGATTTACATGAAGCTTCCCTTTGGTATGACTAATTCTTCTCCTCGTGATGTCTGTAAGCTAAAACGTTCTTTGTATGGGCTCAAGCAGGCGCCCCGAGCTTGGTTTGAGAAGGTTCGCAGTACAATTCTTTCCTTTAGTTTTACCCAAAGTCAATATGATTTTTCCCTCTTCTTCCACACGTCTGAGTCGGGTATAGTCCTCTTGGTTTATGTGGATGATATTATCATTACTGGCACTGACTGTGGTTTGATTACCAAGCTTCAGTGGCTGTTAAATACAACTTTCCATATGAAAGGTCTTGGATTGCTTACATACTTCTTAGGATTGGAAGTTCATCATTGGGTCAGTGGTATTTTCGTGAACTAGCATAAGTATATTCAAGATCTTATCACTTTGGCTGGTTTGGAGGACACTTCCTCTGTTGATACTCCTATGGAGATAAATGTCAAATACAGGAAAGATGAAGGGGACCTTCTGGATGATCCTACTCTCTATCAACGCCTGGTTGGGAGTCTTATCTACTTGACCACTACTCGACCTGATATCTCCTATGCTATTCATCAGGTTAGGGAGTTCTCGGTTTTTGGGGTTTTTCTGAGTGTTTGACACATTGGCGATCTTCTTCTCCATTGTGAAAAGACAAGGGAAGTGTGGAAGTTGTTATTTACTTTGTTTAGAGTGTAATGGGTGTTTCCTTCTTCGGTTAGGGAAACCCTCTTGGGGTGGAAAGGGACTTTTGTGGGTAAGATGTGTAGGGTAGTTTGGAATGCGAGCCCTTTATGCTTGTTTTGGTCAGTTTGGAAGGCAAGGAACAAGATTGCCTTTGAAGATGGTGTGTTGTCTTTGCAAAAGTTGAAAGCTTTTTTTGTATATGTACTTTGGTCGGAGTCTAAATTGTTTATAAAAGATGGTCCTTTGACGCTAATTGATTTCATTGATTAGGTGGGTTCTTGTTGAGGGAGGGGTTGTTTTTTGTACATCTTGTTTGGATAGTTTTTTGTTTCATTTGTAAGGGGGTGAGTCTCTCTTGTACTTCTTAAGTCGCTATTTTAGTGCCTTTTCGTCATACATTAGTCTCACTTAATTCAAAGCTCTTTAACTGACCAGGATAATCTCAATTATCTAAAAGAATCTTAACAATTGTAATGTTCCTCATGGTCTCAAAGCTCCTTTATTAGGTTTTCAGTTGTTGTGCGTCATCAACCTATTAGCCTTCATAACTAATAAATCAACAAGCCTTCATTGTTGGTTAATTTTGACATCTTTTCCAATGCCAGAGATTAGGTTTGAGAAAACAAAGACCTCTATGATTCAATCTTCAACCCCTAACAAGAGTCCCACAATCCAAATCACTACACACACACTTAATGGACAGAATTTCTTGCAATGAGCACCATCTATGAACCTTTTTTATCAAAGGGCGAGGAAAAGATGGGGCTACTAGATGGCTTTAGGGAGGTACTAGACCCAATCGACCTTAAGTGCATTGCTTGGGATGCTGAGAATTTTATAGTTATGTCACGACTTATCAATTCCACAGAAACTGACAGTGGCCAGGGTTATATCTTCTTCTTTACAGCTAAAGATTTATGAGAAGCTGTGAAACTTACCTACTCCGAGATGGGAAACACTGCTTAGCTATATGACATAAAGCATAGAACGCATGATACCAAACAAGGGAACCTGACGGTGACTGCCTACTACAAAGCCATGACTCAACTTTCGCAAGAGATGGATCTCTATCAAGACCAAGATTGGAAATGCACAGAAGAAAGTGTGATGTATAAACAGATTTTTGAGGAAGACCTAATCTTTGATTTTCTTGTAAGTTTGAATGCGGAACTTGACCAGGATAGAGGACAGCTTGGGACAATCCTTCTTCCTTCACCGAGAGAAGTCTATGCTACCATTAGAAGAGAATAGAACAGGTTGTGTCAGTCATGATGGGAAACTCTAGTACCTAGAACTCAACCTTAGTTGTTGCTCGACCTGAAAATGCCCTTCTCAATGGACAGCGTAGTGTTGACAAAAGGAATGTTGATAGAGACAAACTTTGGTGTGATCATTGCCATAAATCACACCATACTGAAGATATGTAATGGAAACCCCATGGATAACCTAAAAGTTGGGGTAAAGGAAATAGACATGCTAACAGTGACAGCCAAAGCCTTCAAGTTGCTACTGACCATTCAAAGGTTTCGAATATAAGGCAATTGGGAACTCTTGAACCACCAATTTTCACCAAGAAACAACTTTGTTACCTATATATAAGTCGACAGTTGACCCCTCTCATTCTTCTTTTGCAAATATAAGCAAAACAGGTAAACTTTCTTGCTGCTGTGCGCATCATCAAAATAACTGAACCCTGAGAATACTCATTTAGGAGCTAAAAATCATATGACAAGTTAGTCAAAATTACTTTCTTCATATGTTCCTTGTTGGGGTCACCAAAAAGTAAAAATGGTTGATGGATCTGTTTCTCCTATTGTTGGAAAGGGTTCTATATTTGTTTCAAACCTAATCCTAAATTCAGTTTTACATGCTTCAAACTGGTCTTGCAATCTTCTTTCCATTAGCAAGATTACTCATGACATGAATTGAATAGCTAGGTTGTTTCCAACCCACTGTGAATTCCAGGAATTGTGTACAGGGAAGGGGTTAACAGTGCTAAGGTGGTGGACGATCTATTTATTTTGGAAGAAGAACAAAAGGATGTGGAAAAAGCCCCTCAAGTAATTCAGTGAGATTGTGGGATGAAATAAAGTTGTGGCATCTAAGATTAGGACATCCAAGTTTTACCTATCTAAAGATGTTGTTTCCTTATTTATTAAAAAATAAAAATGTTTTTAAATTTTCAGTACGAAACTTGTGAACTCTCCAAACACCATGTTCTCATTTTCCTATTCAAGTTTACTCAAAATTTAGTTCATTTTCTTTGGTGCATCATGGTGATGTATAGGATCCCTCTCATGTGAATACTATCTCTTGTGCTAAGTGATTCGTTATTTTCATAGATGACCATACTCATGTGTCTTGGACATACCTTAAAGAAAAATCAAAGCTGCCAATATCCTTTTTTTTTGAGAAGTAAACAATATAAATATATTAAAAGTGCAATCTGAAGGCGCACTAAAGTACAAAGGTTGTATACAAAGGAAGCCTAGAAGCAAAACAACTATCAACATTTTTCAAAACTCTCATAAAATGATGCAAACACAATTCCAAACTAAGATCTATATTATGAGAACTGATAATGGGAAATAGCATATTTCAAACATTCTTAGAATGTATCTTGATGATAATGGAATCATTCACTAAACTTCTTGTTTCGGCATGTCCAACAAAATGGGTTGGCACAAGAAACAACAGACACTTACTTCAAGTAGCTATGGCCATGTTGTCACAAATGAAGGTTCCAAAACAGTATTGGGGGGAAGCTATCTTGACAACTTCCTATTCAATCAACTAGATGCCGACCCATGTTCTTAACTTCAATACTCTTGCAAATACCCTTAAAAAGGCATGTCCCTACTTCTAACCACATTTTTTTCTTTTCTTCCTCCAAAAGTGTTTGGTAGCCTTGCCTTTGTTCATGGTCACAGCCATAATTGAAGCAAGTTGGATCCAAGATCCATCAAGTGCATCCTCCTTGGGTATTCTCTAACTCAAAAGGGGTTTAAGTGCTTTCATCCTCCATCTTGGAAATTTTTTGATACTATGGATGTTTCTTTCTTTGAGAACAAATTTTACCTCACCTAAACTTCTCTTCAAGGGTAGAACGGTAAAGAGGAAGATTAGTTTTGGGCTTATCTATGTCCATACCAACTATTTCCTTCTTTGATAAGAATCTTGAGACTAACTCCAGAGAAACAAGTCATAAGCATGAAGAGAAGAATGTGAATATTCTAAGGAACCAAGAGCAAGAGAAAGAAGAGAGTGTGAACATTCCAGGGCACCAAGAATAAGAAAAGGAGTTAAAGGTTTACTCTAGAAGGAATAAAGATACAGGATATCTTACTCACTACCAGCCCTTCAAAAAAAACAAGGTAAATTTGGAAAACTCAAGTGAGTCTCCAAAATCTACTTCCATTCAAGAACCTCAATTTGATCTTGATGTTCCAATTGCTCTTAAAAAGGTTGCTATGTTTGGAACTCAATATCCTATCTTCAATTGTCTCTTATAGAAGACTTAAGTACAGATCTTTCTTATGTGAATACTCTTGGATCTATACAAGAGGCTTTAGATAATTGAAAGTGGAAAGAGGCCATTCAAGAGGAAATGGGAGCTTGATACAAGAATGAGACATGGAGACATGTCGAATTACCTCTCGAGAAGAAGGTCGTGAGCTACAAATGGATATTTACAATGTCATTTGAGGCAAATGGGATAGCTGATAGATGCAAAGTCATGCTGGTAATGAAAGGATTCACTCAAACATATGGCATTGACTATCAATAAACGTTCGCACAAATTACCAACTTAAGCACAATATGGGTTCTACTCTCACTTGTCACCAACTTAGAATGGCCACTACATCAGCTAGAAATAAAAAATGCATCCCTCCATGGAGTAAAGTATACATAGAGTTACCCCCTGTTTTTGAATAAAAACTTGGAAAGAAAAAGGTTTGCAAGTTAAAAAATCCCTAAATAGTTTGAAGTAGTCTCCAAGAGCTTGGTTTGAAAATTCACTAAATCAATTCGTAATATGGGATATATGCAAAGAAAAGTTGATTACATTATGTTTTACAAATATGTCAAGAGAGGTAAAGTCACCATACTCATTGTTTATGTTGATGAAATAATCATGATTGGTAACAATGTAGTAAAAGTGGAAAGATTAAAGAAATCCCTCGCTAAAGAATTTGAAATTAAGGACTTAGGAAAATGAGATACTTCCTTAGTATTGAAGTTGCCAAATAAAAAAGGGGAATCTTTCTATCACAACAGCAATACATGCTGAACCTTCTAAAAGAAATGGGTATGTTAGGGTATAAGTCGGGAGACATACCTATTGATGCTCATCATAAAACTGGAGCACTTACAACAAATGTTATTGTGGATAAGGTGAACTACTAAATGTTAGTAAGCAAGCTGATCTACTTGTCCCATACTAGACCAAACATTACCTTCACTATGGGAATGTTAGTCAATTTATGCATGCCCAGAATGAAGATCATATGAATGCAGATATTAAAATTTTGAGGTGATTAAAGGCAACGCTGGGAAAAGGACTTTTATTTTCATCATGTTCGCAACCCTATTCATCATGATAGAACAAAGCACATTGAAGTAGATAGACTTTTTATCAAGGAAAAATTACTGAATGACCTAATCTATATGCTGTTTGTTTCCACAAGAAATCAGTTAGTAAATGTGAACAATTTCAAGAAATGATTGGCAACCTCAGAACGATGAACATTTTCAAACCAGCTTTTGGGGGAGTGTTGAGAAACATGGAACAAAACAAACTGGTGAATAGCCTGTACCTAATGATTTTTCCTCTACTAGAGGCTCAGCTTTCTCCTCAGTTAAGGCCAATCTATTTCCTAAATAGCCTAATTGATTTTCCACCTTTATAGTATGTCTTCCTAGTCTTAATTTCCTTTTTTCCTCATTTGTAATTACTTTGATCGTTGTAATTTAGCCTAGATTTTAGTTGCTCCTCTCTTTATAACTATTGTATATGTTTTAATTTTCAACACATTAATTGAAAGAAATTCAGTTTATTTTTCCTTGGGAACATATGGTAAAGGAATCCTAGAATCCACTAGGTTTTTCCAATCAAGACCAAACTACTTCCAAAGAAAATATCATATTTTATTGCAACATAATTATATACTACTAGTAACATTTATGTTAGGAAAAAATGGACCACCTTGGATAAGGATTTCCTTTGACAACTTTCTGCCCATACTTGCGCCACCTATAGCCATCATCCAAGAGATCAACTTCACTGGTTGTCTGCACAATAATCCTAGGTTCTGTGACTGTTCTATGGGAGGAAACCTGATCTGAAACCCTGACCTCTGTATTCCTGCAGAAGAAGAAAAGCACATTTTTAGCACACCTAAAAAACCAATAATTAAAGCCCATAAAGTATGAGCAGACATGCCAATCTACCTTCTTTTGGGGTCAGGTTCATCTTCACCCTTTTCATCACCTCTAGTCTCAGCATCATCCATTTCCTCACTGTCACTTGATCCAGGTAAGTGTTCAGGTATGGCTTGACTAGATTCTTGATCCTTCTTGGACAGTGAATATGCAGGTAACCCTTCTTTCGGTTTGTTCAAGTTTCCAGTCTGGTTTTGGGAGGCTAATTCAGGATTCTCCTGAAAATTTGAATTTCCATTAGGATTTCCTGTATCTTTTGCACGCTTGTTGGGTAGTGGTGCTTGATGGTTGTGCTGGCCCTTATAAATAATCTCTGTTACTTGGCCATCAAGAGAACGTTCAACCTTTTTTTTAACAGGACAACTTGGATGTGTACATTTGTAATAGCTTCGAGGATATTCACTTCCCTTCACTTGCTTCTGCCCATATTTCCGCCAATTGTAGCCATCATCAGCAGGCTTATCAACTGTAAATGAAGAAGGTTGGGATCTCTGATCAGATTGAGATAAACCAGATGATTCCTTCACAGCAGTTCTAGTATCTGATACTAAGGGTGGCATCTGCTCATGTGCTTTTGTGTTGCTAGCAAAGGATGGAAACTGTGTCAATGATGCAGCGGGTGCCACTGATAAAGAAGACGGAAATTTGGCTTGGAGTTGCATATGGGAATGGGCTTGTGCAGCCTGAGCGGTAACCTGAGCTAAGGCCTGCTGATGGGACATTACAAATGGTCCCTGCATGCATCTCACCAATCAAAAAGCTGAATAAATATTAAAGTATGAGCATTTGATTTCTAAATAGTAATATAGGTAAATGAGGGAGGGAGCACATACAATACACAAGTTCATCATGATACAAGCAGCATATGTAAAGAAACCCTACTGATGCATCAGTTCAGACCCATCCCTTTAATCGATGAGCTCTCAGTTTCTCAAGAAAAGCATAGGTCAACAATCTTTCAAACCAGAGCCAAATCGTTTTACAGCTAAGTTCATTTCTGCCAGAACATTTCAAAACAAAGAATTTTTTTCTTTCCTCTCAATCCTAAAACTAGTCAATTGGGAGCTAATCCTTTTCCAGTCCTGTGGCCCCTAAGGAGAGCAGATACATCAATGCACAAAAATAGAGGCATTCTATGGCCCCAATTATTTTAGAATTGCTCTCCCCCCTCCTATATTCCACAGCCCACAATCCCACTCTCTATGTTACATGGGTTCACGCATGGGGGTGTGTGTCTAGGTGTTGGATCCTTTGCATCCCAAAAACACTAACAAATCTCTTTCTAATAAGCTCTACTCGATGCAGATCTTTTTAAAAAGTACTTAAGTAGAAACCATAACCATGCCAAAAGGGTCTTAGTTATATGATAACAACATGTTCCAGTGATGATTGATACATCAAACATGGGTGCATGTGATGATATATTAGAAGACCAATTGCAAAACAAGGTGTTTCCTCACCATAGCCCAATTTAACATATAATAGCCCCATCAGGTAAGGGGCCCAAGTAGATACTTGGAAGTGCACAACGGTGGGCAAGAAAATGTGGAATTGATGTTAGGAAAATGAAGGTGTTGATGAGTGACAATGTTATGGTATAGTTACTTACAAAGAACGGTACTTTTCAGTTAAGTCCTTCTACTCTGAAAAATAGGAGAGCGGAACTGCTCCCTTATGGCTTAATATGGAATTCTTGGATGCCATTGAGAATTACCTTTTTTGCTTGAGGGGCAACTTGGGCCAGAATTTTAACTTTAGATCAACTCAAAAGGAGGGGATGGAGGATTCCTAATAGATGTTACTTATGTAAGGAAGAAGAAGAAATGAGCGACCATATTCTCATTCGTCATTCAAAAGCTTGCTTATAATGGCAATTGATTTCTGAGCTAGCACATGTCTTTTGTTGGTAAAAAGAGAAACAAGGCTTGGAAGGTTGCTTCATTGTATTTGTTTTGGACCTTATGAAGGGATAGGAATAGGAGAGCTTTTGATAATTGTGAAAGCATGGACCAAACAATTAAAAATTCTTTCTTGTATTTTTGTTAGGACTAGGTTAGATTGTATATTGGGGATGGTTCTTTGTCATTGTTAAATTTTGTGGATTGGTTTAGGCTCTCTATAGGGTGGTTGTTGGTTCTTGTGTCTTCGCACTTCTTTTATAGTCTTTTGGTTTCTTTGTATACGTCATGTAAACCTAATTTCGTTTTATTACAATCCTTATTTACCTATCAAAACAAATAAATAAATAAATAAGGGTGTTGATGAGAGTATGAGGGAGGAATGAACGACTAGCATTAACAGTGATTACAAGGATGGAATTGGCTCCTTTTGTACTTATTATTTAGACTTGTTATGAAGGTTTATGTCATATTAGATTGTTTCTAGGGTATTTCATACCCATCTGTTTCATTGTGTTTGGGTGAATTCTATGGAGTGTCACAACACCCACTTGTCACCATGTCATGGTATTGCCCTTGAGGCTTGTTCTAAGTGGTAAGGGGCTGTGTGGGGATGGGGAAATTCTAGGTTCGATTTCATATAATAACCCCTATATATATATATATATATATATATATATCTTAAAGAAAAACATTACTTAAAGAAGAAAAAGAAAATGTTATGGGCTTTTGGAATAGACCATTAAGTGCCCGTTGAGATACACATCCTATTTTCTATTTTTAAAAATAGAAAAGAGTAATAACTTCTATATAAAATATAGTAACTCTTATATAAAAATTATGTACTAATCTTACGTCCTTAAAAATTACTTTTAAAATTTGAGATAGTAAGAATTTTTAACATCTCAATTTTTTTAAATAGTTTTTATAAGTCATCATCTTTTTAAGATAAGTCTCAACGAGTTCTTGCATTTTATATAGAAGTTACTATCATTTTCTATTTTTAAAAAAACAAAAAACAAGAAGTGTATCCAAATGAGACCCAGTTATCACAGATCTTCTAAGCTATTTATTTTTAATTTTCTTGATGTGAGCTTCTTGAACTTGGCATGTCCCTTCCAAATATTGCTCTCATTTCAAGGATAAGCACTTGAAAAAAATGATGAAATAGCCAAATGAACTAATTACACGTTGGTTTGCAACCATATAACTCAACCCAACTACAAATCTCAACCACACATTAATTCTTGATAGTCTCCCATTAGATGATTTTGTCGAGGATGTAGAAGAACCAAGCCAACGGAAAAAAGCAATAAGCACATTGAAATATATAGCTCCCCCATATGTAAGACAATGTATTGTATTAGACATTTAATCCATATGCTCTATGCCTCAAAGGTAAACCACTGTAGAAGCATCTAAAATGGAACTTCTTTTAATCACACATGAGAAATGGATATTGCCAGGCTTCATCATGTTTTTTTTTGCATGATTTCCTTCTTCTTTTTTTTTCATTGCAGCAATATTTGTTGCACATCTTTGTGTTTCCTTAAAACTTGTTCATATCACTGACACTAAATCAAACAAGGATAGGCGGAAGATTATATTTGGATTTGGAAAAATGACATTATTCCATTTTTTTTACTAGCAACTGTATAATAGTTCTGTCTTTCTGTAATGATACCAGTAACAAAGTGGGCTTTTTACAGAACTGCACACATATGAAAATGGAATAATATCATTTTCATGGGAAATCCAAATGCATCCTTAAATCTTAATCACAAGCAATCCCCAACCAGAAAACTACAGCTATATGGTTGGATTGTAGAGAAAGATGAACTCACTTCTTGATGAGAAATGGCCAAACAAATTATTTTATAGCAACATGGATGAACCAATTACCCATAACAACCTTCACATAGTCCATAAATATGACAAGTTTTCCACTGATAAGATAAAAATAATCTTCTGACATGAAAAGTTCTACGACTGACATTTTCGGATGACAGACATGGGAGACTTTTAGGTACATGAAGTACTAGGCATGGAAGCTCAATTGCCTTCACTTCCAGGCTACAATCTAATCAAATAACAATACCCTCAAATTATTCTCGAGTGGCCTGAATTCTCTTTTGAAACAAAAATTTACAACTAAGTAACCTAACACTCAATAATCTCAATGCCATTTTCATTCATTAATGTGTTTGGATTATTTTTTAAAATCAAAATAGGAATAAAAAAATCATTAGTATGGAAACCGAACCATTATCTCACTAGGACTTTGATTCCTCTCTTCTATGTACTGTGATTCGCCTCTATTCCCATCCTTTTTCTATTTCTATTACCACATATGAAACACACTCTAAATACTTTTGAAATTACTTATGTAATGTAATGATCCAACCTAATTCCAACGCAATAGCCTGTCCTTTGTCCTTTGTTATCAGATGCACTTCTTTTCTGCTCTCAAAATCTTTTTCTCGTTTTCTCCTCAATTCTTGATATTTGGACCCGACAACCCCCAATTCTGACCAACTATAAACCTGAATAACTCCCAAATTCAGAATTTGTCACCAGAACCTTCACCCATCGTTTCCCCAAAAATCTAATATTTTTTTCTCCCAAAGTGTTCGTTTCTTTACTTGTTCCTACTTTTCTCCCCAACCAACTTTTCTCAGCAACCAACAAAGCAAAATGGGAAACAATAGAAGCAAGATGTGCTTTCAAAAGCTTCGAAAACGAAAATAGTAAGTTCGAAACTTTACTCAGAAATGAAAAGAAGAATAAAGCTGGTTGAAAGCATTGATTTCCAATGATTACCTGCGAAAAGAAACCTGGGGAATCGAGCAAACAGGTCGGGCTTAACCCGGGAGGAACTGTAAACAACGGGGACTGAGCAATCACCAAACCGGAGGGCCGGTTCTGCTTGAACCGAAATTCAAAATCACCAGCGGCATCAACGGAAGTCCTGTCTTCCTTGGAAGAAGCGGAGACCTGAGGGTCGGTGGAAAAACTGGGCCTGGGGCCGGGAAAAGCTGCGGGCGAGGCCATAGCGCCGGCGAGCAGCTGAGAGAAGGAGCGGCAGTCGGAGTCGGGGTCGTTGTCGGAGAAAAAATTAGAGACGAGAGTCATGGGACCGGGACTGAAGCCGGGACCTCCAGGAAAGAGAGTTTCCATGGAGGAACGAGGGGGCAGCGTTATAGTAGGCCGTAGAGGAGCAGAAGCTCTCGATGCTGATGCCGATGATGATAGTGACGTTTCATCGTTTTTAGTCATTGACTTAATTTTTTTTGTTCACTCTTTCAACCTTCTTCTTCTTTGTTCCGGGCTTCCAGCTTCTCTATCATTGTTAGGGCTTTTCCGTATCTGTCTCTTTGCTGATCCAAAAGATTATGAATATGAATGAGCCGCAGAAGAGAGCAGCCACCGGCACGACATCTCTCTCTTTCTGCTTTTTGCTTTGGAGGATCTGAATTTCAGTAAAAAGTCCACGCTCAAGACACCCAAAAGTTTCCCCCAGATTTCTCTCTCTCTCTTTTTTAAAATAATTAATTAATTAATTGTTTTACACTTTTATGTCAGATTATTAAATTTTGATTTGACTTTATTAGCCCCGACGACTTCTGAAATAACGGGATTACCGTTGCATAGGCAGGAGTTTTGGCGTGTAACTGATGAGACGAAAATGAAACATATATATTTTTATGATGATGTATGTTAAATGATGTCTTTTAGTTAGTAATATAGTCAATGATTAATACACGGACTACGTTGGCATCCAACACCAAGAGAAGATTAAGAGGCCACGTTGTTTGAAGTGAGTTAAATTGAAGGAGATAACAGCAAAGGACAGCATCATTATTTTCACATTTACTATTGTTGCGCATGCAAATAAATGAGGTCAGTGAGCCAAACACGTTATATAATTAATTTTTATTTGGTGAAAAAAAATGTAGATGCGACTCCACATATAAACATGGGGCTGCTCTTCAATCGGTAAAAACCGTGGAATTATTAGGAACCCCACGATAAATAAAATATGTTACTGCCCGTGGGTTGTGGGCTGTGGCAGAGGGCAATGCTCCGAAAAGGAAAATGACATAGCATTTGTAGCAGGTGGTTGATGTTGGGTATTGCGTAGGAAGTAGTAGCAGAGCAGATGGAGCTCTTAAGGATCTGCGCTGTAACATTCCATATCATAATATTTCTGGGGCTGTTAGGAGACAATGTGGGTAAAGCTGGCATTTTTGTGGTGGAGGAGTGTCTATTGGTATGCCAAATCCATTTCCATTTTATTCGGTTTGTGTAAGGCACGTTGCCCCCACAATCTTGCGTCTCCGATCTCCCCCGCTAAGGACAATTTGTGCTTTTTTCCTTGATTCTTCAACCATTCCGCCAGGTCCCTACACCGCACCATGAGAAAAAGTATCATTCGGAGACAAAAACTTTCTTCTTTCCTTACGCTTCCATTATTAATGCCAATCTTTGCGGATCATCGTTAACTTAATGGATGATAAATACTGCATTTGTTGAGATTTCCCATCGAACACTTTACAAAGAAAATCCATAACATGAAGATTAAACCTGTGAAAAAATAATATGAAATGAAAGAGAAGAAAATTTGTCATTTTCATAAAACTATGAAGGCCCTTTTAGTTTAATTTTTGATAAGTTAAAAGCTTATTTTTTTAATTTAAAAAGAGTTTTTATATCTATTTGACTAATTGTACTTAATAAGGCAAAAAAAAAAAAAAAAATCTGCTTATTATAGAAGCTTTATTTTGACTTATGTATATATTTAATAAAACTTTTATAATATCAATATTATTCTTTAAAAATTATGATAATAGCTTAAACTCAGCTTTCACTTAAAGTCAAAAATAGAGAATTATCTCAAACAAAATTGAAGTGCATTGGGGTGCTTATTTAACATATTTCTAGGCTAGCTAGTCTTATTGATGGAACTAGGCTCTCCTACATGGCTATGGGTCCATCCCCTAGTCGTAAGCAATTAAGGAGTTATGCATCTAATGCAGCCCTTATGTATTAAGTAGACGACGAGGAAATCCATATGAATCTATCCAAGTGCAGCATAAGTAACCAACCAACTATACTGGTTGTTCCTACAAAGTTGTCCAATCTTGTTAATATAAAGGTGCCAAAAAAGCCATTGGTGGTTATAATTAACAAGGTTGACTCATCTTACTCATAGAGGGCACACTTGACCATTCTCAACCACTAGTTAAGATAGCCCTAAAAGGCCAGAGGAAGTCACGCACCACCTAAAACATTACAATTGCCTAACCAATAGTGCCACCCAAAAGTGCTTATTCCCTAAGACAATAACCCTTCAACCTACTAGGGGTTAAACAATCAGATAAGGGTAACCTATAGGGGTCACAAAGTTTAATATGATTTGCTAACGAGACTTGAACTTGGCAAGTTTTTTAGGGGTATGAGTTTAAGTATAATCATATTTTGAGTCAAATTCATATCAACTTGTATAATATATTTAATAAATAGGTTGTTTTGTAAATTTGTCATGAACTAATTTATTTAATAATCATGATTCCCTTAATTATAATCATAACTTATTTAACCTACATTTGACTCATTTAAAAAATAATTTTAAATAAATAGGTTAATTGAGTCATAAATAAGTTTGATCATCGATTTTCTCATCATATTAAAATCAAATTTATAACCTAATCTAATTTTTCAAAGATAACTTGTGCTTGATCAAAAGCATTTTCACAAAAGTAGTGATAATCTAGCAACTCTAGGTATTGTCCACTAGGATGATATATTTTCAATAATCAACTATTGAATGGGAGGAAAAGAAATGGACATAATCAACTATTTTCAATAACCTATTATGGTCTTCTTATAAAAATAGATCATCCTAGAAATTAGTCATTTAACCTTAGGAGAGGGATATATTTGCTTTCACCCTACACGATCCAGGCATGGGAATAGAGTTATCGGAGGTTCCATACAACTGGCATTAAAGCCCTAGAGTAGGTTTTATTTTGTTAGATCTATTTTAGGGTGTGCTAACTTTGTTTTGTAGGGTTGTTTTATTCATCTCATGGCCCTAAGGGATGAAATGTTTTTATTCATTCAATTAAATATCAATATATTTGAATTGATTAATTATAATTGTGATATGATCTATGCCTTTTGATTCTCTAAATTGGGTTGTACACCTCATAAGGGGTATTGGGTTTTTATTGATTGTAATTTTTTTTTCCAACAGATGTGTTGTAAGCTCCTTTAAAGGAGCATAGGAATTTTTATTATTGTAAAAAATTCCAGTTTTGTATCCATCTATGGTGACCCAAGAGAAAAGAAAGAATCTTGAAGGTTCTTTTTGAGATTTTATGGTGGTTAAAGAAAAAAGAAGCATTCTTGGAAGTTTTTGGTTTGAGATCCATGATAGCAAAGTGACGTCAACTTTGAGTCAAAATTGGGACCATTTACACTGAGTTTCTTGGGGAAAATTACCTATAGTTTTGAAATTTAGGAAGTTAGAAATCCAATGCTTCAAACGGATCGCAATTCGAAGTTGAAACAAGGGAGATATGGTCAATTAAAGCAATATTGCACAAAGAGCATGCTGTTATAGGATTGCATATGGGTCCAATTCCTTTTGGTTGTTTGAGTTGAATTTTGGGCCTCTCCCTTTGGGCTCATTTTGGTGGCAATTAGGCCTTTTGGGTTTTCAATTTTCATTAACCCTATTTTTGGTTTCAGGACTATTTTTGGTAATATGGATTTTATCCAAATTTTAATTACCAAATATGCCACAAGATTCCTAAAGGTCATATGAAAAGTTTCTATTTATTTATTCCCTGGTTTTTATTATATGCTCTTGATTAATTGCATATATGGCCTCAAGATATTTTGGTATTCTTAATTGGAAATAAATTTTCTTTTTTTTAAAAAAAAAAAAAAATTGTAAAACTTATTTAAATTGGAATGTGCATGGTTAGGAAATTTTATTTTAAAGAAAAAATAAATTCGAAAATGATTAAAAGTTTTCTTAACTTTTTAAAATTAATTCTTAAAAACTTTAATTTTATTTAAAATCTTCTCAAATTGTTGAGATCTCTAAGAATAGAATCTTTCTTTTAAGGAAAAGCTCTTATTTTTCTAAATCTTTATAAAATAGTATATTTCATATTTTACACAGGATTCCAATTTAAAAAACAAAAGAAGTTAATTTTGGAAATTCATGATAGATAATTTATAATTAAGAATGGTTACCAAAATAAATATTAAAACCCAAAGAAAGGTTTTTTGGTATCTTTAGTAAATTTTCATGAAAAGATATTTTTCAAAATTATTTATTCAAATTGATTGTTACTAAGAAGATTGTTATTTCTTTAAAACTATTTGTTTATTAAACTTTAGAAGGTTTTTCAGTTCTTTCTCAATGAGAGAAGGAAAATTATACCTATAGTTAGTCTTCTAGGCTCTCCCTCCTAGAGAAAAGGAGGAAATTGTTTTATTTGAATAGTTTAATGATAAGGAATAAGAACACAATTATTTTAGCACAAGAGTCCCGGTTTAAAAGATAAATAACGAATTTGAAAAATCTCATGATAGAAAATTTATGATAAGAAGGGCTACCAAAATAACTTTGGAAAGTTTTAGTAATTAAATAGAGATATAAAATATTTTGAAAAATACTTTCCATAATGGATTGTTTAATTCCTTTTTGGAAATAAACATTTTTGGGAGTTTTTCATAGAGAATATTTTATCCATTAAGAAATTACTAAAAAGTTTTATTTTTTTGTAGTATTTAATGGAATAAATTATTATGAAATTCCCATGGAAATTTTTATTAAGTTGGAAAAGTGTAAGGAATAAGGAAAGTAAATCTTATGAGGATTTTTTAATATGAGAAGCAAAAGTTCATTTCTTGGATAAGGTGCTCTCAAGATTATTCAAAATCTCATAAATTGGTAATTTCCTTATTACACAAGAGTTTCCAATTTGGAAAATAAATATTTTGAAAATTTTCATTAGAGATAATTTATTATTAAAAGATTATTACCAAAAGACTTAGTAATTTGATAGAAATAAATTTCTTTGAAACATTTCTTAGATAAAATATTTATTAACTAGAGTTGTGTATAATAGAAGGAGAATTTTGTGAAAATAGATTTTAAAATTTTGAGAGTGGATATTTTATCAAAATTCCTTTTGAAAGTTACTCTCATAGAAAATTTAAAATTTTCATGTCCATATTCTCCTATAACACTAGGTTTCCAATTATGAAATATATATTTTTGGAAATTTTCAAAGTAGATAATTTATTCACTAGGGAAATTACTAATGGTTTTGAAATGCTCTTATTTATCTCAAAAGATTAAGTATGAGAAGGCTAAGGCAAGCCCATGACTTCCATTATCAAGCCCATCTTGATTTGGGTTCATCAACACCCCCATAATGGGTTAGCCCTAAGAATTAGGAGATGTGAACTCTCCACATGGAGGAGACTATATATGTCTGTAGTCGGAGTGACCACCCCCACGATGAGGTTCTTTACTTGGTGACATTGATAGTTCAAGGACAATATTTATACACTTGACATTGGATATGAAGTGGTAGAATTGCCCCACGTGGTCCCACTTCCATAGTCCATAGGCCAAATAAAAGGAATGTTGATCTTACCTTTATATACCTTTATGGTTAAGGCAAGGAGATCAATCTAGGAGGGTTTCTAACTAATAATAAGGTCATGACTTGCCCCACGTAGGCTTGATTCTTATTATACTAGTATACTTGCAAAAAGATATGTAGTTTGAGAGTACTACATTTTTGCTAAATTAATTACTAGTTGCCTTGAATGCTTAATTATGTCATATGCTTGGTTATATTCTTTGTTACAAATATCATGTTGGTATTTTTTTATCACTCTCTTTCTCACAATAGACCAAACCCAACTAATTAATTGGACTAATTTTATTTTAGATAAGTAACTAATTTCATAGAAGCTAGTTTAGGAAGAGCTAGCTATTCCTTATGAACTAACCTAGCAAAAGGAAATAGTGGTATATCAAGGTGGTATTAAATGGATCAGAAGACCAAGTGTCTAATACTTGGATCTTTGGATAATGTGTTGCAATAGAAACACATGTCTGTTACTAGAAACTTTGATATTCTCTTTCTAGTTTGCAATGGTTATTTGGTGATAAGGGTAGGTCAACTTTGAAAAGCTACTCTTAGGACTGTTATGAACACCAATATTCATATAATCTTAGAGACATTGCCATTTTCCTTCGAGATGGCCAAGGGGATCTCAAAGAGTATACGATATTCATATGGAGGTCAAAGGTTCTTTAGGTTCTTTTGTCAAAAAGAACAACAACAACACCAAATAAGGAAATTTTAAGAGAAGGAATAAGAGAGCAAGCTCAATGGCAAGTGATTTCTTTGTGACCTTTTAGGATACTGGAAAAGAAATGCCCAGTTTACCTAAATGAAAAAGGAAAGTATACATCATTTTCTTGTTCTTGAATATTTAGTGTTGGATTTCACCATTTATGGCGAATAGATTCCAAACCTACTATTTGTAAGTCCTTATAGGATATTCAACAAATGAGAAGGTTAAATGATGAGATTATACTTACCTTAGCTTCAAATGCAAGGCTAGTTATGCAGGTTAGTGGAAGGTAATATCTTTTTTCTTTTATATGTATTCCATTATTACTTTGCAAAGTGATGAGAATAAACAGATCTCAGGATTGAACCTAGCACTAATTAAGCATTTGGTATTTAGACCTAGGTCATATTAATCTAAATAGGATTCAAAGACTGATAAAGTTTGAACTTTTTAATTCCAGAAGATCTTCTAGTCTATGAATCCTGTATAGATGGTAAAATGACTAAGAGGACTAGAGCTAAGGAATGTTTGGAGTTAGTGCATACTGAAATATATGAAACTTTTAGTGTCCATGCATGGGGAGGATATAAGTATTTCATCACCTTTAGTGATGATTACTCTAGGTTTGAATATGTACATAGGAAATCCGATGCCTTGGATGCATTCATTGAATTTAAGGCTGGATCGGATAACCTATTGGCTATACATACCAAGTCACTTCTATTAGATCAAGGTGATATGTCTAGTAAGTTGATATTTCTGTTGGAGCACAAGATTATTTCCTAATTATGTGCACTAGGGTCCTTATTGCAAAATAGAGAGATAGAAAGAAGATATCAAACTTGGATGGACATGGTGAGATTGTGGATAGGTTTCTCAATTTTTCTCAAATTCTTTTGGAGATATGTCTTATAGACCATGTAATGCTTCTTTTTCTTAAGAGATATATCAGTTTATAGGATATATATAAGAGGATTTTTGGGTTATTACCTTTATAGTCAGGATCATCAAAAGCTATTTGTTAACACAAATATCGGATTTTTTATGAAGACTATTTGATAAGGAATAAGGAAAAGAGTGATATAGATTGGAAGATATATTAGAAGATAGTCCCATAATACATAGGATATTATGGATTTAGAGGGTTAAAGGCATATAATTCCTATGATTTCTAGTACACCAGTGCCTCATCATAGTATGAGGTTTATATCCCACAGATTATGATGAAGTAGTTAACACTTTTTATGCTCACTTGCGATTGATCACGTCATTGTCTTGTCTTGTCTTCGTCATATACCACACATTGTTCGATCGGTCTTGACAGTTTGGTATCTTATTATACAGAGATCACACTTGTATGTTGGTCACATCGTTGTCCCGTTTGGTTTTTGTGATAAACCATATCCTCTCCGATTAGTCATGACAGGTCAATTCTGATTTCGGTGTAAACCGTACCTGTACAATCACTCACGTTGTTGTTTTTTCTGGTCTTTGTCATAGACCGTACCCTATCGAATCGATTATGACCATTTAATTTCATTTTTGGCATAGAGTAGACTTGTACGATCGATCATGTTATTGTCCTGTCTCATTTTCATCATAGACCGTACCTGTATAATCAATCACTTCATTTTCATGCTTGGACTTCATCATAGACCATGCCTTGTGAGATTGGTCATGACGGTTCAATTTCTTTTCAACGTAGAGTGGACCTATATGATCGGTCATGTCGTTTTCATGTCTCGTCTTCATCATAGACCACACATTGTCTGATCAGACTCAATAGTCCAATATCATATTCTACAAAGATCACACCTCTACGACCAGTCACGTCGTTGTCTTGTCTGGTTTTCATGATAGACCACATCATGTCCGATCAGTCATGACAGTTCAGTCTCGAATTCAACGAAGATTACACCTATACAATCAGTCACATCATTTTCTTATCTGGACTTTCTCGTGGACTGTACCTTGTTGAATCGATCATGACAATTCAATTTCTTTTCAACGTAGAACGGACTTGTATGATTGGTCACGTCATTGTCCTGATTTATCTTTGTCATAGACCACACACTGTTTGATCAGTCTTGATAGTTCAATATCATATTATGTAGAGATAACACCTGTACAATCGGTCACATTGTTGTTTTGTCTAGTTTTTGTGATAGACTGCATCCTATTCGATGGACATGAAAGTTCAATTCCAATTTTGATGTAAACTGCACCTGTATGATTAGCCAAATCATTGTTTTTTTTAGTCCTCATCATAGACCATACTTTGTTAGATCAATCATGATAGTTTAGTTTCATTTTCGACGTAAAGTGGACCTATACGATTAGTCACGTCATTGTCTTGTCTCGTCTTTTTCATAGACCACACACTATGTGATTAGTTTCGATAGTTCAATCTCGTATTCTATAGAGATCACACCTATACGATTGGTCACATCGTTGTCCTATCTGATTTTCGTGATAAATTGCATCTTGTTTGATTAGTCATGACAATTTAGTTTTGATTTGAGTGTACATCACACTTGTATGACCAATCATGTCATTGTTTTGTTTGGACTTCATCGTAGATCATGCCCTATTGAATCGGTCATGATAGTGCAATTTTGTTTTCAGCGTAGAGTGGAACAGTATGATCTGTCACATCATTGTCTTATCTCGTCCTCATCATAAACCACACATTGTCCATTCAGTCTTGATAGTTTAGTATTGTATTCTATGAAGATCACACTTTTACGATCGATCACATCATTGTCCCGTCTGCTTTAATGATAAACTGCATCTTGTTCGATTGATCATGACAGTTCGGTTCCGATTTTAGAGTATATTGCACCTGTACGATTACTCATGTTATTGTCTTTTCTGGTCTTCGTCATAGACCGTACCCTATTGGATCAGTCATGACAATTCAATTTTGTTTTTGGCATAGAATGGACTTGTACGATCGATCACGTTGTTGTCTTGTCTCCTTTTGGTCATAGACCACACCTGTATGATTAATCATATCATTGCTTAGTCTGATTTTCATGATAGACTGCATTCCATCTGATTGGTCAAGATAGTTTAGTTTCGATTTCGATGAAAATCACACCTATACAATCAGTCACATTGTTTTCTTGTTTGGATTTCATCGTAGACCACACCCTATCGAATCGTTCATGATAGTTTGATTTCTTTTCGGTGTAAAGCAGACCAATATGATTGGTCACGTTGTTGTCCTTTTTTATCTTCATCATAAACCACACATTGTTTTATCAGTCTTGATAGTTCAGTATCGTATTCTACAGAGATCACATTTGTACGATCGGTCACGTCATTGTCCTATTTGGTTTTTGTGATAGATCGCATCTTGTCCAATCAATAATGACAATTTAGTTTCGATTTTAGCATACACCGCACTTGTATGACCAATCACATCATTTTCTTGTTTGGACTTCATCGTAGATCATGCCTTACCAAATTGATCATGATAGTTTAGTTTTGTTTTCAACATAGAGCAGACCAGTATGATCTGTCATGTCATTGCCCTGTCTTGTCTTTGTCATAGACCACACACTATCTGATCGGTCTTGATAGTTCAATATCGTATTCTATGAAGATCATAGCTATATGATCGGTCACGTCGTTGTCCTATATGGTTTTTGTGATACATTGCATCTTGCCCGATCGATCATGATAGTCAAGTTCCGATTTCGGCAGAGATTGCACTTATACAATCAATCAATTCGTTGTCTTTTCTAATCTTCATCATAGACTGTACCCTGTCGGATCGATTACAGTTCAATTTTGTTTTCGGCATAGAACATACCTGTATGATCGATCATGTTGTTATCCTATCTCTTTTTCATCATAGGCTACACATGTATGATTAGTCACATCATTGCCTAGTCTGATTTTCATGATAAACCTTATTCTATCTGATCGGTCATGATAGTTCAGTTTTGATTTATGTGAAGACCACACAGTCACGTTGTTTTCTTATTTGCACTTCGTTGTAGACCGTACACTATTAGATCGGTCATGATAGTTCAATTTCTTTTCGGTGTAGAACGGACCAGTATGATTGGTCATGTCGTTGTGTTTTCTTATCTTTGTCATAGAACACACACTGTCTGATTAGTCTTGATAGTTGAGTAACGTATTCTGTAGAGATCACACCTGTATGATTGGTCATGTCGTTGTCTTGTTTGGTTTTCATGATAAACTACATTTTGTCCAATCGTTCATGATAGTTCAATTTCGATTTCGGCGTAGACCGAACTTGTACAATTAGCCACGTCATTGTCTTGTCTTTGTCTTAGATTGTACCTTATCAGATAAGTCATGACAATTTAGTTTCATTTTCAACGTGGAGAAAACCTGTACGATTGGTCACGTTGTTTTCCTATCTTGACTTCATCGTAGATAGTACCCTATCAGATTGGTTATGACAGTTCAATTTCATTTTCAGCATAGAGCAGACCTATATGATCAGTCACGTCGTTGTCCTGTCTCGTCTTCGTCATAGACCGCACATTATTCGATCAATGTCAACTATTTAGTATCGTATTCTTTGGAGATCATACCTATATGATTGGTCACGTTGTTGTCTTGTGATTTTTTTTGTGATAAACTACACCATATTCGATTAATCATAATAGTTCAGTTCCGATTTCGGTGTACACTGTACCTATGCGATAAGTCATGTCATTGTCCCATCTGGTCATCATCATAGATTGTACAATGTCGAATTGGACATGACGGTTCAGTTTCATTTCATCATAGATCGTACCGTATCAAATCTGACATGACAATTCAGTTTTGTTTTAGGTATAGAGCAGACTTGTACAATCAATCACGTCATTATCATGTCTCATCTGCATCATAGATCGCACACTATCTGATTAGTTTTGATTGTTCAGTATTGTATTCTTTGGTGATCACACAAGTACGATTGATTAGGTCGTTGTCATGTCTATTTTTCGTAATAGATCGCATCTTGTCCAATCAATCATAACAATTCAATTCTAATTTCAGCGTAGACTGCTCTTGTACGATTATTCACATTGTTGTCTTGCTTGGTATTTGTCATAGACCATACCTTATTGCATCGGTCATGACAGTTTAGTTTCGTTTTCGACATTTTGGGGAATAGTATAATCGATCACATCATTGTCCTATCTTGTCTTCGTCACAGATTGCATAATATCTTATTAGTCTTGACAATTCAGTATCACATTTTGTAGAGATCACACTTGTTCGATCGATCACGTCATTATCCTACTTGGTTTTTGCGATACACAACATGCTATCCGATCGATCATGACAGTTCAGTTTCAATTTTGGCATAGATCACACTTGTACGATTAGTCATGTCATTGTTCTATTTGATTTTCGTCTTATACCGTACCCTGTCAAATTAGTAATGAAAGTTCAGTTTCATTTTTAGTGTAAAGTGGACTTGTACAATCGGTCACGTTGTTGTCCTGTCTCGTCTTTGTCGTAGACTACCCATTGTCCAATCGATGTTGATACTTTAGTATTGTATTCTTTGAAGAACACACTTGTATGATTGATCACGTGGTTGTCTTGTCTAGTTTTCATGATAAACTGCATCCTATCTAATTGGTCATGATAATTTAGTTTCGATTTCGGTGTAGACTGTATCTATAAGATTAGTCACATCATTTTCTTATCTAAATTTCGTTGTAGGGTGTACCCTGTTAGATCAATCATGTCAGTTTAGTTTCATTTTCTACGTAAAGTGGACTTGCACGATCGACCACATCGTTATCCTATCTTGTCTTTATCATAGACCACACACTGTCTCTTGACAGTTTAACATCGTGTTATTTAGAGATCACACCTACACGATTGGTCATGTCATTGTCCTATTTCGTCTTTATCATAGGCCACACATTATCCAATCGGTCTTGACAGTTCAGTATCGTATTCTTTAGACATCACACATGTACGATCAGTCACATTGTTGTCTTGTTCGATTTTTGTGATAGACCACATCTTGTCCAATTAATCATTGTCCTATCTTGTCTTCGTCATAGACCACACATTATTTGATCAGTCTTGACAATTCAGTATTGTATTATGCAAAGATCACTCTATTATGATTGGTCATGACATTGTCCTATTTGGTTTTCATGATATAACGCATCCTATCCGATGATCAGTCATGTCTTCGTCATGACTGTTCGACGTAGAACAACCTTGTCTGATCGGTCATGTCATTGTCCTATATCATTTCATCATAGACCACATCGTATGATCATTCTCGTTGTTGTCCTGTCTGGTTTATGTGATAGATTACATATTGTCTGATCAGTCATGATAGGTCAGTTCTGATTTCGGTGTAGATCGCACCTATATGATAACCCATGTCATTATCCTATTTGGACTTCGTCGTAGACCGTACCTTATCAGATTAATTATGGAAGTTCAATTTCTTTTCGGCATAGAGCAGACCTGTATAATTGGACATGTCGTTGTCTTATCCCATCTTTGTCATAGACCACACTGTTTGATCGGTATTGACAATTCAGTATTGTATTTTATGGGGAACACACTTGTACAATTGGTCATGTCATTGTCCTATCTATTTTTCGTAATAAACATAATAATGTCTAATTGATCATATCATTGCCTTGTCTTCTTTTCATGATAGATTGCGTCTTATTCGATCGGTAATGACAGTTCAATTTTATTTTGGCATAGACCATACTTATATGATTAGTCAAGTCATTGTCATGTCTGGTTTTCATTATAGACCGTACCATATCGAATCGGATATGACAGTTCAGTTTTGTTTTTAACATAGAGCGGTCATGTACGATTGGTCACGTCATTGTCCTGTCTTGTCTTCATCATAGAACACACACTATCTGATCTGTCTTAAAAATTCAGTATAGTATTCTTCGATGATCACATACGTATTATCTGTCATGTCATTGCCTTGTTTGCTTTTCTTAATATACCACATCCCGTTCGATCAGTCATGACATTTCAATTCGATGTAGATCGTACCTGTATGGTTAGTCAAGTTATTGTCCTATTTGGTTGTTGTTATAAACCATATCTTATTGGATCAATCATGACAGTTCAATTTCATTTTTCATGTAGAGAGGACCTATAAGATCGGTCATGTCGTTGTCTTGTCTAGTTTTTGTCATAGACCACACATTATCTTATCAGTCTTGATAGTTCATTGTCGTATTTTGAGATCACATTTGTTCGATCAGTCACATCATTGTCTTATCTAGTTTTTGTGATATACAACATGTTATTCGATCGGTCATGATAGTTCAATTTCTATTTCGACGTAGACCGCATTTGTACGATAATTCATGTTATTGTCTTGTCTAGTCTTCGTCTTAGACCATACCTTGTCGGATCAGTTATGACAATTCAGTTTCATTTTTGGTGTGGAGTGAACCTGTATGACTGGTCATGTTGTTGTCCTGTCTTGACTTTGTCATAGATATTACCCTGTCGAATTGGTCATGATAGTTCAGTTTCACTTTCGGTGTAGAGTGGACATGTACGATTGGTCAGATAATTGTCTTGTCTTGTCTTCATCATAAACTGCACATTGTCCCTTCAATCTTGATAGTTCAATATTGTATTCTTCAAAGATCACACCTATATGATCGGTCACGTTGTTGTCTTTTCTTGTTTTTGTTACAGACACTACAAGAAAAAAGGCTTTCATTGACAGTTTTTCACCATCTAGATAGGGTATATCTATCAAGGTTGCTGCAACAAATGTTAAGGATAAGTATAATATGTCAAGGTTTCTAGCTATTGTAGATGTCAATATTAGGCATTAGCCATCTGTCAAGGTTGCCTACAAAAAATTTAATATTATTTTATTATAATTTTTAGTTTTTAATGGAAAATGAACCTATTACCATATTTTGTACTATTTAATTATTATTATAATAATTAAGTCCTAAAACTATACAAATGATTATTACTGAAGGAAAAAAATTATTATATATACATTTGAATATTAAAAACACAATGGAATAAATATTTTTCTAGTTGCTCTCTATTTTCTATGTACAAAAAAAAAATTAATTACAAACATTCAATTAAGATAATATACAAACTTAAATTAAAAAGTACAATACTATCTATGAAACCAAGGTTTGGTTAATCTCGATTTTGATGATAACAAAACAAGGTTTAGAACTAATGATCATATTTCAAGTGTGATTAGGCAAGACGATTTCCAAAGTGGCAATCACAAAGACAAATCAAGCTAAGGAGAAATCATGAAGAAGAAGACCACCTCAAAGAGAAGAGTTTTTCAAGACCAAAACTTCATAAGATTTCTTTGTAAGGTTGTTGGTGCACTAGGACTTTCATGTATTTCATTCTTTATTTATGCACCAAAATCATCCAAGAGTAATATTGTTTTAAATATCTTAAGAATTGGATGATTTCATGTTTTCAACTAAAACCTTGTGTTAAGTGATTTTGAAACTTGTGTTAAAAGGTTTTAAGTTGAAAAAGGTTGGGTGTTGAGCCAAAAAAATGGCTCAACCGGTTCAACCGGTTGATCGGCTGTGCTCGTCCGGTCGAGGACCGATTGAGGGAGGCTAAAAAGTTTCTCTTTCTCCCAGTGGCCTTCTTTTCCCGGTCAAGGTTGAACCTCAACCGATTGAGGTCCGGTCGAGGTCCGGTTGAGGCCCAACGGTCACCTGCCAAGCATTTAATGCTAACGGCTAGTCAACCGGTCGACCCCTAGCTCGACCGGTCGAACCCCAAATGGCTAGTTTGGCTTTTTTCTTCTATAAAAAGGCTCCAATATTCATTGTTTCAATAGCAAAACCTTCCCAAACCTTTCTTGATTATATTTGAGCCTTGGAAGAGTGTTTTTGAGTGCACCATTGTTCTACAACTTGCATATTCTTAGTGCACCATTCAATCCTAGTTTTTCTTGTATCATTTGAGCTTAAAGTTTTTGTGCTAGGATTTTTGAGAGATCATTTTATTTGTAAACCTTTGAAAGGAAGTTTCTCAAGTGTGAGGTATCACTTGAGGGGTTGTTCAAGAGAGGGATATGATTCGTTCCCAATTGGTGTCTCAGTTGATTCATGTCCTCTCAATGGTCCCTAACAGTGGTGCCATTTGATTCGTGTCCAGCTGGTGTCCCTTGATTTTGGTCCTCAGGGAGTAATCAACAAAATTTATAACCTATTACACCATGTACTAGGATAGCCTTAGCTAGCATAGCATAGTGGCTCTAGGGTCGTTCACTGGGATGGGTTTTCACTTCACAATTGATATTAATTCAAAGATGAATTGGTGCCTTTTCATTTCAAGGTTAGCTTTAAAAGAAAACATAATCTTTAGTTTGAAAAAGGGTTGATTTTAAGCTAACCAAAATAGTAATTGATTTTAATTACAAAGAAAAGTGTTTCTTGGAGTTTAGATCACTAGGCTCAGGTTCCTCATACAAAAAGGAGAGTTCCGGTCACTTGTTTCTTTTCCTCGCATTAGAGAATTAACATATAGTTAATTCTCTAACCGGTGTGGTACAGATGCTTCCCCTTAATGGGTTCAAACACTAAATTCCTCTCACTGATGCATCTTGCAATGGCTCGTGCCTCTCACCTAGCATTTGCCATTCAAGGTGATCTTTAACCTTGGATTACCGGTCAAAAGCTCGCAAGAGATAACTAATGGATGTCTCCTTGGAGTCCAAAAGCTTACCAAGTGTTGGCTATTCTAGAAAATCCTACCTTCAAACCACCTCTTAAAGGCTCGCAAGAGATAAACTAGTGCATCTCAATGAACGGAGATCACTTGCCTTATCAAGTGTTGGCCCAGGTGATTTAAAGGCGTTTTAAGTTAACTAAAAAGATAAAAACCATTAACAGGTCACACTTTCTCTTCATTAAAAACTAAAACAACAAAACTTCCAATTTATGCATGAGGAAACTTACCCGGCTTTCTTCACTCCAAGAGACGAAGAGCCTAGCCTCTCATCCTTTGAGGAAAAATCCTCAGAGTTTGTTTGGTTAGAAAGAAAAAGAATGAGAAAACAAAAATATGAAGGAAAAACAGAGCAAGTGCTTTGTAGATATATTTCTTACTTATACAAAAGGTTGTCTCCAAGAACAAGCTCCCGAGAGATTCTTCTCTCTAAAGAAAATTACAAACTATATATAAGAGGTTATTCACCCTTTGTTCTTGCTTAAAGACTAAGGAATCCTATGATAGGTGGGTTACAAGGAGAGTTTGGGGATTTAGACATCAAATATCTAAAGCAAAAAATCTCAAAATGTCGGTCGCACATATCGGGAAGCTTCAGGAGAACACCGCGGCACTATATACTGAGAGAAAAACTCTCCGGGTAAGCGCTATCAAAGGATCTGGACATGTCTGATCGGGGAAGTTGAAACGTCCTCCTCTCCCATCCGGCGTCAGGCGCCGGATGTGAAATATCCGGAGAAGGTGGAACGTCAGCCAGACAGAATTCCGGATGTAAGATATTCGGAGAAGGTGGAACGTCGGCTGGACAGAATTCTTCCCCTGGTGGAATGAGCTATGCCGCACGTCGCAAGAGGGATCGTCTGCGTGTGCAAGGTGTAGGGACCCCTCCCCTTGATGACACGGAGCGCGCATCGCTATCCGGAGCAACTCCATCCAGATTCCCCAAGAGGACACGTGACGCGCTCCCTTATCTGGACTCCCTCAGGGAGAAGCACACGACACTCGTGAACATCACACCCCAGACGATAGCATATCCTATCCGGATATGTTGTCCGGATCATTGACTAAAGTGAGCAAGCCTTGCTACGTCATTCCGACAGCCTGCCACAGCCCATGTTCCGCCGCCCTCCGATGGTGTGTCCAGACGCCCTGTCCGGACATCTTTTTTGCAGGGAAGACTGAACTAGAACTCAATCTGGGTTGAAAGCATGCGTCCACTTGGCAGCTACGTGGATCACTGGGACGCAAGGCATCAACACAAGGGAGAGAGAGCCACGTGGCATTTTTTTAGGGAGGATCCCACACTCCTTGCATTTCGGATTTGCTTATGGCAAAGGACTTCAAAGCTTCGCTTCTTCATGTTTTTGAGCTTTCCATTGCTTTGCCATGGATTCCAAAGAACTCTCCTTAATCTCGGATTGCTTTGGTGATAAAAAAGCTATCAAAACACCAAAACTTAACACAATTTGATTAGAATTGATTGCAAGGGTCCTTAATATGTTAATTGGGTTAAAAGGTGATAACTACTACTCAAAAGTGTTTAAAAGAGTTAATTACAAGCTATCAAATAACACTTTTTGAGTAGTAATCAGGATATCTCTTGAGAAGTGTAAAGGGTGCTTAGAGCCAAAAGTTCAAGAGGGTGAATTGGAACCATAATCCAATTGTATTGCTTGAAGGCTTGGTTTGGAAGCCTTGGATCAGTGGAACCTCAAGCTCGGGATTAAAGCTAGAGGAGAGTGGATGTAGGCCGGGTTGCATCGAACCATTATAAACTCTTGTGTTTGCATTCTCTCTTCCCTACTCTTTAATTTATATGCAATTGTCTATATATTGATTATTATATACTTGCATATAATTGTCTCTTGCATTCACTTGTTTAAATTTGTGAAAAGAGACCATCACCCTATTCACCCCCCCTCTAGGGTGATTACCATAGGTTGGATTAGCCTCAAATTTACTAACACTATCTTCGTAAGAGGGTCTCTAATTCATCATTTTCTTCTTTTTTTGCTATATTTCTTGGATACCTAATAGGATAGACACAACATTAATAGAAAAGTAAGTAACAAGTATCAAAATAGCCATTTTCAAATTATAAGGTACTTTCAATTACAAGAATACATCAAACATATATGCAATTTGTAGATACCATATCTCTAGCATTAATCTTCAAGCACTGCCCTCTAAAAAGACCCCAAAATTACCAACACCTCTATCTTAAACCTATGATAGAAAAAACAAACCATGTTAACAAAAAGAAAACTCAAATTGAGAAATTAGATATCTAACTACAATTAAATATTTTTAAGAATGAATTCTAAGTTTAATTATTGTGCTTTTATATTATGGACCTAAATAACTATAAAAATATACTTCTTTTTAGTTTCTAAAAGGAATGCAAAAAGGAAAAAGAGAAAAAGAAAGTTCCAAGTACATCTTTCATGTTATTTTGGCTTTTAAATAGATAAAAACTCACATTATCCAAGAAATAATTGAAATTAAAGTTGAGCAGAAATTTTAATTATCTCAATCATAAATAATGAAATATCTAAATTCAAAATCATAGAAATCATACGCACTATTAATTTCATGCACCAAATGCATCTAAACTTAACAAAATAAAAATCAAGGATATTCTCCTTCAATTCTAATTAGGTAATAGATATTATGTGTGCAAATTTTGTCTTTATGTCAAGAATTAATAAATGCACAAGCTATCTAGTTGAGAGCTTAAATCTATAAATTTTGAAAAGAAATTAATTAATTAAGGACTATAGAAACAATTTTAGTTGGCTTGTGACCATGAAATGGAAAATTTAAATTTTGTGAGGGTTGATTTATTGCTTATGAATCAAATAGCATATCAACATTTAACTAAAGAAAGAGTTTCAAACAATCATGAATCAAAACATTAAAATTTAGCCCTAAAAAGAGGAAAAAAACAAAGAGAAAGAACCAAACCAAAGGAAACCAAGTAAAAATTCAAGTGCATAAATAAATAAAATTAAATAATTAGCCATATTAAAGAGAAAACCATGTCACATTATGCAAATTGTTTTTGTGTGCCCAAATATATAGTTTTGTTTCTTCAAATTGAATTAAAAATCCAATGGTATCATTGTACACATGTTAAGGAAATAGTAGAGATAAAAGTTAAAGGCAATCTACTCATAATTATTTCAATTAACACATCCAAATATTATAGATCAACATAGAAATCAATTTAAAGAAAATGAAACATCAGCCTTTACTAGCAAAAAACAAAAACAAAAGTTTAAAAAATAACTCATTAGATATCACATTATTTTTTGCACAAAAAAAATGAGACACATAATTGCAATAACCATTGATGCCTATAAACTTAATTTGAAACATAAAAATGAAATTGAACATGAATTTCAATTTTCAAAATTTTGAACCAAATAAACACTTTGCTTGCTTACGATAAAATGTTAGAAAAGAATGGGGAAAAAAATAAAATTCTAAAATAGGATATTCTAAGATTTTTTATTTATTATTATTTTTTTGTAGTTATCTTCCTTAGTTTTTCTATAATCAAAGAGAGTAAAAAAGGAAAAGATAAAGTGAAAGATGATAGAGAAGATATCAGAGTAAAATTCACCAATACATGAACATTGTGAAATCTTAGAAAAGAACAAATTCAAAGAATAGGATATTCAAAGCTCTCACTTTATTAGTTTTTTTTTCGTGTTGTTTCTCCACAAGCAAATATAGAGTTGGTGGCAGTGTGCTAAGGTGCCGTGGTGGAAGCTTGTGAAAGGAAAATGGGCGATGAGTAATGGTGGTAGTCGTGCGAACATGGGAATGATGACCATAGGTGGCGAATGGAAAGGAGGTGTGGTGAAGCTAATATGGGTGGCGATAAGTGGCTGTCGATGATGGGCAACAAGAATGATGGCAATAGGGGTCGCCGTAGTGAGATGGTGGAAATAGGGCTTGGTTGATGGTGGTTGGTGTAGCCGACGAAGAAGGATGGCACGGAGAAGATGGGAAGAGGGGAGAGAGAGAGAGAGAAAGAGGGGAAAAAAAGGAGAGAAACCATGTCGGTCGTTGACCTCATCGCCGGTGACGACTGATAGTTGGCGGTATTGCTGAGATGGGTGAGAGGCATGGGTATGGAGAGAGGAAGGAAAAATGGAGAGAGAGGGAGAGACTGTGTCAGTCATTGATCTCACCGCCGGTGGCGACTGATAGTAGGCGGTACTGCTGAGATGGGTGAGGGACATGGGTATGAAGAGATGAGGGAAAAATGGAGAGAGAGAGAAAGAGAGACTGTGTCGATCGTTGACCTCACTACTAGTGACGACTGATAGCCGACTGTACTAAGATGGGTGAGGGGCATGAGTATGGAGAGAAGACGGAGGAAAGAAGAAAAAGAAGAAGAGAGAAGGGAGAGTGGGCGGTGACAAAGTAGTGTGAGAGAGAAAATTTGAACTCTTAGGGTTCTTTGAAATGAATGGTAAATATGAGATTATAAAATAAACGGTCCAGATTTCACCAACATTAATATTATCACACCAAAATTTAAATCCTTATTATATCATAGTCAACTTTATGAGAATCAATTTATAGAACATATTTATAACTTGTATAATGCCAATATACTATAATTAATTTTATTCTTTCCTAATATCTAAATTTGTATGAGTCAACTTAAAAAGTAAAATTTTGAAACCTAATATTATGCCTGTCAATTTATAAATTAAAATTTCAATTATCTTAATTTTCAAGATCACATAAATTAATTAATTAATTTTAAATTAAATACAAGTTAATTACTAATTTAAAAATAATGAAAAATAGTTTATAAAAATAGATTATATTAATACAAACTCAAAAAAAATAAAAATCATTAACATTAATGAATAAAAAAAATAGTTTATTAAGATTGATTTTATTTATATCATTTATTAAAAAAAAACCATAATGTAGCAAATTTTATTTCACTAAATTAGTGAATAAAAAATGATTTATAAAAATTTATTTTATTGTCATTGGCATAGACTAAAACATGATTTAATCAATTTGATAAATAAAAAGTGAAAGTTGATATTAGCATTACTAAAATAATTTATTAAATAAACATTGACTTCCTTAATCAAAATAGATTGTTCTCATCACTTCAATTTATAATACTTAGTAAGTAAATTAGATCTACACATGTCAAACAAATTGTTATCATTATTGTTTTTATTTAAGTACCTTGACATATGAACATATTAACTATACATTGACTTATAAATTATCTGTCAAGATTCTATTATATATAAGTCATGAAAGAATTCAACAAATTTTATATAAGTCATTATTGGTTTAAACAAGTTGTATATGTCATTATTGTTCATTTAAATAGACAATATTGACATGCATCACCTTAAGTCAAGACAATATATGTCAACAATGACCTTTTTTCTTATAGTGAGAGCTCATCTTATTTGATTGGTTATGATAGTTTAGTTTCAATTTTAGCGTAGAATGCACCTGTAAGATGACTAATGTTGTTTTCTTGTTTGGACTTCATCATAGGCCGTAACTTGTCAAATTAATCATGACAGTTCAGTTTTGTTAAGTATAAAGTGGACTTGTAGGATTGGTCGCTTCGTTGTCCTGTCACGTCTTCGTCATAGACCGCACACTATTTATTCAATCTTGATAGTTCAGTATAGTATTCTTTAGAGATCACACATGTGCGATTGGTCACGTTGTTATCTTGTTTTATTTTGGGTATAGACCACATCCTGTTCAATCAATCATGATAGTTTAGTTTTGATTTCGTCGTAGACCACACTTGTATAATTAGTCATGTCGTCGTCCTATCTGGTGTTCGTTATAGACTGTATCGTGTCAAATCAGACATGATAATTTAGTTTCGTTTTTAGCGTAGAGCGATCTTGTACAATCAGTCACGTTGTTGTCATTTTTCCTTTCATCATAGATCACAACAATACAATTAGTCATGTTGTTGTCCTAATTGATTTTGAAGATAGACCACATTTTGTGTGATCGATCATGACAGTTCAGTTTCGATTTTGGTGAAGATCGATCATATTTAACCAATTATGTCATTTTCTTGTCTAGAGTTTGTCGTAGGTCGTACGCACCCTGTCGGATTGGTCATGATAGTTTAGTTTCATTTTTGACGTAGAGCGGACATGTATGATTGATCATATTGTTGTCCTATCTTGTCTTTGTCATAAACCACACACTATCCTTTCGATCTTAACAGTTCAATATCATTTTCTTTAAAGATCACACCTATACTATTGGTGGTGAAGTTGTTGATCTGTTTTTTTTTTTTTCATTATAGACCGTATCTTATCTTATTAGTAATGACAATTCAGTTTTGATTTTTGCATAGACCGCACCTGTACGATTAATCACATGGTTATCCTGTCTGGTGTTCGTTATAGACCATATCGTGTTGAAAGGGACATGACAGTTCAATTTCATTTTCGGCGTAGAGTGGTCCTGTACAATCAGTCACATTATTATCTTGTCTCATATTTGTCATAGATCCCACATTATCTAATCGGTCTTTGATTCATCCCCAATTGGTGTACCTTTGATTCAGTCCTTAGATGGGAGTTATCAACAAAATTTATAAACCTAAATCACTATATACTAGGGTAGCATAGCTATCATAGCATAGTGGTTCTAGGATCGTCCACAGGGATGGGTCTTCATTTCACACATGATATTAGTTTAAAGAATTGGATTGGTGCTTTTTCTTTTATAAGTTAGCTATAAAAGAAAACATAATGATGGTTGAAAAAGGTTTGGTTTTAAGTTAACCAAAAATAGTAATTGATTTTAATTATAAAGAAAAGGTTTCTTAGATTTTCAGGTCACTAGGCTCAGGTTCCTTATACAAAAGGGAAGATTCCGAATCTTTTCCTCTCATTGGGGATTTAACCTATAGTTATCCTCCCAACCGGTGTGTTACAGTTGCTTCCCAATAATGATTCCAACGCTAAATCCCTCTCACTGATGCATCTTGTAATGACTCATACCTCTCACCTAGCATTTGCCATTCAAGGTGATCCTTAACCTTGGATTACCCTTCAAAAGCTCATAGGAGATAACTAATGGATGTCTCCAGGGAGTCCAAAAGCTTACCAAGTTTTGGCTATTCTAAGTAATCCTACCTTTAAACCACCTCCCAGAGGCTCGCAAGAGATAACTAATGGATCTCTATGGATTAAGTCCGAAAAGCTTACCAAGTGTTGGCCCAGGTGATTATAAGGGATTTTAAGTTAACTAAAAATATAAAAACCATTAATAGGTCGTAACTTCCTCTTCATTAAAAACTGAAACAAGTAAAACTCCCACTTTTGTAGCTAGGTCCCTTACATAGCTTCCTTCCGTACAAGAAACAAAAAGTCTAGCCACTAATCCTCTGAGAAAACATCCTCAAAAGTTGTTTGGCTAGAAAGAAAAATACAATCAAAGTGAGTAGGTAAGGCAGAGTAAAACTCTATATATTTCTTACTAAAAAATGTATAAGTGATCCCCAAGAATGTCTTCTGAGATTCTGAGATAGATATTACAAAGAGATATCTTAAGATATATATAGAGAGATATTTTCAACCCCTCAATTAGATATCCTAAATATCTTAAAAGATCTTCAGCTGATTACAAGGAGAGATGATTACTACTCAAAAAGTGCTATTTGATAGCTTGTAATTAACTCTTTTAAACACTTTTGAGTAGTAGTTATTACCTTTTAACTTAATTAACATATTAAGGACCTTTGCAATCATTTCTAATCAAATTGTGTAAGTTTTGGTGTTTTTGTTAGTAATTTGATAACCAAAGCAATTCAAGATAGAGGGGAGTTCTATGGAATCCATGGCAAAGCAATTGGAAGCTCATTAACATGAATAACCAAAGCTTTGAAGCTTCATAGTCCTTTGCCATAAGCAAATCATGAATGCAAGGAGGGAAAGCAAAAAGAGAAATCTAACATGAAGCATTCAAGAGGAAAGCAAATTTCAGCCACTTTGGAGTACTTTCTAGAGCTCAATTTATGCATACTATATGTCGTTTCGAAGCTCGGGAAGTCATCAATCCAACTCTTTAAACAATGCATGATTCGGAGTTGAAATGAAGGAGTTAGAGCCATTGGAAGCTGATCACACCAAGCTGAAGGCCAATTTTACGGGCTGCGAAATCAGCCTTTGGCTGCGAAATCAGCCTTTGGCTGCGAAATCACAAGAGGATGGCTATAAAATTAGCCTTTGGCTGTGAAATGGTGTCCTTTAGGTTGTGAAATTTTGCAGCCATCTTGCACGCCTGCGAAATTCTCCTGAGTGCTTCCTGATATTTGTGACCGACATTTTTAGATTTTTTGCTTAAGATATTTGATGTCTAAATCCCCATTCTCTCCTTGTAATCCACCTATCATAGGATTCCTTAGTTATTAAGCAAGAACAAAAGGTAAATAGCCTCATATATATTGTTTGTAATTTCCATTATAGTGAGATGTTGGGGAGCTTATTCTCAGAGACATCTTTTGTATAGTTTTGAAAGGAAGTAAAATACAGGGCTTTTGCTCTGCCTTACCTTCTCGTTTTGATTGTATTGTATTTATTTTTTTCTTACTAGCCAAACAAGCTCTGAGGATTGTTTCCTCAGAGAATGAGTAGCTAGACTTTTAGTTCCTTGGAGCTAAGGTAGCCGGGTAAGGCCCCGAATGCAAGAATTGGTAGTTTTGTTGTTTCAACTGTTAATGAAGAGAAAGTGTGACCCATTAATGATTTCTATGTTTTTAGTTAACTTAAAACACCTTCAATTCACCTGGGCCAACACTTGGTAAGGCAAGTGATCTCCGTCCATGGAGATGCACTAGTTTATCTCTTGCGAGCCTTTGGGAGGTGACTTGAAGGTAGGATTTTCTAGAATTGCCAACACTTGGTAAGCTTTTGGACTCTAAGGAGACATCCATTAGTTATCTCTTACGAGCTTGAGAAGGGAAGTCCAAGGTTAATGATCACCTTGAATGACGAATGCTAGGTGAGAGGCACGAGCCATTGTAAGTTGCATCAGTGAGAGTAAATTAGTGCTGAAATCCATTAAAGGGGAGTATCTGTACAACACCGGTTAGAGAATTAACTATATGATAATTCTCTAATGCGAGGAAAAGATTCAAGTGACCGGAGCTCTGTTTTTGCATGAGGATCCTCCCCAGTGAACCTAAAACTCCAAGGAACGCTTTTCTTCATAAGTAATTCCCATTACTTTCTTTTTAGTTAGCTTAAAACAAATCCTTTTTCAACCAAAGTTTATGTTTTCTTCTTAAGCTAACCTTGAAATGAAAAATCACCAATTCAACTTTGAATTGGTATCAGTTGTAAGTTGAAAACCCTTCCCAATGAACGATCCTAGAGCCACTATGCTATATTAGCTAAGGCTATCCTAATGCATGGTGATAAATTTTGTTGATTACTCCCTTCTGAGGACCGCAATCAAGGAACACCAGCTGGACACGAATCAAATGGCACCATTTTCAGGGACCATTGTGAGGACATGAATCAACTGATACACCAATTAGGAATGAATCAAGAGAATAGATAATTACACAAAATATCTTAAGGTAAAAATCTAACAGAGTCGGTGCAAAATATCTGAAGATTACATGAGGATTTCGCAAGTGAGAAATGAAGCTACGAAAATTTTGCAACAAGAAAAGGAGATGCGAAAATTTCGCAAGTGAAAAAGGTGATACAAAATTTTCGCAAGTGAAAAAGGTGATGCGAAATTTTCACAAGTGAAAAAGGTGATGCGGAATTTTCTCAAGTGAAAAAGGTGGCTGCGAAAATTTCACAGGTGGTGAAAGGTGATGCAAAATTTTCGCAAGTGGTGAAAGGTGATGCAAAATTTCTTCAGTGTTAGATTTCTCCTCTAATTCTCTTCCTTGCACACTTGACTAATTTGGCAAAGGCTTTGAAGCTCTCCAAAACTTGGATTCTTCATGTAATTTAGCTTCAACCTTGCTTTGCCATGGATTATACCAAGTTCTTCCTCATTCTTGGCTTGTTTTAATGATTAAAAAGCTATCAAAAACATCAAAACTTGCCAAAAACTGATTTGTAACATTTGCAAGGGTCCTTAATGTGCCAATTGAGTTAAAAGGTAATAAATACTACTCAAAAGTGTTTAAAAGAGTTTATAAGAAGCTATGAAAGAGTACTTTTTGAGTAGTAATCACTCTCCCTAACCGACATGTTGCTAGTCCCTTAGCAATGAAAGAGAGAAAAATAAAAATTAAGACAGTTAAATAATTTACAAAATCATGCTGATCACTTCAAAAAATCATAAGTGGCATGATTGTAAAGCATACTCTCACATGGAATATTTAAAGAAGCAAAACCCATCCTTCAACAAGAGGATATCAAAAATCTTACCTGATCATAATACATATAGAGTAGGCATTATACAAATTTAAGTAATGATAGGATTTCCACTTTCCTAGGCTCAATTATTACTCTTCCACAAAAATCTGTGTTAAGCTTATTAGTTTCCGAATATAGTACTCTGAACTAATCTCTCCCCTCAACCTAGTTCTTTCATAGACTTTAGCAAACTGACCACTTCCACTAGGCTAAGAATGCATCCTTTTTATTTCACAATTTTTTTCTTGTAGGTGTGCAATGCTCAAGGTATTGTTTTCTAAAGTGTCTATGTAACGGGGATCCATCGATGACTCCCAACCAATCAAGGTTTAGGGCATCAAGCTTTAAGGATCTTTCAACCATTAACTCCTCATATTTTTACCCCAGACTTTTGAAATTGAAATTTAATACCCAAGCACCTACAATATGTTAAACTCCACCTATTCACCCTTGTAAGGAGCATTGAGGTCGATGACTCCCAACCAATCAAGGTTTAGGGCATCGGGTTTTAAAGATTTTCACCATATACCCCTCGGACCTTGCTCGGGTTTCAAAGCAAGTATAACACTTTGTTCTTTTTTTTTTCAAAGGCTCATTAGCCTTTTATCAGGTGTCTCAACACTATTAAAATGAGGTCAAAGGTACCAAGTCTACATTTTCCTAAGTTCAGGAGGTGAGATAGTTTTTCATCTTATAATCGGAACCTAATGTGTACAGTGTGTGGTAAGATTAAAGTGGAAGAAATAAAGTTGAATCCAATAGATGTTTCAATAATTCATCAACTTTAATAAGCATAATACGACTCTAATATTCAAATAAAAAGGTAAGAACTCAATTTCTCTCATTTCATTTTGAGAACTTTTCTTTAATAACCATGGAGAGTAGAGTAAAAAGCAATTTTTTTTTTAAATTAAGCGAAAAGTACTATTTTAACAAAATAACTTAGCATTATTAACAACATCCTTCCTTTACTCTCCCCGCAACCAAGATCAACATTGCCCTCAATGTGGCAAGAACGATTATAAATAAAGGGAGGAAGTGGTACCTCTTGAGTGACATGGAGTCTGATTCATATAGGAGAAACCACATGATTCAAAAAACAAAAGATTAATGAGTAAGGGAGATAGAAAAGAAAATGCCAAGTATAAACCAAAATGGTATGTATATATTACTCTGAGAAAGTACAATGAAATGATCATGTAATACATCCAATCCCAGAATATAAAATATCAACACAAGTAATAATGTCTACTAATATAATAAGTAAATACAAAATAAAGAAATGATCAAGGAACAGGGTTCTGTGGTGGAGATGATGGCTCTGTGGCTGTCTCGTGAGTGGCCTAGGGTGGGACATCGGCTGGAGCCTGACTAGATGTCTCTCCAGGGCCTGAGGTCTTGGCTTTCTTTGGTGGATTGTGGTGTACTGATGGCTCTGGAGGTGGATAAGTTGGTGGTCTTCGTGTCAAGTATCGGCGCTGAGGAGGGCTAAAGGGCACCTCACTCTCAGAAGATGGTACGGTCAGGGCCTGAGAGGCCTGAGATGAATCCCGAGGAGCGGAGGCGCTTGGCCGAGCCTCGTGAGATGCTGGCAAGTTTGTATGGCCCCCTCTGATGCGCGCCATAACTGATATGGGCGAGATACGAAGGTCTCTTCTTCTTCTTGGTGGTCGTGGGGCGTGGAATGACGAGGAAATGGCTTCACAAGGTGGCGGTGAGCTTTTTGCAGTAGAGGATGGGTCGTGTGAAAGAAACAGAGGCTTTGGAGGCCTTTAAATAGAAATTTTAAGTGACTTTTGGTTTCCTTCCTGATTGTTGGAAGTTCACATAAGTGATCGTTGGCATTTCGCATGGGTTTCGCAAAGCAAATTACTAGCAGCTATTGCGAAAATTTTCGTAGTTGGATTTTTTCTGGTGCGAAATTTTTGCAATTGGAATTACTGGTGAGAAATTTTCGCAGTTGGAATTGGCTGGTGCGAAATTTTCGCATTTGGAATTGGCTGGTGCGAAATTTTCGCATTTGGCATTGGCTGGTGCGAAATTTTCGCATTTGGCATTTTGTCCTACGAAATGCTCTGTTTTAGAATTCCCCTGTTTTTGATCATCAAAAATTAAATTAAGTCATAATAAAATAAAATTAAAGCGAGAAATTTCAATTTAAAACATATACTAAATTAATAAAACTTGAATTTAAAATTTAAAACAAAACAACAAACAAAAAGAAAAAATATGGACTTAGTGTCTTCCGACAGACTAAGTCCATCTAACCATTTGTCTTTCAGACTTGATGTGGTTTAAGGAGGTTGATTTCCTTCTTGTCTTTAGAAAATGGCTCCAGGAATGGCTTGAGACGTTGGCCATTGACTTTGAAACTCCCGGTACTGTTGAGTAGCTCTACCACTCCATTTGAATATACTTCTTGGATAGTAAACAGACCTATCCATCTTGACTTCAACTTTCCCGGGAAGATGTGGAGCTTAGAGTCATAAAGCAAGACTCTTTGTCCCTTCTGGAATTCTTTGTGAGAGACTAACTGATCATGCCACCTTTTCAATCTCTGTTTTGCAATGTTTGAATTGATATAGGCATCATTTCTCAATTCATCTCATTAAGGTCTAGAAATCTCTTCATGTCGGCTCTGTTCAAGTCCATGTTGAGTGTCTTGATTGCCCACCAAGCTTTGTATTGCACCTCAACGGGGAGATGGCATGCTTTGCCATAGGCTAGGCGATAAGGAGATATTCCAAGAATGGTCTTGTAAGCTATTCTATAAGCCCATAGTGAATCATAAAGCTTAATAGACCAATCTCTTCTACTTGTATTCACCACTTTCATCAGTATGTTCTTGATCTCCCGGTTGGCTAACTTAACTTGCCTAGAAGTCTGAGGGTGGTAAGGTGTAGCTACCTTATGCTTCACCCCATACTTGGCTAAGAGAATTTCAAATGGCTTGTTACAAAAATGAGTACCCCCATCACTGATTATGGCTTTGGGTACTCCAAATCTGGAGAGAATGTTCTCTTTGAGAAATTTGAGAACAACTCTATGATCATTTCGCTTGCACGGGATTGCTTCAACCCATTTAGAAACATAATCCACTCCCACCAAGATGTAGGAATAGCCAAAGGACATAGGAAAAGGTCCCATGAATTCAATGCCCCATACATAAAAAAGATCAACTATTAAAATGGGATTCAAAGGCATCATGTTCTTACGTGTTAATTTCCCAAGCCTCTGGCATCTGTCATAGCTCTTACACATGGTGAGGGCGTCTTTGAAGAGTGATGGCCAGCAAAAACCTAATTGCAACACCTTCATAGCTATCTTTTGAGAAGCAAAGTGGCCTCCACATGCGCTTTCGTGGCAATGACTGAGGATCCCCTGTTGCTCTTGCTCAGGGACGCACTTTCGGATTATTTGATCCGCACAATATTTGAATAGGAATGGCTCTTCCCAATAGTAAGCATGAATTTTTGCAAAGAAGTGCTTCTTATCTTGTGCTTTCCACTCACTTGGAACTTCTCCGGTAACTAGATAGTTAGCAAGATGAGCATACCAAGGAGCGACTTCTATCAACATGAGTGACTCCTCTGGAAAATCATCATTAATTGGCAAACTATGGGAATTATGTGCAATGGCTAGCCTTGACAGATGGTCGACTACCACATTTTCCACTCTTTTCTTGTCTTTGATATGAAGATTGAATTCTTGAAGCAAGAAAATCCATCTAATCAACCTCACTTTTGCATCTTGTTTAGTCAACAAATATTTCAAGGCCGAGTGGTTAGTGAAAACCACAATGAAAGACCCTACTAAGTAAGCGCGGAATTTGTCTAAGGCAAAAAGTACAACCAACAATTCTTTCTCCGTGGTTGTGTAGTTTTGTTGCGCTTCATTCAACATTTTGCTTGCATAGTAGATCACATAGGGCTTTCCATATTCTCTTTGCCCAAGAACAACTCCTATAGCAAAGTCACTGGCATCGCACATCACTTCAAAGGGCAATTGCCAGTTGGGAGCTCTCACTATTGGAGCGGTTGTTAGCAATAACTTTAATTCTTCAAAACTCCATTGACATCGATCATCCCATACAAATTTAGCATCCTTTACCAATAGCTCACAAAGAGGTCTTGCAAGTTTAGAGAAACTTTAATAAACCTCCTATAGAACCCAACGTGGCCAAGGAATTGCCTTACTCCTTTGACAGTTGTTGGCGATGGCAACTTGACAATCAGGTCAACTTTTGCTTTGTCCACCTCAATGCCTTGGCTGGAGATAATATGCCCCCCTTGGGGTACCATGAAATGACATTTCTCCCAGTTGAGCACCAAGTCTTTCTCAATGCATCGGTTCAGCACAACTTCCAAATTGATTAAGCATTTGTCAAACGCACTTCCATATACGGTGATATCATCCATAAAGACTTCCATAATACGCACCACCATATCACTGAAAATGCTTAACATGCATCTTTGGAATGTTGTCGGTGCATTGCATAAGTTGAAAGGCTTTCTTCTATATGCATAGGTTCCGAATGGACAAGTGAAAGTGGTCTTCTCCTGGTCTTCAACAACAATTTCAATTTGAAAATACCCGGAGTAGCCATCCAAGAAACAGTAGAATGGATGGTCTGAGACCCTCTCAAGCACTTGATCAATAAACGGCAACGGGAAGTGGTCCTTCCCTGTTACAACATTTAGCTTTCGATAATCAATACACACCCTCCAACCTGAAGTGAGGCGTGTAGAAAATTCCTCTCCCTTATTATTTTGCACCACTATGATCCTTGATTTCTTTGGCATGACTTGCGTAGGACTCACCCGTGGGCTATCTGATATGGGGTAGATACTACCGGCCTGAAGTAGCTTAAGCACCTCAACTCGCACCACCTCTTGCATGTGAGGGTTCAACCTTTGTTGGGGTTGATGAACTGGTTTAGCTTATTCTTCCATGTATATATGATGAGTACAGACTAAAGGGTTAATCCCTTTCAGATAAGAAATTTTCCACCATATCACCTTCTTGCATCTCTTGAGGATTTCGAGTAGACAATCCTCCTGAGTAGTGGTAAGAGATGAAGAAATAACAACAGGGCTCTGCTTATTCTCCTCTAGGTATACATACTTCAACTCCATGGGCAATGACTTTAGAATAAGCTTTGGGGGCTCATCCTTAACGATTTCTTGTGTCTTTTCCTCATTGAATAAAGGGAGAATTTCTTCCCTCAACTTCAAAGGAGGTAGAGTAGCAAGAAAATATAAGGGTTCAGGTAACCCTTCATCAAGATCCCCAAAACTCTCGTTCAAATCTTCTAGCATCTTCTGGTCACAATGGTCCTCCATTAAGTTATCAATCATGCACACCGCTTCTGGTCCTTCTTCTTCTCCCGGATGGAATTGTTTATTGCACATATAGAAGATATTGAGCTCCAACGTCATGTTGCCAAATGTAAGTTGCATGACTCCATTCTTACAATTGATGATAACATTTGAAGTGGCTAGGAATGGTCTTCCAAGTATGATAGGAATATAGTTAGTTCCTTTGGCGACCGGGTCCATATCAAGAACAACAAAATCCACTGGGTAGTAGAATTTGTCGACTTGAACTAGGACATCTTCAATCATACCTCTTGGAATTTTCATAGATCTATCTACTAGAGATAGAGTGATTGATGTTGGCTTCAACTCTCCCAGTCCTAATTGCTTATAGACAGAGTAGGGTAACAAATTCACACTTGCTCCCAAGTTCAACAAAGCTTTCTCCACACACGTCTCTCCAATCATCACTGATATGATAGGACAACCCGGATTTTTGTATTTCACTGGAGATTTGCACTGTATAATGAAACTTATTTGCTCAGTTAAGAAGGCTTTCTTACTCACATTCAACCCTCTTTTTATAGTGCATAAGTCCTTTAGAAATTTTGCATAAGTCGGAACTTGTTTGATCATGTCTAGCAAAGGGATGTTAACTTTCACTTGCCTCAAGACTTTAAGAATTTCTGATGCATTGTTGATTCCTTTTTTGCCATGCAAAGCTTATGAGAATGGCGGAGGCATGTGCTTCTTTATCACTTCTTCTTGGTTGATGGTCCTCTCTGGTTTTTCATTCACCTTAGCTTTAGGTCCTCATTCTTTGTACCGTTCCCTTTCATCTTTCCTTTGTTTTCCTTCCTCTTCTTTTTCTCTGCTTTAGTCTCTGGTTCATGCTCTAGCTTGGGTGTAGGTAGATCAACCTCTTTACCACTCCTTAGAGTGATCACTATTTTAACTTCCCTTATCTGAGAAGATTCTCCCTCTTGAGTCTCCACTTCATGGATACCCTTTGGATTTTGATGAGGTTGAGAAGGAAATTTTCCTTTCTCTTGTACTGTGTTGAGATTGGTAAGCCTTGAGATCTGGTACTGGAGATTATCTATCTTCTGAGATAGATCATTATGCTTCCCATCCATCATTCTGTCTCGATTGGCAATTTCTTGCCTGATTTGAGCAATTTCTTACCTGAATTGATCATTGATGGATTTCTAGTCTACAACAAAATCTCCCACGACCTTGCTAAGATTCACAATGGCTTGTTCAAGACTTGGGGCTTGCAGGGGTGCTTGGCCAGGTTGCGTGTACCGAGGTGCCCTTGGCTTCCAAGAGAAATTCGGATGGTTCCTCCAATTTGAATTGTAGGTGTTGCTATATGAAGCATTGTTATTAGGCTTGAATTGTCCAATAACATTTGCTTGATCCCCAAACATTTCTCTCATAGCTGGCATTGTAGGACACTCCTCCACTAAGTGCTCAAAAGATTAACAAATTGAACACGACTTAGCTTGCACTGGTGTGTCTGAAATGGCCTACACTTCGCGTATCTTTGTCACTTCAAGTTCCTCCAATCTTCTAGCCATAGCTGCAAATTTTGCTTTTGTATCAGTATCTTCATTCAAAGTATACATCCCAACCTTAGCATTAGAAGCATTTGGTTGAGAATTCCTTCTTCCCACTTTTCTAGCATTGGGTTCATCCCATCCTCTTGAAACTTCAGCTACATAACTCAAGAAATCCATGGCTTCCTCTGGATTCTTACTCATGAAGTCTCCTCCGCACATCGTTTCTAAGAGTTGCTTCATTGAGGAAGACATACCGTCGTAAAAATAGCTCACCAATAGCCATTTATCAAAGCCATGGTGAGGACAAGCATTGATAGCTTCCATGTATCTTTCCCAACATTCGTAAAATTTCTCATTCTCCTTAGCTGAGAAGTTTGAGATTTGCTTTTTCAAGCCATTGGTCCTGTGAGTCAGGAAAAATTTCTTGAGGAATTCAACTTGCAAATCAGTCCAAGACTGGATACTCCTTGGCCTTAAAGAATTAAGCCAGACTTTGGCCTTGTCCTTTAAAGTGAAAGGAAATAGCTTAAGCCTCATTAAGTTGATTGAAGCTCCTCCTTCTAGGAAAGTATTACAAACATCTTCAAATTCCTTGATATGCTGGTAGGGATTCTCACTTTCCATCCCATGAAAAGTAGGTAGAAGTGGAACAATATGTGGTTGGATCACTAGTTGCTCTATAGGTGGCACTATACATGACGGTGCACTCATACGAGGTGTATGCATGCGGTCTCTCATGGATCGGTATGCGTTGAGATTTTCTTCTGGAGCATGTTGACTATGCTGATCTTCAAGTATAGTTTCCATGACTTCCACTTCCAATTCCAACTCTATTTCGTGAGGATTTTTTATTTTCACAAGTCTTCCCTCACTGTCTCGTATCCAATATGGCATACACAACTAGCAATATCTAAAACAAAAATAAAAACAAAGAAAACAAAAGAAAAAAATTTCTGAAAGAAAGAAAAAAAATTACAGTTAACTAAAAACTAATTAAAAGATAAATGAAAAACAGAAAAAAAAAACAAAAAAAAAACAAATAACAAGTTAGTAAAAGAAAAGAAAAATCACCAAACTTGTGATGAAGATCACAAGTGTTTTGAAAAAAATCATATCACTGTGAAGTGGCACCAACCTCGGCAACGACGCCATTTGATTCATCCCCAATGGAGGAGGATCGTAGTAAGAAATATATCTATAGAGCACTTGCTTTGCCTTTCCTTCGAATTGTTGTTTTCATTTTCTTTCTAGCCAAACATCTTCTAAGGCCTCAAAGAATGGCTAGGCTTTTTGTTTCTTGGATTGAAGGAAGCTAGGTAAGGGATCTGGATACAAAGGTAGGAGTTTTCCTTGTTTCAGTTTTTAATGAAGAGAAGGTTGTGACCCGTTAATGGTTTTTATATTTTTAGTTAACTTAAAATCTCTTATAATCACCTAGGCCAACACTTGGTAAGCTTTTCAGACTTAATCCATAGAGATCCATTAGTTATCTCTTACGAGCCTCTGGGAGGTGGTTTAAAAGTAGGACTACCTAGAATAGCCAACACTTGGTAAGCTTTTGGACTCATCTTCTAAGAAAACATCCTCAGAAGTTGTTTGGCTAGACTTTTTGTTTCTTGGACAGAAGGAAGCTAGGTAAGGGACCCGACTACAAAAGTGGGAGTTTTCCTTGTTTTAGTTTTTAATGAAGAGGAAGTTATGACCCGTTAATGGTTTTTATATTTTTAGTTAACTTAAAATCCCTTATAATCACCTGGGCCAACACTTGGTAAGCTTTTTGGACTTAATCGATAGAGATCCATTAGTTATCTTTTGCGAGCCTCTAGGAGGTGGTTTAAAGGTAGGATTAGTTAGAATAGCCAACACTTGGTAAGCTTTTGGACTCCCTGGAGACATCCATTAGTTATCTCCTGCAAGCTTTTGAAGGGTAATCCAAGGTTAAGGATCACCTTGAATGGCAAATGCTAGGTGAGAGGTACGAGCCATTGCAAGATGCATCAGTGAGAGGGATTTAGCGTTGAAATCATTAATGGGAAGCAGTTGTAACACACCGGTTGGGAGGATAACTATAGGTTAAATCCCCAATGCGAGGAAAAGATCCGGAATCTTTCCTTTGGTATAAGGAACCTGAGCCTAGTGACCTGAAAATCCAAGAAACAAAAATTCTAGCAACTCATCCTCTAGAAAACATCCTCAGAAGTTGTTTGGCTAGAAAGAAAAATACAATCAAAGTGAGTAGGTAAGGCAGAGCAAAGCTCTGTATATTTCTTACTAAAATATGTACAAGTGATCCCCAAGAATGTCTTCTAAGATTCTGAGATAGACATTACAAAGAGATATCTTAAGATATATATAGAGAGATATTTTCAACCCCTCAATTAGATATCCTAAATATCTTAAAAGATCTTCAGCTGATTACAAGGAGAGAATAGATAATTACACAAAAAATATCTTAAGTTAAAAATATAACGGAGTCGGTGTAAAATATCTGAAGATTACATGAACATTTCGTAAATGAGAAATGGAGCTGCGAAAATTTCGCAACAGGAAAAGGAGATGTGAAAATTTCGCAAGTGAAAAAGGTGATGCGAGATTTTCGCAAGTGAAAAAGGTGGCTGCAAAATTTTCGCAGGTGGTGAAAGGTGATGCGAAATTTTTGCAAGTGGTGAAAGGTGATGCGAAATTTCTTCAATGTTAGATTCCTCCTCTGATTCTCTTCCTTGCACACTTGACTGATTTGGCAAAGGCTTTGAAGCTCTCCAAAACTTGGATTCTTCATGTAATTTAGCTTCAATCTTGCTTTGCCATGGATTATACCAAGTTCTTCCTCATTCTTGGCTTGTTTTAATGATTAAAAAGCTATCAAAAACATCAAAAGTTGCCAAAAACTGATTAGTAACACTTGCAAGGGTCCTTAATGTGCCAATTGAGTTAAAAGGTAATAAATACTACTCAAAAGTGTTTAAAAGAGTTTATAAGAAGCTATGAAAGAGCACTTTTTGAGTAGTAATCAGTCTTGATAGTGTAGTATTGTATTCTTTGAAGATCACACTTGTATGATTGGTGATTACTACCCAAAAAGTGCTATTTTACACCTTTAAGTCATTATGTTTTAAGCACTTTTGTGTAGTAATTCTTCATCTTTATTCCAATTGGCATGTTAAGGACCTAGCAATGACTCCTAATCATATTTGTGGCTAGTTTTAGTGTTTTTGACATCTTTTTAGATCATTAAGACAAGCCATCCAAAGGAGAAAAGCAAAGAAAACCAAAGAGAAGCAAGGAGGAAAACAGAGGACAGCAGCTGCAGTCTTCTTTGGAACTTTTGGAGCACTTCCTGAAGTCCATTTTTTTACATGCTATATACCATTTCAAAGCTCAGGAAGTCAAGAATCCAACGCTTCAAACCGTGTACGATTTGGAGCTGAAACGAGGAAGATATGGCCTTCGAAAGACAACTGCTCCAGGTGTGCGAATGGTGTGCGAAATTCGCACACCCCCTTAGCTGTGCGAATGATGTGCGAATGGTGTGCGAAAATCGCACACCCCCCTCAGGTGTGCGAAAATTCGCACACCCCATGCGTGGTGCGAATTTTCCTCTGTTTTTGCTGACTCCACTTTAGATATTTTCTTTTGTATTTTTTGATGTAATTTCCTTTCTTCTCCTTGTAACAAGCCAATCACAAGCTTTGCTTTTGTAAAAACTATATAAGGAGTGGAAATCACCTCTTGGAGGTATCACGCGTGTTATGTTTTACACTTAGATAAATATACAGAGCTCTCTCGTTTTCCCTTTTCTCTTTACTATTTTCTTTTTCTTGGAAGCCAAACAACCACTGAGGATGTTTTCTCAGAGGATGAGAGGCTAAACTTTTGGTTTCTTGGAGTGATGGAAGCTAGGTGAAAAGTCCAAATGCAAGGTGGAAAACGCTCGTGCCTTAAATACAGGTAGTTGAAGTTCATAAATGGCTTTTAAATCCAAAGTTTTGCTTTAAATCCCTTAGAATCACTTTGAATGGCCAATACATGGTAAGCTTCAGGTCTCTGTGGATGCTTATTGCTAGATCCATATCAGTCCATTAGTTATCATGTACGAGCCATTGGAAAGTGGTTCAAGGTGAAGACCCATAGTGTCTAAAGCCATTAATGGACCTTGACTACCATTTCTATTGATTTTTATGGATTAAATCTTCATTGTTAAACCTATACCGGTTCGGGAAATAACTATAGGTTAAATCCCCAATGCGAGGAGAAAAATCCGGAATTTTCCACTTTGCATTCTAAACTTGATCCTAGCAATCCTGAGCTCCGGGAGACTTTCTTTCTTCCATTTTTAATTAGTTTATGTTAATTTAGTTTCAAACACTTTCAAAACAAATTTTATTTTCTTTTAAACTCTAAATTTTTGATAAAGGAAATCATTAAATTCAATTCCTAATCATGAGTATATCACTGGTAGAATGAAAACCCATCCCAGAGTTCGACCCTAGAGCCACTATACTATAGTAGCTTTGCTACACTAGTATGAGGTCATAGGTTTTATAAATGTTGTTGATTAAATGACCCGACTGGATTTACATACGCGAATCAATTGGTTATGTCATTGTCTTGTTTGGTATTCGTGATAGATCACATCCTATCCGATTAGTCATAACAGTTGAGTTTTGATTTTGGTGTAAACTGTACCTGTACTATCAGTCAAGATGTTGTCCTATTTGGACTTCATCGTAGATCATACCTTGTAAGACTAGTCATGATAGTTTTGTTTTATTTTTAGCGTAGAGTTGTCTTGTACGATCAGTCACGTCATTGTCCTGTCTCATCTTTGTCATAGACCGCACATTATTCAATTAATCTTGACAATTCAGTATCATATTCTTCGGAGATCACACTTGTATGATCAATCACATCATTGTTTTGTTTGGTTTTCGTGATAGATCTCATCCTATTTGATCAATCATGACAGTTGAGTTCTGATTTTGACGTAGATTGCACCCATATAATCAATCAAGTCGTCATTTCTAGACTTCATCGTAGATCGTACCTTATAAGATAGGTCATGACAATTCAATTTCATTTTTGGCGTAGAGTGGTCTTGTACGAGATTGGTCACATCCTTGTCCTGTCTAGTTTTCCTAATAGCCCACATCTTATTAGATCGGTCATACCAAATTAGTTCTAATTTCGATGTACACCGTATTTGTACGATAAGTCACATTGTTGTCCTATATAGTATTCGTCATAGACCGCACATTATTTGATCGATCTTCATAGTTTTGTATCGTATTCTACGGAGATCACACTTGTACGATATGTCATGTCATTGTCTTGTTTGGTTTTTGTGATAGACCATATCCTGTTAGATCTGTCATGATAGTCCAATTTTGATTTTTGTCTAGGTCGCACCTGTACGATTTGTCATCTCGTTGTCCTATCTTGTCTTTGTAATAGACTGTATCCTATTAATTAGATATAACAATTCAGTTTTGTTTGTAGCGTAGAGTGGACTTGTACAAACCGTCATGTCGTTGTCTTGTCTCATCTTTGTCATATACCATATACTATCTAATTGATCTTGAAAGTTCAACATCGTATTATATGGAGATCACACCTGTACGATTGGTTACATCATTGTACTATCTCGTCTTCATCATAGACTGCACATTATTTGCTCGGTCTTGAGAATTTAGTATCGTATTATATGGAGATCGCACCTATACAATCGATCACGTCGTTGTCTTGTCTTATCTATATCATGGACCACAAGCAATCTTATTGGTCTTGATATTTCAGTATCGTATTCTGTGAAGATCACATCTGTATGATCGGTCATGTCGTTGCCCTGTCTGGTTTTCGTGATAGATTGCCTCCTACTTGATCGGTCATTATAGTTTTGTTCTTATTTTAGCGTAGACCGCTCCTATACGATCAATCTCATCATGGTCTTCTTAAGCTTCATCATAGATTGTACCCCATCGAATTGGTAATGGATGTTCAATTTCCTTTTCGGCATAAACTGCACCTGTATGATCAGTCACTTCATTGTTCTATCTTGTCATTGTCATAGACCGCATCCTACCGATCAATCATGATAGTTTAGTTTTTGATTTTAGCGTCGATTGCACTTGTACGATCGATCACCTCGTTGTCCTGTCTTGTTTTCATCATAAACCGTAAACTATTAGCTCAGACATGACAATTCAATATCTTATTATGCAGAGATCACACATGTACGATCAATAACGTCGTTGTCTTGTTTGGTTTTCATGATAGACCGCATACTGTCTAATCGGTCATGACAGTTCAGTTTCGATTTCAAAGTATACCACACCTGTATAATCAGTCACGTTGTTATCCTATTTGGTCTTCGTCATAGACCATACCCTGTTGGATCGGTCTTGACAATTCAGTTTTGTTTTTGGCATAGAGAGGATTTGTATGATTGGTCACATCATTGTCTTATCTCGTATTTTTTATAGATGACACACTATCTGATCGGTCTTCACAGTTCAGTATTGTATTCTACGGAGATCACACCTGTATAATCGGTCATTGTCTAATCAGCTTTTCGTGATAAACCGCATCTTGTCTGATCGGTCATGACAGTTTAATTCCGATTTCAGCGTAGACCGCACCTGTGTGATTAGTCATGTTGTTGTCCCATTTGGTCTTCATCATATACCGTACCTTATCAGATTGATCATGATAGTTCAATTTCATTTTTGGCGTAGAGTAGACCTTTATGATTGGTTAGGTCATTATCTTGTCTCGTATTTGTCATATATCGCACATAGTCCAATCAATCTTCATAGTTTAGTATCGTATTCTACGAATATCACACTTGTACGATTGATCATGTCATTGTCCTATCTGCTTTTCATGATAGGCCACATCATATCTGATCGGTTATGACGATTTAGTTTTGATTTCCTCATAGACTACACCTATACAATCACTCACATTATCATGTCTAGTCTTCGTCATAGATCATACCCTGTCATATTGGTTATGACAATTCAATTTCGTTTTCGGCGTAGAGCAAACTCGTACGAATGGTCATGTCGTTGTCCCATCTCATCTTCATCATAGACCACAAACTATTTGATCGGTCTTGAAAGTTCAATGTTGTATTATGTAGAAATCACACCTGTATGATCGGTCATGTCATTATCTAGTCTCGTCTTCGTTATAGACCGCACACTATCCGCTCGGTCTTGATAGTTTAGTATTGTATTCCGTGGAGATCACACTTGTATGATCGGTCACATCATTGTCCTATCTAGTTTTCATGATAGACCGTATCCTGCTCGATCGGTCATGACAGTTCAGTTCTAATTTCAACGTAGATTGTACATGTATAGTCATGTCATTATCTTATCTGGTCTTTGTCATAGACTGTACCATGTTGGATTGGTAATGAAAGTTCAATTTCCCTTTCGGCGTAAAGCTACCTTATAGATTGATCACATCGTTGTCCTGTCTTGTCTTTGTCATGGACCGTACACTATTTGATCGGTCCTAACAGCTCAATATCTTTTCTACAAAGATCACCTTTATACGGTTGGTCACATCGTTGTTTTCTCTGGTTTTCATGATAGATCGCATCATGTCCGATTTTTCATGAAAATTCAGTTCTGATTTCAGCGTAGACCGCACCGGTATGACCAGTGATTCTTTGAGCTTGACTTCCCCAGCCGGATCTTTTAATCAAAAACATTTATAAAACCTATGACCTTATACTGGCGTAGCAAAGCTACTGTAGTATAGCAGTTCTAGGGTCGAACTCAGGGATGGGTTTTCACTCTACCAATGATAGACTCTAAATTAGAAATTGATTCTGATGATTTCCTTTAGCACAAACTTGAAATTTAAAAGAAATTAAAATTGTTTTGAAAGTGGTGATTTAAACTAAACTCACATAGAACTAAGTAAAAAGTGGAAGAAAGAAAGTCTCTCGGAGATAAAGGTTGCTAGGTTCAAGTTCCAGATGCAAAGTGGAAAATTCCGGATTTTTCTCCTCGCATTGGGGATTTAACCTATAGTTATTTCCCGAACCGGTATAGGTTTGACAATGAAGTTTTAATCCATAAAAAATCATTAGAGATGGTAGTCAAGGTCCATTAATGACTTAAGACACTATGGACTATCACCTTGAATCACTTTCCACTGGCTCGTACATGATAACTAATGGACTGATATGGATCTAGCAATAAGCATCCACAGAGACCTTAAGCTTACCATGTATTGGCCAGTCAAAGTGATCCTAAGGGATTTAAGGCAAAAACCTTGGCTTTAAAAGCCATTTATGGACTCCAACTACCTGAATTCAATGCACGGAAACTTTCCACCTTTTAATCTGGACTTTTCACCTAGCTTCCTTCACTCCAAGAAACTAAATGTTTAGCCTCTCATCCTCTGGGAAAACATCCTCAGAGGGTGTTTGGCTTGCAAGAAAATAGAAAATAGAAGAGAAAAGAAAGTAAAAGAGATCTCTGTATTTCACTAAGTAACAAATTTACAATAGTTGGTCTCCTGGAGAAAGCTCCCCGACGAAGATATATATTCAGTGATTACAAGAGAATTTATATAGGAAGGTAGTTTTACCCTTCCTTGGATACTTCCTAGCTAAGGAATTACATGGTTGGTTGAATACAAGGAGAAAATGGAAATTTAAACACAAAAATATCAGAAGAAAAAGAGTCGGCAAAAATATCCAATTTTCGCACGCTGAGTTCCAATTTCGCATGTTGGTTTGAGGTGTGCGAAAATTTCGCACAGTGGACTGAGGATTTCGCACCTTAAACAGTGGTGTGCGAAATTGTTCCTCAGCTTGATGCAGTTGTCTTCCGAAGTCCATATCTTCCTCATTTCAGCTCCAAATCATATATGGTTTGAACCGTTGGATTCTTGACTTTCTGAGCTTCGAAATGGTATATAGAATGCAGAAAATGGACTTCGGGAAGTGCTCCAAAAGTGCACTAAAAGACTGCAGCTGTGTCCCCTGTTTTCATCCCCTGTTTTCTTCTTCTCCATTGTTTCTCCCTTGTAAACTTTGAACGATTAAGGCAAAGGATTATGAGGCTCCATAGCTTGATTTCTTCATAAATTTAAGCTTTCAAAAGCTTTGCCCTGAACTATAAATAGCTCTCCCTCATTCTTAAATTGCTTTGGTGAGCATAAAGCTATCAAAAAGCACCAAAACTTAACACAATTGTTAGAAACGATTGCAAGGGCTCCTAACATGCTAATTGGGTTAAAAGGTAATAATTACTACTCAATGGTGTTTAAAAGAGCTAATTACAAGCTACAAAATAGCATGTTTTGAGTAGTAATCACTCCCCCCAACCGACATATTGCTAGTCCCTTAGCAATTAAGGAGAGGAAAACTAAGCAAACGTAATAATATATATAAAAGAGGTCATGCAATTCATTCCAAAAAATAATTGAGTGGCATGACTGATATCAAAACACATCTCACATGGTGAACTAAAGATATGAAGATTCAAAATGCAATAGGAGTTGTCCAAGCTAAAAACTTAAACAAAAAGTACAAAGAGTGGAGATTATGCAATTAAGTATCAAAAGAATCTCTACTCTCAAGGTTCCAAATCAAACTCTTCCATAATCAGCTAAGTGTTAATGAAATTAGCTTCCGGATATAATATATACAACTATCCTCACCCTCCAACCTAAGCTTTTCTCGGATATTGGTAACATTAACCAACTCTTAATAGGTTAAGAACGCACCTTCTTATTCGCAATTCTTTTTACTTACTAAACTTAACCAATTCACCCATGTAGCAAGCAGAGGATCGATGACTCCCAACCAATTAAGGTTTAGGGCATCGGGTTTTAAAGGCTTTCGCCACCCCTTCGGATCATACTTAGGTTTCAAGGAAAGAATAGAAGCTTATTCTCTTTTTCTTTTTCTAAGACTCATTGGTCTTTTTCTAAGACTCATTGGTCTTTATGAGGTGTCCCAACACTATTAAAAAGAGGTTAAGTAATAAACCAAGTCAAAATTTTCCTAAGCTTAGAAAGTGAGAAAGTTTTACATTTTATATCCGGGATCTAATGTGCACAGTGTGTGTAAAGCTCGAAATGGAAGAAGAAAGTTCAAAATCAAAGAGGCTTCAATAGATTATCAACTTTGAAAGCATAAAACAAACTCTAAGACTTAAATAATTAAGTTAAAACTCGACTTATCCTATTTTATTTTTGAGAAATTATCTTTAACAACCAGAGAGAATGATTCAAAAAACTTTAAAAAATTTTAAAATTTAAGCAAAAATTAACTAAAATACCAAAATAACTTAATATTGACAACAAAACTTCCTTTCTCAATTCTCCCCCCCAACCAAGTTGAACATTGTCCCCAATGTTTCAAAAGCGATTAAAAATAAAGGGAGGAAGTGGTACCTCCTGAGTGAGAGAAAGTCTGAGTGTAAAGGAGGTATGCAGTACCTTAAACCACATGTTCCAAGGACAAAAGAGTAATGAGAAAAGGGAATATAATCAAAAAGGATATATATATATATATATATATATATATATATATATATATATATATATATATATATATATATATATATATATATTACTTGAAAAAGAAATATACAATGTATGATTTCAAGTACTATTTCCAATCCCAATTTATAACACATGCAAAAGATGGGATTTACAAGTCTAAAATAAAAAGTAAAACATAAAAAGATCAGATATGAGTGGGGTCATGTGATGGCTCTGCTCTGATCTCCTCCTCTGGTATAGGCTGCTCAGCTGGCAAGCTCTCCTCATCTGGCACTAGAGGCTCGGATGGTGCAGGCCTATCATGCCCAAGAGGGGTCTGCATACTCAGATGCTGCTGAATCTGATGAAGGATCGTGGTATGCTGGGCCTGAGTAGCGATGATCTGATCCTGGTGTGCCCGAATAGTGGCCATCTGGTGGATAATAGAATCCTGAGCAGTGCTCAGTGTCCGCAATGAACGCTCTAAGCCTTTGAATTCTGTAAGAGAAATGGTGACAGTGGGCTCAGATGGAGGAGGAGGTGCTGGGGTAGCTGGCACTGCTGGTGGAGCACCCTGAGTGATAGGGGAGGTAGAATGTATAGCCTCGGGCATGTGCACTGAAGGATGTGCCGTAGGGGCAGGAGGTGGTGTCTCTGTGAGAATCTCATCCTGCTGGGCCTGAGGTATCTGCTCATCTCGGGGTAGCTCTGGAGGTGCATGTACAGCTGGGGCTCCCTGAGGTGCAAAGTAGGCTACCAAGTGATGCCATTTGTCGAGAGAGAAGTCCTCTCGGCAATGGCGGCGCCTCTCAAGACGGGGCTCTTCAGGATAGCCCAAGTGCTCTAAAATCTGGCAGAGGAGCCTCGGAAATAGTAATGGGATGCCATCTGCCCTCTGAAGCTTCTTCTGATGGACTTTCTCTTCAAAATGAAGAAGAGAAGTCATAATCAAATGATGAGGGCCGAAGAAATAGCCCTCAGAAATCCTGAATAATGCCTCAAGTATAGCTCCTCTCCTCTGAACCTTATGCTGAAGGGGGAATAGGTTGGCACGCAGGAGCACATCAATGAGGAGCATCCCAGATGGAAGCTCTCTCCTGGTCAATACCGAGGTTGTAGAAGTCCCCCTCTGCAGCAGTCGGAATGAATCTCTGAGCTCTGGCTGCTGTCTGAGGGCCTCTATATCAAAATAGGTCTCAGAATGGAAGGGTCGATCTCTGCAATCCAGGTTACCCTCAATCGGCGGTCCAGCTATCATGGGACGCCTGATAATGGCCTCGGGAGGCATGTCGACTGGAATCCGAGGTTCCTCTGTAGCTGGTTATGGCTGAGGTACGTGGGATGGCTCTCCAGGACCTGAGAACCTGGACCTCTTCGCAGGGGGCCGAGAAATAGGGCTAGTGGCCTGTTCGACTGGTGGCACAGGGTCCGCGGGTGGCCTCCGGGTGGGGTATCGGCGCTGAGAAGGAGCTTCCCCCTCAGATGGAGGAATGGCCGGGGCCTGAACGGGAGGTGAAGGTGCGGCTCCCATGGCGGCTCGCTGTGGCCGAGGTGTCGGTGAGGATGGGGAGGCGGAAAGGCCTCCTCTGGTCTTCGCCATGGCCGAAATGAAGGGAGATGGGTGTTCGGGATTCCAGAGGTTTTTCAGCTGGTGCTTAGGAGAGTCCTTTGAGCTTCTGGACTTCAGGGGTTTATATAGGAATGAGGTTTAAGGGGTTTCTGATCTTTTAAAATTTTCCAAGGCAACCGAAAAGTCGTTTTTGGACGTTAGGCACAATTTCGGGGGTAAAATTTTAATTTAAAAGTCGGTTTTAAATTTTTAGAAGTTAAAATTTTACCGTGCGAAATTTTCGCACCTTGGCCTGCAAATTTCGCACCTTGGAATTGGGTGTGCGAAAATGGCACCCTTTTAACTGATGATTTCGCACGTTAAAAGGAGGTGTGCGAAATTTTCGCACCTTGAATAGTGGTGTGCGAAATTTTCGCACACTATTTCGCACAGTGCGAAAATCAGCTTGAGGTGTGCGAAATTGGCACACGTGTGCCAGGAGAGGATTTCGCACAGTGCGAAAATTTTCGCACCTTCCACAGTGGTGTGCGAAATTGGCTTTTAGGAAATTCGCACCTTGAAAAGGGATTTCGCACCTTGAAATTGATTTCGCACCTTGAGGTAGGGTGTGCGAAAATGGCTTCTTTTGGCCCAAGGATTTCGCACCTTGGTTTTGGGGTGTGCGAAATTTTCGCACCTTGAAATTAGGTGTGCGAAAATTTTGGCACCTTGAATAGGGGTGCTCTGCTTCCTTGGTTTTACTCCCCTGTTCTGCTTTTGAAGAGCTCTCCTCACCTTTCATGATTTTTTTCTGAAATTTATCATGAAAATTGACTTGAATTAAGACAAAATAAACTAAGATTAAAGAAAAATTAAAATATAAAGAAATAAAAATACTAATATAACTATAAAACTATAACAAAAAATTCATGGACTTCTTTAGCCCATGATACCCTGCTTTTCCTCAAAGTTGTGGTGGTTCAAGGAGGTGGTTCTCCTCCTTGTCTGTATTGTAAGGCTCTATAAATGGCTTGAGACGATGGCCATTGACTTTGAAGGTTTGATTGCCTGTGGGATTGAATATTTCCACCACTCCGTTGGGATGCACTTCATGAATTATGAAAGGACCCGTCCACCTGGATTTCAATTTTCCCGGAAAAAGATGAAGCTTAGAGTCATAAAGCAAAACTTTTTGTCCTTTGGTAAAATTCTTCTGATTTACCAACTGATCATGCCATTTTTTCAATCTTGCTTTGGCAATTTTTGAATTGAGGTATGCATCATTCCTCAATTCCTCTAATTCATTCAAATCTAAACATCTCTTTAACCCGGCTCTTGACAAATCCATGTTGAGCTTTTTGATTGCCCACCATGCTTTATACTCAATTTCCACTGGAAGGTGACCCGCTTTGCCATAAACAAGGCGATAGGGAGACATTCCTAGAATGGTCTTGTAAGCGGTCCTATAAGCCCATAAGGAATCCAGGAGCTTGATAGACCAATCCTTCCTATTCACATTGACCACCTTCATCAATATATTCTTGATCTCACGGTTGGCTAACTCAACTTGGCCACTAGTTTGAGGGTGATAAGATGTAGCTACCTTGTGCTTAACCCCATATTTGGCTAGAAGAGTCTCAAAAGGTTTATTGCAAAAGTGGGTTCCCCCGTCACTTATAATGGCCTTTGGCACTCCAAATCTTGCAAAGATGTTGTCCTTGAGGAATTTAAGTACCACCTTATGATCATTGCTCCTACATGGGATTGCTTCTACCCACTTAGAGACATAATCCACTCCTACCAAGATGTAGGAATGTCCAAATGACATTGGAAATGGTCCCATAAAGTCTATACCCCAGACATCAAAGATATCCACTATTAAGATGGGGTTCAAGGGCATCATATTTCGGCGTGTTAGCTTACCAAGCCTTTGACACCGATCACATGCCTTACACATAGTATGGGCATCCTTGAAAAGAGAGGGCCACCAGAAGCCTGATTGGATCACTTTCATAGCTGTTTTCTGGGAGGCAAAATGACCTCCACATGCATTATCATGGCAATGGGAAAGAATTCCCAATTGCTCTTGCTCAGGAACACATTTCCTTATAATTTGATCTGCACAATATTTGAAAAGAAAAGGTTCCTCCCAATAATAGGCATGGATCTTAGCCAAGAAATGCCTCTTGTCTTGAGCACTCCACTCACTTGGTACTTCTCCAGTAACCAAAAAGTTTGCAATGTGAGAATACCATGGAGCTACATCTACTGACATGAGAGACTCCTCAGGGAAGTCATCATTGATAGGTAGACCATGTGAGTCATGTGCTATCACTAGTCTGGACAAGTGGTCAGCTACCACATTTTCTACCCCCTTTTTATCCCTGATTTGGAGATTGAATTCTTGGAGCAAAAGAATCCATCTTATCAATCTTGCCTTGGCATCCTGCTTGGTTAGCAAGTACTTCAAAGCAGAATGGTCAGTGAACACTACTATAGAGGACCCTACCAAATAAGCACGAAACTTATCCAAGGCAAAAACTACAGCCAACAACTCCTTCTCAGTAGTTGTGTAGTTCTTTTGAGCCTCATTCAAAGTTCTGCTTGCATAATAGATCACATAGGGCTTTCCATCTTCTCTTTGCCCTAAAACAGCCCCCATAGCAAGATCACTTGAATCACACATTACCTCGAAAGGTAATTTCCAATTTGGGGCTCTCACTATTGGTGCAGTTGTGAGGAATTGCTTCAATTCCTCAAAACTTCTCTGACACTTCTCATCCCACACAAACTTGGCATCCTTTACCAAAAGCTCACACAGGGGTTTTGAGATTTTTGAGAAATCCTTAATAAACCTCCTGTAGAATCCTGCATGTCCAAGGAATTGCCTAATTCCTTTAACATTTGTGGGAGGTGGCAACTTAACAATAAGTTCCACCTTTGCCTTATCTACCTCAATGCCATTTTTGGAGATGATATGTCCTAAGACAATTCCTTTTTGTACCATAAAATGACACTTCTCCCAATTTAGCACTAGGTCTTTCTCAATACATCTATGGAGAACAGCTTCTAAATGCATCAAACACTCCTCATAAGAACTTCCATATACAGTGATATCATCCATGAAAACTTCCATGATACGTTCAACCATATCACTGAAGATGCTTAGCATGCATCTTTGGAAAGTTGCAGGAGCATTACATAGACCAAAGGGCATTCTCCTATATGCAAAAGTACCAAAGGGACAAGTGAAGGTTGTTTTCTCTTGATCTTCCAAATCAATTTCTATTTGGAAGTACCCTGAATAACCATCTAGAAAACAATAGAAAGGATGTCCTGAGACTCTCTCAAGGACTTGGTCCATGAAAGGCAGTGGAAAATGGTCCTTCCTAGTTACTGAATTCAACCTCCTATAGTCTATACACACCCTCCATCCTGAAGTAGGACGTGTAGAGACTTCTTCCCCTTTCTCATTCTGGATCACAGTGATTCCAGATTTCTTTGGGACTACTTGGGTGGGACTCACCCACAAGCTGTCTGAAATGGGATAGATGATCCCAGCTTGAAGTAGCTTCAAAACTTCATTCCTCACCACCTCTTGCATGTGAGGATTCAGTCTCCTTTGGGGTTGCCTCACTAGTTTTGCATCATCCTCCATATAAATATGATGGGTGCAAACCAAAGGGCTAATCCCTTTCAAATCAGAAATTTGCCATCCAATGGCTTTCTTACATTTTCTGAGGACTCCTAAAAGACTATCCTCTTGATCACTAGTGAGGGTTGAGGCAACCACTACTGGACATTTTTCATCATCCTCCAAGTATGCATACTTCAACTCCACAGGAAGTGGCTTTAAAATAAGCTTTGGAGGGTCCTCCACAGCAACTCCTTGTGAGTCTTCCTGGTTGAATAGTGGCAAGATCTCTTCCCGTCTCCTCCAAGGAGACATAATGGCTAGCACATCAGAGGGTTCAGGGAACCCATCTTCAAGGACTTCCAGGTTTTCATTCAAGCTCTCCTCTAAACTCTTGTCACAGTGCTCTTCAACCAAAGTGTTGATCAAGCATACTTCCTCAAATCCTTCTTCCTCTTCAGGGTAAAGATGCCTCTTACATAAGTGGAATATGTTTACTTCCAAAGTCATGTTTCCAAATGTGAGCTGCATCACCCCATTCCTACAGTTAACGATGGCATTTGAGGTAGCTAGAAAAGGCCTCCCTAGGATGATTGGCACATAATTTTCTTCTTTGACAGAGGAATCAGTATCAAGCACCACAAAATCCACAGGATAGTAGAATTTGTCCACTTGAACTAGAACATCCTCTATCACACCCCTTGGGATTTTGACTGACCTATCAGCTAAAGAGAGGGTCATGGCTGTAGGCTTTAATCCTCCAAGTCCCAGTTGTTTATAAACAGAGTATGGGAGCAAATTCACACTTGCTCCCAAATCTAATAAAGCTTTTTCCACATGTGTCCCTCCAATGTTGACTGATATGGTGGGACATCCCGGGTCTTTATACTTAACTGGGGACTTACTCTGGATGATAGCACTCACTTGCTCAGTGAGGAATGCATTCTTTGTCACCTGTAAACCTCTCTTGACTGTGCACAAGTCCTTTAGAAACTTTGCATATGTGGGGACTTGCTTGATCATATCAAGTAAAGGTATATTCACCTTCACTTGCCTCAGCACTTCAAGAATTTCTGATGAATTCTTGACTTCTTTCTTTCCATGTAAAGCTTGAGGAAAAGGGGGAGGCATATGTTTCTTCATCATATCCTCCTTAATCACTATCCTTGGTTCTTCCTTAATGCTTGATTTGGATGCACTTTTCTTCCCACTCTGCTCTTCTTGGTTTTTGCCCTCTTTAATCAAGGGTCCCTTTGATCTGAGTTCTTCATCAGGGCCCAAGTTAGGCAAGGGTTGATCAACCTCCTTTCCACTCCTCAAGGTTATCACAGCTTTGACCTCCCTCAACTTTGAAGAATCCCCCTCTTGGGTTTCAACTTCATGAACACCCTTAGGATTTTGGCTTGGTTGAGAGGGGAATTTTCCTTTCTCATTCACTGTGTTGAGGTTGGTAAGTCTAGAGATGGAGTACTGAATATTATCTATCTTATGATATAGATCATTTTGCATCCCATCCATTCTCTTATTTAGAGAACTCTCAACATTCTCTATCTTTTGGTGCAATTGGGAGTTGATTGCCCTTTGTTCACCCACAAAGTCATTCATGACTTTACTTAGGTTTGCAATGGCTTGCTCCACTGAAGATGGTTGTTGAGGTGCTTGGGTTTGGCCTTGTGGTTGGTATGGAGGTGGTCTTGGTTTCCAAGAAAAATTTGGGTGGTTTCTCCAGCTTGAATTATAGGTGTTACCATAGGGTGCATTGGTGTTAGGCCTAAATTGCCCCACAACATTGGCTTGATCACCTAACATTTCTCTCACGGCTGGCATGGTTGGGCACTCATCTACCACATGATCACATGATTGGCAAATGGTGCATGGCATGGCATGGGCTTGAGTTTCGGAAATAGCTTGGACGTCATGCATCTTTTTCAACTCAAGTTCTTCCAACCTCCTTGCTATTGTTGCCACCTTAGCTTTCATGTCCACATCTTCACTCAACATGTACATTCCAGCCTTTGGATTTTGGGTTTGTTGAGAGGGGAATTTTCCTTTCTCTCTTGAGTTGGGCTCATCCCATCCTTTTGACACCTCAGCCACATAACTTAAAAAGTCCATGGCTTCATCAGGATTCTTACTCATAAAATCTCCCCCACACATGGTCTCAAGAATTTGCTTCATGGAAGAAGACATTCCATCATAAAAATAGCTCACTAAGAGCCATGTATCAAAACCATGATGAGGACAAGCATTGATAGCCTCCATATACCTTTCCCAACACTCATGGAACTTCTCATTTTCTTTTGCAGAAAAGTTTGAGATTTGTCTCTTCAACCCATTAGTCCTATGGGTGGGGAAATATTTTTTCAGAAATTCAGCTTGAAGATCAACCCAATTCCTTATGCTCCTTGGCCTTAAAGAATTAAGCCATATTTTTGCCTTATCCTTCAAAGTAAAAGGGAATAGCTTGAGTCTCATCAAGTCTATTGAAGCTCCTCCCTCTCTAAAAGTATTACATACCTCCTCAAACTCCTTAATGTGAGCATATGGATTCTCACTCTCCATTCCATGGAAAGTTGGTAGGAGGGGTACAATATGGGGTCTTATAACTAACTGCTCAAGAGGGGGCAGGATGCATGAGGGTGCACTCATCCTTGGGGGATGCATTCTATCCCTCATGGATAGGTATGCATTAGGATTACCCCCTTGACCTTGTTGAGAATTCTGATCCTCTGGTGGAGGGTCCATGATATTTACACAGATATCCAACTCTGTGTCTTGAGGATTCTCAATCCTTACTAATCTTCCCTCTTGGTCCCTAATCCAATAGAGCATGCACAAGTTACAATACCTGAAATAAGACAAAAACAACAAAAACAAAAGGAATCTAGAAAAAAGTTTAAAGTTAGGAAGAAAATGAAAATAAAATTAACAACAGGGAAATGAAAGAAAATGAAATTAATGAAAAAGGAATTCACCTAACTTGTGATAAAAATCACAAGTAGCCTCTAAAAGGTTGTATCACTGTATTGTGGCACCATCCCCGGCAACGGCGCCATTTGATTCTTTGAGCTTGACTTCCCCAGCCGGATCTTTTAATCAAAAACATTTATAAAACCTATGACCTTATACTGGCGTAGCAAAGCTACTGTAGTATAGCAGTTCTAGGGTCGAACTCAGGGATGGGTTTTCACTCTACCAATGATAGACTCTAAATTAGAAATTGATTCTGATGATTTCCTTTAGCACAAACTTGAAATTTAAAAGAAATTAAAATTGTTTTGAAAGTGGTGATTTAAACTAAACTCACATAGAACTAAGTAAAAAGTGGAAGAAAGAAAGTCTCTCGGAGATAAAGGTTGCTAGGTTCAAGTTCCAGATGCAAAGTGGAAAATTCCGGATTTTTCTCCTCGCATTGGGGATTTAACCTATAGTTATTTCCCGAACCGGTATAGGTTTGACAATGAAGTTTTAATCCATAAAAAATCATTAGAGATGGTAGTCAAGGTCCATTAATGACTTAAGACACTATGGACTATCACCTTGAATCACTTTCCACTGGCTCGTACATGATAACTAATGGACTGATATGGATCTAGCAATAAGCATCCACAGAGACCTTAAGCTTACCATGTATTGGCCAGTCAAAGTGATCCTAAGGGATTTAAGGCAAAAACCTTGGCTTTAAAAGCCATTTATGGACTCCAACTACCTGAATTCAATGCACGGAAACTTTCCACCTTTTAATCTGGACTTTTCACCTAGCTTCCTTCACTCCAAGAAACTAAATGTTTAGCCTCTCATCCTCTGGGAAAACATCCTCAGAGGGTGTTTGGCTTGCAAGAAAATAGAAAATAGAAGAGAAAAGAAAGTAAAAGAGATCTCTGTATTTCACTAAGTAACAAATTTACAATAGTTGGTCTCCTGGAGAAAGCTCCCCGACGAAGATATATATTCAGTGATTACAAGAGAATTTATATAGGAAGGTAGTTTTACCCTTCCTTGGATACTTCCTAGCTAAGGAATTACATGGTTGGTTGAATACAAGGAGAAAATGGAAATTTAAACACAAAAATATCAGAAGAAAAAGAGTCGGCAAAAATATCCAATTTTCGCACGCTGAGTTCCAATTTCGCATGTTGGTTTGAGGTGTGCGAAAATTTCGCACAGTGGACTGAGGATTTCGCACCTTAAACAGTGGTGTGCGAAATTGTTCCTCAGCTTGATGCAGTTGTCTTCCGAAGTCCATATCTTCCTCATTTCAGCTCCAAATCATATATGGTTTGAACCGTTGGATTCTTGACTTTCTGAGCTTCGAAATGGTATATAGAATGCAGAAAATGGACTTCGGGAAGTGCTCCAAAAGTGCACTAAAAGACTGCAGCTGTGTCCCCTGTTTTCATCCCCTGTTTTCTTCTTCTCCATTGTTTCTCCCTTGTAAACTTTGAACGATTAAGGCAAAGGATTATGAGGCTCCATAGCTTGATTTCTTCATAAATTTAAGCTTTCAAAAGCTTTGCCCTGAACTATAAATAGCTCTCCCTCATTCTTAAATTGCTTTGGTGAGCATAAAGCTATCAAAAAGCACCAAAACTTAACACAATTGTTAGAAACGATTGCAAGGGCTCCTAACATGCTAATTGGGTTAAAAGGTAATAATTACTACTCAATGGTGTTTAAAAGAGCTAATTACAAGCTACAAAATAGCATGTTTTGAGTAGTAATCAACCAGTCACGTCATTGTCTTGTCTCATCTTTGTCATAGACCACACACTATCCACTCGATGTTAACAGTTTAGTATCATATTATGCGGAGATTACACCTGTATGATCAGTCATGTTTTTATCCTATTTGGTTTTCATGATAGATCGCAACTTGTTCGATTTGTTATGACAGTTCAATTCCAATTTCAGTGTAGATCACACCTGTACGATTAGTCTCGCCGTTGTGCTATCTAGTCTTCTTCATAAACCATTCCTTGTTGGATTGGTAATAGAAGTTTAGTTTCTTTTTCGGTGTAGAGTGGACTTGTATGAATGATGATGTCGTTGTCCTGTCTAGTTTTCGTTATAGATCACATCTTGTCCAATCAATCATGAAATTTCAATTTCGATTTCGACGTAGACTGCACTTGTACAGTCAATTACATTGTTGTCTAATATGGTCTTCATCATAGACTGTAGGCTGTTAGATTGATCATGGCAGTTCAGTTTCGTTTTTATGCATAGAGAAGACTTGTACAATTGGTTGCGCCATTATCTTATCTCGTTTTCATATTAAATAGCACCATTTCAGACGAATCATAATAGTTTAGTTTCATTTTTGACATAAACTGCACCTGTGTGATCGGTCATATCATTGTTTTGTCTTATCATCGTCATAGACCGCATCCTGTCCGATCGGTCATGACCATTCAGTTTTGATTTCGACATAGACCACACCTGTATGATTGGTCACATTGTTGTCCTGTCTTGTCTTCGTCATAGATTTCAATCTATCCACTTGATCATGACAGTTTAGTATCGTATTATATAGAGATCACACCTATACGATTGGTAACGTCGTTGTCATATCTAGTTTTCATGATAGATTGTATCTTGTCTGATCGGTCGCAGCAATTCAATTCTGATTTCAACGTATACTGCACCTATATGATTAGTCATGTCATTGTTCTATCTGGTCTTCATCATAGATCGCACCTTGTTAGATCAGTCTTACAATTTAGTTTCATATTCGGTATAAAGTTGATTGTATGATCGGTCATGTTGTTGTCCAATCTCATCTTTGTCATAGACCACACACTATCTGATCTGTCTTGACATTTTAGTATCGTATTCTATGGAGATTACACCTGTATGATCGGTAACGTCGTTGTTTAGTCATCTTTTCATTATAGGCAACATTCTATTTGATCGGTCATAACAGTTCAGTTACGATTTCGACGTAGACCACACTTGTACGATCAGTCACATTGTTATCCTATTTGGTCTTCATCATAGACCGTACCTTATCGAATCAATCATGACAGTTCAGTTTCGTTTTTGACGTAAAGCATACTTGTATGATCGATTAGGTCATTATCCTGTCTCGTCTTCATCATATATCTCACATTGTTTGATCGATCTTCACTGTTCAATATTGTATTTTGCACAAATGACACGTATACGATTGATCACATTGTTGTCCTATCTAGTTTTTGTGATAGATTGTACCTTATCGAATTGGATATGATAGTTAAGTTTCGCTTGCAACGTAAAGCAGACTTGTATGATCGGTCACGTCGTTGTCCTATCTCATTTTCATCATCTACCGCACTTGTACGATCAGTCGCGTCGTTCTCCTATCTGAACTTCGTCATAGACCATACCCTATTGGATAAATCATAACAGTTAAATTTATTTTAAGCGTAAAGCGGTCTTGTATGATTGGTCATGTCGTTGTCCTATCTCGTCTTTGTCATAAACCACACATTGTCCGATTAATCATGACATTTCAATATCGTATTCTATGAAGATCACACTATATGATCGGTCACGTCGTTGTCTTATCTCATTTTCGTGATAGAACGCATCCTGTTCAATCAATCTTGACAGTTCAGTTTTGATTTCAACATAGACAACACCTATATGATCGCTCATGTCATTGTTCTGTCTCGTCTTCGTCACATACCATACACTATCCACTTGGTCTTGACAATTTAGTATCACATTCTATGGATATCACACTTGTATGATCGATCATGTCACTGTTTTGTCTTGTCTTTATCATAGAGTGCGTCCTATCTGATCAGTCATGACAACTCAGTTTCTTTTTTGGTGTAGAGTGAACTTGTATGATCGATCACATCGTTGTTCTGTCTCATTTTTTTTCATATACCGCACCTACATGATCAATCACGCCATTGTTCTGTATTGTTTACATGATAGACCGTATTTTGTTTGCTCTGTCATGACAGTTCAATTCCAATTCTGCGTATACTGCACCTGTACAATCAATCATGTCATTATCTTAGTTGGTTTACGTGATAGACTACATTATGTTCGATCCCTCATGATAGTTTAATTCCGATTTCACGTAGACCGCACTTGTACGATCAATCATGTCATTACCTATCTACACTTCATCATAGATCGTACCATGTTGGATCAGTCATAATAATTAAATTTCTTTTTGGGGTAGAACAGACATGTCTTTATCATAAACCATATAATATGATACTGATCAATCATAACAGTCATTTTTTTTTTGTCATATGATACTATAAACCAAAAAGATCCCCGTACGATACTGTTAAATTTAACAAGATTCCTGTACGATACTATGAATGTACAAGATTCCCATACTATACTATGAACGTATAAGATTCCCGTATGATACTATGAACGTACAAGATTCTCATACAATATTGTTAAATTTATCGTATTGCTATACACGTTATGATACTGTTATGAATGTACCTTGTTATAACCGTACCTTGTTAAATTTAAATGTCAGTCGTTCAGTGTGTGGTCTTGATCGATCGTACAGATGTGATCTCCATAGAATACGCTACTAAAGTGTAAATACCGATTGGTTAGTGTGTAGTTTACAACGAATATGAGATAGTACAATGACGTGATAGATCGTACCGATTCGCTCTACACCAAAAAGAAATTGAATTGTCATGACCAATCCGATAGGATACAACCTACAATGAAGTCTAAATAGAACAATGACGTGATTGATCATACAAGTGTGTTCTATGCTGAAATTGGAACTGAAATATCATGACTAATCGGATAGGATGCGGTCTATCACAAAAACTAGACAAGATAACAATGTGACCGATCATAGAAGTGTGATCTCCGTAGAATATGATATTAAATTGTCAAGGCGATCAGATAATGTGCGGTCTATGACAAAGATGAGATAGGAAATGATGTGACTGATTATACAGGTGAGGTCTATGCCAAAATCGAAACTGAACTGTCATGATCGATCAGATAGAATGCAGTCTATCATAAAAACCAAACATGACAAGGACTTGACTGATCACATAGGTTGGCTCTACATCGAAAACGAAACAAAATGTTATGATTGATATGACCATTTATGGTATCTAACAAAGACAAGATAAGACAACGATGTGACTAAACGTATAAATGTGGTCTACACCGAAATCGAAACTAAATTATCATAATCGATTGGACAGGATGCGGTCTATCAAAAAAACTAGACAGGACAATGATGTGACTAATCGTACAGGTGTGATATTTGTGGAATACGATATTGAACTATCAAGATTGATGGGACATTATGCGGTTTATAACAAAGACGAGACAGAACAACAATGTGACCGATTGTACAGGTCCGCTCTATGCTAAAAATGGAATTGAATTGCCATTATTAATTGGACAGGATACGATCTATCACGAAAAGCAGACAAGATAACTCCATAATTGATCGTATAGGGTGATCACATTAGAATACGATACCGAATTGTCAAGACTGATCAGACAATGTGTTATCTATGACGAAGACGAGGCATAACAATGAGGTGACCGATCATACATGTTTGATCTTTACAAAATACGATTATGATATGTCAAGATCAATTAGATAGTGTGCAGTCTATGATGAAGACAAGAAAGGATAACAATGTGACAGGTCTTATACGTGTGATCTCCGTAGAATATGAGACTGAACTATCAAGACCAATGAGACAGTGTGCGGTCTACCACATAGATGAGACATGACAATGATGTGACTGATCATATAGGTCCTCTCTATGCCCAATTTGAAACTAAATTTTCATGACCGACCCTATAGGGTATGATGTATGACGAAGACTAGATGGGACAACAATGTGATTGATCATATAGGTGCGGTCTACATCGAAATCGGAACTAAAGTTTTATAACCAATTGTACAAGTTCATTCTACGCCAAATATGAAACTAAACTTTCATGATCGATCTGACAAGGTACTGTGTATGATGAAGATTAGACAACACAACGATGTTACTGATCGTACAAGTGTGATATACGCCAAAATTGAAACTAAACAATTAGACAAGATGTAGTCTATCACGAAAAGCATAAATGACAATGATGTAATAGATCATACATGTTCGTAAAATATGATATTAAACTGTCAAGGCTGATTGGACAGTATGTGGTCTTTGACGAAGATGATTACTACTCAAAAAGTGTTATTTGATAGCTTGTGATTAATTCTTTTAAACACTTTTGAGTAGTAGTTATCATCTTTTAACCCAATTAACATGTTAAGGACCCTTGCAATCAATTCTAATCAAATTATGTTAAGTTTTGGTGTTTTAATAGCTTTTTGATCACCAAAGCAATCCGAGATTGAGGAGAGTTCTTTGGAATCCATGGCAAAGCAATGGAAAACTCAGAAACATGAAGAAGTGAAGCTTTGAAGTCCTTTTCCATAAGCAAATCCGGAATGCAAGGAGCAAAAGATGTCTGGATAGGGCGTCCGGACACACCATCGGATGGCGGCGGAAGTCAATGATCCGAACAACACATCCGGATAGGATATGCTACCGTCTGGGTGTGATGTTCACTCATTTTCTCAGTACCGCGTGCTTCTTCCTGAGGGAGTTCGGATAAGGGAGCGCGCCACATGTCCTCTTGGGGAATCCGAATGGAGTTGATCCGGATATCCTTGCACGCTCTGTGTCATCCGGGAGAGGGGTCCCTACACCTTGCACATGCAGACGGTCCCCCTTGCGCAACATAGCTCAGTCCACCCGGGGAAGAATTTCGTGTGCCGACATTTCATATCCGGAATTCCGTGCGCCGACATTTCACATCTGGAATTCCATGCACCGACATTTTACATTCGGATATCTCACAGCCGGATGGGAGAGGAGGACGTTTCAACTTCTCCGGTCAGACTTATACGGGATCCTCTGATAGCGCTTACCAGGAGAGTTTTTCTCTCAGTATACAGTGCCGCGGTGTTCTCCTGAAGCTTCCTGATATTTCCGACCGACATCTTGGGATATTTTGGTTTAGATATTTGTTGTCTAAATCCCCAAAGTCTCCTTGTAACCCACCTAGCATGGGATTCCTTAGTCTTTAAGCAAGTAAAAAGGGTGAATAACCTCATATATACAGTTTGTAATTTTCTTTACAAAGATATCAAGTATGTAATTGGTGGAAAAAAGAAATATATTTTACAGAGCATTTGCTCTGTTTTTCTTGGATATATTTGTTTTCTCCTTAGTTTTCTTACTAGCCAAACAAGCTCTGAGGAAGTTTCCTCAGAGAATGAGTGGCTAGACTTTTAGTTCCTTGGAGTTAAGGTTGCCGAGAAAGGTTCCAAGTGCAAGAATTAGTAGCTTTGTGGTTTTAGCCATTAATGAAGAGAAAGTGTGATCCTTTAATGATTTCTATGTTTTTAGTTAACTTAAAACACCTTCAAGTCACTTGAGCCAACACATGGTAAAGCAAGTGATCTCCGTCCATAGAGATGCACTAGTTTACCTCTTGCGAGCTTTTGGGAAGTGACTTGAAGGTAAGATTTTCTAGAATTGCCAACACTTGGTAAGCTTTTGGACTCCAAGGAGACATCCATTAGTTATCTCTTGCGAGCTTGAGAAGGCAAGTCCAAAGTTAAAGATCACCTTGAATGGAAAATGCTAGGTGAGAGGCACGAGCCATTGCAAGTTGCATCAGTGAGAGGGAATTAGAGCTGAAATCCATTTAAAGGATACCTCTATACAGCACCGGTTAGAGAATTAACTATATGTTAATTCTCTAATGCGAGGAAATGAACCAAATGACCAGAGCTCTGTTTTTGCATAAGGAACCTCCCCTGTCAACCTAAACCTCCAAGGAATGTTTTTCTTCATAAGTAATTTCCATTACTTTCTTTTTAGTTAGCTTTAAACAAAACCTCATTTAAACAAAGTTTGTGTTTTATTTCTTAAGCTAACCTTGAAATGAAAAAGCACCAATTTACTTTGAATTGGTATCAGTTAAGAGTTGAAAACCCTTCCCAGTGAACGATCCTAGAGCCACTATGCTATATTAGCTAAGCTATCCTAATGCATGGTGATATAGGTTATAAATTTTGTTGACCACTCTCTCAATCAAAGAGCACCAACTGGACATGAATCAGCTGAGACACCAATTGGGAACGAATCAAATGACGCCATTACCGGGGAAGGTGCCAACTTCATAGTGATATTATTTCAGGGTACTTGTGGTTTTCATCACAAGTTTGGTGAGTTTTCTTTCATTTTTCTAACTTTTTTAGTTGTTTTTATTCTAGCATAGCTTTTAATTTAGTTTTAGTTAATTGAACTCTTTTTGGTAGTTTTGTTTTTGTTTTCCTCTGTTTTTGTTTTTCTTTCTTAGTTACAGTTGATACTAGTTGTGTATGCCAAAGTGGATACGAGATTGTGGAGGAAGGCTTGTTAAACTTGAAACACCTCATAACAAGGAGTTGGAAGTAATCTTGAACATCATGGAAACTACACCTGAAGATCAGCATAGTCACCATGATCATCAGGACAATCCCAATGAATTCAGATCAATGAGGGACCGTATGCATCCACCTCATATGAGTGCCCCCTATAGAGCAGCTAGTGATCAGACCCCATATTGTGCCACTTCTGCCAACTTTCCATGGAATGGAAAGTGAGAATCCTTATGCCCATATCAAGGAATTTGAAGATGTTTGTAATACATTCCGAGAGGGAGGAGCTTCTATCGACCTGATGAGGCTTAAACTATTTCCTTTTACTTTAAAGGATAAGGCCAAGATTTGGCTTAATTCTTTAAGGCCAAGGAGTATCCGTACTTGGACTGATTTACAAGCTGAATTCCTCAAGAAGTTTTTTCCTACTCATAGAACAAATAGCTTGAAAAGGCAAATTTCAAACTTCTCAGCTAAAGAGAATGAGAAATTCTATGAGTGTTGGGAAAGATACATGGAAGCCATTAATGCTTGTCCTCACCATGGCTTTGATACATGGCTGTTGGTGAGTTATTTCTATGATGGGATGTCTTCCTCAATGAAGCAACTCCTCGAAACAATGTGTGGAGGGGATTTCATGAGTAAGAATCCTGAGGAAGCTATGGATTTCTTGAGTTATGTAGTTGAAGTCTCAAGGGGATGGGATGAACCGCACAGAGGAGAAGTGGGAAAGATGAAGTCTCAACCAAATGCTTTTCATGCTAAGGCTGGGATGTACACCTTGAATGAAGATGTTGATATGAAAGCAAAATTTGCAGCTATGACAAGAAGTGTGGAGGAGCTAGAACTGAAAATTATTAATGAAGTGCAAGCTGTTGCTGAAACACCAGTGCAAGTAAAGCCATGTTCTATTTTTCAATCTTATGAACACTTGGTGGAGGAGTGCCCTTCAATTCCAGTTGCTAGAGAAATGTATGAAGAACAAGCAAATGTCATTGGACAATTCAAGCCCAATAGCAATGCTTCGTATGGCAATACTTATAACTCAAGTTGGAGGAATCATCCAAATTTTTCATGGAAGCCAAGAGCACCTCAGTACCAACAACCGGCTCAACCATCTCAACCATCTTAACTAGCTTCAAGTCTTGAACAAGCAATAGTGAATCTCAGCAAGGTTGTGGGAGATTTTGTTGGAGAACAAAAATCCATCAATTCTCAACTCAGTCAAAGAATTGATAGTGTAGAGAATAATTTAAACAAAAGGATTGATGGGCTGCAAAATGACTTATCTTAGAAGATAGATAATCTCCAATACTCAATCTCAAGGCTCACTAATTTGAACACAGTGCAAGAGAAGGGTAGATTTCCTTCTCAACCTCACCAAAACCCCAAGGGTATCCACGAAGTGGAAACTCATGAGGGAGAATCTTCATAGGTGAGAGATGTTAAAGCCTTGATCACTCTAAGGAGTGGTAAAAAGGTTGAGTCACCAACACCCAAGCCATATGTTGAAGAGAAGGAAGAAGAAGAGACAAAGAAGAGGGAGGAAATGAAAGGAAAGAAGAAAGATATCAGTGAAGAGAAGAAGGACCGTGATTCAACAGTGAATGCAAATCCGGAGAAAGAGCTTATTTAGGAAGAATTGATGAAGAAACGCACATCTCCACCTTTTCCTCAAGCTTTGCATGGGAAAAAGGGGATAAAAAATGCATCAGAAATCCTTGAAGTATTGAGACAAGTGAAGGTCAACATTCCATTGCTGGACATGATTAAGCAAGTTCCATCATATGCAAAGTTCCTAAAGGACCTGTGTACTATCAAAAGAGGGTTGAATGTGAATAAGAAAGTCTTCTTGACTGAACAAGTAAGTACCATCATACAATGCAAATCTCCTTTGAAGTACAAAGATCCGGGATGTCCTACCATTTCAGTCATGATTGGAGGAAAGGTAGTGGAAAAAGCTTTGCTAGATTTGGGAGCAAGTGTGAATTTGCTACCATACTTTGTTTATAAGCAATTGGGACTTGGTGAATTAAAGCCAACATCAATCACCCTATCTTTAGCTAATAGGTCAGTGAAAATTCCAAGGGGGATAATTGAGGATGTATTAGTTCAAGTTGATAATTTCTACTATCCAGTAGATTTTGTTGTTCTTGATACTGATCCCTTAGTTAAGGAAGCTAATTATGTTCCTATCATCCTTGGAAGGCCATTTCTTGCTACTTTGAATGTAATCATAAATTGTAGGAATGGACTTATGCAACTCACTTTTGGCAACATGACACTTGAGCTTAATATCTTTCATATGTCAAAGAAGCTAATTACTCCGGAAGAAGAAGAAGGTCCAGAAGAGGTATGCATTATTGACACTCTCGTGGAGGAGCATTGTGATCAGAATATGCAAGACGAGTTGAATGAAAGTCTTGAGGATCTTGAAGGAGGGTTGTCTGAACCCGTTGATGTGCTTGCTACTCTACAAGGTTGGAGGAGGAAAGAAGAGATCCTACCTTTATTCGATAAAGAGGAGGGACAAGATGATGTAACAGAAGAATTCCCGAAGCTTAATTTGAAACCTCTACCCATGGAGTTAAAATATACATACCTGGAAGAAAATAACAATGTCCTGTTGTTATATCTTCATCTCTTACCGGTCATCAGGAGATTTCTCTACTTGAAGTTCTTAAGAGGTGCAAGAAAGCAATAGGATGGTAAATATCTGACTTGAAAGGAATCAATCCTTTGGTTTGTACACATCACATATTTCGTCAACCTCAACTAATTCGTCAACCTCAAAGAAGATTGAATCCTCATTTACAAGAAGTGGTGCGAACTAAGGTACTAAAGCTACTCCAAGCGGGTATTATTTGTCCCATATCTGATAGCCCTTGGGTGAGTCCTAGTCAAGTGGTACCAAAGAAGTCAGGTATTACTGTGGTTCAGAATGAAAAAGGCAAAGAAATTGCTACACGCCTCACTTCAGGTTGGAGGGTGTGTATTGACTACAGGAAATTGAATGTTGTGACAAGGAAAGATCATTTTCCACTCCCGTTTATTGATCAGGTGCTAGAGAGAGTCTCTGGCCATCCTTTCTATTGTTTCTTGGATGGGTACTCAGGGTATTTCCAAATTGAAATTGATGTTGAAGATCAGGAGAAGACCACTTTCACATGTCCGTTTGGAACATACGCCTATAGAAGAATGCCGTTTGGTTTATGCAATGCACGTGCAACATTCCAAAGATGTATGCTTAGTATCTTCAGTGATGTGGTGGAGCGAATTATGGAGGTTTTCATGGATGATATCACCATATATGGAGGTACATTTGAAGAAGGCTTAGTAAATTTGGAAGTGGTTCTTAAAAGATGCATTGAAAAAGATTTGGTGCTCAACTGGGAGAAATGCCATTTTATGGTACATCAAGGAATTGTCCTTGGTCATATCATCTCCGAGAAAGGCATTGAAGTTGATAAAGCAAAGGTGGAACTTATTACCAAATTGCCATCCCCAGCCACTGTAAAGGGAGTAAGGCAATTCCTTGGCCATGCAGGGTTCTATAGGAGATTTATATAAGACTTCTCTAAGCTGTCAAGGCCTCTTTGTGAACTTTTAGCTAAGGATGCTAAGTTGGTCTGGGATGAAAGATGTCAAAAGAGTTTTGATCAATTGAAGCAATTTTTGACAACTGCTCCAATAGTAAGGGCTCCTAACTGGCAATTACCCTTTGAAGTAATGTGTGATGCTAGTGACTTTGCTATAGGAGCTGTACTTGGCCAAAGAGAAGATGGGAAGCCCTATGTGATCTACTATGCAAGCAAAACATTGAACGAGGCTCAAAGAAACTACACAACTACAGAGAAAGAATTGTTAGCTGTGGTGTTTGCTTTAGACAAGTTTCGTGCTTATTTGGTAGTGTCTTTCATCGTTGTTTTCACTGACCATTCAGCCTTGAAGTATTTATTAACGAAGTAAGATGCAAAAGCAAGGTTGATTAGATGGATTCTTGTGTTGCAAGAGTTTGATCTCCAAATCAGAGACAAGAAAGGGGTGGAGAATGTGGTAGCTGACCACCTTTCAAGGTTGGCTATAGCACATAATTCCCATGTATTACCTATTAATGATGACTTTCCCGAGGAATCACTTATGTTGCTAGAGAAAGCTCCTTGGTATTCTCATATTGCTAACTATTTGGTTACTGGTGAAGTTCCAAGAGAGTGGAAAGCGCAAGACAGGAAGCACTTCTTTGCAAAGATTCATGCTTATTATTGGGAAGAGCCCTTCCTTTTCAAGCATTGTGCAGATCAGATCATAAGGAAGTGTGTCCCTGAAGAAGAGAAACAAGGGATCCTCAGTCATTGCCATGAGAATGCCTGTGGAGGCCACTTTGCCTCTTAGAAAACAGCCATGAAGGTCTTGCAATCAGGGTTTACTTGGCCATCGCTTTTCAAAGATTCCCACATCATGTGTAGGAGTTGTGATAAATGCCAAAGACTCGGGAAGCTTACAAAAAGAAACCAAATGCCCATGAACCCCAGCCTTATAGTTGATCTTTTTTATTTTTGGGGTATTAACTTCATGGGACCTTTCCCAATGTCTTTTGGTAACTCCTATATATTGGTGGGGGTGGACTATGTTTCCAAATGGGTGGAGGCAATTCCCTGTAAACATAATGATCACAGGGTGGTTCTCAAATTTCTCAAGGAGAACATCTTCTCAAGATTTGGGGTGCCCAAGGCCATAATTAGTGATGGAGGTACTCATTTTTGCAACAAACCTTTTGAAACCATATTAGCCAAGTATGGAGTGAAGCATAAGGTAGCCACACCTTATCATCCTCAAACTTCCGGGCAAGTGGAGCTAGCAAACAGGGAAATAAAAAACATACTGATGAAAGTGGTGATTACAAGCAGAAAAGATTGGTCTATTAAGCTACATGATTCATTATGGGCATATAGAACAACTTATAAGACTATTCTTGGCATGTCTCCCTATCGTCTCGTCTATGGCAAAGCATGCCACCTCCTTGTGGAAGTTGAATATAAAGCTTGGTGGGCAATCAAGAGGTTGAACATGGACTTGATCAGAGCTGGGGAAAAGAGGTGCTTAGACCTTAATGAGATGGAGGAATTAAGAAATGATGCTTACATTAATTCCAAAGTTGCAAAACAGAGGATGAAGAAGTGGCATGATCAACTAATCTCTAACAAAGAATTGCAGAAAGGACAAAGAGTCCTACTCTATGACTCAAGTCTCCATATCTTTCTAGGGAAGCTCAAGTCAAGGTGGATAGGTCATTTCACCATTCACCAAGTACATCTCAATGTAGTGGTGGAATTGCTAAATTCCAATGGCATAGACACCTTTAGAGTCAATGGTCATCGCCTCAAGTCATTCATTGAGCCATTCAAGCCAGAAAAGGAGGAAATCAACCTCCTTGAGCCACAAAAAATCCTGATCAGAGAAGGATTAGATGGACTTGGTTTCACCAAAGTTCATAATTTTGTTAAATATGTTAATTTTTAAGTTTAGTAAATTATTTGATTGTAATTTTGGTCTTGAAATTATGTAAATTGTAACTAACTTAATCTTTTTGAATGATTAAAATCAGTAGGAGTAGATTCTTGCCACTCAAGCCCAGCACACTGCCATCCTGAGGCATATTCAACATCATCTTGGCAGTACATCAGCTCCTGAGCATACCATTCCCACCTCATCCGGAGCCTCCTACATGGAGAGACAACTGAGCCATCATTTCCACAGCATCACTTCATGTCTCTAAGGAGGTACCACTTCCTCCCTATTTTTCAATCACTTTTGTCACATTGAGGACAATGTTCAACTTGGTTGGAGGGAGAGTTGAGGAAGGAATTTTTTTTTATTAATGCTAAGTTATTATGGTAATTTAGTTGCTTTTTGCTTAATTTTTAAATTTTTTAAAGTTTTTATTCTACTCTCCATGGTTATTAAGGAAAAATTCTCAAAATGAAAAGGGAGAAATTGAATTTTTGTCTTTTTACTTGACTTAGAGTTTGTATTATGCTTACTAAAGTTGATGAATTGTTGAAACTTCTATTGAATTCAACCTCAGTTCTTCCACTTTAAGCTATCCACACACTGTGCACAATAGGTTCCGAGTATAAGATGAAAAACTATCTCCCTCTTGACTTAGGAAAATTTTAGACTTGGTACCTTTGACCTCATTTAATAGTGTTGGGACACCTTGTAAAAGACCAATGAGTCTTTGAAAAAAAGAGAGAAAGAAAAATGTTTACTTGCCTTGAAACCCGAGCAAGGTCTGAGGGGTATATGGTGAAAATCTTTAAAACCTGGTGCCCTAAGCCTTCATTGGTTGCGAGTCACCGACCTCAATGCTCGTTACAAGGGTGAATAGGTGGAGTTTAACATACTGTAGGTTCTTGGGTATTAAAATTTATTCTCAAAAGTCCGAGGTAAAATCCGAGGAGTTAGTGGTTGAAAGATCCTTAAAGATTGATGCCTTAAACCTTAATTGTTTGGGAGTCATCGATGGACCCCCATTACATGGACAATTTAGAAAAGAATACCTTTAAGCCTTGTATTCCTACAATGAAAAAAAAATTGTGAAACAAGAGGTGCGTTCTTAGCCTAATGGAGGTTGATCAGTTTGCTAAGCTTTGAAAAAGAACTAGGTTGGGGGGAGAGATTAGTTCGGAAACTAATAAATAACACTTAGATTTTTGTGGAAGAGTAAGGTTTGACCCTTTGGTAGTGGAAACTCTTTTAAAGCTTAAATTTGCATAATGCCTTCTCTTTAAGAATTGTGATTAGACAAGTTATTTGATAACTCTTGTTGAAGTTTGAGTTTTATTTCTTTAATGTTCCATGTGAGAGTTAGATCATCATGACACTTGAAAATTGTTTTTTGATCAGCATGATGTTGTAAATTATAGTACTATTTATTTTTATTTTTCTCTCCTTCATTGCTAAGGGACTAGCAATATGTCAGTTGGGGGGAGTGATTACTACTCAAAAAGTGCTATTTGATAGTTTGTGATTAACTCTTTTAAACACTTTTGAGTAGTAGTTATCACCTTTTAACCCAATTAACATGTTAAGGACCCTTGCAATCAATTCTAATCAAATTGTGTTAAGTTTTGGTGTTTTAATAGCTTTTTGATCACCAAAGCAATCCGAGATTGAGGAGAGTTCTTTGGAATCCATGGCAAAGCAATGGAAAGCTCAGAAACATGAAGAAGCGAAGCTTTGAAGTCCTTTGCCATAAGCAAATCCGGAATGCAAGGAGCAAAAGATGTCTGGACAGGGCATACGGACACACCATCGGATGGCGGCGGAAGTTAATGATCCGAACAACACATCCTGATAGGATATGCTACCGTCCGGGTGTGATGTTCACTCATTTTCTCAGTACCGCGTGCTTCTCCTTGAGAGAGTCCGGATAAGGGAGCGCGCCACATGTCCTCTTGGGGAATTTTGCTCCGTGTCATTCGGGAGAGGGGTCCCTACACCTTGCACATGCAGACGGTCCCCCTTGCGCAACATAGCTTAGTCCACCCGGGGAAGAATTCCGTGCGCCGATATTTCACATTCGGAATTCCATGCGCCGACACTTTACATCTGGATATCTCATAGCTGGATGGGAGAGGAGGATGTTTCAACTTCTCCTGTCAGACTTATTCGGATCCTCTAATAGCGCTTACCAGGAGAGTTTTTCTCTTAGTATACAGTGCCGCGGTGTTCTCATGAAGCTTCCTGATATTTCCGACCGACATCTTGGGATATTTTGCTTTAGATATTTGTTGTCTAAATCCCCAAAGTCTCCTTGTAACCCACCTGATTACTACCAAAAAGTGCTATTTTGTAGACCTAATTATAATGGTTTTAAGCACCTTTGAGTAGTAATCATATTCATTTAACCCAATTAATTCATTAAGGTCCTTAGTAATTGGTTTTAACCATTTTGTGGCAAGTTTACATGTTTTTATCAGCTTATGAATCAATTCAAGCATGCCAAATGATGGAGGAGCTACTTGAACAAGTTATGGCAAAGCTTTTGGAAGCTCAAATTCATGAAGAACCAAGCTTTGGAGCTCCATAGCCCTTTGCCAAAGTCGTTCAAAGTATGCAAGTAAAGAACAATGGAGAAGAGGAAAGCAAAGTGAAAAAATCAGAGGACAGCAGCTGCAGTCTTCTTTCACACTTTTGGAGCACTTTCCGAAGTCCATTTTCTACATACTATATACCATTTCAAAGCTCAGGAAGTCAAGAATCCAACGCTTCAAACCGTGTACGATTTGGAGCTGAAATGAGGAAGATAAGGCCTTCGGAAGCCAACTGCTCCAGGCTTGTGCGAAATTCGCACAACACCTTCAAAATTCGCACAACCCATGCGTGGTGCGAATTTTGCTCTATTTTTGCCGACTCCACTTTAGATATTTTCTTATGTATTTTTTGATGTAATTTCCTTTCTTATCCTTGTAACTAACCAATCACAAGCTTTTGCTTTTGTAAAGACTATATAAGGGGTGGAAATCACCTCTTGGAAAATATAGAACATGCGTGTTACGTTTTACACGGAGTGATATACAGAGCTCTCTCGTTTCTCTTTTCCCTTTACATTTTTATTTTCTTAGTAGCCAAACAGCCTTTGCGGGCTTTTCCTCAAAGGATGATTGGCTAAAACTTTTAGTTTCTCAAAGTATGAATGTTATGTGATGACTTGGATGCAATCCCATGGAAATTTCTCGCACCCGGAAGGTAAGGTAGTCATTTTTCATTAATGCAAAGTTTGGTTTTTATTTCCTTTGGACAACTTCCAACGGCCAATACTTGATAAGCTTTTGGATTTATATTCATTAGTTATCTCTTACGAGCTATTGGAAGGTGAGGTTTTCAATTCCAAGTTTTGCATTAATCCGTTAGAACCAATTTCAATGGCCATTGAAAGGTGAGTTTATCACCTGGAATGACTTTGAGTTGCCAATATTTGGTAAGCTTTTGGCTTTAGACCATTAGTTATCTCTTACGAGCCATTCAAAGGAAGTCTAAGGTGAATAACCATTGATGAAATTCACTACCATCTGTTTTTCCATTTTAAAGGATTAAAACTTGATTTGCTAAATCCATACCGGTTCGGGAAGCAAGCATCACCATAGTTGCAACCCCAACGCGAGGAGCTTATCCTGAGATTTCCAATTTGCATAAGAGCCAGAGCATAGCTATCCTATCTTTGAGAAACTTGTTTTTACACCCTTTCATTTTAGTCTTTAATGTTAGCTTAGATTAGTTTAAATCTTTCTAAAACATTTACATCTTCTTTTAAAGCTAACATCCATAAGAAAATCACCTATTTTCCTAATTTGAATATCACTAGTGTTTGCAAAAACCCTTCCCAGTGAACTATCCTAGAACCACTATGCTATAGTAGCTTGGCTACTTTAGTAATAGTATTTAAGGTATAAATTTTGTTGATACTCCTTTAAAGCTAAGCTACCATGAGTCGAATCACCACCTATCATGGGATTCCTTAGTCTTTAAGCAAGTAAAAAGGGTGAATAACCTCATATAGATAGTTTGTAATTTTCTTTACAAAGATATCAAGTATGTAATCGATAGAAAAAAGAAATATATTTTACAGAGCATTTGCTCTGTTTTTCCTGGATATATTTGTTTTCTCGTTAGTTTTCTTACTAGCCAAACAAGCTCTGAGGAAGTTTCCTCAGAGAATGAGTGGCTAGACTTTTAGTTTCTTGGAGTTAAGGTTGCCGGGAAAGGTTCCAAGTGCAAGAATTAGTAGCTTTGTGGTTTCAGCCATTAATGAAGAGAAAGTGTGATCCTTTAATGATTTCTATGTTTTTAGTTAACTTAAAACACCTTCAAGTCACTTGAGCCCACACTTGGTAAAGCAAGTGATCTCCGTCCATGGAGATGCACTAGTTTACCACTTGCGAGCTTTTGGGAAGTGACTTGAAGGTAGGATTTTCTAGAATTGCCAACACTTGGTAAGCTTTTGGACTCCAAGGAGACATCCATTATTTATCTCTTACGAGCTTGAGAAGGGAAGTCCAAAGTTAAAGATCACCTTGAATGGCAAATGCTAGGTGAGAGGCACGAGCCATTGCAAGTTGCATCAGTGAGAGGGAATTAGAGCTGAAATCCATTTAAAGGATACCTCTGTACAACACCGGTTAGAGAATTGACTATATGTTAATTCTCTAATGCGAGGAAATGAACCAAATGACCAGAGCTCTATTTTTGCATAAGGAACCTCCCCTATGAACCTAAACCTCCAAGGAATGTTTTTCTTCATAAGTAATTTCCATTACTTTCTTTTTAGTTAGCTTTAAACAAAACCTCATTTAAACAAAGTTTGTGTTTTATTTCTTAAGCTAACCTTGAAATGAAAAAGCACCAATTTACTTTGAATTGGTATTAGTTGAGAGTTGAAAACCCTTCCCAGTGAACGATCCTAGAGCCACTATGCTATATTAGCTAAGCTATCCTAATGCATGGTGATATAGGTTATAAATTTTGTTGATCACTCTCTCAATCAAAGAGCACCAGCTGGACATGAATCAACTGAGACACCAATTGGGAACGAATCACGAAGACAAGTTAGGACAATGATGTGACCGATAGTATAGGTCCTCTCTACATAGAAATCGAAATTGAACTTTCATGACCGATCGGACAGGGTACAGTGTATAACAAAGACCAGATAGGACAATGATGTGACTGATCGTACAAATGTGATCTCCATAAAATATGATACTAAACTGTAAAGACCGATAAGACATTGTGTGATCCATGATGAAGATGAGACAGGATATCGATGTGACCAATTGTACTGGTCCACTCTTTGTCGAATATGAAACTAAACTATCTTGATTGATTCGATAGGGTATAGTCTATGACAAGACCAAACAGGACAACCACGATGTTGATCATATAGGTGCGGTCTAAGCAGAATTCGAAATTGAATTGTCATGACTGATCATACAAGATGCAGTCTATCACAAAAAAGAGACAAGACAACAACGTGATCGATTGTATTAGTGTGATCTCAGCAGAATAAGATATTGGATTGTCAAGATTGATCGGATAATGTGTGGTCTATGATGAAGACGAGAAAAGACATTGATGTGATTATACATGTGTGATCTTAGTAGAATACGATACTGAACTATTAAGACTGATTGGATAGTGTGTGGTCTATGGTAAAGACGAAATAAGACAAAAATGTGACTGATTGTACAGGTTTGCTCTACATTGAAAACAAAACTAAACTATCATGTTCGATTTGACAGGGTACAATCTATGACGAAGACTAGATGGCGGTCTACGTGAAAATTGGAACTAAACTGTCATGACTGATCAAACAGAATGGGGTTTATCACGAAAAGCAGATAGGTTGATGACATGATCAATCATACCGGTGTGATTTATGATGATAATGAGAAAAGACAATGATGTGATTAATCGTACAAGTCCACTCTACGTCGAAAACAAAATTGAACTGTTATGATCAATCCGATAGGGTATGGTTTATGACGAAGACTAGACAAGACAATGATGTGACTTATTGTATAGGCGGTCTACACTGAAATCGGAATTGAAGTTTCATAACCGATTGAATAGGATGTCGTCTATCACCAAAACCAAAGAAGACAAAGATGTAACCAATTATATATGTGTGATCTCCATAGAATACGATACTGAACTGTGAAGACCGATGAAATAGTGTACGGTCTATGACAAGGATGAGATAGGACAACGATGTGACCGATTGTACAAGTCTACTCTATGCTAAAAAAGAAACTAAACTATCAACATACTATTTTATAAAGATTTCAAAAAATAAGAGCTTTTTCTTAAAAGAAAGATTTCATTCTTAAAGATCTCAAAGATTTGAGAAGATTTTAAATAAAATTAAAATCTTTAAGAATTAATTAAAAATAATAATGTAAGAAAGCTCTTAATCCGTTTTCCAACTTATCTTTTCTTTAAAATAAAATTTCCTAACCATGCACATGTCAATTTAAATAAGTTTTCCAATTTTGAAAAAAACATAAAAATTTATTTCCAATTAAGAATACCAAAATATCTTGAGGCCACATGCAATTAATCAAGAGCATACAATAAAAACAAGGGAATAATTAAATAAAAAAAATTCTCATGGCCTTTAGGGATCTTGTTGCTATTTGGTAATTAAAATTTGGATGAAATCCAAATTATCAAAAATAGGGTTAGTGAAAAATGAAAACTCAAAAGGCCCAATTCCCACCAAAATGATCCCAAAATGAAAGGCCCAAAGTTTAGCCCGGACAACAAAAAAGAATAGGAGCCGTATGCAATCCTTTAATAGCATGCTCCTTGCACAACATTGCTTTGATTGGCCATATCTCCCTCGTTTCAACTTTGAATTGTGATCCATTTGAAGCATTGGATTCCTGACTTCCTAAGCTTCAAAACCATAGGTGACTTGCCTTAATAAAATTACTAAAAGTAGCCACGATTTTGGTTCAAAATTGACATCATGTGTTGCCATGTACTTTGCACAACCTTGCTTAAATCGACCATATCTCCCTCATTTCAACTCTGAATTGAAATATGCTTGAACCATTGGATTCATGACTTTCTAAGCTTCAAATCCATAGGTGGCTTGCTTAAAGAAACTACTAGAAGATATGATTCGTTCCCAATTGGTGTCTCAGCTGATTCATGTCTAGCTGGTGCTCTTTGATTGAGGGAGTAATCAACAAAATTTATAACCTATATCACCGTGCATTAGGATAGATTTAGCTAATATAGCATAGTGGCTCTAGGATCATTCACTGGGAAGGGTTTTCAACTCACAACTGATACCAATTCAAAGTTAAATTGGTGCTTTTTCATTTCAAGGTTAGCTTAAGAAATAAAACACAAACTTTGATTAAACGAGGTTTTGTTTCAAGCTAACTAAAAAGAAAGTAATGAAAATTATTTATGAAGAAAAACATTCCTTGGAGATTTGGGTTCACAGGGGAGGTTTCTTATGCAAAAACAGAGCTCCGGTCATTTGGTTCATTTTCTCACATTAGAGAATTAACATATAGTCAATTCTCTAACCGGTGTTGTACAGATGTATCCTTTAAAAGGATTTCAGCTCTATTTCCCTCTCACTGATGCAACTTGCAATGACTCGTGCCTCTCACCTAGCATTTTCCATTCAAGGTGATCTTTAACTTTGGACTTCCCTTCTCAAGCTCGCAAGAGATAACTAATGGATGTCTCCTTGGAGTCCAAAAGCTTACCAAGTGTTGGCAATTCTAGAAAATCCTACCTTCAAGTCACTTCCCAAAAGCTCACAAGAGGTAAACTAGTGTATCTCCATGGACGGAGATCACTTGCCTGACCAAGTGTTCACTCAAGTGAATTGAAGGTGTTTTAAGTTAACTAAAAACATATAAATCATTAAAGGATCACACTTTCTCTTCTTTAATGGTTAAAACCACAAAGCTACTAATTCTTGCACTTGGAATATTTTCCGGCAACCTTAGCTCCAAGGAACTAAAAGCCTAGCCACTCATTCTCTGAGGAAACTGCCTCAGAGCTTGTTTGGCTAGTAAGAAAAAGAATGAGAAAATAAAAATATATATGAAAAACAGAGCAAGTGCTCTGTAAAATATATTTCTTGCAAAATTGTACAAAGGATGCGTCTCAGAACAAGCTCCCGACTCTATATTCTATATATGTAAAGAAAATTACAAACTATATATATGAGGTTATTCACCCTTTGTTCTTACTTAAAGACTAAGGAATCCTATGATAGGTGGGTTACAAGGAGAGTTTGGGGATTTAGACATCAAATATCTAAAGCAAAATATCTCAAAAAGTCGGTCGGAAATATCTGGAAGCTTCAGGAGAAATTCCGTTGCACTATGCAAAATGGAGACTTGGTCGTCAGTATTATCAGAGTTTGCTTTTTGATTGTGGGCGGAAATGGATCCGGCTAATTGCGAGTTTCTGACGAGCCATGCTGTCCGGGGAATCTGAATTGTCGGCTGCGGATGCTCTCCGGGTAAGCGCTATCAGAGGATCCAGACATGTCTGTCCGGGGAAGTTGAAACACCCTCCTCTCCCATCCGGCATCAGGCACCGAATGTGAAATATCCGGAGAAGGTGGAATGTCGATGGACTGAATTCCGGATGTTAAATATCCGGAGAAGGTGGAAAGTCAACCGGATAGAATTCCTACCCAGGTGGAATGAGCTATGTCGCGCGTCGCTATCCGGAGCAACTCCATCCGGATTCCCCAAGAGGACATGTGGCGCGCTCCCCTATCCGGACTCCCTCAGGGAGAAGCACACGACACTCGTGAACATCACACCCCAGACGATAGCATATCCTATCCAGATATGTTGTCCGGATCATTGACTAAAGCGAGCAAGCCCTGCTACTTCATTCCGACAGCCTGCCACAGCCCATGTTCCATCGCCCTTCGATGGTGTGTCCGGATGCCCTGTCCAGACATCTTTGCCATGGATTCCAAAGAACTCTCCTCAATCTCGGATTGCTTTGGTGATCAAAAAGCTATCAAAACACCAAAACTTAACACAATTTGATTAGAATTGATTGCAAGGGTCCTTAATATGTTAATTGGGTTAAAAGGTGATAACTACTACTCAAAAGTGTTTAAAAGAGTTAATTACAAGCTATGAAATAGCACTTTTTGAGTAGTAATCAAGATAGTTCCAATTTTGAGTTAAATTCAACATCGCTACGCTACCATGGATCTCAAACCAAGAACTTCCAAGAATCCTTTTTTCTTCTTTAACCACCATAGAATCTCAAAAAGAACTTTCAATATTCCTTATTTTCTCTTGAGTCACCATAGATGGATACAAAAAAAGAAAAAGAAAAAGAAAAAAAAGAAACTGAAATTTTTATAATAATAAAAATTCCTATGCTCCTACAATGGAGCTTACAACCCATCTATTGAAGAGAAAAGATTTTTACAACCAAATAAAAATCCTATACCCCTTATAGGGTGTACAACCCAATCTATAGAATAAAAGGTAAAGAAGATATCCAGTCATATTCATTCATTCAAATGAATCAATAACAATCAATCAATCCAAATATATTAATACATTAAAATGAATGAATAATTTCATTTATTCATCCCTTAAGGCTATGAGATGAATAAAACAACCCTGCAAAACAGAGTTAGCACACCGTAAAATAGATCTAACGAAGTAGAACCTACCCTAGGGCTTTGATACCAGTTGTTGGGAACCTTAGATTACTCCATTCCCATGCCTTGATCATGTAGGGTGCATGCAAAGCTATCATAGGCTCTCTAAATCTATTGCAACAAATAAACAGGTATTAAAAAACAATATGGATACCATAGAAAATAGGGATCTAGAGAAAAAAGCCACATACCTTTGATTTGAATGTTCCTAGATCAATTCCAATCGATATAGATAACTCCAAAGTCATAATGGATATTGTAAACACCATGATCTTTGGCTTGATGAATCTTCCTTATGTTTAGGCACTGAGATGGTGGAGATCTCAAGGGTGAAGGCTAGGATTCTTTCTCTAGACTGAAGGGGGGAATGCTAAGACTTGGAAACCCTAACCCCTAACCTTGTGTAATTACTAAAACGCCCTTATGTACAAAAGTGAACTAAAAACCCATCCAACCTTAATAAGTCGAGCTAACAAGGAATATGAGCTCAGAGCTGGGACCACTGGGACTCGTAGGAGTGTTGGCTCCCTTGTGATCAAATTATGAAATTGACTCAACATCTCACTACAGAGAGTTAATTGCAGCCCAATACCCTATGTATATCACAAGGAGACACCAAGTGCTTAGGTTCGTGACCTACTATCCACTGCATGCAATCTCCTCTTGAACTAGTGTTCGTAATCTAACAAGGTAGTGCTATCACCTATCAAGATTACCTCTAAATCCTTGAGTTACAGATCCCACTTATTATGTGGTCAATTGACATACTCTAGCTTTAAAGAACATATTTCAAATTCCACTAAAGGAATTACTATGGCCACAAATTTCATGATCACATGTCCTTTGGATCCCCCAAGGGGACACACTGTCTCAATCCCATGAGATATCATGGTGCCTCTGTTGAGAATACCTATTGCCACCAGCCTCCATCAACATTGACCCAATCCATAGGGATATTTGACCACTTTAGGGTCTCAACCATAGGTCAAAGCCTCTTATTGATTTTGGAACAAACTCAATATCCTCTCAAGGTTGAGAGTCCATGCAATATAGTAGCTTGGAAAATCATGACAATTGATAGCCTTACATCATGATTCATTATAGGTCCTATCCAATGTGCATCATATACACGAGTGTACTCACCATGGGAATATCAATGTCACCAAGTAAAGAACCCCACCGTGCGCGTGGTCGCTCCCACTATAAACATATCAAGTCTTGTCCATGTAGAGAGTCCATATCTTTTGATTTTTAGGGCTAACCCATCGTGGGGGTGGTAATGAACCCAAATCAAGATGGGCTTGAAAATGGAGGTCGTGGGCTTGCCTAAGGCCCTCTCCCACTTAATCTTTTGAGATAAATAAGAGCACTTTAAAACCATTAGTAATTTCCTTGATGAATAAATTATCTACTTTGAAATTACCAAAAATATTTATTTCCTAATTGGAAACCTAGTGTAATAGGAGAATACCGACATGAAAAATTTTAAATTTCTATGAGAGTAATTTTCAAAAAGAATTTTGATAAAATATCTACTCTCAAAATTTTAAAATCTATTTTCATAAAATTCTCCTTCTATACATTGTTTCAATCAATAAATATTTTATCTAGGAAATTTTTTGAAGAAATTTATTTCCATCAAATTACTAAGTGTTTTGGTAATAATCTTTTAATGATAAGTTACCTTTAATGAAAATTTCTAAAATATTTATTTTCCAAATTGGAAACTCTTGTGTAATAAGGAAATTATCAATTTATGAGATTTTGAATAATCTTGAGAGCAACTTATCCAAGAAAGGAACTTTTGCTTCTCATATTAAAAAATTCTCATAAGATTTACTTTCTTATTCCTTACACTTTTTCAACTTGATAAATATTTCCATGGAAATTTCATAATAATTTATTCCATTAAATACTACAAAAAATAGAACCTTTTAGTAATTCCTTAATGATAAAATATTCTCTATGAAAAACCTAAAAAAATGTTTATTTCCAAAAAGGAATTAAACAATCCATTTTGGAAAGTATTTTCAAAATATTTCATATCTTCATTAAATTACTAAAACTTTCCAAAGTTATTTTGGTAACCCTTCTTATCATAAATTCTCTATCATAAGATTTTCCAAATCTATTATTTACTTTTAAACCAGGATTCCTATGCTAAAAGAATTGCTCTCTTATTCCTTATCATTGAACTATCTAAACAAATTTGTTTTCTCATTCTCTCTAGGGGGAGACTATAGAGGACTAAATATAGGTATAGTTTTCCTTCTCTCATTGAGAAAGAATAGGAAAACCTCCTAAAGTTTAATAAATAGATGGTTATAAAGAAATAGCAATCTTCTTAGTAACAACTAGTTTAAAAAGATAATCTTGGAAAATATATTTTCAAGAAAATTTATTAAGAATCCAAAATAACCTTTCTTTGAGTTCTAATACTTATTTTGGTAACCATTATTAATTATAAATTATCTATCATGAATTTTCAAAATTAACTTATTTTTTTTCAAATTAGAATTCTGTGCAAAATTGGAAAAATACTATTTTATAAAGATTTTAAAAAATAAGATCTTTTTCTTAAAAATACAAAAAAAGATATTATTCTTAGAGATATCAAAGATTGAAGAAGATTTTAAATAAAATTAAAATCTCTAATAATTAATTTAAACAAAATGTAAGAAAGCTCTTAATCCTTTTTCCAATTTATCTTTTCTTTAAAATAAACTTTTCTAACCATGCACATTCCAATTTAAATAAGTTTTCCAATTTTGAAAAAAAAACATGAAAATTTATTTCCAATTAAGAATACCAAAATATCTTGAAGCAACATATGCAATTAATCAAGAACATACAATAAAAATAAGGGAATAATTAAATAAAAAAAATTCTCATGGCCTTTAAGGATCCTGTTGCATATTTGGTAATTAAAATTTGGATAAAATCCAAATTGCGAAAAATAGAGTTGGTGAAAAATGAAAACCCAAAAGGCCAAATTGCCACCAAAATGAGCCCAAAAGGAGAGGCCTAAAATTTAGCTTGGACAACAAAAAAGAATTTGACCTATATGCAATCCTGTAATAGCATGCTCCTTACGCAGCATTGCTTCGATTGGCCATATCTCCCTCGTTTCAAGTCCAAATTGCAATCCGTTTGAATAATTGGATTCCTAACTTCCTAAGATTCAAAAAACATGGGTGACTTTCCCCAAGAAACTTACTGAAAGTAGCCACGACTTTGGCTCAAAGATGACATCACTGTGCTACCATGCACTTTGCACAACCTTGCTTAAATCGACCATATCTCCCTCATTTCAAATTCAAATTGCAATCAGCTTGAACCATTGGATTCGTGACTTTCTAAGCTTCAAATACATATGTGTCTTGCTCCTAGATACCATTAGTAGTTAGTTCTGATTATGAGTTAAAGTCAACATCATTGTGCTGCCATGGATCTCAAACCAAGAACTTCAAAGAATCCTTCTTTCTTCTTTAACCACCATAGAATCTCAAAAAGAACTTTCAAGATTCCTTATTTTCTCTTGGGTCACCATATATAGATACAATAAATAAATAAATAAATAAAAATCTGAAGTTTTCATAACAATAAAAATTCCTATGCTTTTATAATGGAGTCTACAACCCATCTATTGAAAAGAAAAGATTTTTACAACTAAATAAATTTCCTATACCCCTTATGGGTGTGCAAACTAATCTAGAGAACAAAAGGCAAAGAAGATATCCATTCATATTCATTCATTCAAATGAATCAATAACAATTAATCAGTTAATCCAAATATATTAATACATTAAAATGAATGAATAATTTCATTCATTAATCTCTTAAGGCCATGAGATGAATAAAAAAACCCTAAAAAACAAGTTAGCACACCGTAAAATAGATTTAACAAACTAAAACCTACTCTAGGGCTCTGATACTAGTAGTTGGGAACCTTGGATTACTGTGTTCCCATTCCATAGATCATGTAGGGTACATGCAAAGCTATCATAGGCTCTCTAAATCTATAGCAACGGATAAAAAGACATTCAAAAACAATATGGATACAATAGAAAACATAGATATAGAGAATAAAGCCACATACCTTTGATCTGAATATTCCCGGATCAATTCCAATCGATGTAGATAAGTCCAAAGTCATAATAGATCTTGTAAACACCATGATCTTCCTCTTGATAACTTTTCCTTGTGTCTAGGCACTAAGATGGTGGAGATCTCAAGGGTGGAGGCTAGGGTTCTCTCTCTAGACTGAAGGTGAGAATGATAAGACTTCAAAACTCTAACCAATAAAGGGGTAGTTATAGGCTTCCTACAAGGCTTAAGTGACTCAAGCCCACCATGGGCTTGGGTCAGTTAATCTAGCTAAAAAAAGTTTCTAATTGATTAATTAATTAGCTATACAAGGCCTAATTAATCAATTAGCCTAGTCTAGAGATACCACTCACTTATCCTTGTGTAATCTTGCATAATTACCAAAACACCCTTATGCACAAAAGTGAACTAAAAACCCATCCAACCTTCATAAGTCGTGCCAATAAGGAATATAAGCTTAGAGCAGGAACCACTGGGACCCATAGAAGTACTGGCTCCCTCATAATCAAAATTTGAAATTGATTCAACATCCCACTATAGAGAGTTAACTACACTCTAGTACCCTATGTATATTACAACGAGACACCAAGTGCTCAGGTCCATGACCTACTATCCACTGCATGTAAACTCCCTATGAACTAGTGTCCGTAATCTAACAAGGTAGTGCTATCACCTATCAAGATTACCTCTCAAATCCTTGAGTTATAGATCCCACTTATTATGTGATCAATTGACATACTTTAAATCCAAAGAGCATATGTCAAATTCCATAAAAGGAATTACTGTGGCAAAGATTTTATGATCACATGTCATTTGGATCCCCCAAAGGGGCACACTGTCTCAATCCCATGAGATATCATGGTGCCTTTATTAAGAATACTTATTTCCACCAGCCTCCATCAACATTAACTTAATCCATAGGGATATATGACCACTTTAAGGTCTCACTCATAGGTCAAAGCCTCCTATTGATTTTGGCACAGACTTAATATCCTCTCAAAGTTGAGAGTCTACGTAGTATAATAGCTTGGTGAATCATGACAATTGATAGCCTTGTGTCATGATTCATCGTAGGTCTTGTCCAATGTGCATTACATATACTAGTGCACTCACCATGGGAAATTCATCTCGACGACTAAGACAAAGTCTTACCTCTAATTACGAGGTAGTGCATTACAATCTCAAATGGATTGCCCAAATCCATGAACTGACTATGGACAACTTATTTACTTATAAGGAACCCATGACTTGTATCTTTTATGCAACTCCTAATGCACCCAAGTCATATACAATGTAAGAAACATGGGTTGAATGCTCAAATCAATGTCAATACACCAAAGGGATAGAAAATTGATAGTTAAGTCTAACACCATTACATCATGTCTTGCTTTTAGGGGCTCAATCCTAACATGATCTGATAGGGTACGGGCTATGATAAGGACCGGATAGAATAGCAATGTGACATATTGTACAAGTGAGGTCTACGTCGAAATCGGACCTGATGTTGCATGACCGATTGGACAGGATGTGATCTATTATGAAAACTAGACAAGACAACGATGTGACCAATCGTACTAGTGTGATCTCTGCAAAATACATATTGAATTGTCAAGACCGATCATATAGTCTATGATAAAGACGAGAAAGGACAACGATGTGATCGATCATACAAGTCTGTTGTATGTTGAAAATTAAATTGAACTATCATGACCGATCTAATAGGGTATGGTCTATGACGAAGACCAGACAGGACAACGGTGTGACTAATTGTATAGGTGCAATCTATGTCGAAATTGGAACTGAAGTTTCATGATCAATTGTACAGGTATACTCTATGTCAAATATGAAATTGAACTTTCATGATCGACTCATTAGGGTACTGTGTATAACAAAGACTTAACAAGACAAAAATGTTATTGATTGTACAAGTGTGGTCTACGTTGAAATCGAAATTGAACTATTAGGATAGATAAAAAAGGAAGCAGTTTATCATGAAAAGCAAACATGATAACAGCGTGACTTTGTGATCTTAGCAAAATAAGATATTGAATTGTTAAGACCAATCAAATAGTGTGCGTTCTATGAGGAAAATGGGACAAGACAACGATGTTACAAATTGTACAGGTGTGATCTCTAAAGAATATGATACTGAACTATCAACACTGATCAGATAGTGTTTGGTCTATGATGAAGATGAGACAGGACAAAGATGTGACTGGTTGTACAAGTCCGCTCTATGCCAAAAACAAAATTGAATTGTCATGTTCAATTCTACAGGGTGCGGTTTATGAAGATGACCAAATAGGACATTAACATGATTGATTGTATAGATGTGGTTTACGTGAAAATAGGAATTGAATTATCATGATCGATCATACAGGATGCGGTCTATCATGTAAACTAAACAGGACAACTACAGGACCCATCGTATAGGTATAATCTTTGCAAAATACGATATTGAACTATAAAGACCAATTAGATAGTGTGTGGTCTATGATAAAGACAAGATAGGACAACAGTGCGATCGATAGTACAAGTGTGATCTCTATAAAAGACGATATTGAACTATTAAGATAGATTAGACAGTATGTAGTCAATAACAAAAATGAGATAGGATAACGACATGATCGATCGTACAAGTCCGCTTTATGCTAAAAACAAAACTGAACTGTCATGATCGATCCGATAGCATACGGTCTATGATGAAGACTAGACAAGACAACTATATGACTGATCGTACAGGTGTGGTTTACGCCAAAATCAAAATTGAAGTTTCATGACCGATTGGACAAGATGAGATCTATCATGAAAATCTGATAGGATAATGACGAGACCCATCATATAAGTATAATCTTTGTAGAATACGATTTTGAACTATAAAGATCAATCAGACAATGTGCAGTCTATGATGAAGAAGAGACAAGACAATGACGTTACCAATCATACAAGTATGATCTCAATAGAATATGATACTAAATTTTCAAGACCAATTGAACAGTGTGGGGTTTATGATGAAGACAAGACAGGACACAATGTGACATAGATAAGACACTAGCACTATCTCAAGCTACTTACATAGATAAGCTTTTGGTCAAGTATGTGATGCAAGATTCTAAGAAAGGTTTATTACCTTTTAGGCATGGAATTCCTCTTTCTAAGGATCACTGTCCTAAAACACTTGAGGAGAAAAAGCGCATGTAGTTAGTAGTACCCTATGCCTCTACAATGGGTATTCTTATGTATGCGATGCTATGTTCTAGGCCAAATATTTGCTTTGAAGTGGGTATGGTGAGTAGATATTAGTCTAATCTAGGTTTAGAACATTGGATAACTGTTAAGCATATACTTAAGTATCTTAGGAGAATGAGGGATTATGTGCTTGTGCTCCAAAGTGTTGGGATAGTTTAGAGGGTGACATGATGGTTGACAAGATAACTTTTGTAGAGAACCTGGTGGATCCCTTCACCAAGACATTGATAAGGAGTGTCTTTGTTGGTCATAGGGATAACATGGGTTTTAGATGAGTATCTGTCATACTTTATAGGCATGATGCTTTGAGGGCTAGAGGGAGAATGTTAGGATAAAGCCCTTAAAGCATGACATGATGTAATAAATTTGGAATTCATTATTTATTTAATGATGTTCCAGTTTCACTTTTATCTATTCTTATTCCATGTATTATACTTTATGAGCATTCTTGCTTGCATCTTTTGCACTGTACGTGACTTAGGTACATTAGGAGTTGCACAAAAGATATAAGTCATGGGTTCCTTGCAAATAGATGACTTGTTTACAATTAGTTCATGGGTTTAGGCAACCCTTTAGAGGTTGCAGTACACCGCCTCCTAATTGGAGGGATGGTTAGTCATAGCTATTTGGACGGGCTTCCCTTGGTGAGTGCACTAGTGTGTATGGTTACAAATTAGATAAGACCTATGGTGAGTCATGACTTAAGGCTATCAAGTAGCCATGACCTCACCAAGATGCTTCATTGTGTTGTCTCTCAACCTTAAGAGAATATTGAGCTTGTGCTAAAGTTAGCAATGACTTTGACCTACGGGTGAGATTGTAAGTTGATCATATATTCCTTATGGATTAGGTCATTGTTGATAAAAGCCGATAGCAATAGGTATTCTCAATAAAGGCACCGTGATATCTCTTAGAATTGAGACAATGTGTCCCCTTGGGTGATCCTAAGGAGGTGTGTTCCAAGAAACCATGGCCATAGTAGTTCCTTAAGTGGAACTTGACATAGGCTCTTTGAGAGGAAAGACATGTTAATTGAACACACAATGGGAGGATTTGTAATTCAAGGATAATAGAGGTAGTCTTGAAAGGTTGATAGCTTTCACCATGTTAGACTACAAACACCAGTTCATGGGGAGATTGAACATAATGGAAAGCAGGTTACGGACTTGAGCACTTGGTGTCTTGTTGTTATTTACATAGGATATTGGAGTTCAGTTGATTCTCTATAGTGGGATGTTAAATCAACTTTAGAATTGGATTCTAAGGGAGTCAGTATTCCTATGGGTCCCAGTGGTCCTCGTTCTGAGCTCATATACCTTGTTGGCATAGGTAATGAAGGTTGGATTGGCTATATATTCACTTTTTGTGCATAAGGGCGTTTTGGTAATTACACAAGATTGCATAGGGGTAAGTGAACAAGATCTCTAGATTGGGCTAATTGATTAATTAGTAAACCCTTTAAGTTAATTAATCAATTAAAACCCATTTTGGGCTAGATTAAGTGACCTAAGCCCATGTGGGCTCAAGTCATGTAAGCTCACTTAGGAACTGTATAAATACCCCCTAGGGGTTAGGGTTTCCATAGCATTTCTCTTCCACCATCCAAAGAGATTGAGAGCCATAGCCTCCACCCTCTTTTCCCTTCCACTGGAAGTGTGCTAAGATCAAGGTTCGAGTCATCGGGTGGAAGACTTCGGGTTTACGAGACTTCTACGATTTTTCGATCTTCATCTTCACTATGTGGATTTGATTTGGGAACATCCAAATCTAAGGTATGGTTTTCATTAGCACTTTCTGAATCCTTTTAAAGTATAAAAATGTTATTTTTTCATTGTGCATGGGATTTAGAAACAACTTACGATAGTAATGCATGTTCCTAACCTAATTTGGACTTGGGAAACAAAGAGATCTGGGTTTTTCCCTTCAAATTGGATGCAATCTATCACGAAAACCAGACAGGACAATGATGTGATCGATCGTATAAGTGTGATCTCTGTAGAATACGATACTGAACTGTCAAGACTGATGGGACAATGTACGATTGATGACAAAGACAAGACATGACAACAATGTGACCAATCGTATAGGTCTAGTCTACGTTGAAAACAAAACTAAATTGTCATGGTTGATCCGACAGGATTCGGCCTATAATGATGACCATATGAGATAACAACGTGATTGATCGTATAAGTACGGTCTATATAGAAATCAAAACTAAAGTTTCATGATGAATCACAAAGGATGAGGTCTATCATGAAAACCAAACAAGATAACAATATAACTGATTGTACATGCGTGATCTTCATAGAATACAATACTAAATTGTTAAGACCGATCAAATAGTTTACGGTCTATGATGAAGATGAGACAAGACAACGACATGACCAATCGTATAGGTCCAATGTATGTCGGAAATGAAACTAAATTGTTATGTATGATTTGATAGGGTACAATCTACAATGAAGACCAGATAGGACATCGATGTGATTGATCATACAGGTGTAGAATATGCAAAAATTGAAACTGAATTATCATGATCGATCAGATTGGATGTGGTTTATCACGAAAAGCAATTAGGACAATGACGTGACCGATCGAACAAATGTGCTCTACGCTGAAAGTGAGATTAAACTATCATGGCCGATTCAATAAGGTACAATCTATGATGAAGACTAGACAGGACAACGACATGATTGATCATACAGGTGCAGTCTACGCCAAAATTTAAACTAAATTTTCATGATCGATTTGACAAGATGTGATGTATCACGAAAACCATACAGGATAACTACATGATTGATAGTATATATGGTATCTTCGTATAATACGATATTGAACTGTTAAATTCGATTGAAAAGTGTGCGGTCTATGATAAAGGTGAGATAGGATAATGACGTGACTGATTGTATAGGTGTGATCTTTGTAGAATATGATACTGAACTATTAAGACCGACTGGATGGCGTGTGGTCTATGATGAAGACGAGACACGAAAATGACATGATCAATCACGGAGGTCTGCTCTACATTGAAAACGAAACTTAACTGTCATGTCCGATTCGGTAGGGTAGGGCTTATGATGAAGATCAAATAGGGTAATGACGTGATTGATCATATAGATGCGGTCTATGCCAAAATTGAAACTAATGTTTCATGATGGATCAGACAAGATGTGATCTATCATGAAAACTAGAGAAGACAACCACGTGATCATAAATGTGTGATATTTTCAGATTACGATACTGAACTGTCAAGACCGATCCAATAGTATGTGGTCTATGATGAAGACCAGATAGGACAATGATGTGATTGATCTTATAGGTCTACTCTACATCAAAAACGAAACTGAACTATCATGACCGATTTAACAGGGTACGATCTATCATGAAGATTGGACAAGAAAACAATGAGACTAATTGTACAAGTGCGATCTACATCGAAATCAAAACTGATTAGTCATGACTGATCGAATAGGATATGGTCTACCATAAAAATCAAATAGGACAATGATGTGACCAACCGTATAGGTATGATCTATGTAGAAAATGATACTGAACTGTCAAGACCGATTGGATAGTGTGTGATCTATGACAAAGATGAGAAAGGACAACAACATGATTAATCGTACAAATTTGCTCTACGTCGAATATGAAACTGAATTGTCATGACCAATCCGAAATGGTACATTGTATGACCAAAAATAGACAAGACAACAACATAATTGATCGTATAGGTATGATTTATACCAAAATCAAAACTGAATTGTTATGATCATTTGGACGAGATGCGATCTAGCACGAAAAACAAATAGGACAACGATGTGATCGATGGTATAGGTCCACTTTACGCTGAATATGAAACTGAACTATTGTGACTGATCCTACAGGGTACAAGGTATGATGAAGACAAGACAAAACAATGATGTGATTGATCATACAGGTATGGTCTAAGTCAAAATTAGAACTAAACAATTATGACAGATAAGTTAGGATGCGGTCTATCACGAAAAGCAAACAGGACAACGTCGTGACCGATCGTATAAGTGTGATTTCCGTAGAATACAATATTGACCTGTCAAGACCAGTCCAATAGCTTATGGTCTATGATGAAGATGAGACATGACAACAACGTGATCGACCGTACAGGTCTGCTTTACGTTGAAAATGAAACTGAATTGACATAACCAATCTAACATGATATGGTCTATCATGAAGCCCATATAAGATAATGACATGATTGATTGTACAAGTACTGTCTACGCCAAAATCGAAACTAAATTGTCAAGACTAATCCAATAGTATATGGTCTATGATGAAGACTAGACAGGACAATGATGAGACTGATCGTACAGGCCTGCTCTATGCTAAAAATGAAACTGAACTATCATGAATGATTCGTTAGGGTATGGTCTATCATAAAGCCTAAATAAGACAACGACGTGATTGATCGCATAGGTGCGGTCTATGCCGAAGTCAGAACTGAACTGTTATAATCATTTGGACATGATGCAGTCTAGAATGAAAGGCAAACAAAACAACGATGTAATCGATTGAACAGGTTTGCTCTACGCCGAATATGAAATTGAACTGTCATGACCAATCTAATAGGGTATGGTGTATGATGAAGACAAGACAGGATAACGATGTGACTGATCATATAGGTGTGGTCTAAGCCGAAATCAGAACTGAACTGTTAGGATTGATCAGTTAGGATACGATCTATCACAAAAAGCCGATAGGATAGCAATGTGATTGATCATATAGGTGTGGTCTAAGCCGAAATCAGAACTGAACTGTTATGATTGATCAGTTAAGAATCAGTCTATCACGAAAAACAAATAGGATAGCGACGTGACGGATTGTACAAGTGTGATCTCCATAGAATATGATATTGAACTATCAAGATCGATTCAATAGTGTGTGGTCTATGATGAAAATGAGACAGGATAACAATGTGACTGATCTTACAGGTGCGGTCTATGTCGAAATCGAAATTGAACTGTTATGAGCGATAAGACAAGATGCGATCAATCATAAAAACTAGAAAGGACAACGACGTGATCAATCATAAAGGTGTGATCTCGGTAGAGTACAATATTGAATTATCAAGATCGATCCAACAGTGTATGGTCTATGATGAAGATGAGAACGGACAATGACGTGACTAATTGTATAGGAGTGGTCTACACTAAAATTGAAACTAAATTGCCATAATCGATCAGACAGGATGCAGTCTATCATAAAAACCAAACAAGATAACGACGTCACTAATAGTATATGTGTGATCTCAGAAGAATACAATACTGAATTATAAAGACTAATCAAATAGTGTGCGATTTATGACGAAGACAAGAAATGAATACGGGGTGACCGATCATATAGGTTCGATGTATTTCGAAAAAGAAATTGAACTGTCATGACTGATTCAATAGGGTACGGTCTATGACGAAGACTAGACAGAACAACGACATGACTGATCCTATAGGTGTGGTCTACGTCGAAATTGAAACTGAAGTTTTATGATCGATTAGAAAGGATGTGGTTTATCATGAAAACCAGATAGGAAAATGATGTGACCTATCCTACAGGTGTAATCTCCACATAATACGATATTGAATTATAAAGATCGATCAGACCGTGTGCAAGCTATGACGAAGATGAAATAGAACAACGATGTGACTGATCGTACATGTTCACTCTATGTCGAAAACAAAACTGAACTATCATGTCCGATTTGATAGTGTATAGTATATGACGAAGACTAGATAGGACATTGATGTGATTGACCATTGATTCGTGCCCAATTGGTATCTCATCTGATTCGTGTCCAGCTGGTGCTCCTTGATTGAGGGAGTAATCAACAAAATTTATAACCTATTACACCATATACTAGGGTAGCAAAGACAAAGCTACTATAGCATAGTGGCTCTAGGATCGTTCACTGGGATGGGTTTTCACTTTGCAAATGATATTGATTCAAAGCTAAATTGGTGCCTTTTCATTTCAAGGTTAGCTTTAAAAGAAAACATAAAGATGTTTGAATGAAAAAGGTTTAGATTTAAACTAACCAAAAATAGTAACTGATTTTACTTACAAAGAAAAGTGTTTCTTGGAGTTCAGATCACTAGGCTCGGGTTCCTCATACAAAAAGGAGAGTTCCGGTCACTTGTTTTTTTTCCTCGCATTAGAGAATTAACATATAGTTAATTCTCCAACCGGTGCGGTACAGATGCTTCCCATTAATGGATTCAAACACTAAATCCCTCTCACTGATGCATCTTGCAATGGCTCATGCCTCTCACCTAGCACTTGCCATTCAAAGTGATCTTTAACCTTGGATTACCCGTCAAAAGCTCGCAAGAGATAACTAATGGATGTCTCCTTGGAGTCCAAAAGCTTACCAAGTGTTGGCTATTCTAGAAAATCCTACCTTCAAGTCACCTCCCAAAGGCTCGCAAGAGATAAACTAGTGAATCTCCATGGACGGAGATCACTTGCCTTACCAAGTGTTGGCCCAAGTGACTTCAAGGCGTTTTAAGTTAACTAAAAAGATAAAAACCATTAACGGGTCACACTTTCTCTTCATTAAAACTAAAACAACAAAACTTCCAAATTATGCATGTGGAAACTTACTCGGCTTTCCTCACTCCAAGAGACAAAGAGCCTAGCCTCTCATCCTCTGAGGAAAAATCCTCAGAGTTTGGTTGGCTAGAAATAAAAAGAAATGAAAAATGAAAGAGAAGGAAAAACAGAGCAAGACTCTGTATATTCTATATATTTATATATCTATATTCTGTCGAATTACATGATGCCCTGAGAACAAGCTCCCGAGAGCTATATATAAAGAAAATTACAAAACAAAATATCTGAGGTTATTCACCCCTTTTCCAAACTTAATAACTAAGGAATCCTATAATTGGTGGGTTACAAGGAGAAGAATGGAAATTTATACAAAAATATCTGAAGAAAAATATCCAAAAGTGTCGGTCGTAACTATCGGGAAGCTTCAAGAGAATTTCGCAGGCGCACAAAATGGCTGCGAAATTTCGCAGATGAACAAGATGGCTGCGAAATCATTTCGCAGCCAAAGGCTGATTTCGCAGCCCTGCGAAATTGGCCTTCAGCTTGGAGTGATCTGATTCTAATGGATCTAACTTCTTCATTTCAACTCCGATTTATGAACCGTTTGAAGCATTGGATTGTTGACTTCCTAAGCTTCGAAACGACATATAGGATACATAAATTGGACTTCAGAAAGTGCTCCAAAAGTGGCTGACATGACTGTCATAAAAAATACTTCATGGCAGATTTCTCTTTGCTTCCCCTCCTTGCATTCTGGATTTGCTTATGGCAAAGGACTTCAAAGCTTTGGTTCTTCATGTTTTTGAGCTTTCCATTTGCTTTGCCATGGATTCCAAAGAACTCTCCTCAATCTCATATTGCTTTGGTGATCAAAAAGCTATCAAAACACCAAAACTTAACACAATTTGATTAGAAGTGCTTGTAAAGGTCCTTAATATGTTAATTGGGTTAAAAGGCAATAACTACTACTCAAAAGTGTTTAAAAGAGTTAATTACAAGCTATCAAATAGCATTTTTTGAGTAGTAATCAACCATATAGGTGTGGTTTATGCAAAAATCAGAACTGAATTGTCATGACCGATCAAATAGGATGTGGTTTATTATGAAAAGGAGACATGACAACAATGTGATCAATTGTACTGAAGCAGTTTATAACAAAAATTAGAAAGGATAGCGACGTGACCAATTGTGCCGGTTGACTTTATACCGAAAATGAAACTAAACTTTCATGACTGATTCAATAGGGTACGATCTATGACGAATACTAGATAGGATAACAATGTGACTATTGTACAATTGTGGTCTATGCCGAAATCAAAACTGAACAATCATGACCGGTTGGACAAGATGCGGTCTATCATGTAAACTTAAAAGCATAACAATGTGACCGATTGTATTAGTATGATCTCTACAGAATATAATATTGAATTGTTAAAACCGATCAGACAGTGCGCGGTGTATGACAAAAATGAGACAGGACAACAACGTGACTGATCATAAAAATCCGTTCTACGTTGAAAACAAATCTGAACTGCAATGAATGATCTGACTTGGTATGGTCGATAATGAAGACAAGATAAGAAAACAACATGACTGATCATATAGGTGCGGTTTACACCGAAATTGGAATTAAAGTTTCATGACCGATCAAATAGGATACAGTCTATCACGAAAATAAGACGGGACATCGACGTGATTGATCATACAAGTGTGATCTTCATAGAATACGATACTAAACTATCAAGATCGATCAGATAGTGTGCTATTTACGACAAAGACAAGATAAGATAACGACGTGACTGATTGTACAGGTGTTGTCTACTCAAAAATCGGAACTGAACTAGAATGACGAATCAAATAGGATGCGATCTATCATGAAAAGTAGATAGGACAACAACTTGACTAATCATACCAGTGTGTGGTACAATGAAAATCAGAAAGGACAACAACGTAGATGATCATATAGGTCCGCTTTATGTCAAAAATGAAATTGAACTATCATAACTGATTCGATAGGGTATGATCTAAGACAAAGAGCAAATGGAAAATGACGTGATTGATCATACAAGTGCAGTCTACGCCGAAATTGGAATTGAACAATCATGATTGATTGGAGTGAATGTGGTTTATCACAAAAACTTGAAAGGATACCAACATGACCAATCATACAGGTGTGATCTCCGTAGAATACGATACTAACATGTGAAGGTTGATTGGACAATGTGCGGTCTGTGATAAAAACGAGACAGGACAACGACGTGACTAATCGTATAGGTTAGCTCTATGTTGAAAAATGAAAATGAACTATCATGACTAATCCAACAAGGTATGGTCTATGAAGAAGACCAGATAGAACAATGATGTGACTGATCGTATAGGTACAATCTTTACCAAAATCGAAAATAAAGTTTCAGGACCGATTGGAAAGGATGTGGTTTATCACAAACACCAGATATGACAACAACATGACCCATCGTATAGTTATAATCTTTGTAGAATATGATATTGAACTATAAAGACCGATTAGACAGTGTGTAGTCTATGAAGAAGACGAGACAGGACAATAATGTGACCAATATTACAAGTGTGATCTTCGTAGAATATGATACTGAACTGTTAAAACAGATCAGACAATGTGCGATTTATGACAAAAAACGAGGCAGGACAATGATGTGAATAATTGTAAAAGTCCACTCTAAGTTGAAAATAAAACTGAACTGTCATGACCTGTCTGACATGATACAATCTATGAGGAAGACCAGACAGGACAACTACGTGATTGATCGTACAGGTGTGGTTTACGTAAAAATCAGAATTGAAGTTTCATGACTGATTGGCAAGATGTAGTCTATCATGAAAATCAGACAACACAATGACGAGACCCATCATATAGGTATAATCTCTACATAATACAATATTGAACTATAAAGATCGATCAGACAATGTGCAATCTATGAAAAAGACGAGACAGGAAACCGATGTTACCGATTGTACAGGTGTGATCTTAGTAGAATACAATACTAAATTGTTAAGACTGATTAAATAATGTTTGGTTTATGATGAAGACAAGATAGGACAATGATGTGATTGATCATAAAGGTCTACTTTATGCTGAAAATGAAACTAAACTGTCATGTCTGATCCAATAGTGTACTATCAATGATGAAGACCAGACAGGATATCGACGTCACTGATCGTACAAATACGGTCTACATAAAATCCAAAATTGAACTATCATGACAGACAGAATGCGGTGTATCACGAAAAACGGACAGGACAAAAACATAACCAATTGTACCAGTATGGGTTATAATGAAAATGAGAAAGGATAATGACGTGGCCAATCGTACAAGTCCACTTCATGTCGAAAAAAAAAATTGAATTGTAATGATTGATCCAACATGGTACAGTTTATGATGAAGACAAGACAGGATAAAGACGTGATTGATTATATAGGTATGGTCTACGCCAAAATCGAAACTGAAGTTTCATGACTGATCAGACAAGATGTGGTCTATCATGAAAACAAGATGGGACAACGACGTGACCAATTGTATAGGTTTGTTCTCTATATAATACGATATTGAACTACCAAGACCAATTGGACAGTGTGCGGTCCATGACAAAGATGAGATAGGATAATGGCGTGATCGATCGTATAAGTGTTGTGCATGCGAAAATCAAAAGTGAACTTTAATGACCGATCAGATAGGATGCAATTTATCATGAAAAGTAGACAAGATAACAACTTGACCAATCATACCGGTACAGTCTATAAAAAAAGAGAAAAGACAATGATGTGGATGATCGTATAAGTCCACTTTACGTCGAAAATGAAATATAACTTTCATGACCGATTCGACAAGGTATGATCTATGATGAAGATTAGACATGACAACGATGTGACTAATCGGAATCATACGGGTGTAGTATGCCAAAATTGGAACTTAGCAATCATCACTAATAAGACAGGATGTGGTATATCACGAAAACTAGAAAGGACAACAACGTGACCGAGACAAATCGGAGAGTGTGCGGTCTATGACAAAATGGAGATAGGACAATGATGTGACCGATCATACAGCTCCGCTCTACACTTAAAATGAAACAGATCTATTATGACCGATCAACAGGGTATGGTCTATGATGAATACTAGACAAGACAATGACATGATAGATTATATAGGTGCATTCTAAGTCGAAATCGAAACTAAAGTTGCATGAGCGATTGGACAAGATGTGATTTATTACAAAAACTAGATAGGATAATGATGTGACCCATCGTACAAGTGTAATCTCCACAAAATATGATATTGAACTATAATGATTGATTGGACAATGTGCAATTTATGATAGAAATGAGATAGGACAATGACATGACCGATCGTATAGGTGTGATCTTAGTAGAATAGATATTGAATTGTCAAGACCGATTGGACAGTGTGGGGTATATGACGAAGACAAGATAAGGCAACAATGTAATCAGTCGTATTGGTGTGATCTCCTCAGAATTCAACACTGAACTATCAAGATCGATCAAATAGTGTGTGGTCTATGATGAATACGAGATTGGACAATGATGTGATTGATCATATAAGTCCACTCTACGCCAAAAATGAAGCTGAAATATCATGTTCATTATGACTGTGTACGGTATATGACGAAGACTAAACAAGACATCGAAGTAACTAATTGTACAATTGCAGTCTACATAAAAATCAGAACTAAACTGTCATGACCGATTAGATTGGATGTAGTTTATTATGAAAAGTGGAGAGGACAACAACATGACTGATCATAATGGTGCAATCCATAAAAAAAATGAAAAAGGATAATGACCTGGTCGATTGTACAAGTTTGCTCTACACCGAAAAGGAAATTGAACTATTGTGATCGATTCGATAGGGTACCATCTATGATGAAGACCATACAAGACAACAACGTGATTGATCTTATTGGTGTGGTCTATGCCGAAATCAAAACTAAACAGTAATGACTGATCGGAAAGGATATGGTCTATCACGAAAACCAGAAAGGACAACAACATAATCAATCATATAGGTGTGATCTCCATAGAATACAATACTGAATTGTTAAGACCGATCGGATAGTGTGTGGTATATGACATGAAGCGAACAAGATAACAACATGACTGATAATATAGGTCCACTCTATGTTGCAAACCAAACTAAAATATCATGACCAATCCGACATAATACGATCTATGATGAAGGTTAAATAGGACAATGATGTGACTGATCGTACAGGTGCAGTCTACGTCGAAATTGGAACTAAAGTTTCATGACCGATTAAATAGGATGCGGTTTACCATGAAAATAAGACGTGACAATGACGTGACTGATCATATAGGTATGATATTTGCAAAATACGATACTGAACTGTCAAGACCAATCGGGCAGTGTGCAGTCTATGTAAAGATGTGACCGATCGTACAAATGTTGTCAACGTGAAAATTGGAATTAAACTATTATGATTGATTGGATAGGATGTGGTCTATCATGAAAAATAGACAGGATAACAACTTGACTGATTGTACTAGTGCGGTCTATAATGAAAATGAGAAAGGACAACGATGTGGATGGTCATACAAGTTCAGACTACAATGAAATTGGAAGTAAACACTCATGACCTATTAGACAGGATGCAGTCTTTGACGAAAACTAAAAAGGATAATAACATGACCGTTGGTACAGGTGTGATCTTTGTAGAATACGATATTGAACTATTAAGACTGATCGAATAGTGTGCGATCTGTGATAAAAACGAGACAGGACAATGATGTGATTGATCGTACAAGTCATTTCTATGTTGAAAATGAAATTGAACTCTCATGACTGACCAATAGGGTATGATTTATGATGAAAACCAAATAGGACAACGACGTAATGCAGTCTATCATCAAATCTAGATAAGATAATGATGTGACATATCGTATTGGTGTAATCTCCATAGGATACAATATTGAACTATAAAGATTGATCAAACAATGTACGATTTATGATGAAAAATAGATAGAACAATGAGGTGACTAATCGTATAGATGTGACCTCTGCAGAATATGATATTGAACTGTCAAGACTGATCGGAGTGTTTATGGTCTATGATGAAGATGAGACATGACAACAATATGATCAATCGTACAAGTCTACTTTATGCTGAAAACAAATTTGAACTATTATGATCGATCCAACACAGACATGGTGTATGACAAATACCAGATAAGACAACGACGTGACATATCGTGTAGGTGCGGTCAACACTGAAATAAGAAATGAACTGTTATGATTGATCAGATAGGATGTGGTCTATCATGAAAAACAGACAAGACAATGATGTGATCGATTGTACAGATGTGATCTAAGTAGAATATAATATTGAATTGTCAAGACTGATTGGACATTGTGTGGGCTATGATGAAGACAAGACAAAGACAGTGATGTGATCGATCGTATAAGTGTGATCTTTGTAGAATATGATATTGATTTATTAAGATCAATAAGATAGTGTGTGATATTTGATGAGGACAAGACATAACAATGATGAGATCGATCGTACAGGTCCACTTTACGTAAAAAATGAAACTGATAGTACAAGTGCGATTTACTCCAAAATCAAAACTAACTATCATGACCGATTGGATAAGATGTGATCTATCGCAAAAAGTAGATAGGTCAATGACATGACCTATAGTATAGGTGTGATCTTTATAGAATATGATATTGTATTGTAAAGACCAATCAAATAGTGTGCGGTCTATGACGAGGATGAGACAAGACAACAACGTGACTGATCGTACAAGTCCACTCTATGCCGAATATAAAACTGAACTATTGTAATCGATCCAATAGTGTATGGTGTATGACGAAGACAAGATAGGATAATGACATTACTAATCGTATAGTTACAGTTTATGAAAAAATCAAAACTAAATAGTTATGACTGATCAGACAAGATGCAGTCTATCACAAAAAGTAGACAAAACAATGACATGATCAATCATATAGGTGTGATCTAAAAAGAAAACTATCATAAATTACGAAGACTGATAAGACAACATGCGTTCTATGATGAACACGAGACATGACAACAACGTGACCGATCATACAAGTGTGATCTCAGTAGAATACAATGTTGAATTATTAAGACCGATTAAACATTGTGTGGTGAGAAACATGATATAGGACAGTGACATGACCGATCGTACAAGTGTGATCTCCATAGAATACGATACGAAACTATTAAGACCAATTAGATAGTGTGTGATCTATGATGAAGACGAGATAAGACAACGACATGATCGATCATACACGTCCGCTCTACACTAAAAATGAAAATGAACTGTCATATCTGATTCAAAAGTTTACAGTCTATGACAAAGACCAGACTAGACAACGACGTGATTGATTGTATATGTGTAGTCTATGCCGAAATAGGAACTAAACTGTCATGGTTGATCAAATAGTATGCAGTCTGCCATAAAAATCAGACAAGACTAACGTGATTGATGATATAGGTGTGATCCCCATAGAATAAGATACTAAATTGTCAAGACCAATCAAATAATGTGTGGTCTATGAAAAATATGAGATAGGGCAACGACGTGACTGATCGTACAGGTGTGATATAAGGAGAATACGATATTGAATTGTCAAGATTGATTGGACAATATGTGGTTTGTGATGAGGACAAGAAATGACAACAAGGTGATCGAGCGTACAAGTGTGATCTTCATAGAATACAAAATTAAATGGTCAAGACCAATCGGATAGTGTGTCGTATATAATGAAGACAAGACAGGATAACGATGTGACTGATCATATAGGTCTACTCTACATAAAAAAATGAAACTGAACTATTGATTACTACTCAAAACATGCTATTTAGTAGCTTGTAATTAGCTCTTTTAAACACCCTTGAGTAGTAATTATTACCTTCTAACTCAATTGACATGTTAAGGACCCTTGCAATCATTTCTAATCAAATTGTGTTAAGTTTTGGTGTTTTTGATAGCTTTTTGCTCACCAAAGCAATCCAAGAATGAGGGAGAGCTGTATATAGTTCATGGCAAAGCTTTTGGAAGCTCAAATTCATGAAGAAACAAGCTTTGGAGCTCCATAGCCCTTTGCCAAAGTCGTTCAAAGTATGCAAGGAAAGAACAACGGAGAGAGGAAAAACAGAGTGAAGAAAATAGAGGACAGCAGCTGCAGTCTTCTTTTGCACTTTTGGAGCACTTTCCGAAGTCCATTTTCTACATTCTATATACCATTTCAAAGCTCAGGAAGTCAAGAATCCAACGCTTCAAACCGTGTACAATTTGGAGCTGAAATGAGGAAGATATGACCTTTTCAAGACAACTGCATCCAGCTGAAGGACAAATTCGCATCTTGCGAATTTTGGAACTCCAACGTGCGAAAGTGACTTTGCAACTTGCGAACTTGGAGCTCAACATGCGAAAATGGATTCTAAGTTGAGAAATCAACTTGCGAAATTTTCGCAAGTCACCATGCAACGTGCGAAACTGGGATATTTGTGCACCAACTCTTTTAGATATTTTCTTCAGATATTTTTGTATAAATTTCCATTCTTCTCCTTGTAATCCACGAACCATAAGATTTCTTAGCTAGGAAGGTTGGAAAAACTTCTCTATATATATTCCCTTGCATCCACTATAACAGACAAAGAGAAGTATGTAAAATATCGATCAATATATAGAATATACAGAGCCTTGCTTTGTTTTTCTCTCTTCTCCTGTTCTTCCCCATTTCTATTTTCTTAGTAGCCAAACAACCTCTGAGGGCTTTTCCTCAGAGGATGATTGGCTAAAACTTTTAGTTTCTCAAAGTATGGATGTTATGTGATGACTTGAATGCAATCCCATGGAAATTTCTCACACCTGGAAGGTAAGGTAGTCGTTTTTCATTAAAGGTTCATTAATGCAAAGTTTGGTTTTTATTTCCTTTGGACAACTTCCAACAGCCAATACTTGATAAGCTTTTGGATTTCTATCCATTAATTATCTCCTATGAGCTATTGGAAGGTGAGGTTTTCAAATCCAAGTTTTGCATTAATCCGTTAGAACCAATTTCAATGGCCATTGAAAGGTGAGTTTATCACCTAGAATGACTTCGAGTTGCCAATATTTGGTAAGCTTTTGGCTTTAGACCATTAGTTATCTCTTACGAGCCATTCAAAGGAAGTCTAAGGTGAATAACCATTGATGAAATTGACTACCATTTGTTTTGCCACTTTAAAGGATTAAGACTTGATTTGCTAAATCCATACTGGTTCGGGAAGCAAGCATCACCATAGTTGCAACCCCAACGCGAGGAGCCTATCCTGAGATTTCCAATTTGCATAAGAGCCAGAGCATAGCTATCCTATCTTTGAGAAACTTGTTTTTACACCCTTTCATTTTAGTCTTTAATGTTAGCTTAGATTAGTTTAAATCTTTCTAAAACATTTACATCTTCTTTTAAAGCTAACATCCATAAGAAAATCACCTATTTTCCTAATTTGAATATCACTAGTGTTTGCGAAAACCCATCCCAGTGAACGATCCTAGAACCACTATGCTATAGTAGCTTGGCTACTTTAGTAATAGTATTTAAGGTATAAATTTTGTTGATATGCCTTTAAAGCTAAGCTACCATGAGTCGAATCAACTATTGTCTGATTTGACAGGGTACTGTTTATGACAAATAACAAACTAGACATCGATGTGATTGATTGTACAGGTGGGATCCATGCCAAAATTGGAACTGAATGATCATAACTGATCGGAAAAGATGCAGTTTATCATGAAAAGTAGACAGGATACTGGCTTGATCGATCATACAAGTGTAATCTCCACAAAATACGATACTGAACTATTAAGATTAATAAGACAGTGTGCAGTGTATGACAAACACGGGATAGTACAACAACATGACATATCATACAGGTCTACTCTATGCTGAAAAACGAAACTAAATTGTCTTGATTGATCTGAAAGGGTACGGTCTCTGATGAAGACCTCATAGGACATTGACCTGAATGATCGTATAGATGTGGTCTATGCCAAAATTAAACTGAAGTTTCATGATCGGTTGGATAAGATGCAATCTATCACAAAAAGAAGAAAGAACAATGACATGTCCGGTCATATGGGTGTTATCTCCATAGAATATGTTATTTAACAATCAAGATCGATCGAATGTGTGTGGTTAATGACAGGGATGATGCGGGACAACAAAGGTTTGCTCTAAAGGTAAAATGAAATTGAACTATCATGACCAATCCGATAAGGCATGTTCTATGATGAAGACTAGACAGGACAGCGGTGTGACTAATCTTAGAGGTGCAGTTTATGCCAAAATTGAAACTGAACAGTTATGACTAATAAAACAAAATGCTGTTTATCACAAAAACCAAAAAACACAATGATGTGACTGATCGTACATGTGCGGTCTATGATGAAAATGAGACCGGACAACGACAAGATGAATCATATAGGTCCGATCTACCCCAGAAACGAAATTGAATTGTCATGACTAGAAAGGACAACGACGTGACTGATCGTACTAGTATAATCTCCACAAAATACGATACTGAATTATCAGGACCAATCAGATAGTGTGTGTTCTATGAAGAAGGTGAGACAAGACAACAACGTGAGCGATTATATAGGTCTGATTTATGCCAAAAAGAAATTAAGCTGTCATAATCAATTTGATAGGGTACGGTCTATGAAGTTTAGACAAGACAATGAGATGACTTTTCATACGGGTGTGGTCTATGCCAAAATTGAAACTACATTGACCGATCAGATAGAATGCAGTCTATCTTGAAAACTAGACAGGACAATGACTTGACCAATTGTACAAGTGTGATCTCTGTAGAATATGATACTAAAGTATCAAGACCGAACAGACATTGTGTTAGTTTACAACAAAGATGAGACAGGACAACGACGTAACCGATTGTACAAGTTCACTCTATACCGAAAAGAAATTGAACTGTCATAACTAATCTGACAAGGATTGGTTTGCGATGACATGTAGACAAGATAATGACATTACTGATCACACAAGTGCGGTCGACACTGTAATCAGAACTGAACTGTCATAACTGATGAGACATGATGCAATCTATCATGAAAACTATATAGGACAATGACATGATCAATTGTACAAGTCTAATCTCATCAAAATATTATACTGAAGTATTAAGACCAATTAGACAATGTGTAGTCTATGATAAAGATGAGTGAAGCAACAACGTGACCGATCATATAGATTTGCTCTACATCGAAAATGAAACTAAACTGTCATGTTCGATTCAACAGGGTATAGTCTATGATGAAGAGTAGACAAGACAATGACGTGATTGATAAAACAAAATATGATCTATCACAAAAACCAGATAAGACAACAAAGTGACTGATCGTATAGGTGTGATCTTCGTAGAATACGATATTGCTTTTTCAAGATCAATCAGATAGCGTGTGGTCTATCATGAAGACAAGATAGGAGAATGATTTGACTGATCGTATAAGTGCGATCTACGTCGAAATCAAAGCTGAGCTGTCATGACCTATCAGATAGGATATGACCTATCACGAAAACCAAATTGGACAATAACATGACCGATCGTACATGTGTGATCTCTATAGAAGACGACATTGAAGTATTAAGGCCAATGAGACAGTCTACAGTCTATGATAAAGACAAAACAAGATAGGAAAACGATTTGATCGATTGCATAGGTTCACTTTATGCCAAAAACAAAAAGAACTATCATGACTAATCCAATAGGGTACGATCTATACTGGACAAAGACATGACTGATCATATAGGTGTGCTCTACTTTGAAATCAAAATCGAACTATAATGACCAATCAGAAAGGATGTGGTCTATCATGAAAATCAAAGAGGATAATGTCATAGCTGATCATATGGGTGTGATCTCCATGGAATACGGTACTGAAGTATAAAGACCAATCAGATAGTGTGCAGTCTACAATAAAGAAAAGATAGGACAATGACATGACTGATCGTATAGGTTCGTTCTATATCGAAAACGAAATTGAACAGTCATGACCGATCTGACAGGGTATATGGTCTATGACGAAAAACAAACAGGACAATGATGTGACTGATTGTATAGGTGCGGTTTGTTAGCACCTTAGATCTAAGCAATAGAAGCAATACCATTTTTTTTTTAAATTGATATTTTAGGGTTAAAATACTAACCTTTAGGTTTGGATGTTCCCAAACCTCAAAATCCAAGTGTTGAAGACAATCTTGAAGTTGTTGGAAGTCTCGTAAACCCATTATCTTCAACCCGATGACTCAACCTTGTTCTTGACACACTTTTGGTGGGGAAGGAAATGAGGGTGGAGACTATGGCTTTCTTTCTCTCTGGATGGTGGAAAACAAAAGTTGTGGAAACCCTAACCCCTTGGGGGTATTTATAGGGCTCCTGACTGGGTTTAAGTGACTTAAGCCCACATGGGCTTGGGTCACTTAATCTAGCCCAAAATGGGTCATAATCGATTAATTGACCTAATAAGGCCTACTAATTAATCGATTAGACCGATCCAGAGACCTTGTTCACTTACCCTTGTGTAACCTTGCTTAATCACCAAAACGCCTTTATGCATAAAAGTGAACCTAGAGCTAATCTGACCCTCATAATACATGCCAACAAGGTATATGAGCTTAGAGCGGGGACCATTAATACCCATAAGAGTACTGGTTCCCTTAGAATCCAATTCTAAAGTTGATTCAATATCTCTCTACAAAGAATCAACTGAACTCCAATATCCTATGTAAATAACAATGAGACAGTAAGCACTCAGGTCTATGACCTACTATCCATTGTGTTTAGTCTCCCTATGAACTAGTGTCCATAGTCTAACAAAGGCAATGCTATCAGCCTTTCAAGACTACCTCTACTATCCTTGAGTTATAGATCCTCCTATTATGTATTCAATTAACATGTCTTAACTCTCAAAAAGCCTATGTCAAGTTCCACTTAAGGAACTACTATGACTATAGTCTCCATGCACACACCTCCTTATCACCCACGATGACACACTGTCTCAATCCCATGAGTTATCATGGTGTCTTTATTGAGAATACCTATTGCTACTGGCTTCCATCAATAGTGACCAAATCCATAAGGAATATATGATCAGCTTACAATCTCACCCATAGGTCAAAGCCACTACTAACTTTAGCACAAGCTCAATATTCTCTCATAGTTAAGAGACAACACAATGAAGTAGCTTGGTGAGGTCATAAATACTTGATAGCCTTAAGTTATGACTCACCATAGGTCCTATTCAATGTGCAAGCATACACACTAGTGCACTCACCATAGGAAACCCATCTCAATAACCAAGACAAACCATCCCTCCAATTAGGAGATGGTGTACTACAACCTCTAATGGGTTGCCTAGACCCATGAACCGGTTGTGAACAAGTCATCTATTTTCAAGGAACCCATGACTTAGATCTTCTATGCAACTCTTAATGATCCTAAGCCATGTACAATGCAAAAGATGTTGGCAAGAATTCTCACAACGTATAATACATGGAATAAAGATAGATAAAAGTGAAACTGGAACATCATTAAATAAATAACGAATTCCAAATTTATTACATCATGTTATGCTTTTAAGGGCTCTATCCTAACATTCTCCCACTAGCCCTGAAAGAATCATGCCTAAAAAGCATGCTAGATACTCATCTGAAACCTATGTTATCCCTATCACCAACACAGACTCTCTTTATCAATGTCTTGGTGAAAGGATCTACTAGGTTCTCCACATAAGGTATCTTCTTAACTATCGTCACCCTCTAAACTATCTTAATAATTTGGAGTAAAAGCACATAATCCCTCGTTCTCAAAAGATACTAGAGTATATGCTTGACACAACACAATTTTCCTATTCTTGTTATCCCTAAGGACTTTAAACCTAAGAATATATTGCGCCCCTTCTAGATTTCTATCTAGAACCAAGTAGACAACTAGATCTTGACCGATGACAATATCCTTACATCATTCTCAATGAGTAGATTGTCATCTACTTACAAGATCCTAGAACACCACCATGCTTTCCTGCAATTTCTTATACACATAAGACCCTTTGCTATGAAAATATCTGGTTACATCATATAGATGCTAATATCAAGATAATAGTTTAAGAACACTATCTTAACATCCTATTACAATGTCTCATAAATGAGATACACCGTAAAAGGTAGGAGTACTTTGATGGATCTGAATATTGCTATTAGTGAAAAGGTTTCCTATATTCAAAACAATGTTTTGAACTATAATCTTTAGCTACATAAATCTCAACTTTTCCATCTACTCCATTGTTCATCTTGTAGACCAACTTACACCTATGGGTTTTATTCCTTTAGGTGCTTTTATAGGAACCTAGACTACATTAGAATTACAAAGATTCTAACTCTACCTCCATAGCCTTTTTCCAAAAAAATGTGTATACACATCGCTTGTTGTATCATCGTAACATATGGGATCGATATCATGTTCTTTTAGAATGACCCCAAAAGAATTTCCCAAATACATGAATTTTTTTAGTTGTTTAACAACCCTCACACTGCGACAAGGCATCGGTGTACTAGAAATGGGAATGGTTGGCACTGGATCCATAGTATGTTATGTATAGTGGGACTATCTTCTAGTATTATTCAATCTATATCATTATTTACCTTATTACATATCATATAGTCTTCATCAGAAATTTGGTATTTGTAGCAACAAACACCTTGAGATAATCCTGACCATAAAGTAATAATCCCAAAATCCTCTTGGATAACCTATAAATAGATACACCTCTTTAGAAAAAAAGGTATTATATAGTCTTTAAGATATATCCCCAAAGAATATGGGAAGTAATGAGAAACCAATCATCGATCTCACTTGGTCTATCAAAGTTCAATATCTTCTTTCCATTACTCCATTTTGCAATGGACCCCTTTGTGCACATAATTAGGATATGATCTCATGCTCTATATGGAAAGAATCAAACCTATTTGAAAAACCACCTCGATCTAATCGAAATGCCTTGATATGTGTAGACCCTCAATTTTGTCCCTCGACACTAGCATTTATCCTTCGGGTGTCACATCCACCCATCGTTCGCATATGGCACCACTAAGGCCCCTTTTGGGCTTAGTCGGTGTTCGAGCCTCGTGTGGGTTTGTCTGTGGTCCATTGTGGTGCATATGTGGTTCATTTTGGAGGGTCACCATGGCCATTTTCCTAGTCGTTCACATCACGTTATAGGAAGGAAGTGGGGTCATCCCGATGTTTTAGCTTAGTTGGGGTTTATAGGGGCATGTTGAGGTTCGGAGCACTCGAGCTTGTTTTGATCGTATCTCCCTCATCCAAACTCAGAATCAAGAACTGTTTCTTTTTATGTATTCCTTATTCTTCCAGGAACATTCTGTAAAATTTTCAAAATTTTTTGCAACCGGTCGGCTGGTTGGCAGCCGGTTCAGCCGGTTCATCGAGTCAGCCGGTGTAGAACACTAATTTTTGGTAATTGTTTTGCTCATATCTCCCTCTTCCGAACTTGGAATCATGCACCTTTTTTTTTAATGGATTCCTTACTCTACTAGGAACATTTTGTCAAATTTTCAGAATTTTTTTCCATTGGTTCGACCAGTTGGCATCCGGTTCGGCCGGTTCAGCTGATTCATTGAGTCAGCTGAGGTAAAACACTAATTCTAGTAATTTTGAGGCCCAAATCCTACATGGCTCAGGCCTGTAAGCTCCAGATCGGTTCTGGGAAATGTTGTGGGTCCATTTTCGGCCTTGGTTTGGGTTCCTTGCAGCCCACCACGAATCCATATGGATTCTTGGTGGTGAAGCAAGCTGAAAACTGAAGGAGTCACTACTACAAAAATAGAAAATTACGACGCTTTAATCCTTGGCGCTTTCATAAGGTATCATTATATTGGGATATACAATGGCGTTTTTCAAAAGGGTCATTTTTTATTGTAGTTTTTTTATTTCATGGCGCTTATTTAAAGTATCATTGTCTGATGTGGCCTTTATATAAGAATAATTAGTTATGTCATGACACTTTATAGTAGTGTCATAGCTTTAATCCTTGGCGCTTTCATAAAGTATCATTATATTGGGATATACAATGACGTTTTTTTAAAGGGGTCATTTTTTATAGTAGTTTTTTTATTTCATGGCACTTATTTAAAGTATCATTGTCTGATAAGTTCTTTAATTATAAGAATAACTAGTTATGTCATGACACTTTATAGAAGTGTCATAGTTGTGATATTTCATGGAGTGACATTAAATAATATATATATATATATATATATATATATATATATATATATATGTTCTGAATATATATTAATTAAAAGCTTTTCCCTTTCTAAGTACGAGTGCCCGCCAAACATTCCCTCCACCATTTCAGAACTGAAGAAACCCCGAAACCTATAGCTCTCACTAAGTCCACCACTAAAATGCCCTAATCCATTCCCCTTGCAAAGTCATTTCACTCCACATCAGTTGCCAAAATCCATTCCCCTTGCAAAGTCCACCACTAAAATGCCCTAATCCGTTGGAATGGCCATGTCTAACTTTCATGCATGGGAGGTTACCATTGTGAAAATCAACTACAGAGCATCATAGTTAAGGTAAATCTCTTTCTCAACTAATGTTATTTTCCTCATACTTGAATAGATTAGTTCAAATAAAGACAAATGGAAGGGTTTTCATTGTTCCAAATATATGGTATTATTGTTTCATAGATGGGGAAATTAATTTGGGAGGACAAAATCAGGGAAATGGTATCCCGAAAAAATACAGAGCATTTTGTTCTTATTGTTGTATAATAGTGTAAATAACTAAATGGTTGGTGTAAATAACATCTATAGAAGTAGTATGCCTGGTGCGTTGCAAGTTGTGGTAGGTTGTTGCAGCTTCTCCTTTCGGTTGTGGTGGGAAGTGCCACCCTATTTTTGCCTTGTGTAGTGATGAAGAGATGCAGCAACGAGCATGGTGATCTTGCCTTGTGTAGTGATGAAGAGATGCAGCAGCGAGCATGGTGATCTTGCCTTGTGTAGTGATGAAGAGATGCAGCAGTGAGCATGGTGATCTTGCCTTGTGTAGTGATGAAGAGATGCAGCAGCGAGCATGGTGATCGGGATGGAGGTTAGGGGAGGTGCAGCCTCTGCCGTCTGTAGGTAGGTATGGACGTGCCGTGTTCGTACACCAAGGAAAAGACAAGTGAGGCTGCAGTAGTTGAGAAAGCTGCTGGGGGATTTTTTAAATGGTATTGAGAGGGGAACAACTGGCAAAAATGACGTGTTTGGAAGAGACATGTTTTAAAAATTTCTCTGGTGGGCTTGGGTTTGATTCTTAGTTTGTTGGGCAGTCAAGGGTTGAGGCACCAGGTCCGAAATATATGGGCTTGGCTCGGTTGGAAACTGCAGGATGTAGACTTTCCACAATTTAAATTTTACTTTAAGATGTAGGAATTTGGACTGGGTTTGGTATTTATTTTGGATGTGGCTAGATTTGGGCCCATTCAGCTGAAGGTAACTATGGCTCAATGCAAGCCTGCGATCTGGCCCAGTTTGGTCCACCTCGTCTCTCCTACAGAATCATGAACGATGACTGATGAGTGGAGAGGCAAGACTAGCTTGTACAATCTGGACGTATCAATACCTTCATCCATATCAAGCTGTTGAACTATGGAAAATAAATCCATTAAGAAGTATCTCATATGACCATATGAAGTTATCACTTTACAGGGAAGGCAAGGAAAGGAAGGAACTCAAACATAACCTAAATTAAACCAGCCAAAGCAAAATCATAGCTGTGGCCTAACCAAAAAGATTATACCCTTAGCCAAACCAAAAAGGATTCTCAACTGATGGCAAGGGGGAGGTAAGAAACCTCCTCCTATCATAAACTAAACCTAGCCCAAGCAAAGCATATCCACTACTAAACCCAAGAGCATCAGTCCATGAATCTAACCTTCAACATGCCTACTCTTAAATTAATGTGCATACTCATTTACACTGTTAATGACTTCTCTGCCCTGGCACCTTTTTCCTGGAAGGTTAGTATAGAACTAGTACAAGTATTTGGTGGCTCTTCCCATCCATCAGCTTTCTATATGACTACAACAATAATCCAAGTGTCCATTAGGATGTACTTTCTGTTTTTTGTTTTTAAAATCAGAAACTTATTATACAAAACTAGAACATCTTGTCCAAAAAGTATAGATTTACCTTATGTCTTTAAAAGTCACTTTCAAAAATTTTAAAATTTGATATTGTAAAAATTTTTTGAACCTCAATTGTTTTAAACAATTTTTAAAGTCATTTCTTTTTCAGTGTAAGCCTCTTAGAGTTCTTGTATTTTTTATAAAAATTACTACTATTTTCTGATTTTAAAAGAAGAAAACCAGAAGCGTATCTGAATGGACACTAAATATCTTGTTTATTACTTGGAGGATTTTGCTGTCGTAGTTTACTTGGGCTTGTTTAGAACACCAGTCACCAATGACATAAAACTGTGCTTTCTAATAACAACAGGAGCTCACATTGGGGATTTTCTGGATATCAGACCTGATAAATGGAAGAGTACAATTGCTTTCTCATGTTATCTGTCTTAAGTTGGGATGTAATATTATGGGTCATTTTGCCAAGATAGGGGTCCTTTTGTAAATTAATCTTTTGATTTATTCTAAAAGCTGATATTTACCTCCATTAGGGCATGAATATGATTCTGATGTAGGTGATTTTTATTGTTGAACCTAGTATGATCATATTCAATTGTTACATAATACACTAGAGGTTTCATAAAGTTCATCTGAACAGCATATCAAGGTTTGGGTGCTTTCACATGGATATGGTTTCATCTTTCTTTCTTTGCCCTTTTTTCTAATTTTTTTAATTCTTTCTTTATTTGTTTGTGGGTTGGTTTGGGGTGCCCATCTTCTCTTGTTTTTGTTACATGCCAATCACCTAATGCATTCTTCTTATGATATAAGTGCAGGCAACCTTAGCTTTGTATGCAGCAAAGCAAACTTCAGGAATTGTTGTTAATATTGGTTTCCACTGCACATCTATTGTTCCAAGTAAGATATTCCGGTCTTTGTCCTATACTTATCATAATTGTAAAATTGATATGAAAAACCTTGTTGCAGCATGCTGGAATAGTGGGCCTCAAGCTCCAACAAATTTGTTTTGAGTCTGTCAATTTCTCAAATTCATACTTAATGCTTGATGGGGCCCTTCCACTGTGGTCTCCTGGTTAATACTGGGAACTGAACCTCAGACCTCTCCTCCTCTCTGGATAGCTCCCTTTGTCATCAATTATGTGATATTTTTTTGCGCCTCTTGATTTGTTTTTGTTGATGTCATCTAATTATTCTCTCACCCCCTGTTGCATGGGCTATGCATGTAGTATTTGCTTGGCTGACTGCGCTTTCTTAGGTTCTCTATCACCTATCATCAATTCTTTGCTTTCCATTTCAAGAGTTTGGTTCCTCCTATTATCATTGGTCAACCTGTTATAAGCACCATGATGTTCTTTTCTAGCTTACTGGCATTTTTTCTACATTCGGAACTGAGTTAACCTTTCATTCTTCTCATCTCTCTCCTACTTGTGCTGCTCTCTTCCGCACTGCCATGATGTTTTCTGGTTCCCTCTCCTTGGCTTCATTGTCATCAGTATTGTTGCCCGATGCTTTACGGGCCCTTGCCTTGATCAAGGGCAGCTAAGTGGGTGCAAACTAAGATCACGCTCACCAAAATTGTCTCATCAAGCTTTATTTATCCTAGCTGCATCTCATGGAACAATGCCAAATTCTCTGATTTCTTGCCTCAGTTGTAAAATGTATCTTTTGATGTTGCAGTGAATATGCATTAAATTCTGTGTACATAATAGGAAGTGAACAAAAAATTTTCCTTTTTGTCAAAACAAACTAATCAACCCAATCACATCCAATAAGCAAGTAATTGTAACTTACGGTATCCAGATATCCCCACGTCTAGTTCTGGAACCGCCTCTCAGGTCCCAAATAGCAAAGGACCCATCTCTTGAACCAGAGACAACAAGATCTATTGATGAATGAAAAGTGAAATTATAAGCATCTTTCAAGTATAAATAGAAAAAAAAGAGATGTAGGTGAAAACATAAATATACCAGGATTACTTGGATGAGGGCACAGAGATTTCACACTTCCTGTGTGCCCCATCAACATTCCAATACATTTCTTTTCCTATGCATCCCAAACCTTTATCTGTAAAATTTAAACAAGAACAGATGAAAATTCTGTTGACTCAGAATTCTCATTGAATATAACCAGAATCATAACTTGTTTTAAAATGAATCCTTTTTCATTTATTTTCTGAAGTGACTTTACTTTTCTTATGGTGATGAATCCCTACTGAACTCTTTTCTTATTATCCACTGAGGATTTTTTGTGGGTTGCTTTAAATTTTTATCAACCAATAAAGCAATGTCATTAATGCATTCATGAAGCAACTGACATGGTCATGGAAGTATGTTATTGAGATGTAACAAGCTAAGATGGTCAGAAGCACAGAACTAAACCAGAAAAATTCATGTTATATATGTTTTACACTTCACAGGATCAAATATTGTTCCAAATCCATACTGATGATACTTGTCGAAGTTTCAAAATTCCACAGTGCACTGAATCCACATCACAGAACCATAGTTAATCACCAAATTAGGTCCCCAACACTACACAGTAGGGCATTTAGGTTGAAAATTGATTAAAAGAACATCCTCATTCAAAACTTTAAAAAAAAAAATGATTTTGATCATCCAAAGGTGGGCATTTGTAAACACTTCAGGAGCTAAACATTGCATGCATATTCAAAAGAAATGTGATAGAGAAAACACATCATGACATATTTAGTGAAATATTTAGTCTTCCATAGTTGATTATGTAATGATAATATCTTGAAGAATTATCTATTACCGATATGCACTATGTTAGTGAAGAATGTTTGAAGACCGAGAGATTAAACTGTTACTTGGAGAGCTTTAATATTTCTTTTATTCTATGTTTTGTTGGCAATTATATATCACTAATCTTACCCTCTTAGGACTTTAGAATTGAATCCGGCATCCTTCATTAATACACATCAAATACTTTTTAATTTTATTTGTACACACAATTGTAGACTTGAATAAATTATAGGTTTTAAAAGGCTTGAACATGTAAAATCGTATTTAATACGTATTTGGCAGTATGAGAAGTGAAAAAAAATAAGAAGTGAAAAAAAATGAATATTAGCCTAATTTAAAAATTTACACTTATTACTTTTTAGAGAAAAAAAAAACTTTAATGTAGTGTAACTATATATACTTTGTATACATAACGAATCAAAACTAAGGTATAGGATCATAGGTATTATTATTAGATGGTATAACTTGTTGGAAAAATCAAAGGGTGGAATTGTTGGATGCTGAAGACCTAGCCTGTAACCTTTTTTTCACTATATGGTACAACCTAGCCAAGATGATTACAATATTGTTAAGCCACCTTAATTTAGACCAGGCTTTTCTATCTCATTCATTTAAGTTCTACCCATCTTGCAGTCATTTTTCAAAAAATAAGGACTTGACCCGAGTTAGACAGTGTGGTTCACGGTTCACCCACCATTAGGTCATCACCAAAAGTCAGAATCTCAAATGAAAAGAGGCACAAGGAAGAATCTTCTTAGCTTTCTCACCATGCATACATTTTATTTTATAGGAGTATTAATTACCATTTTAAAAAAAATTAATTACTAAAATAGTTTGATTTTAATAATTTTATAAATTTTTAAAAATATCTAACCATTGTTGCATGTGTGAAAATTTTTTTTCCTTATTTATATGTCTTTTTTTCTTAGTTTATTTTCTTATTTTAATTTATTTCTTATTTATTTGTTAATATCTACTAATGGATTTATGTTATTTATTATTTGTTTTGCATATACATATTTTAAGGGACAGTGAGCTACATTGGACTGTGAGAGGTGTGTGATGCAAGACTTGAGTCAAAGACAGACTAAGGAAGGTACATTATTTTTCCTTATACAAACCAACATATTTTAATTATAATGCCAGTTTTACTTTGGGTGGTTAGAAGAATATAATGGAGGCGTTATTTTAAATTTTGTTTAAATCTTATTGAGTACCTGAATTCTACAAGTTATTCCCCAGCTTAGTTTGATACTAAGGCCCAAATTTTGACCCAAGGCTATGACATAGACTGGTGTGACTTGATTCGCAAATCATGGCCATACGTATGCTTTCTTAAAATAATCTTGTTTAATGGTTAATGGATAACATGAAATATACCAATAATTATGGAACATCTTTAGGTGTTTTATAATTATTAGATTATTCAATAAGTAATTGCGTTTTACTTTTAATCACACATGCATGCATGAAACCTTAGAGTTCCCATTCAACTATCATTGTAAGATAAAAAGTTTCTCTTATTACATACTAAAGACATTTAAGTTGTCAAAGGTGAAAAAGGTTTTATCCAAGCCACTTTCAAGTTGACAACTTTTAAATTGTCTAGAATGTGATAAAGATATTTTTTTTGCAATGATGCTTGAATTGTCCGATTGGACAGTGTAGGAAAACATAATATCTATGAAGTTGATTGCTTGTGCTTAATTCACTTTTTAGAAATTTTGGTAGTCTTTAATTTCCTCTTGTTCTCTGGGTGCATATTTGAATAAGGTCACACATTATACCTTGTTCATTTTGTGTACTTGGAGAACTATGGGGAAATGCTGCCAAAATTTCTTCAAAATGAAATTGAGTATATTGGCAGTTAACACATAGGGATTATGTATTCCTACATGGGATAGGAACTACTACCCGATTTTGGATGTTGGACATGTTAAAAGGCATAAAAACATGCATCAAAAGGTTCTATTGTCATATTGTTAATCATTTTTTTTTAGGATGGGGTTCAAAATTTTTATTGCATCTGAATCCTAATTGTTTGTCCATAGATAATTAAAAAGAAATTTTTGATGTCACAAATGAGAAACTGAAAGTTTTGAGTGTTTTCTAAAGGTAACGTTTCTAAGTCTTTTCCATTTCCATTGTTTGCTTATGTTTGCTATATAGGAATTGAGTTCACCTATTATAGGCAAATGAATCGTTCCTGGATGTCAAAAGATAGAAGATCAAAAGACTATGAGGATGGGGTTGAAAATTTTATTTCATTTGCAATTCAAAATTCTGCACATCAAAACTCCATCAAATGCCCATGTCTACAGTGTGGAAATTTGATATTCAATACTCCTCAAAAGATTAGAGAACACCTATTCTTTTATGGAATTGACCAAAGTTACCATACTTGGTTTTGGCATGGGGAGGCAGCTCTAAGTAGTGGACCCCCAACTACAAGGGCTGAATGTTTTGATAGAATTCATATTGGCAATGTGGATCATACAGTAGAAATGGTTGAAGCTGCACAAGATGATTGTAAGGCTAATCCAAAATTATTTGAAAGGTTGCTGGAAGATGCTGAAAAACCTTTGTATCCCAATTGCAAAAACTTCACCAAATTATCTGCTTTAGTTAAATTATACAATCTGAAAGGAAGATATGGGTGGTCTGATAAAAGCTTCTCTAAGCTATTAAGCTTACTTGGTGATATGTTGCCTATCAACAATGAGTTGCCATTGTCTATGTATGAAGCAAAAAAAACATTGAATGCATTGGGAATGGAATATGAAAAAATACATGCATGTCCCAATGATTGCATACTTTTTAGGAATGAGTTAAAAGATGCATCTTCATGTCCTACATGTGGAGCTTCAAGGTGGAAGGTGAATAGAAGAGGAACCAAAAAGAGTAAAGGAGTTCCTGCTAAAGTGATGTGGTATTTTCCACCTATCCCACGATTTAAAAGAATGTTTCAGTCCTCAAAAATCGCAAAAGACCTCATATGGCATGAACAAGGTGGAGAATTTGATGGAAAAATGCGTCATCCATCCGACTCGCCATCATGGAAGGTAATTGACCATAGATGGCCTGATTTTTCTGCAGAACCTAGAAACCTTAGACTTGCCATTTCAGCAGATGGCATAAATCCCCATAGTTCCTTGAGCAGCAGGTATAGTTGTTGGCTAGTTGTCATGATCACTTATAATCTTCCACCGTGGTTGTGCATGAAGAGAAAATTTATGATGTTATCTTTGTTAATATCGGGTCCACAACAACCTGGCAATGACATAGATATCTATTTAGCACCATTGATTGAGGACCTTAAAACCTTGTGGGAGACAGGGGTTGAAGCTTATGATGCATATCAAAGAGAGGTCTTTACATTGAGGGCTGTTCTATTATGGACAATAAATGACTTTCCTGCATATGGAAACTTATCTGGTTGCACAGTCAAAGGATATTTTGCTTGTCCAATATGTGGATCGGAAACCTATTCACATAGGTTGAAGCATGGGAGAAAGAACTCATTTACAGGCCACAGACGTTTTCTTCCATGCAATCATCCTTTTAGAAAACATAAAAAGGCATTCAATGGTGAGCAGGAGTTTCGATCACCTCCACAACCATTAAGTGGAGAGGAAATACTATTGAAAATGAATGCCATTTGTAATTCATGGGGGAAAAAAAGGGGAAGACATGATAAATCCAATGTGACTTATGCCAATTGTTGGAAGAAAAAGTCCATATTCTTCGAACTTGAGTATTGGAGATATTTGCATGTTCATCATAATTTGGATGTAATGCACATTGAGAAAAATGTTTGTGAAAGCATCATTGGTACATTACTTAACATCCCAGGAAAGACAAAAGATGGACTCAACTCTCGCCTAGACCTTATGGACATGGGCTTAAGGTGTGAACTGGCACCAAGGTTTGAATCGAATCGAACTTACCTTCCGCCTGCATGTTATACATTGTCTAGAAAGGAGAAGAAAGTATTTTGTCAAACTTTAGCTGAGTTAAAGGTTCCCGAAGGGTATTGCTCAAACTTTAGAAATCTTGTGTCAATGGAAGATTTGAAGCTTTATGGCCTGAAGTCCCATGATTATCATACACTGATGCAACAATTGTTACCAGTGGCATTGCGATCACTTTTGCCAAAGCATGTACGACATGCTATTGCTAGATTGAGCCTTTTTTTCAATGCTTTATGTAAGAAGGTGGTTGATGTGTCTACATTGGATAAGTTACAAAATGAACTTGTTGTGACATTGTGCTTGCTTGAAAAGTACTTTCCGCCATCCTTCTTTGATATCATGATTCATTTAACGGTTCATCTTGTTAGAGAGGTGAGACTTTGTGGACCGGTTTATTTTAGATGGATGTACCCATTTGAAAGGTTCATGAAAGTATTAAAGGGTTATGTGCGAAACCGTAACCACCCTGAAGGTTGCATTGTTGAATGCTACATTGCAGAGGAAGCTATTGAATTTTGTACAGAGTACTTATCAAATGTGGATGCAATTGGAGTTCCTAGTAGCACTAATGTTGACCATAAAGTTGGGGCGCCTATTCCTGGAGGTCATATCACCGAAGTTGATTGTACTTTGTTGTTGCAAGCACATCATTATGTGTTGGAAAATACAACTATCATCCAACCTTATATCGAGTAAGGGTCAACTATTTTGATTTTGTGTAGATTACTTAAACTAATTTTGGAAACTTATTGTTACTTTCTTATAGATATCTTATAGAGAACACATGAAATGGTTGAAATTGAACAATCCTCGTCAATCTAAGAGACAAAAGTGGCTACAAGAAGAACACATGCGAACATTCACTCATTGGTTGCGAAAAAAGGTATTGAATTTATTCTAAAAATTGCACCATTCTTAGCACTAATCATAAAAAATATTAATAACTATGGTCCATTCAAACAGGTAGAAGTTGCCATTGCTGACAAAGAACCTATATCTGAAACCTTAAGATGGATGGCACATGGTCCTACCCACTACGTGGCCAAGTATCATGGCTATGTTATAAATGGGTGTCAGTACAATACAAAAGACCGTGATGAGTTACGAGTTACCCAGAATAGTGGAGTTAGCATTGTAGCAACAACAATGCAAATTTCTAGTGCCAAGGATAAGAATCCAGTATTTGGTGAGCTATGTTTCTATGGTATTATTACTGAGATATGGGATCTTGATTATACCATGTTTAGGATTCCAGTTTTCAAATGCAATTGGGGTGTTTAATAAGAGCGGCGTCAAAGTTGATGAGTTTGGGCTGACATTAGTTGACTTCACTAAGATGGCTCATAAATCAGATCCATTCATTTTAGCCTCCCAAGCCAAGCAAGTATTCTATGTACAAGACCAACTTGATCCAAGATGGTCAGTTGTTTTGTCAACTCCTGAAAGGGACTTCTCATTTTCAGCAAAGGATTCTGATGACTTCATGGATAATTCTATTGAACACCATCCTCTCATTACCACCTTGGCACAAGTTGAATCATTTGATACAATGGATGACTCTGATGTCATTTGCATTCGAGGAGACTGTGAGGGATTCTGGATTGATAACAAATCTTCTATGTAACTAAATTTATGACCTTGTTGTTTTGTTGTGAAGGTTGTAACTATCCCATTAACTTGTTAATATTGAAATTCTGCATTTCAGTAAATAGTTTATTTATTTTCTAAGTGGATTAAATTCATCATGTCTCTAAATTTATTGATTCCCTATTTCATGATTATTATTATACACATATCTCAGAGTGATCTAAAGGGTAATACAAGGATATCAATTTGTCTCAGCTCAAAGCTTATGATTTCTAGTTCCATGAAAAAAAGTTTGGTGAGGATCTTCTAGTAAGTTTTTATTATTATTATTTTTAAATATTTCATGACAACATGTGAATATTGTTATCTAGCATGTAAAATGTTCCTAGTATGTTCATGTTACTAATGTGAGTTCATGTTATAAAAAATTCAATTTTACTTGCAATTAATGGGTATACTTATCATTTCTCATTGATGTGTTATAGGCATGGATTCAAAGGAAGAGAAAACCCTTTCACAAAAAAAATATAGAGGGACAACAAGGAAATCCATGATTATAAGGAATAGGAATAGAGGGATAAAGTTGGTCATAAAGTACAATGCTGATGGTATCTATGTAGGAGAATCTTCTGTGCACCTAACAAGCTACTTAGGTGTATTGGCACGTACGATGGTACCAATCAGATATAACACATGGCGAGATGTCCCTCAACAATTGAAGGATAAGTTGTGGGACTCTATTGAGGTTACTTTTTTTTTTAACATAAATAAGTTTTCTACAATCTCTATATTTCTTTCAAATTTTGAGAAACTAATGACTTTATAATTTGTAGATTGCTTTTACATTAGACAAGAAAAGCAGAAGGAATTGTATGCTTACAGTGGGAAAATGTTTTCGATCTTTTAAGAACACGTTGACTGTGAAACATATTCTTCCTTTCAAAGATGAGCCAAAGCTTCTTAAGAAACCACCAGCTGAATATCATTTTATCGATGATGAAGATTGGAATATTTTTGTGAAAAATAGGTTGTCTGAAAAATTCCAGGTACAAATACAATTAACATTAAACATACTACATGCATCCACATATATATACTAAGCATCCATTTTAATTTGTAGGAATATAGGGAAGCACAAAAACAGAGAAGAAAGAAGCATATATATAATCATCATCTAAGTAGAAAAGGGTATGCTGGACTTGAAGAAGAGATGGTAAGTTTTTGTTAGTTCTTATTGTGGTTTAATTTTATATGATTGTATAAGTAATGAAGGAATATTTTATATGGGTTTCTTAATTGTTTCTTTTCTAACAAAAAAATAGAAATAAAACCACATGTGTCATCTAATAACTATCTTTAATTTTCCATTCCTATTAGATGATTGAAGCTGGCTCCACAGAAAGCATTGATAGGAGTTTACTTTGGAAGAGGGCAATGCAAAAAAAAGATGGCAGCTATGATGATGTGGTCCTACCGGTAGTGGAAAAAATAGTAAGTAGACATTTTGTACCCAAAAATCACATCTTTAAACACCTTATTTGGTTTTACCTATTTGAAAGTTAACTTCATAACTTCTTTTTGTTTTAGGATGAATTGATGAAAGAGTCTCAAGAGAGTGGCATAAGCTATAGTGGGAGCAATGACATACTTTCTCAAGCACTAGGTACTCCTGAGTATACTGGTCGGGTTCGAGCTAAAGGGAAGCACTACACGCCTGGACGCTATTTCAATAGTATGTCAGAACGTGTTGTGAGGGATATTTTAAAAGCAACTCAAGAACGTCAAGCTAAGTTTGAGGCTGATGTGTTAGCGAGACTATCTCAGATAGGAGTTGCTACACCACAATCCGATGTGAGTAGTTCCAACATGAAATCAAAACTGTTGCTTCTACCAGAAGTAGTGGAGAAACCAATTCGTAAAGTTGAGGAGGAGACCTTACCTGTGAAAATAGAACCACACATGAAGGTGTGTTATTTTTAGTTTACATTTCCTAGTTTAATGACGTAATTGTCACAAATTCCTAGATAATTTTCATAAATAATTTCTTCCAATTGCTTTTATTTTTGTTAGATTGATACTTACATTTTAGGTAGATTCTATTACAGTATAATTACTACTAGTAATATTCTATTCCACTACAACTATTACTTGTAAAATATGTAACTTTATGTCTTAAATATAGCCCTAACATAGTCAATGCACTTTAAACTTCATTTATTGATTATTTATTGATATTGAAATTAACAATTTAATTTACTTTTGAAGGCAAGAAAATGTGAGTTGGCAGTAGGGACCAGAGAAAATACAGTGGCTGGTGGAACAATTGTAATGGATTGTGGTCCCAACTACCTAGTTGTTTTGGATGCTCCCTATGAGTCAAATACACCGCTTCCTATTCCCATTCATGGACAAGCTACAACAGTTGGAGCGGCAGTGGGCTACCAAGTTTTATGGCCAACCCATTTAGTCAATTTGAGTACTAAATTCATTAGGGTGTGTTATTTTCATTTGCAATACTTTATAAAGATATGTATATCATTTGAAAACATGGTGCTTTCTTTTATAGGGATCTCAAAAAGGGAAAAGACAAAAAACAACAGAAAATGACTTGAAAATTGGTGAAAACCCTCAAGATATCAACAATTTTGATGCATTAGTAGGTCTCATGCTAAATGAGGGGAAAGCACAAGGTGTGGAGGTCCCAAATGATGTATTTGGCGAGAGTTTTAAGACCTTCCTTATGAAAGAAGACATGGATATGATAATTTCATTTAAGGAAGTGTCGGCTAATCGTGTCATATATTATATATGGTAAATAATTTTATAACTTGCTAATGTGTGTTAATTTATATATATATATATATAATTTCTTATCAAGGTATGTGGAATTTAAACAGGCACCTACAGAAAAAGCTAAGTGATGCAAGGCTCACCGAACGATTTGCTTTTATCAATCCAGCTTTAGTCTCTAAAGCTGGAATGGGTGAGACAACAAAGGAAAATAGGTCAAGGTTGATTGCAAATCGTTTAATGCATGCAAAGTGTGCTGACTACATTTTTATTCCATATAACCCTAAGTAAGTTATGAAAAATATTAAGTTTTTTTTAAATGTTAAATAGCTTAATCAATGCTAATTAGTAAATAATATCTAATGTACTATTGTAGTTTCCACTGGGTCTTGGTGGCATTGGATATGAGGACAATGACTGCGTACTACCTTGATCCGATTCAAAAGCAACCATGTGATGATCTTAAGGAAATTGTTAACATGTAAGTGTCTTCATTTCCATACTTGAATATAGTGCATAGTATCTAAAATGTTAATTTTCTTTTCCATGTAGGGCACTACGAATTCATCCACCAGAGAACAAAGATCATCAAAGAGGGAGCCGACATGGGTAAAAGTAGTGGTAAGTTACTTGGTTAGAGTAAGATATATCATATGACCACTTATATCAACCCTAAAATTTGAATATGGTTTTATGTTTTGTCACTTAGATAATAATGACATAAAACATCATGGTATTAATGTTTTTATGGTACCATAATTCATATGTGTGCCTATAGTGCCCAAGACAACTAGGAAGTGTGGAGTGTGGTTATTATGTGATGAGATACATGAAAGATATAATTGTTGATCCAAGCCTCCTATCCACAAAGGTATGTACTCATTAATAAATTTTATTAGTTTCTATACTTTAGTAATTTTTTGTTAACTTAACTAATCATCATGTATGTACAATTAATTATTAGTTTAAAGGAAAAAAATCGTATAGTGAAGTTGAGCTTAATGAAGTACGATCTGAGTGGGTTATGTTGGCAACTCAATTGATTCTTACCCATGCTTGAAGGTATAAATTAACATCTATAATGCTTGATTTTCATTATTAATGAAGTCTTGAATGGACTAATTTTTTAAATTTACCATCTTATGTATGCAGATGCCCTCATTTCAGTCCAGTAAGAGTTGTAGATCACATTTTGACGATTCTCAGAAGTTCTCATCTCATGATAAGTAATTTTTTCCTCCATAGTGATAGAATATAATAGTTTTATACATAAACTATTTCAATATAACAAATCAAATTATTACATCATCACCAATGTTGTTACATGGAGAAGTTATTTTTGTTATTGTTGTATGGAGAAGAAGCATATAATTTGTGAACTCAATAAATCAAATTATTATATCATGATCATCAATGTTGTCATTATTATTGTTGTTGTTGCATAGAGAAGTTGTTATTGTTATATGTTTGGACTAAACAAATCAAATTATTACTAATATAATTATCACCATCGATCATCAATGTTATTGTTATTGTTATTGTTGTTGTTGTTATTACATGGAGAAATTGTTATTGTTGTATGGAGAAATTGTTATTGTTGTATGGAGAAGTTATTGTTGTTGGAAAGGTTGTTGTTGCATCAACAGGTTGTTGTTGTTGGATGGAGGGATGGTAGAGAGCTTTTTTTGTGTAGGGTTAATTATTATATTTGGGTTATAATTTTGGAATTGAAAATAAAGGCAAGTTTTAGAATGGTTGTTATTATGACATTTAACCAATGATTTGTAGGTTTCTATTGCCTTGGTTATGCTCTTTTAATTTTTAGTTTAATACTCTTTTTTTCCTTATGGAATGTTATTAGTTAACTAAATTTGGTAATATAGGAAAGTTGTAAGAAGAAATTAAGTCATTTGCAAATGGTTAATATTAAATGTCTTATATTACTAGATATGATGATTTATGATTGAAACTAATTATAAACCATACCTATTGGTATATTCATATATTTATTTATGAGAAATGAGTTTGATATGTTAGACATAGATAAGAAAATATTATATTACATTCCATATTGTAGAATTTATACCATTGAAAGCCTAACTTGTTTCCTCTAACTTAATAATGAACTAAAAAAGTATTTTAATATTTTATAAACAAGTATCAAATTAAACAATTTTTCATCTTCATTGAAGCATAACATCTCATTAAATACCAAGTTATTCTCATTTGCACTTCTTTCATGGACCATTTATAGATTTAGATTTAACTTTCATTGCATGTATATTAACTAAACATAATTTGTTTCTTCTATTAATTTTTTTTAAATGTATACAGGTAAAAGATTTCAAGTTCAGGAGTGGATATGCAACCAACAAAAATACTTTTGGCTATAAATACTTTTGGCTTCTTCTTGTAATATTATTTTTGATAAGGAATTTGGAGACCTTGTTTTTTGGTACATGTCTTATATTACTTGTTTTATATATGTTGAAGTTGGAAAATATGCTTGTAAATATTTTGATACATTTACATATTTGCGTATTAATTAACTATGTAGACATTAGTTCTTTATCATTATATTATTCCCAAATTTATTCAATTTCTTTTGGAAGATGTAATATTGAAGTTATTGTTTGGTACTTTATAAATAATCATGCAGCCAAAATTACATATAACAGGCCATACAAAAATATATCATTTCAACAGGAGGATTTTCAATATTATTATCCACATAAGATGACACTTTTTTTAGTGTCGAAATAGACAAATGATATTTTGGCCATTCCTTGGCGCTAGTGTAAGTGTTAACATAGGTAGATCAATAATGACGTTTTTAACGTGTTAATATAAACCAATCAACAATGACGCTGTCTAGAAGCGACATGGTAAGTGTTAACATAGGTAGATCAATAATGACGTTTTTAACGTGTTAATATAAACCAATCAACAATGACGCTGTCTAGAAGCGACATGGTTGCCTGCACCCATTCCTTGACAGAGGCGGAAAGGACGCTTTCGAGAAGCGTCATCGTATACATTTATTGACGCCTAAAAAGCGTCATTATTACCCTTTTTTCTTATAGTGAGTGAGCTGGCCTTGTAAGTTTAAGAGGAGTAACGAGGGGTGTGGTTCCCATGTTGATGAAGGGGATTTCGGTGCTGATGAAGGGGATTTTGGTGCTGAAGGGGAAGGAACCCAGGAGGCTCAAATGCTGAGAGGGGTATGAGTATAAAAGGTGAGAGGATAGGAGAGCAAAGGACCTTTTGGCATTTTTGAGAGAGGGGATATTTTGTTGGTGAGAAGAACAGAGGGTGGGGAGCATCTTCTGAGTTGAGAGCGTGGAGGAAAGCTACAGCGTCTCGGTTTCTGGAAGTCATCATCAGCGTACATGGATCATATTTGGCGGAGATTCTGAGGTAAGTATGCTGAATTTTTTTTACCTACAGGTCATCTTCATCGTCTTCGTATGCTTTTTCTTCTTTCTCATCCTCTTTTATTTCCTTTGATGTGAAGATTGTATTGCTTGGGTGTGGATAATAAAGGCCACACATGTTTGTTGTTGATTGGTTATGAATGGTTGAGGATTACTGTTGAGGATGATTGTTTTCTTGATGTGTTAGAATCACGTTTAGGCTCAAGTTTAATTCATTCATCGTTTTCAATTTTGCACCATGGTTGGTTGACTCTGTTAGTCACGAGGAACATCTGACCTTGCTTTGTTTGGTTCTCACTCATCCGGGCTCGGAATTGAGAACCGTTTTTTTTTGTTTGCTTCCTTAATCACTTAGGAACTTTCTGACCAAATTTGGGATTTTTTTTACCAACCGGCTGAACCGGTTGGGAACCGGTTCAACCGGTTGGGAACCGGTTCAACCGGTTCAGCACCATAGCTGGCTGCCTCTGTCAGCCATGAAGAACACCTGCCTTTCTTTGTCCGGTTCTCACTCATCCGGCCTCGGAATTGAGAACCATCTCTTTTTTTTGCCTCCTTAATCACTTAGGAACTTTCTGACTGAATTTGAGATTTTTTACCAACCAGCTGAACCGGTTTGGAACCGGTTCAACCGGTTCAGCACCATAGCTGGCTGCCTCTGTCAGCCATGAAGAACACTTGCCTTTCTTTGTCTGGTTCTCACTCATTCGGGCTCGGAATTGAGAACCATTTCTTTTTTTTGCTTCCTTAATCACTTAGGAACTTTCTGACTGAATTTGGGATTTTTTTTACCAACCGGCTGAACCGGTTGAGAACCGGTTCAACCGGTTCAGCACCATAGCTGGCTGCCTCTGTCAGCCATGAAGAACACCTGCCTTTCTTTGTCTGGTTCTCACTCATCCGGGCTTGGAATTGAGAACCGTCTCTTTTTTTTTGCCTCCTTAATCACTTAGGAACTTTCTGACCGAATTTGGGATTTTTTACCAACCGGATGAACTGGTTTGGAACCGGTTCAGCACCATAGCTGGCAGCCTCTGTCAGCCATGAGGAACACTTGCCTTTCTTTGTCTGGTTCTCACTCATCCGGGCTCGGAATTGAGAACCGTTTCTTTTGTTTGCTTCCATAATCACTTAGAAACTTTATGACCAAATTTGGGATTTTTTACCAACTGGATGAACCAGTTTGGAACCGGTTCAGCACCATAGCTGGCAGCCTCTGTCAGCCATGAGGAACACTTGCCTTTCTTTGTCTGGTTCTCACTCATCCGGGCTCGGAATTGAGAACCGTTTCTTTTGTTTGCTTCCTTAATCACTTAGGAACTTTCTGACCAAATTTGGGATTTTTTACCAACTGGATGAACCAGTTTGGAACCGGTTCAACCGGTTCAGCACCATAGCTGGCAGCCTCTGTCAGCCATGAGGAACACTTGCCTTTCTTTGTTTGGTTCTCACTCATCCGGGCTCGGAATTGAGAACTGTTTCTTTTGTTTGCTTCCTTAATCACTTAGGAACTTTCTGACGGAATTTGGGATTTTTTATCAACCGGATGAACTGGTTGGGAACCGGTTCAACCAGTTCAGCACCATAGCTGGCTGCCTCTGTCAGCCATGAGGAACACCTGCCTTTCTTTGTCTGGTTCTCACTCATCCGGGCTCGGGATTGAGTGTCGTTTCTTTTGTTTGAATCCTCACTCATTTAGGAGTTTTCTAAAAAAATTTGGGAATTCTTCTCAATAGGTTGCACCAGTTGAGAACCAGTTCAACCTGTTTTGCTGGAGGACTTTAGGTAGCCCTCGATTTTGGCCTTTTTCGAGCCCTTATCCATGGGGGCTCAAACCCATTTGCTATAAGGCACTTGTGAGCCATCTTGAAGGTTTAAGTCAGTGTTTGATTTCAGTTAGTATGGGCAATTTTGAAGTTATGGGTGGTGTGGTCTAGATGAGTCTAGTTCGATTTGTATGACATTTGGGGAGTCCCTTACCTCATTTCAACCAGCTATCTTCCTTTTTGGCACAAGCTTTGATGCTTGATTTTGAATACATGTTGCGTGACTGACTCACCCTCTGCTGCAACGCTTGGTTAGGGACCATAGGTACGCATCGTTGGCTTTGGTTGTTGAATTCATATGCATGCATGGTGCTTAATCTTGAATGTTTGTTATGTGTTTATCTGTGTTTGGCTGACCTTTTATGCAGCGCTTGGCTAAGGACCACAGGTACGCACCCATTGTTTTGTTTGGTTGAATTCATATGCATGCCAAATACCAATTAGGATTGTGTGATTCATGACATCTATTTAGCCTAGGGTTTCATTTGACCTTTGACCCATATGCTCCCACATACCCAATTCATTAGTAGAGACCGAGTTTCGGGCCTAGAGGGGTGCTACCTCGCATGAGGTACCTTCCCAACGGGTAATCTGATCCCCGGACCCAGAATCTAGTTTTCGTAGACCGCTTTTTTCCATACTGGGGTCATTAGGGGTTTTTGTTCTTACTTAATTTTCCCCATTTTCAAAACAAAAATAAAAAGTAAGTGGCGACTCCAAACAACATCGTTCCTCACCGGGGACGGGTTTTTCAAAACTGGAAAACACCAACTTTTTCATTTCTTTCTTTTCTTTTAAAAGCGAGTTGCATCGGTCCGGTGGATCGGGTGAGGGTCCACAATATGTTTACCCAATAAGTTATCTGATTCCACCTTAAATTTAATTAGATTATCCAAGGCATCAGATTTCCTATCTACATATCCAAACTTATAATTTATCAATAAAATGATCAAATACCCATACTTTCCATGCATAAACTCAAAAAGGTTCATACACGCTAGTATGTACTATCTCTAAACATTCCTTGGTTTCATGTTCTTTTAGAAATAAAGAGGCCTTCTAGTCATCTTACCATCTATACAAGATTCGCAAACTAAAAGATCCTTTATAATAAAAGTGTCCAAACTTGATCAGTCTTTGGATCCTGTTTAGATTAATATGAGCTAGCCATTAGAAGCTAAATGTTTGATTAGTGCTAGGTTCTTTCTTTTAATGAGATCTTAGTACTCTTATTACTTGGCAAAGTGATAATGGAGTCTCACATAAAATAGGTAATACATCCCACTAACTTACACAACTAACCTTCCAACTAAAGCTAAGGTAAGTACAATCTCATCATGTGACCTTCTCACTTGTTGATAATGGGCTTGGAATCTATCCACCACAATTGGTGAAATCCACCACTATGTATTTAACAATGAGAACATATTGAGTACTTGCCTATCCTTAGGCACTCCAAGAATTCATTTTCTAGTGTCCTAAATGGTCACAAAGGAATTACTACCCATGAATTTATTCTCTCATTCCTTTTCTTATACTTTCTTTATTTGGTGTTATTCTTCTTCTTCTTGGTAGAAGAGCTTAAAGAACCTTGACTTCTATATGAACTCTCGTCCACTCTTTGAGAATCTTCTTATCCATCCCAAAGAAATCGGGTAAGATCTCTAAAATAACATGATTCCTAGTGTTCAAATAGTCCTAAGGGCAACTTGTCTAGTTGACTTACCCTTATCACCAAATAACCCTTGCAACTTTAAAGAGAATATCATAGACCATGGCAATAGACATGTATTGTTTTTGCAACATATTATCTAAAGACCCAAGTATGAGATACTTAGTCTTTTGATCAGTCTTATGCCACCTTTGATATGCTTCTCTTACTTTATGATAGGTTTGTTCAAAAGAAATAACAAACTCAACCTAAATTAGTTTCTATGCAATTAATACTATATCCAGATTATTTTCAATCTATAATTAGGTCCAATTTAAACAAGAGATAAGAGTTGACAAGTTAAAGACATGATATCCATAATAAATATAATAATTCCATGCATTAAAAAAAGGAACTAAGCATTCAAGACAAGTTGGCAATTAATTTAGCAAAAATGTAGTGCCCTCAAACTACATGTCCTTTTGCAATGTATCCTAGTATCATAAGAATCAAGCCTACTTTAGTCAAGTCATGACTCTTATTACTAGGGTAGTGACCCTCTCTAATTGATCAACTTGCCTTAAACTTTAAAAGTTATCCTAAGGCATTGATCAACATATCTTTATGTTTAGCCCTTAACCCATGTAAGTGGGACCACTTTAGGTGATTCTACCACTTCATGTCTAAGTTAAGTGTGTAACCAAGATCCTTGACATCAATGTTACCAAGTGAAGAGTTCCATCTTTAGGATTGGCCACTTCCACTATAAACATATATAGACTTGTCCATAAAGGATAGTCCATATCCCTTGATTCCTTGGGCCACCCCATCTTTAGGATGGTGATGCACCTAAAATCAAGATGGGCTCGATCTTGGAGGTTATGGGCTTGCCTATGGCCCTCTCCCGCATAATCTTTTGAAATTAGAGCTTTTAAAACATTAGTAATTACCTTGATGAATAAATTATCCTCTTTGAGAATTTCCAAAAATATTTATTTCTTAATTGGAAACCCAGTGTTATAAGAGAATGTCCATATACAAAATTTAAAATTTCTATGAAAGTATTTTATCCAAAAATGAATTTTGATAAAATGTCTACTCTCAAATTTTAAAATCTATTTTTATAAAAAATTCTCCTCCTTAACACAATTCTAATTAATAAATATTTTGTCTAGGAAATATTTTCAAAGAAATTTATTTCCATACTAAATATCCTTTTGGTAATAACCTTTAAAGATAAATTATTTCTAACAAAAATTTTAATAAGATATTTATTATCCAAATTGGAAACTTAGTGTAATAAGGAAACTTTCAATTTATAAAATTTTGAAAACTTGAGAGCACCTTATCCAATTATAAAACATTTAATTCTTCAAGAATTCTCAAAAATAAATTTAAGAAATTTTTTTTTTTCAAATTCTTAAGAATAAATTTAGAAAGCTTTAGCTCTCATATTCAAAATTTCTCAAAAATTTAATTTCCTTATCCTTATACCTTTCCAATTTAATAACTATTCTTAAATATGGAATCTAATTTTCATAATAATATATTCCATTAAAATTACCAAAATAAAACTTTTAATAGTTCCCTTAATCATAAATTATTCATCTTGAAAAATTTCTAAAAACAAATATTTACTCTCCAAATTAAGGATTAGTGTAATAAGAAAGTTTCCAAAAACTTAAAAAATAATGACTAAAGAGCACTTGATTACTACCAAAAAGTGCTATTTTGTAGACCTAATTATAATGGTTTTAAGCACCTTTGAGTAGTAATCATATTCATTTAACCCAATTAATTCATTAAGGTCCTTAGTAATTGGTTTTAACCATTTTGTGGCAAGTTTACATGTTTTTATCAGCTTATGAATCGATTCAAGCATGCCAATTGATGGAGGAGCTACTTGGGCGAGTTAAGCAAGGATTTTGTACGTTTATAGGCTTGAATTTCAAGTGGAAACACAAGCACAAGCAATGGAGAAGAGGAAAACAGAGTGAAGAAAACAGCTTCAGTCTTCCTTTGAACTTTTGGAGCACTTTCCGAAGTCCATTTTTTTCATGCTATATACCATTTGAAAGCTTAGGAAGTCAAAAATCCAACGCTTCAAACCGTGTATGATTTGGAGCTGAAATGAGGAAGATATGGCCTTTGGAAGGCAACTGCATCATGTCAAATGACCAATTTCGCAATGTGAATTTCACATTGCGAAAATTTCGCAAGGAGATTTTCTTCATGGTGCGAAATTTTGCCATTTTGCAATGTGAATTTCACATTGCGAAAATTTCGCAAGGGGATTTTCTTCATGGTGCGAAATTTTGCCATTTCGCAATGTGAATTTCACATTGCGAAAATTTCGCAAGGAGGATTTAGGCACATTGCGAAATTCCTTTTAATCCCCTGTTTTGAGACGTTGTTGATGTTATTCCACTACCGGTTCTCCAAGATATTTTGCTTGATTTTTAGCTTTGTAAATACCTATTTTACCCTTGTAATCAACCAATGAATAGGTTGCTTTTGTAATAGCTCTTGTAATTTAGCTTGTTATTGTCTTTAAATAGAGGTGAAGAGCCTCAGATTAGAGAAGCTTGTAACCTGTAACTTTATAAGTTATAAGAGCTCTTTTGTTCAGAAGCTTCTTTTCTCTTTTCTTTCTCATTTTATTAGTAGCCAAACATCCTTGGAGGATGAAATCCCCAAGGATGAGAGGCTAAAACCTTTTAGTTTCTTGAAGTAATGGATGCCATGTGAAGCTCCCGTGTCAGGATGGAGATTTCCAAGCCATGAATGTAAGTAGCTGAGCGTCATAAATGTTTTCATTCAAAGTAAAGCTTTTAATCCCTCTGACTTGCTTTGAATGGCCAATACTTGATAAGCTTTTGGTCTCAGTGGATTCTTATTGTTAGATCCACTGACGTTCATTAGTTATCTCCTACGAGCCATTGTATTGCAAGTCGAGGAGATGACCTATATCATTAAAAGGGCATTTATGAGGTTCAGCTACCCTTTTTTGTAAGTTTTCAAGGACTAAAACTCAGTTGTTAAACTCATACCGGTTCGGGAAGTAAGCATCACCTTAGTTGCTTCCCCAACTCGAGGTGAAAAGTCCCAAAATCTCCATTTTTACACAGTGAGTTAAGCATGGCTATCCAAAGCTTTGAGAAACTTCTTTTTCCATCTTTTAACCTATTTTCATGTTAGTTTAGTTTACAACACCTTCATCTTTTTATGTTTTCATCTTAACCTAATTTTTATTAAGAAAAGTTCACTCCATCCTCCGAACTTCACTAGTTAAAGTAAAAACCCTTCCCAGTGTTCGATCCTAGAGCCACTATGCTACAGTAGCTTTGCTACTTTAGTGTAAGGACCTTAGGTATAAATTTTGTTGATACCCTTACATGCCAAGCTACCAAGAGTCGGGTTATCAGCACTTTATCCAAAAAGGAAACTTTTATTCTATAAGGATTCTTATCAAAATAATTTTAAAGAAAATAATTTAGAAAATGAAACTTTGCTCTCTAATTTATTTTCACAAGTTTTATTTTCTTAATCTACACTATTCCAAAATTAAGTAAATAACATGCTTTGGAATCTAATTTTTAAGAAAATTTATATCGATTAAAATTACTAAGAGTTTCATACAATTTTCATAAGAAACTTTCAATAATTTTGGTGACCTTCTTAAAATAAATTATCTATCTTGAGAATTTCCAAAAATTTTACTTATTCATTAAATTGGAATACTTGTGCTTACAAGGAATATCCACTTTTATATAGATTTTAAAATAAGAGAATCTTCCCTTAATTTAGAAACTCACGTCCTTGAGGATTTCAAGCTTAGAAGCTTTGAAAAAAAGAGAGGATCTTTTAAGGATTTTCAGAAAAGGAAACTAGATTCTCACATTTTTAAAAAAAAAAATTCATATAAAAATTCCTTAATACTAGTCTCATTCCAATTTTGAATAAAACTTAATTTAGAAATAACCTTCTCATGAAAATTTATTTTCCATAAGAAAATCCAAAATTATTAACTTTGAAAACACTTCTCATCACATGCAATATAACAATATGCATAAAAAAGGAAATATTCAAAAGGAGATCCCATGGCCAAGGGATATTTTTCACAACTTTTCAATTGTGAACCAAAGTCAATTGTCTTCACCTTGACACCAATATTTGGCATCAAAACTTGCCAAAAGAAGCTTCTATATAGCTGGCACAATTCAGCAATTTTCAAGCCCAACAAGTGGCCTAAAAGATGAGCCCAAACAAGCAAAAAATATCAGACCCATATGCAATCCCGTTACAGCATACCCTCTACGTGGCTTTGCTTCAAATGATCATATCTCCCTTGTTTCAACTCCAAATCATGAACTGTTTATGGTGTTGGATTCCTATCTTCCTAAGCTTTAAAACCATATGCAGCTTACCCCAAGAAACTCATAGGAGGAAGCCCTGATTTTGAGTTAAAGTGAACATCGTTGTGTAGCTATGGATCTCAAAAAAAAAAAAAAAAAAAAAAAGCTTTCTCCTTCCTTCCTCTTTTTTTTTTTTTAATCAATCAAAGGAAGGATTCAACCTTTCTTCCACAGTCACTAAAATCCTTGAATCTTCATAGATGATGTGCCAATAAAGTTCCAATCTTTATTAACATCATTCAATAATTCATCTCTTTTAGTCCTTCATAGATGATAAAAAAAAAAAAAAAAAAAAGTTTACATCATAAAAGAAATCCTATGCTCCTATAATGGACCTTACAACCCAATCTATGGAAAAGATTAAAACTTTATAAGAGAAAATGAAAACCTATGCTTCTTTGATGGATCTTACAACCAAATCTATGAAGAAATAGAGAAAGAAAACAAATTATCCCATTCAATCATCATAAGCAATAATAAAAAGGAACATACATGTGTCCCTTGTCATGGGATAATATCAAGGCCGCAAAAAAGATGTTAGCACACCCTAAATAAAGATCTAAGCATGCTTATAACATTATGCTTTGATACCAGTTGTTGGAACCTTAGATCTAAGCAATGGAAGTGATAGCAATTTTTATTTTTTATTTTTAAAAAAAAAATGATCTTTTAGGGTTAAAGTACTAACCTTTAGGTTTGGATGTTCCCAAACCTCAAAATCCAAGTATTGAAGACAACCTTGAAGTTGTAGGAAGTCTCGTAAACCCGCGATTTTTTACCCAATGACTCAACCTTGTTCTTGGCACACTTTTTATGGGGAAGAAAGGAGGTGGAAGCTATGGCTCTCTTTCTCTCTGGATGGTGAAAAACAAAAGTTGTGGAAACCCTAACCACTAGGGGGTATTTATAGGGCTCCTAATTTGTCTTAAGTGACTTGACCCTACGTGGGTTGGGGCCACTTAATCTAGCCCAAAATGGGTCCTAATTGATTAATTAACCCAATAGGGCTTACTAATTAATCAATTAGACCGATCTAGAGACCTTGTTCACTTACCCTTGTGCAACCTTGTGTAATCACCAAAACGTCCTTATGCACAAAAGTGAACCTAGAGCTAATTCGACCCTCATAATCCATGCCAACAAGATATATAAGCTCAAAGCAAGGACCATTAGGACCCATAGGAGTATTGGCTCCCTTAGAATCCAATTCTGAAGTTGATTCACCATTCCACTACAGAGAATCAACTGAACTCCAATATCTTATGTAAATAACAACTAGACACTAAGTGCTCGGGTCTGTGACCTACTATCCATTGTGCTCAGTCTCCCCATGAACTGGTGTCCACAATCTAACAAGGCGAAAGCTATCAACCTTTCAAGACTACCTATACTATTCTTGAGTTACAAATCCTCTTATTGTGTATTCAATTAACATGTTTTAGCTCTCAAATAGCCTATGTCAAGTTCCACTTAAGGAACTACTATGACCATAGTTTCCATGAACACACCTCCTAGTGATCACCCAAGAGGACACATTGTCTTAATCCCATGAGATATCATGGTGCCTCTGTTGAGAATACCTATTGCTACTGACTTCCATCAATAGTGACCCAATCCATAGGGAATATATGATCAGCTTACGATCTTGCCCGTAGGTTAAAGTCATTGCTAACTTTAGCACAAACTCAATATTCTCTCAATTGATCATATCGGTGTGATCGTCGTAGAATATAATACTGAAGTACCAGGACCAATTAGACAATGTGTGGTCTATGATAAATAAAAAATAAGACAATGACGTGATTGATCACACATGTCCTTTCTATGCTGAAAACAAAATTGAACTATCATAACCGATTCGATAGGGTATGGTATATTAGAAAGACTAGACAGGACAATGACATAATTGATTGTATAGTTGTAATCTACTTCGAAATCGAAATTGAACTGTCAGACTGATTAAACAAGAGGCAGTCTATCATGAAAGGTAGATAGGATAACAATGTGATCGATTGTACAGGTGTGACCTTGACAGAATACGATACTGAAGTATCAAGATTGATTAGATAGTGTGCAGTCTATGACAAAGATGAGAAAGGACAATGATGTGACCAATCATACAGGTTCGCTTTATGCAAAAAAGAAATTGAATTGTCATAACTGATTTGACATGTTATGGTTTACAACGAAGTGCAAATAGGACAACGACATGATTGATCATACAAGTGCAGTATACTCAAAAATTGGAACTGAACTGTCATGACTGATAAGACAAGATGAGGTCTATCATGAAAACCAGACAAGACAACAATGTGATCGATCGTACAGGTGTGGTCTCTAAAGAATACAATACTAAAGTATCAAGACTAACCAGACAGTGTGCAGTCTATGACGAAGACGAGATAGGAAAAATGACGTGATTGATCGTATAGGTCCGCTTTACACTTAAAACGAATTGAACTATCATGACCGATATGATAGGGTATGGTCTATGATGAAGACTAGACAGGACAACAACATGACTGATTGTATATGTGTAGTATATGTCGAAATCGAAACTGAACTATCATGAGCGATCAGACAAGATGTGGTTTATCATGAAAACCAACTAAGACAACAACGTGACCAATCGTACAAGTGTGATTTCCACATAATACAATACTGGATTGTCATGACCAATTGGATAGTGTACAGTCTATGAAGAAAAAGAGACTGGACAACGGTGTGACTGATTGTATAGGTGCGGTTTATGTTGAAATAATAACTCATTTGTCATGACCGATCAGATAGGATGCGGTGCTTGATGAAGACAAGACAAAACAATGATGTGATCGATCATACTTGGGTAGTCTATGCCATAAATGAAATTTAAATGTCACGACCAACCCAACATGATGCTGTTTACAATGAAGACGAGATAGGAAAATGAAGAGATAAGACAACGATATGACCGATCGTACAAGTCCATTCTAGGCCCAAAAATGAAACTAAATTGTCATCATTGATTCAATAGGGTACAATAATGAAGACCATACTAGACAACGACATAACTAATTGTACCAGTGTGGTTTAGCCAAAACCGAAATTGAAATTTCATGATTGATTAGACAGGATGTGGTCTATAACAAAAACTAGATAGGACAACAACGTGACCGAATGTACAGGTGTGATCTCTGCAGAATACAATACTGAACTATCATAACCAATCAAATAATGTGATGTCTATGATGTAGACAAGATAGGCTAACGATGTGACCAATTGCATAGGTGCGATCTACATTGAAATCATAATTGAACTGTGATGACCGATCGTATAAGTTTGTTATATGCCAAAAACAAAACTAAATTGTCATTACCAATCTAATAGGGTACGGTCTATGATGAATACCAGACATGACAACAATGTGGATGATCGTATAGGTGCGGTGTATGCCAAAATCATATCTGAATTGTTATAAGCGATCAAATGAGATGTGAACTATCACGAATATCAAATAGGACAACGATTTGACTGATTGTATAGATGCGATCTACATGGGAATTGAAACTGAACTATCATGACTGATAAGATATGATGAGGTCTATCATGAAAAATTGACAGGATAATAACATGAGCTATTGTATAGGTGTGATCATCGCAGAATATATACTGAACTATCAAGACTGATAAGACAGTCTGCGATTTATGATGAATACAAGACAGGATAATGGCATGATTGATCGTACATGTACGATCTACATTAAAATCAGAACTTAATTGTCATGACCGATCGAACAGGATGTGGTCTATCATGAAAAGTTGAGAGGACAACAACAAAACTGATCGTACAGGTGTGATCTCCATAAAATTTGATATTAAACTATTAAAACTGATCGAATAGTGTGTGGTTTATGGCGAAGACAAGATATGACACATAAGTGATCGATCGTATAGGTTCGCTCTATGATGAAAAATAAATTGAACTGTCATATTCGATTTGACAAGCTATAAATTATGATGAAGACCAAATAGAACAATAACGTGGCTAATCATACCGATGCGATCTACATCGAAATCAAAACTGATCTGTCATGACCAATTAGATAGGATGCAGTCTATCACGAAAAGCAGATAGGGCAATGATGTGACTGATTGTACATGTGTGATCTACGAAGAATACAATATTGAAACTATCATGACCAATGAGATGGTGTGCAGTTTATGAAAATGAAGAGAGAGGACAACAACATAAATCGATCATATAGGTCCGATCTACGCAGAAAATGAAACTGAACTAGCAATCCAACATGGTATGGCTTATGACAAAGACTAAGCAGGACAATGACGTGGCTAATCATAAAGGTGTGATGTATGTCGAAATCAAAACTGAACTATCATGACTGATCGAATGGGATGTGGGCTATCATGAAAACCAAATAAGACAATAATATGATCGATCGTACAAGTGTGGTCTATGGTAAAATTAGAATTGAATTGTCATGACCAATAAGACAGGATCTAGTCTATCATGAAAAGCTGACATGACAATAATGTGACAAATAGTACAAGTGTGATCTTCGCATAATATGATACTAAACTGTTCAGACCAATCGGATAGTGTGCGATTTATGATGAAGATGAGATAGGATAACAACGTGATCGATTGTACAAATCTGCTCTATGTCGAAAACAAAATTGAATTGTGACGGCATATGACAAAGACCAAATAGGACAATGACATGGGTGATTGTACCAGTGTAGTCTATGCCAAAATCAGAATTGAACTGTCATGATCGATTAGACATGATGTGGTCTATCACAAAAAGAAAACATAACAACGATGTGATAGATTGTTCAAGTGTGATCTCCATAGACTATGAAGACTGATCGTGCAGTGTTTGGTCTATGACGAAGATGTGAAAAGACAATGACATGATCAATCATATAGGTTTGCTCTACGTAAAAAATGAAATTGAATTATCATGTATGATTCAATAGGGCACGGTCTATGACGAAGATCAGACAGGATAACAACTTGATTGGGTGCGATCCATATTGAAATTGGAACTAAGCTGTCGTGACAGATCAGATAGGATGCGTTCTATCATGAAAGCTAGATAGGACAGTGGCGTTATCGATCGTACATGTGCGATCTCCATTGAATACGATACTAAACTGTCATGAGCAAACGAATAGTGTGCGGTCTATGATAAAGACGAGACATGATAACAACATGATCGATCATACAGGTGAGGTCTATGTCAAAATTAGAACTGAACTGTTATGACCGATCATACAAGTGTGGTATGCACAAACTATAATATTGAATTGTGAAGACCAATTGAATAGTGTTCATTATATGATGAAGACGAGACAAAACAACAATGTGACCGATCATACAGGTTCGCTCTACATCGAAAACGAAATTGAACTTTCATTACTAATCCAATAAGGTACGATCTATGATGAAGACCATACAGGACAACGTCGAGACTTATTGTATAGGTGTGATATACGCCAAAATTGGAGTTGAACTATCATGACCGATCAGACAAGATGTAGTCTATCATGAAAAGCAGATAGCATAATGACATGACTGATTGTATAGGTATGATCTTTACAGAATATGATATTAAACAGTCAAGATTGATCAAACAGTGTGCGGTTTATAGCAAAAGCGAGACAGGACAACAACGTGATTGATCATACAGGTCCGCTCTAAGGTGAAAATGAAATTTAACTGTTATGGCCGATTCAACGGGGTAAGGTCTATGACAAAGACCAGATAGGACATCGATGTCATTGATTGTACAGGTACAATCTATACCACAATTGGAACTAGACCGTCTTGACCAATTGGACATAATACAATCTATCGCAAAAACTAGACAAGACAACGATGTGACTAATTGTGCAGGTTCGATTGATCATGAAAAGCAGACTAAACAACGATATGGTTGATGGTAAAGTTGTGGTCTATGATGAAATCAAAATTGAAATGTCTTAACCGACCAGACAAGATGTGGTCGATCATGAAAAGCGGATAGTGATTGATTGTACAAGTGTGATCTCCATAGAATATGATACTAAATTGTTATAACCGAGTAGATTGAGTGCAGTCTATGAAAAAGATGAGACAAGACAACAATGTGACTGATTGTATAGATGCGGTCTATGCCGAAATCAGAATTGAACTATCATTACCTATTCGACAAGGTACGATCAACGACGAAGTTCAAACAGGATAATGACATGATTGATTGTACAAGTGCGGTCTATGCAAAATCGAAATTGAACTATCATGAGAGATTAAACAGAATGTGGTCTATCACGTAAACCAAATAGAACAATGACGTGATTGATCATATAGGTGTGGTATATGATGAAAATGACATAGATCGTACAAGTTTGCTCTACGCTGAAAAAAAAAATTGAATTGTTATGATCGATTAGATAGGGTATGGTCTATGACAAAAACTAAATAGGATAATGAACTGATCGAATAGGATGCGATCTATAACAAAAAGATGACAGGACAACGATATGACCAATCATATAGATGTGATCTCCACAAACTATGATACTAAATTGTCATGATCAAGTGGATAATGTGCAGTCTATGAAGAAGACGAGACAAGACAACGACATGACCAATTGTATAGGTGTGGTCTACGCCAAATCATAACTGAATTGTCATAACCGATAAGATAAGATGTGGTCTATGATGAAGACAAGAAAGAACAATAATGTAATTGATCATATAGGTTCAGTCTATGCCGAAAACGAAACTGAACTATCATGACCAATCTAACATGGTGTGGTGTAAGATGAAGATGAGTCAGGAGTACGACGTGATTGATTCATCCCCAATTGGTGTTGTTAGGATATTTAAGGCTAATCCAACCTATGATAATCACCTTAGAGTGGGGGTGAATAGGGTGATGGTCTCTTTTCGCAAATTTAAACAAGTGAATGCAAGAGACAATTATATGCAAGTATATAATAATCAATATATAGACAATTGCATATAAATTAAAGAGTAGGGAAGAGAGAATGCAAACAGAAGAGTTTATAGTGGTTCGACGCAACTTGACCTACATCCACTCTCCTCTAGCTTCAATCCTGAGCTTGAGGTTCCACTAATCTAAGGATTCCAAACCAAGCCTTCAAGCAATACAATTGGATTATGGTTCCAATTCACCCTCTTGGACTTTTAGCTCCAAGCACCCTTTACACTTCTCAAGAGATATCCCACTCTTGAACAACCACTCAAGTGATACCTCACACTTGAGAAATTTCCTCTCAAAGATTTACAAATGAATGATCTCTCAAAAATCCTAGCATAAGAACTTTAAGCTCAAATGATACAAGAAAAACTAGGATTGAATGGTGCACTAAAGATATGCAAGTTTTGAAACAATGGTGCACTAAAAAATACTCTTCCAAGGCTCAAATATAATCAAGAAAGATTTGGTAAGGTTAAGCTCATGAAACAATGAAGATTGGATCCTTTCTATAGAAGAAAAAAAGCCAAACTAGCCGTTGGGGTTCAACCGGTCGAGCTAGGGGTCGACCGGTTGACTAGCCGTTAGCATTTAATGCTTGACAAGTGACCATTGGGCCTCAACCGAACCTCAACCGGTTGAGAATCAACCTTGACTGGGAAGAGAAGGCCATTGGGAGAGAGAGAAACTTTTTGGCCTCCCTCAACCGGTCCTCGACCGGACGAGCACAACCGGTCGACCGGTTGAGCCATTTTTTTTGGGCTCAACACCCAACCTTTTTCAACTTAAAACCTTCTAACACAAGTTTGAAAATCATTTAACACAAGGTTTTAGTTGAAAACATGAAATCATCCAGTTCTTAAGATATTTAAAATAATATTACTCTTGGATGATTTTGGCGCATAAATAAAGAATGAAATGCATGAAAGTCCTAGTGCACCAACAACCTTACAAAGAGATCTTATGAAGCTTTGGTCTTGAAAAACTCTTCTCTTTGAGGTGGTCTTCTTCTTCATGATTTCTCCTTGGCTTGATTTGTCTTTGTGATTGCCACTTTGGAAATCGTCTTACCTAATCACACTTGAAATATGATCATTAGTTCTAAACCTTGTTTTGTTATCATCAAAATCAAGATTAACCAAGCCTTGGTTTCACAGGTGTAATATTTAATTCAGTCCTTAGACAAGAGTTATCAAAAAAATTTATAAACCTAATTCACCATACACTAGGGTAGCATAGCTAGCATAGTATAGTGGTTCTAGGATCGTCCACAAAGATGGGTTTTCATATCATTAGTGACATTAGTTAAAGTATCGAAATAATGTTTTTTCTTTTATGAGTTAGCTTTAAAAGAAAACATAATTTTGGTTGAAAATGATTGGTTTTAAGTTAACCAAAAATAATAACTGAGATTAATTACAAAGAAAAGGTTTCTTGGAGTTTTAGGTCACTAGGTTCAGGTTCCTTAGACAAAAGGGGGAGATTCCAGATCTTTTCATCATGTTGGGGACAATAACATAAAGAATGGTTATCTCCCGAACCGGTGTGTATTTAGCAATCAAGTTTTGATCCCACTGGTCCATGAAAGACTACAATTGCTTCCCATTAATGGTTTCAACCACTAAAGACCTCTCACTATGAATCATCTTTCAATGGCTTGTAAGAGATAACTAATAGACATCCATGGATTCCATGGAGCCCAAAAAGCTTACCAAGTATTGACCATTCAAGGTGATCCTAACCTTGGATTACCCTTCAAAGGCTCGTAAGAGATAACTAATGGATCTCTAGGGAGTCCGAAAAGCTTACCAAGTATTGGCCACTCTAGGTAATCCTACCTTTAAACCACCTCCCAAAGGCTCGTAAGATATAACTAATGGATCTCCAGGGAGTCCGAAAAGCTTACCAAGTATTAGCCCAGGTGATTTTAAGGGATTTTGAGTTAAACCTTAAAAATAAAAACCATTAACGGGTAACAACTCTCCTCATTTAAAACAATAAAATACTAGATTAAGTTGAATTCTTGATGAGACATCTTCAGAAAAATATCTACACATCCATAAAAAAAAAAAGAAACAAGTATAGATTACTATGTACCAACTAAAACAATGACTATTCATGGTTCCAAAATTGAATCAATTACATACCGACTCTAAACTAGAGGAATGTTATAGTAAAAATTTGTTTGAAATGATGTGGTAGAAAGCAATGTGCGACTTGAAAGACATGATAAGTTGTGGATTTTTACACCCACCATTTTTTTATATTCAAATTTTATTATATAGTTATATAGGAATGAAGGTGCTCTTGGCTCGCCCACGTTTGTATCTGGATCCCTTACCTAGCTTCCTTTAATCCAAGAAACGAAAAACGTAGCCACTCATCCTCTGAGAAAACATCCTCAGAGGCGGTTTGGCTAGAAAGAAAATAAAAACAAAATGAATAGGTAAGGTAGAGCAACGCTCTATGTATTTTTTACTACAAGAATTTACAATCGTTCTGTGGAATTTCCTTGGAGATTCCGAGATTTTTACAAAGGTTCTCTGGAATTTCTCCCCGAGACAGTTTACAAGTGAGATATTTTAAGACATATATAGAGACATATTTTTAACCCTTCATTTAGATATCCTAAATATCTAATAATATCTTTAGCTGATTACAAGGAGAAAATAGGTAATTACACAAAATATCTCGAGATAAAAATCTAACGGAGTCGGTGCAAAAATATTTGAAAATTACATAGGAGGAATTTTGCAAGGCTTGCGAAATTTCATTTTCCTTAGTTTTGCAAGGTTTGCGAAATTTCATTTTCCTTAGTTTTGCAAGGTTTGTGAAATTCATCTTTCACAGTCTTGCTCTCTATCCTACAGCTTGTACTCTTTTTGGCATTTCGCATGCTTTGCGAAAATTTCGCATAGCCATGTGAAATTGCTGGATGTTAGATTTATTCTCTGATTCTCTTTCTTGCATACTTGATTGATTTGGAAAAGACTACGAAGCTCTCCAAACCTTGGATTCTTCATGTGTTTGAGCTTCAACTTGCTTTGCCATGGACTATACAAAATTCTTCCTCATTCTTGGTTCGTTTTAATGATCAAAAAGCTATCAAAAAAACAAAAACTTGTCAAAAACTTATTAGAAACACTTGCAAAGGTCTTTAATGTGCCAGCTGAGTTAAAAGGTAATAAATACTACTCAAAAGTGTTTAAAAGATTTTACAACAAGTTATAAAAGAGCACTTTTTGAGTAGTAATTAGTGATCAATCGTACAAGTTCGCTTTACACTCAAATATGAAACTAAACTTTCATGACCGATACAACAAGGTACGGTCTATGATGAAGACTAGACTAGACAATGATGCAACTAATCATACAAATTTAGTCTATGCCAAAATCGAAACTAAAATTTCATGACCAATCAAGCAGGATGTGAGCTATAAAGAAAACTAAATAGGACAACGAAGTGACTTTCGTAGAATATGATAGTTAATTGCCAAAACTGATCAAATAGTGTGCATTCTATAATGAAGATGAGACAAAACAACAATGTGAACAATTGTATAAGTCCACTCTACACCGAAAATGAAACCGAATAGTCATGTTCGATTCGATAGAGTAGGATCTATCACGAAAACTAGATAGGAGAACGATGTGATCAATTGTACAGGTGCGGTCTACGTCGAAATCGAAACTAAACTCTCATGACCGATCGAATAGGATGCGATCTATCACAAAAAGATGACAGAACAATGACATTACCAATCATACAATTGAAATCTCCGTAGAATACAATACTGAATTGTCAAGACTGATCGAATAATGTGCAGTTTATGACAAAGATGAGATAAGACAACGATGTGACTGATCATACAAGTAGAATGTATGTTGAAATCGAAACTAAACTATCATGATCGATTGAACAAGATACTGGCTATCACGTAAACAAGACAGGACAATGACGTGACCAATCGTATAAGTACGGTTTATGCCGACATCAAAATTGAACTGTCATGATCGATCAAATAGGATGCGGTCTATCACGAAAAGATGATAAGTTAATGTGATCAATTATATAGGTGTGATCGCCGTAGAATACAATATTGAACTATCAAGATCAATCAGATAATGTGTGGTCTATGACAAAAATGAGACAAGACAACGTCATGACCGATTGTACAGGTCTGCTCTACGCCAAAAATAAAACTAAGTTGTCATGTCAAGTTCAATAGGGTACGGTCTATGATGAAGATCAGACATGACAACGATGTGACCGATCGTACTGCTTTGATTTACACCAAAATCAGAACTAAGTTGTCATGAGAAATCAGACAGGATGTGGTCTTTCACAAAAAGTAGACAGGACAATAACGTGATTGATCGTATAGGTGTGATCTCCATAGAATATGATACTGAATAGTGGAAACTGATCGAACAGTGTGCGGTCAATGACAAAAATGAAACAAGACAATAACGTGATTAATCATACTAGTCCGCTCTACACTGAAAATGAAACTGAACTATCATGTCCGATTGGACAAGGTACAGTATATGATCAAAACCAGATGGGACAACGACGTGATTGTTCATACAGGTATGATCTACGCTGTCAGAACTGAACTGTCATGACCGATTAGATAGGATGTAGTCTATCATGAAGACTAGACATGACAACGATGTGACTAATCGTACAGGTGTGATCTCTATTGAATACGATACTAAAATTTCATGACTGATCGGACTGTGTGTGGTCTATGACGAAGATGAGACATGACAATGATATCTCCGATCATATAGGTCCACTCTATGCGGGAAAAAAATATAACTGTTATGATCAATCTGACAAGATATTGTTTATGATGAAGTTCAGACAAGACAACGATGTGACTGATTGTATAGGTATGGTCTACGCTGAAATCGAAACTGAATTATCATGACCAATCAAACAGGATGCAGTCTATCATGAAAAACAAACAAGACAACGACATGACCAATCATACAAGTTCGATCTGCACATAATACAATACTACAATATCATGACCAATCCTATAGTGTGCAGTCTATGATGAAAACTAGATGGATGACAAAGTGATCTATTTGTATAGGTCTGCTCTATGCCAAAAATAAAACTAAAATATCATGACCAATCCAATAGGGTATAGTCTATGACAAAGACTGGTGATTACTACTCGAAAAGTGCTATTTGATAGCTTGTAATTAACTCTTTTAAACACTTTTGAGTATTACTATTACCTTTTAACTCAATTAACATATTAAGGACCTTTGCAATAATTTCTAATCAAATTGTGTAAGTTTTGGTGTTTTTGTTAGTAATTTGATCACCAAAGCAATCCAAGATTGAGGAGAGTTCTTTGGAAACCATGGCAAAGCAATTGGAAGCTTATTAACATGAAGAACCAAAGCTTTGAAGCTTTATAGTCCTTTGGCATAAGCAAATCATGAATGCAAGGAGGGAAAGCAAAGAGAGAAATCTAACATGAAGCATTCAAGAGGATAGCCACTGTTAGCCACTTTTGGAGCACTTCCTGCAGCTCAATTCATGCATACTATATGTCGTTTTGAAGCTCAGGAAGTCATCAATCCAACGCTTCAAATGGTACATGATTCGGAGTTGAAATGAAGGAGTTAGAGCCATTGGAAGACGATCACATCAAGCTGAAGGCCAATTTCACGGGCTGCAAAATCAGCCTTTGGATGCGAAATGGTGTCCTTCAGGTTGCGAAATTTCACAGCCAACTTGCACGCCTGTGAAATTCTCCTGAGTGCAACCGACATTTTTAGATTTTTTACTTTAGATATTTGATGTCTAAATCCCCATTCTCTCCTTGTAATCCACCTATCATAGGATTCCTTAGTTATTAAGCAAGAACAAAGGGTAAATAGCCTCATATATATTGTTTGTAATCTTCATTACAGTGACACGTCAGGGAGCTTGTTCTCAGACATAAATTTTGTATAGTTTTGGAAAGGAAGTAAAATACAGAGCTTTGCTCTGCCTTACCTACTCATTTTGATTGTATTTATATTTTCTTACTAGACAAACAAGCTCTAAGGATGTTTCCTCAGAGAATGAGTGGCTAGACTTTTAGTTCCTTGGAGCTAAGGTAGCCAGGAAAGGCCCCAAATGTAAGAATTAGTAGTTTTGTTGTTTCAGCTGTTAATGAAAAGAAAGTGTGACCCATTAATGATTTCTATATTTTTAGTTAACTTAAAACGCCTTCAATTCACCTAGGCCAACACTTGGTAAAGCAAGTGATCTCCGTCCATGGAGATGCACTAGTTTATCTCTTGCGAGCCTTTGGGAGGTGACTTAAAGGTAGGATTTTCTAGAATTGTAGACACTTGGTAAGCTTTTGGACTCTAAGGAGACATCCATTAGTTATCTCTTGCGAGCTTGAGAAGGGAAGTCCAAGGTTAATGATCACCTTGAATGGCAAATGCTAGGTGAGAGGCATGAGCCATTGTAAGTTGCATTAGTGAGAGGGAATTAGTGCTGAAATCCATTAAAGGGAAACATCTGTACAACACCGGTTAGAGAATTAACTATATGTTAATTCTCTAATGCGAGGAAAAGATTCAAGTGATTGGAGCTCTGTTTTTGCATAAGGAGCCTCCCCTGTGAACCTAAAACTCCAAGGAACACTTTTCTTCATAAGTAATTCCCATTACTTTCTTTTTAGTTGGCTTAAAACAAACTCTTTTTCAACCAAAGTTTATGTTTACTTCTTAAGCTAACCTTGAAATGAAAAAGCACCAATTCAACTTTGAATTAGTATCAGTTGTAAGTTGAAAATCCTTCCCAGTGAACGATCCTAGAGCCACTATGCTATATTAGCTAAGGCTATCCTGGTGCATGGTGATATAGGTTATAAATTTTGTTGATTACTCCCGTTTGAGGACCAAACTCATGATACACCAATTGGGAACGAATCAAATGGTGCTGTTACCAGGGAAAGTGCCAACTTCATAGTGTTATTATTTCAGCGTACTTGTGATTTTCATCACAAGTTTGGTGATTTTTTTTTCATTTTACTAACTCTTTTAATTGTTTATACTCTAACATATCTTTTAATTTAGTTTTAGTTAATCTAAGTTTTTGTGTAGTCTTGTTTTCTTTTATTTTTGTTTTTGTTACAGTTGATACTAGTTGTGTATGCCAAATTGGATACGAGATAGTGGAGGAAGGCTTGTTAAACGTGAAACACCTCATAACAAGGAATTGGAATTGAGTTTGAATATCATGGAAACTACACCTGAAGATCAAAATAGTCACCATGGCCATCAGGACAATCCCAACGAATTCAGATCAATGAGGGACTGCATGCATCCACCTTGTATGAGTGCACCATCATGTATAGTGCCCCCTGCAGAGCAGTTAGTGATCAGACCACATATTGTTCCACTTCTACCAACTTTCCATGGGATGGAAAGTGAGAATCCCTATGCACATATTAAGGAATTTGAAGATGTTTGTAATACATTCCAAGAGGGAGGAGCTTCAATCGACTTGATGAGGCTTAAGCTATTTCCTTTTACTTTAAAGGATAAGGCCAAGATTTGGCTTAATTCTTTAAGGCCAAGAAGTATCCATACTTGGACTGATTTACAAGCTGAATTCCTCAAGAAGTTTTTTCCTACTCACAAAACAAATGGCTTGAAAAGGCAAATTTCAAACTTCTCAGCTAAAGAGAATGAGAAATTCTATGAGTGTTGAGAAAGATACATGGAGGCCATCAATGCTTGTCCTCACCATGGTTTTGATACATGGCTATTGATGAGTTATTTCTATGATGGGATGTCTTCCTCAATTAAGCAACTCCTCGAGACAATGTGTGGAGGAGATTTCATGAGTAAGAATTCAAAGGAAGCTATGGATTTCTTGAGTTATGTGGCTGAAGTTTCAAGGGGATGGGATGAACCGAACAAAGGAGAAGTGGGGAAGATGAAGTCTCAACCGAATGCTTTCAATGTTAAGGTTAGGATGTACACCTTGAATGAAGAAGTTGATATGAAAGCAAAATTTGCAGCTATGACAAGAAGATTAGAGGAGCTAGAACTGAAAAAGATGCATGAAGTGCAAGTTGTTGCTGAAACACCAATGCAAGTAAAGCCATGTTTTATTTGTCAATCTTAAGAACACTTGGTGAAGGAGTGCACTACAATTCCAGTCGCTAGAGAAATGTTTGGAGATCAAGCAAATGTCATTGGACAATTCAAGCCCAATAACAATGCTTTGTATGGAAACACTTACAACTCAAGTTGGAGGAACCATCCAAATTTTTCATGGAAGCCAAGAGCACCTCAATACCAATAGCCGGCTCAACCATCTCAACAAGCTTCAAGTCTTGAACAAGCAATAGTGAATCTCAGCAAGGTTGTGGGAGATTTTGTTGGAGACCAAAAATCCATCACTGCTCAACTCAGTAAAAGAATTGACAGTGTAGAGAATACTTTGAATAAAAGGATGGAGGGGATGTAAAATGACTTATCTCTAAAGGTAGATAATCTCCAATACTCAATCTCAAGGCTCACTAATTTTAACACAGTGCAAGAGAAGGGAAGATTTCCTTCTCAACCTCACCAAAACCCCAAGGGTATCCATGAAGTGGAAACTCATGAGGGAGAATCTTCATAGGTGAGAGATCTTAAAGCCTTGATCACTCTAAGGAGTGGTAAAAAGGTTGAGTTGCCAACACCCAAGCCACATGTTGAAGAGGAAAAAGAAGAAAAGACAAAGAAAAGGGAGGAAATCAAAGGAAAGAAGAAAAACATCAGTGAAGGGAAAGAGGACCATGATTCAACAATGAATGCAAATCCGGAGAAAGAGCTTATTAAGGAAGAAATGATGAAGAAACACATATCTCCACCTTTTCCTCAAGCTTTGCATGGGAAAAAGGGGATTAGAAATGCATCAGAAATCCTTGAAGTATTGAGACAAGTGAAAGTCAATATTCCATTGCTGGATATGATTAAACAAGTTCCAACATATGCAAAATTCCTAAAGGACTTGTGTACTATCAAAAGAGGGTTGAATGTGAACAAGAAAGCCTTCTTGACTGAGCAAGTAAGTGCCATCATACAATGCAAGTCTCCTTTGAAGTACAAAGATCCAGGATGTCCTACCATTTCAGTCATGATTGGGGGAAAGGTAGTGGAAAAAGCTTTGTTAGACTTGGGAGCAAGTGTGAATTTGCTACCATACTCTGTCTACAAGCAATTGGGACTTGGTGAATTGAAGCCAACATCAATCACTCTATCTTTAGCTGATAGATTAGTGAAAATTCCAAGGGGGATAATTGAAGATGTATTAGTTCAAGTTGATAATTTCTACTATCCAGTAGATTTTGTTGTTCTTGATACGGACCCCTTTGTCAAGGAATCTAATTATGTTCCTATCATCCTTGGAAGGTCATTTCTTGCTACCTCAAATGCAATCATTAATTGTAGGAATGGACTCATGCAACTCACTTTTGGCAACATGACACTTGAGCTCAATATCTTTTATATGTCTAAAAAGCTAATCACTCTGGAAGAAGAAGAAAGTCCAGAAGAGGTATGCATTATTGACACTCTAGTGGAGGATCACTGTAATCAGAATATGCAAGACAAGTTGAATGAAAGTCTTGGGGATCTTGAAGAAGGGTTGCCTAAACCCTCTGATGTGCTTGCTACTCTACAAGTTTGGAGGAGGAGAGAAGAGATTATACCTTTATTCAATAAAGAGGAGGCACAAGAAGCTGCTAAGGAAGAGATCCCAAAGCTCAATTTGAAACCTCTGCCTATGGAGTTGAAATACACGTACTTGGAAGAAAATAAACAATGCCCTATTGTAATTTCTTCATCTCTTATTACTCATCAAAAGATTTCTCTACTTGAAGTTCTTAAAAGGTGTAAGAAAGCAATAGGATGGCAAATATCTGACTTGAAAGGCATCAGTCCTTTGGTTTGTACACATCATATATATATGGAGGATGAAGCTAAACCAATTCGTTAACCTCAAAGAAGATCGAATCCTCATTTACAAGAGGTGGTGCGAGCTGAGGTGCTGAAGCTACTCCAAGTAGGTATTATTTACCCCATATCTGACAGCCCTTGGGTGAGTCCTACTCAAGTTGTACCAAAAAAGTCAGGGATTACTGTGGTTCAAAATGAAAAGGGAGAAGAAATTGCTACATGCCTCACTTCAGGTTGGAGGGTGTGTATTGATTATAGGAAATTGAATGTCGTGACAAGGAAAGATCATTTTCCACTGCCATTTATTGATCAAGTGTTGGAGAGAGTCTCTGGCCATCCTTTCTTTTGTTTCTTGGACGGGCACTCAGGGTACTTTCAAATTGAAATTGATGTTGAAGATTAGGAGAAGACCACCTTCACATGTCCATTTGGAACATACGCCTACAAAAGAATGCCTTTTGGTTTATGCAATGCATCTACAACATTCCAAAGATGTATGCTTAGTATCTTTAGTGATATGATGGAGCAAATTATGGAGGTTTTCATGGATGATATCACCATATATGGAGGTACATTTGAAGAATGCTTAGTCAATTTGGAACCGGTTCTTAATAGATGCATTGAAAAGGACTTGGTGCTCAACTGGGAGAAATGCCACTTTATGGTACATCAAGGAATTGTCCTTGGCCATATCATCTCCGAGAAAGATATTGAAGTTGATAAAGCAAAGGTGGAACTTATTGTCAAATTGCCATCCCTAACAACTGTAAAAGGAGTAAGACAATTTCTTGGCCATGCAAGGTTCTATAGGAGATTTATAAAAGACTTTTCTAAGCTTTCAAAGCCTCTTTGTGAACTTTTAGCTAAGGATGCTAAGTTTATATGGGATGAAAGATGTCAAAAGAGTTTTGATCAATTGAAGCAATTTTTGACAACCGCTCCAATAGTGAGGGCTCCCAACTGGCAACTACCCTTTGAAGTAATGTGTGATGCCAGTGACTTTGCTATAGGAGTTGTACTTGTCCAAAGAGAAGATGGGAAGTCCTATGTGATCTACTATGCAAGCAAAAAATTGAACGAAGCTCAAAGGAACTACACAACTACAGAGAAAGAATTGTTAGTTGTGGTGTTTGCCTTAGACAAGTTTCGTACTTATTTGGTAGGGTCTTTCGTCATTGTTTTCACTGACCATTCGACCTTGAAGTATTTATTGACGAAGCAAGATGCAAAAGCAAGGTTGATTAGATGGATTCTTTTATTACAAGAGTTCGATCTCCAAATCAGAGACAAGAAAGGAGTGGAGAATGTGGTAGCTGACCACCTTTCAAGATTGGCTATAGCACACAATTCCCATGTCTTACCTATTAATGATGACTTTCCTGAGGAATTACTCATGTTGCTAGAGAAAACTCCTTGGTATGCTCATTGATTCGTGGTTCCCAATTGGTGTCTTAGTTGATTCATGTCCAGCTGGTGCTCTTTGATTGAGGGAGTAATCAACAAAATTTATAACCTATATCACCATGCATTAAGATAGCTTTAGCTAGTATAGCATAGTGGCTTTAGGATCGTTCACTGGGAAGGGTTTTCAACTCACAACTGATACCAATTCAAAGTTAAATTGGTGTTTTTTCATTTCAAGGTTAGCTTAAGAAAGAAAATACAAACTTTGGTTAAAAAAGGTTTTGTTTCAAGCTAACTAAAAAGAAAGTAATGGAAATTACTTATGAAGAAGAAAAAACATTCCTTGGAGGTTTAGGTTCACATGGGAGGCTCCTCATGCAAAAACAGAGCTCTGGTCACTTGGTTCATTTCGTCGCATTAGAGAATTAACATATAGTTAATTCTCTAACCGGTGTTGTACAGATGCATCCCTTAAATGGATTTCAGCATTAATTCCCTCTCACTGATGCAACTTGCAATGGCTCGTACCTCTCACCTAGCATTTGTCATTCAAGGTGATCATTAACTTTGGACTTCCCTTCTCAAGCTCGCAAGAGATAACTAATGGATGTCTCCTTGGAGTCCAAAAGCTTACCAAGTGTTGGCAATTCTAGAAAATCCTACCTTCAAGTCACCTCCCAAAAGCTCGCAAGAGGTAAACTAGTGCATCGCCATGGACGAAGATCACTTGCCTTACCAAGTGTTGGCTCAGGTGAATTAAAGGTGTTTTAAGTTAACTAAAAACATAGAAATCATTAATGGGTCACACTTTCTCTTCATTAATGGCTGAAACAACAAAGCTACTAATTCTTGCATTTGGAACCTTTCCCGGCAACCTTAGGTCCAAGGAACTAAAAGCCTAGCCACTCATTCTCTGAGGGAACTTCCTCAGAGCTTGTTTGGCTAGTAAGAAAAATTAAATGAATATATACAATCAAAACAAGTAGGTAAGGCAGAGCAAAAGCCCTCAATTTTACTTCCTTTCAAAAACTATACAAAGCGTCTGTGTACCAGCTTCCGTCTCCTCTCTGAGGAAACTTACAAACATTAAATATGGGTTTATTTACCCTTTGTTCTTGCTTGAAGACTAAGGAATCCTATGATAGGTGGGTTACAAGGAGAGTTTGGGGATTTAGACATCAAATATCTAAAGCAAAATATCTCAAAATGTCGGTCGCAAATATCGGGAAGCTTCAGGAGAACACCACAGCTGTGCGTGCAAGAGGGCTGCAAAATTTCGCAGCAAAAAGGACAACATTTCGCAGCCCAAGGCTGATTTCGCAGCCGTTCGAAATTTTCCTTCAACTTGGAGTGATTGGCTTCCAATGGCTGTAACTCCTTCATTTCAACTCCGAATCATGCACTGTTTGAAGCTAGATTTCTCTTTGCTTCCCCTCCTTGCATTCCGGTTTTGCTTATGGCAAAGGACTTCAAAGCTTCGGTTCTTCATGTTTCTGAGCTTTCCATTGCTTTGCCATGGATTCCAAAGAACTCTCCTCAATCTTGGATTGCTTTGGTGATCAATTTACTAACAAAAACACCAAAACTTACACAAAGTGATTAGAAATGATTACAAAAGTCCTTAATATGTTAATTGGGTTAAAAGGTAATAACTACTACTCAAAAGTGTTTAAAAGAGTTAATTACAAGCTATAAAATAGCACTTTTTGAGTAGTAATCACTCCCCCCCAACTAAAAAGTAATAAACTTTACAAGATCATGCTTATCACTTCCAAAAAATTTTAAGTGGCATGATGATCACACTCCCACATGGAACATTAAAGAAATATAAACTCAAATTTCAACAAGAGTTATCAAATACTTTGCTAAACAGAATTGATAAAGAGAAGGCATTATGCAAATTGAAGCTTTAAAATCATTTCTACTTCCAAAGGACCAAACCTTACTCTTCCACAAAAATCTAAATGTGAGATGATAGTTTCCGAATATAGTATGCTAAACTAATCTCTCCCCCCAACCTAGCTCTTTTCAACACTTAGCAAACTGACCAAATTCAATAGGCCAAGAACGCACCCTTTTGTTTCACCATTTTTTTTTTCATTGTAGGAGTACAAGGCTTAAAGGTATTCTTTTCTAACTTGTCCATGTAACGGGGGTCCATCGATGACTCCCAACCAATTAAGGTTTAGGGCATCAAGCTTTAAGGATCTTTCAACCACTAACTCCTCCGATTTTACCCCGGACTTTTGAGAATGAATTTTAATACCCAAGCACCTACAGTATGTTAAACTCCACCTATCCACCCTTGTAACGAGAATTGAGGTCGGTGACTCCCAACCAATGAAGGCTTAGGGCACTAGGTTTTAAAGATTTTCACCATATACCCCTCAGACCTTGCTTGGGTTTCAAGGCAAGTAAAACATTTTTCTTTCTTTCTTTTTTTTCCAAAGGCTCATTGGCCTTTTATAAGGTGTCCCAACACTATTAAATGAGGTCAAAGGTACCAAGTCTAAATTTTCCTAAGTCAAGAGGGAAATAGTTTCTCATCTTATAATCGGAACCTATTGTGCACAGTGTGTGAATAGCTTAAAGTGGAAGAACTAAACTTGAATTCAATAGAAGCTTCAACAATTCATCAACTTTAGTAAGCATAATCCAAACTCTAAGTCACGTGAAAAACAAAAGTTCAATTTCTTCCATTTCAATTTGAAAATTTTTCCTTAGAAACCATGGAGATTAGAATAAAAACTTTAAAAAAATTTTAAAATTAAACCAAAAATCAACTAAATTACCAAAATAACTTAGCATAAATAACGAAAAACTTTCTTCCTCAACTCTCCCCCCAACCAAGCTGAACATTGTCCTCAATGTGGCATGAGCGATTGAGATTATAGGGAGGAAGTGGTACCTCCTATGTGATATCAATGTCGAATATTGATTGGAGAAAACACATGTTTCAAAAAGAATAAAAGATGTGAGTAGAGGAAATAAGAATAAAATAATGCTAAGAGTGATAAAAAAGTGATAGATTTGTATTACTTTAATTCATGTGAGTACAATTGGAAAATAAGCAATACGAGTAATCCCAATATATAATATCAAAATGATAGGATTTCATAAAAGGCAAACACAAACGAAATACATAAAAGAAATATAAAGGAAATATGAAAATGATCAGATGGTGGGTGGATGATGCTGTGGAAATGATGGCTCAGCTGCCTCTACCTCTCCTGTAGGAGGCTCCTCATGAGGCATAGGCTGATCAACGAAAGGAGGGGCCTGAGATGGCTCTGGTGGACTGGGAATGACATGCTCAGGAGCTGATCTAATGTCGAGATTATGTTGAATCTGCCTCAGGATGGTAGTGTGTTGGGCCTGAGTGGTAACAATCTGCTCTTGATGAGCACGAAGGGCTGTGATCTGCTAAGTGAGGATGCTTTGAGAAATGGCTAATGCCTAGTAAGTGTGGCATAGGCCTCTATACTTGATGATGGGTATAGCTATCCTTGGCTCACCTGAAGGAGATGGTGCTGATGTAGGTGGAATAATAGGGGGAGGCTATGTTGTGGCCCGAGGAGCAGAGGGTGGAACCTCTGGTGTAGGCTCACTAGAGGCCAATGTAGGGGTAGGTGGCTGAGTGTCAGCAGGTATTTCAACTAGCTCCTCTGGCTGCTCTAGATGCTCTGGTCCAGCTAGTGCTCCCTGGTCTGCACCACCATAAGTTGTTATACTGGTTCATTTGTCAAGAGTGAAAATCTCTTGACAAATACGTTTACGCTCATGCTGAGGCTCTGCTGGGTATCCCAGGTGCTCTAATATTTGGCATAATAGTCTAGGAAAAAGGAGTGGAATGACATCCGCTCGAAGCAGCTTCTTTCGATGCACCTTCTCTTCAAAGTATAGAAGAGAAGCCATGATGAGATGATGAGGGCCAAAGAAGTATCCCTCAGAGATCCTAAACAAGGCCTCCAGCAACACTCCTCTCCTCTGCACCCAATGCTGAAGTGGAAAAATGTTATGGCGCAGGAGTGCATCAATGAAGAACATGCTGGGGGAAAGCTCCTTCCTCAGGATGTAATGGCGTGAGAATGCCCCTCTAGACAGAGTATGAACAATGTCACTCTATGAAGAGTGAGTCCAGGCTCGAAAATCCTCTGGACATGCTGGCTCATAGGGGATATGGAATGCCTCTGCTATATGTCGAGCTCCCAAAATACCATGTCGTCCATCTATGGTAAAATGGATGACTGTAGGATCGCAGACCTGGTTTGTGATCATGGACTGATAGAAGTCCAATGCCACTCGAGGATAGAAAAAATCCCTGGGAGTCAGAAAATGCTCCATACGATACCTCTGTAGCAGACGAAAGGACTCCCTGAGCTCAGGCTGAATTCTGAAGGTGGCTATGTCGAAACAGAGCTCGGAGTGAAATGGCCTTGCTCTGCAATCCAGATTTCCTTCAATTGGCAGTTGTGTCACCATGGAGCGTCTGATGGCTACCTCAGGAGTCATGCCCGAGGGAATTTGAGATTCTCTTGTTGGTGTCTGAGATGGCTGAGGCTTCTTGGCAGGTGGTGGAGACTTTTTAGCAGGCGGTGGAGATTTTTTAGCAGGCAATGGAGACTTTTTGGCAGGCAGTGGAGATGGCGTAGGCTCTCATTCAGGCTCCGAAGATGACTCGGTCAGATCAATTGGCTCTGAGACCTTTGCTTTCTTCTTTGGGGGACCGGTACCTGATTTTTGGCCTCTGGAGGAGCTCACACCGGCAATGGTAAGTGATCTCCTTGTATTATAGTGCCTGGCCGAACGACTAGTGGGTGCGTTCTTGACTGGTGGTGGGACGAGGCGAGGCCGCTGCGGCTCAGAGGTGGAGTCTTGGACAGGCGCGTCTCTTGGGATTCTCAGGCAAGTCGATGGGGACGAAGACTTTGCTCCTCATGTTCTAGCCATGGCGGTGTCAGCGGAAACGACCAGAGATGCGCATGGCTTGCTTAGGTGAAGGAGGCAGACGAGATGGTGCTCTGGCTTGGCTCCTCTTAGCACCTTTTTGAAGTTCAAATGACGGTTTAAAATAGGAAAAAATGGAATTTATACCGTTTAAAAAGAACACCAAGGGTCACTGTTCCTTTTCGTAGTAGAGGGGTTTTTCGCAACGAGGAGGCGTGGATTTCGCAGCGGCTAGGCGTTTTTGCAGCGAGGGGAATTTCGGCATGGATTTCGCAGCCCATTTCGCAATTGCGAAACGGGAGTACGACGCTGCGAAGTGGCACTTGTGTGCCAAAGGGTGGTTTCGCAGCTGCGAAACACCCTTCGAAATGGTGCCTCGGCTGCGAAAAGGTGGATCTCCAAGTGTGGAAAAAATCGCAGCCATTTCGCAGCTGCGAAACGATGGTACTTGGCTGTGAAATGGCACTCATGTGCCAAGGAGCCTCTTCGCAGCTACGAAAATTTTCGTAGAGGGCGCAAGGCGGCTGCGAAATGGTTTTGCAGCGGAGATTGGTTTTCGCAGTGAGGAGAGGGATTTTCGCAGCGGCTCTTGAGGGCTGCGAAATTTTTTCGCACCGGGAGGCGATTTTTGCAGTGGCCTACTTTAGGTTGCGAAATTTCGTAGCCCAAGCTTTCTCCTTGTTTTTGAACTCCTTTTGATTCCTAGCTTCCTTCTTTCAATTTCCTTGCAATTCCTCTTGATTTTGATCATTCAAAAAGATTAAGTTACATACAATTAACACAATTCAAGACCCAAATTAAAATCAAAATAATTTACAAAGCTTATAAATTAACATATTTAAATAAAAATATGGACTTTGGTGAAACCAAGTCCATCTAACCCTTCTCTCATCAGGATTTTTGTGGCTCAAGGAGGTTGATTTCCTCCTTTTCTTGCTTGAACGACTCAATGAATGGTTTGAGGGAATGACCATTGACTTTAAAGGTGTTTGTGCCATTGGAATCCAGTAATTCCACCACTCCATTGAGATGCACTTGGTGAATAATGAAAGGACCTATCCACCTTGACTTGAGCTTCCGAGGAAAGATATGGAGCCTTGAGTCATAGAGTAGGACTCTTTGTCCTTTCCGGAATTCTTTGTTGGAGATTAGTTGATCATGCCACCTCTTCATCCTCTGTTTTGCAACTTTGGAATTGATGGAAGCATCATTTCTTAATTCCTCCATCTCATTAAGGTCTAAGCACCTCTTTGCCCCAGCTCTGATCAAGTCCATGTTCAACCTCTTGATTGCCCACCAAGCCTTATATTCAACTTCCACAGGGAGATGGCAAGCTTTTCCATAGACGAGACGATAGGGAGACATGCCAAGAATAGTCTTATAAGCTGTTCTATATGCCCACAATGAATCATGAAGCTTAATAGACCAATCTTTTCTGCTTGTAATCACCACTTTCATCAGTATGTTCTTGATTTCCCTGTTTGCTAGCTCCACTTGCCCGGAAGTTTGAGGGTGATAAGGTGTAGCTACCTTATGCTTCACTCCATACTTGGCTAATAGGGTTTCAAAAGGTTTGTTGCAAAAATGAGTACCTCCATCACTGATTATGGCCTTGGGCACCCCAAATCTTGAGAAGATGTTCTTCTTAAGAAATTTGAGAACCACCCTATGATCATTATGTTTCCAGGGGATTTTCTCAACCCATTTGGAAACATAGTCCACCCCCACCAATATATAAGAGTTACCAAAAGACATTGGGAAAGGTCCCATGAAGTCAATACCCCAAACATAAAAAAGATCAACTATAAGGATGGGGTTCATGGGCATTTGATTTCTTTTTGTAAGCTTCCCGAGTCTTTGGCATCTATCACAACTCCTACACATGATGTGGGAATCTTTGAAAAGTGATGGCCAAGTAAACCCTGATTGCAAAACCTTCATGGCTGTTTTTTGAGAGACAAAGTGGCATCCACATGCATTCTCATGGCAATGGTTGAGGATCCCTTGTTGCTCTTCTTCAGGGACACACTTCCTTATGATCTGATATGCACAATACTTGAAAAGAAAGGGGTCTTCCCAATAATAAGCATGAATCTTTGCAAAGAAGTGCTTCCTGTCTTGCGCTTTCCACTCACTTGGAACTTCACCAGTAACCAAATAGTTAGCAATATGACCATACCAAGGAGTTTTCTCTAGCAACATAAGTGATTCCTCAGGAAAGTCATCATTAATACGTAGTACATGGGAATTGTGTGCTATAGCCAACCTTGAAAGGTGGTCAGCTACCACATTCTCCACTCCTTTCTTGTCTCTAATTTGGAGATCAAACTCTTGTAACAAAAGAATCCATCTAATCAACCTTGCTTTTGCATCTTGCTTTGTCAATAAATACTTCAAGGCCGAATGGTCAGTGAAAACAACGATGAAAGACCCTACCAAATAAGCACGAAACTTGTTAAAGGCAAACACTACAGCTAACAATTCTTTCTCTGTAGTTGTGTAGTTTCTTTGAGCTTCGTTCAATGTTTTGCTTGTATAGTAGATCACATAGGGCTTCCCATCTTCTCTTTGGCCAAGTACAACTCCTATAGCAAAGTCACTGGCATCACACATTACTTCAAAGGGTAGTTGCCAGTTAGGAGCCCTCACTATTGGAGCGGTTGTCAAAAATTGCTTCAATTGATCAAAACTCTTTTAACATCTTTCATCCCAGAAAAACTTAGCATCCTTAGCTAAAAGTTCACAAAGAGGCTTTGAAAGCTTAGAGAAGTCTTGTATAAATCTCTTGTAGAACCCTACATGGCCAAGGAATTGCCTTACTCCTTTTACAGTGGTTGGGGATGGCAATTTGACAATAAGTTCCACCTTTGCTTTATCAACTTCAATGCCTTTCTCGGAGATGATATGGCCAAGGACAATTCCTTGATGTATCATAAAATGGCATTTCTCCCAGTTGAGCACCAAGTCTTTTTCAATGCATCTATTAAGAACAGCTTCCAAATTTACAAAGCATTCTTCAAATGTACCTCCATATATGGTGATATCATCCATGAAAACCTCCATAATTCGCTCCACCATATCACTGAAGATACTAAGCATACATCTTTGGAATGTTGCAAGTGCATTGCATAAACAAAAGGCATTCTTCTGTAGGCGTATGTTCCAAATGGACATGTGAAAGTGGTCTTCTCCTGATCTTCAACATCAATTTCAATTTGGAAATACCCTGAGTACCCGTCCAAGAAACAATAGAAAGAATGGCTAGAGACTCTCTCCAGCACTTGATCAATAAACGGGAGTGGAAAATGATCTTTCCTTGTCACAGCATTCAATTTCCTATAGTCAATACACACCCTCCAACCTGAAGTGAGGCGTGTAAGAATTTCTTCTCCTTTTTCATTCTGAACCACAGTAATCCCTGACTTCTTTGGTACCACTTGAGTATGACTCACCCAAGGGCTGTCAAATATGGGATAAATAATACCCGCTTGAAGTAGCTTCAATACCTCAGTTCGCACCACTTCTTGTAAATGAGGATTCAATCTTCTTTGAGGTTGACGAATTGGTTTAGCTTCTTCCTCCATATATATGTGATGTGTACAAACCAAAGGACTGATTCCTTTCAAGTCAGATATTTGCCATCCTATTGCTTTCTTACACCTCTTAAGAACTTCAAGTAGAGAAATCTCCTGATGACCAATAAGAGACGAAGATATAACAACAGGGCATTGGTTATTTTCTTCCAGGTACGTATATTTTAACTCCATGGGCAGAGGTTTCAAATTGAGCTTTGGGAACTCTTCCTTTACATCATCTTGTGCCTCCTCTTTATTGAATAAAGGTAGGATCTCTTCTTTTCTCCTCCAACTTTGTAAAGTAGCAAGCACATCAGCAGGTTCAGACAACCCTTCTTCAAGATCCTCAAGAATTTCATTCAACTTGTCTTGCATATTCTGATTACAATGCTCCTCCACTAGAGTCTCAATAATGCATACCTCTTCTAGACCTTCTTCTTCTTCCGGAGTAATTAGCTTCTTAGACATATGAAAGATATTAAGCTCAAGTGTCATGTTGCCAAAAGTGAGTTGCATAAGTCCATTCCTACAATTTATGATTGCATTTGAAGTAGCAAGAAATGGCCTTCCAAGGATGATAGGAGCATAATTAGCTTCCTTAACAAAAGGATCAATATCAAGAACAAAAAAATCTACTAGATAGTAGAAATTATCAACTTCAACTAAAACATCCTCAATTATCCCCCTTGGAATTTTCACTGATCTATCAGCTAAAGATAGAGTGATTGATGTTGGCTTCAATTCTCCAAGTCCCAATTGCTTATAAACAAAGTATGGTAACAAATTCACACTTGCTCCTAAATCTAACAAAGCTTTTTCCACTACCTTTCCTCCAATCATGACTGAAATGGTAGGACATCTCGGATCTTTGTACTTCAAAGGAGATTTGCATTGTATGATGGCACTTACTTGCTCAGTCAAGAAGGCTTTCTTATTCACATTCAACCCTCTTTTGATAGTACACAAGTCCTTTAGGAACTTTGCATATGTTGGAACTTGCTTAATCATATCCAGCAATGGAATATTGACCTTCACTTGCCTCAATACTTCAAGGATTTCTGATGCATTTTTTATCCCCTTTTTTTCCATGCAAAGCTTGAGGAAAAGGTGGAGATGTGTGTTTCTTCATCAATTCTTCCTTAATAAGCTCTTTCTCTGGATTTGCATTCACTGTTGAATCATGGTCCTCCTTCCCTTCACTAATATCTTTCTTCTTTCATTTCATTTCCTCCCTCTTCTTTGTCTCTTCTTCTTCTTCTTCTTCAACATATGGCTTGGGTGTTGGTGACTCAACCTTTTTACCACTCCTTAGAGTGATCAAGGCTTTAACATCTCTCACCTGTGAAGATTCTCCCTCATGAGTTTCCACTTCATGGATACCCTTGGGGTTTTGGTGAGGTTGAGAAGGAAATTTACCCTTCTCTTGCACTGTGTTCAAATTAGTGAGCCTTGAGATTGAGTATTGGAGATTATCTATTTTCTGAGACAAATCATTTTGCATCCCATCCATCCTTTTATTCAAAGTATTCTCTACATTGTCAATTCTTTGACTAAGTTGAGAATTGATGGATTTTTGGTCTCCAACAAAATCTCCCACAACCTTGCTGAGATTCACTATTGCTTGTTCAAGACTTGAAGCTTGTTGAGATGGTTGAGCCGGCTGATTCCGTGAAAGTCCATGCGGGTCTTTTAATAAAAAACATTTATACAACCTATGACCTCATACTAGCGTAGCAAAGCTACTATAGCATAGTGGCTCTAGGGTCGAACTCTGGGATGGGTTTTCATTCTACCAATGATATACTCAAGATTAGAAATTGAATTTAATGAGTTCCTTTGTCAAAAACTTAAAGTTTAAAAGAAAATAAAATTTGTTTTGAAAGGTGTTTGAAACTAAACTAACGTAAAAATAGATAAAAATGGAAGAAAGAAAGTTTCCCGGAGCTAAGGGTTGCTAGGATCAAGTTCAAAATGCAAAGTGGGAAATTCCGGATTTTTCTTCTCGCATTGGGGACAACAACATAAAGGATGGTTGTTTCCCGAACCGGTATAGGTTTAACAATGAAGATTTAATCCATAAAAAGTCAATAGAAATGGTAGTCAAGGTCCATTAATGGCTTTAGACACTATGAGTCTTCACCTTGAGCCACTTTCCAATGGCTTGTACATGATAACTAATGGACTGATATGGATCTAGCAATAAGCATCCACAGAGACCTGAAGCTTACCATGTATTGGCCATTCAAAGTGATTCTAAGGGATTTAAAGCAAAACTTTAGATTTAAAAGCCATTTATGAACTCCAACTACCTGTATTTAATGCACGAGAGTTTTCCACTTTAGCATCTGGACTTTTCACCTAGCTTCCTTCACTCTAAGAAACTAAAAGTTTAGCCTCTCATCCTCTGGGAAAACATCCTCAGAGGTTGTTTGGCTTCCAAGAAAAAGAAAATAGTAGAGAGAAAAGGAAAACGAGAGAGCTCTGTATTTTACTAAGTGTAAAACATAACATATATTCCGAGAGATGATTTCCACCCCTCTTATAGTCTTTACAAAGCAAAGCCTGTGATTGACTAGTTACAAGGATAAGAAAGGAATTTACATAAAAAAAATACAAAAGAAAATATCTAAAGTGGAGTCTGCAGAACAGAGGAGAATTCGCACCACGCATGGGTTGGTACGAATTTAGCACAAGCAGGGGTGTTGTGCGAATTTCAAGGTGTTGTGCGAATTTCGCACAAGCCTGGAGCAGTTGTCTTCCGAAGGCCATATCTTCCTCATTTCAGCTCCAAATCGTACACGATTTGAAGCGTTGGATTGTTGACTTCCTGAGATTTGAAATGGTATATAGCATGTAGAAAATGGACTTCGGAAAGTGCTCCAAAAGTGCCAAGGAAGACTGCAGCTGCTATCCTCTATTTTCTTCATTCTGTTTGTTTTTCCTCTTTGCTTCTCTCCTTTACTTGGCTTGTCTTAATGATCCAAAAAGCTGTCAAAACACTAAAACTAGCCACAAATATGATTAGAAGTCATTGCTAGGTCCTTAACATGCCAATTGGAATAAAGATGGAGAACTACTACACAAAAGTGCTTAAAACATAATGAATTAAAGGTGCAAAATAGCACTTTTTAGATAGTAATCACCGGCTGTTGGTACTGAGGTGCTCTTGGATTCCATGAAAAATTTGGATGATTCCTCCAACTTGAGTTGTAAGTATTGTCATACGAAGCATTGCTATTGGGCTTGAATTGTCCAATGACATTTTCTTGTTCTCCAAACATTTCTCTAGCAACTGGAATTGTAGGGCACTCCTCCACCAAGTGTTCATAAGATTGACAAATAGAACATGGCTTTACTTGCACTGGTGTTTCAGCAACAGCTTGCACTTCATGCATCTTTTTTAGATCTAGCTCCTCCAATCTTCTTGTCATAGCTGCAAATTTTGCTTTCCTATCAATATCTTCATTCAAGGTGTACATCCCAGCCTTAGCATGAAAAGCATTTGGTTGAGACTTCATCTTTCCCACTTCTCCTCTGTTCGGTTCATCCCATCCCCTTGAGACTTTAGCTACATAACTCAAGAAATCCATAGCTTCCTCAGGATTCTTACTCATGAAATCCCCTCCACACATTGTTTCGAGAAGTTGTTTCATTGAGGAAGACATCCCATCATAGAAATAACTCACCAACAGCCATGTATCAAAGCCATGGTGAGGACAAGCATTAATGGCTTCCATGTATCTTTCCCAACACTCATAGAATTTCTCATTCTCTTTAGCTGAGAAGTTTGAAATTTGCCTTTTCAAGCCATTCGTTCTGTGAGTAGGAAAGAACTTCTTGAGGAATTCAACTTGTAAATCAGTCCAAGTACGGATACTCCTTGGCCTTAAAGAATTAAGCCAAATCTTTGCCTTATCCTTTAAAGTAAAAGGAAATAGTTTAAGCCTCATCAGGTCGATTGAAGCTCCTCCATCTCGAAATGTATTACAAACATCTTCAAATTCCTTGATATGGGCATAGGGATTCTCACTTTCCATTCCATGGAAAGTTGGTAGAAGTGGCACAATATGGGGTCTGATCACTAGCTTCTCTGTAGGGGGCACTATACATGATGGTGCACTCATACGAGGTGGATGCATGCGGTTCCTCATTGATCTGAATTCATTGGGATTGTCCTGATGACCATGGTGACTATGTTGATCCTCAGTTGTAGTTTCCATGATATTCAAGCTCAATTCCAACTCCTTGTTATGAGGTGTTTCAAGTTTAACAAGCCTTCCTCCACTATCTCGTATCCAATTGGGCATACACAACTAGTATCAACTGTAACCTAGAAAAAAAAAAACAAAAACAGAGGAAAACAAAAAAAAAAAACAAAACTACCAAAAAGAGTTAGATTAACTAAAACTAAATTAAAAGCTATGCTAGAATATGAATGAGTAAAAGAAACAACTAAAAGAGTTAGTAAAATGAAAGAAAATTCACCAAACTTGTGATGAAAACCATAAGTACGTTGAAATAATATCACTGTGAAGTTGGCACCTTCCCCGGCAACGGCGCCATTTGATTCGTGGTTCCCAATTGGTGTCTCAACTGATTCATGTCCAGCTGGTGCTCCTTGATTGAGGGAGTAATCAACAAAATTTATAACCTATATCACCATGCATTAGGATAGTTTTAGCTAGTATAGTAAAGTGGCTTTAGGATCGTTCACTGGGAAGGGTTTTCAACTCACAACTGATACCAATTCAAAGTTAAATTGGTGCTTTTTCATTTCAAGGTTAGCTTAAGAAAGAAAATACAAACTTTGGTTAAAAAAGGTTTTGTTTCAAGCTAACTAAAAATAAAGTAATGGAAATTACTTATGAAGAAAAAAAAACATTCCTTGGAGGTTTAGGTTCACAGGGGAGGCTCCTCATGCAAAAACAGAGCTCCGGTCACTTGGTTCATTTCGTCGCATTAGAGAATTAACATATAGTTAATTCTCTAACCGGTGTTGTACATATGCATCCCTTAAATGGATTTAAACATTAATTCCCTCTCACTGATGCAACTTGCAATGGCTCGTGCCTCTCACCTAGCATTTGCCATTCAAGGTGATCATTAACTTTGGACTTCCCTTCTCAAGCTCGTAAGAGATAACTAATGGATGTCTCCTTGGTATCCAAAAGCTAACCAAGTGTTGGAAATTCTAGAAAATCCTACCTTCAAGTCACCTCCTAAAAGCTCGCAAGAGGTAAACTAGTGCATCTCCATGGACGGAGATCACTTGCCTTACCAAGTTTTGGCTCAGGTGAATTAAAGGTGTTTTAAGTTAACTAAAAACATAGAAATCATTAATGGGTCACATTTTCTCTTCATTAATGGCTGAAACAACAAAACTACTAATTCTTGCATTTGGACCCTTTTCCAGCAACCTTAGGTCCAAGGAACTAAAAGCCTAGCCACTCATTCTCTGAGGGAACTTCCTCAGAGCTTGTTTGGCTAGTAAGAAAAATTAAATGAATATATACAATCAAAACAAGTAGGTAAGGCAGAGCAAAAGCCCTCAATTTTACTTCCTTTCAAAAACTATACAAAGCATCTGTGTACTAGCTTCTGTCTCCTCTATGAGGAAACTTACAAACATTAAATATGGGTTTATTTACCCTTTGTTCTTGCTTAAAGACTAAGGAATCCTATGATAGGTGGGTTACAAGGAGAGTTTGGGGATTTAGACATCAAATATTTAAAGCAAAATATCTCAAAATGTCGGTCACAAATATTGGGAAGCTTCAGGAGAACACCACAGCTGTGTGTACAAGAGGGCTGCGAAATTTCGCAGCAAAAAGGACAACATTTCGCAGCCTAAAGCTGATTTCGCAGCCGTCGAAATTTTCCTTCAGCTTGGAGTGATCAGCTTCCAATGGCTGTAACTCGTTCATTTCAACTCCGAATCATGCACCGTTTGAAGCATTGGATTGTTGACTTCCTGAGCTTCGAAACGACATATTGAATGTATAAATTGAACTCCAGGAAGTGCTCCAAAAGTGGCTGACATGACTGTCATCTAGAATGCTTCATGTTAGATTTCTCTTTGCTTCCCCTTCTTGCATTCCGGTTTTGCTTATGGAAAAGGACTTCAAAGCTTCGGTTCTTCATGTTTCTGAGATTTCCATTGCTTTTCCATGGATTTCAAAGAACTCTCCTCAATCTTGGATTGCTTTGGTGAGCAATTTACTAACAAAAACACCAAAACTTACACAAAGTGATTAGAAATGATTGCAAAGGTCCTTAATATGTTAATTGGGTTAAAAGGTAATAACTACTACTCAAAAGTGTTTAAAAGAGTTAATTACAAGCTATAAAATAGCACTTTTTGAGTAGTAATCACTCATATAGCTAACTATTTGGTTACTGGTTAAGTTCCAAGTGAGTGGAAAGCACAAGACAGGAAGCACTTCTTTGCAAAGATTCATGCTTATTATTGGGAAGAGCCTTTTCTTTTCAAGTATTGTGCAGATCAGATAATAAGGAAGTGTGTCCTTGAAGACGAGCAACAAGGAATCCTCAGCCATTGCCATGAGAATGCATGTGGAGGCCACTTTGCCTCTCAGAAAACAACCATGAAGGTGTTGCAATCAGGGTTTACTTGGCCATCACTTTTCAAAGATGCCGACATCATGTGTAGGAGCTGTGATAGATGCCAAAGGCTCGGGAAGCTTAAAAAAAGAAATCAAATGCCCATGAACTCCATCCTAATAGTTGATCTCTTTGATGTTTGGGGTATTGACTTCATGGGACCTTTCCCAATGTCTTTTGGTAACTCTTATATCTTGGTGGGGGTGGACTATGTTTCTAAATGGGTTGAGGCAATCCCCTGTAAACATAATGATCACAGGGTGGTTCTCAAGTTTCTTAAGGAGAACATCTTCTCAAGATTTGGGGTGCCCAAGGCTATAATCAGTGATGGAGGTACTCATTTTTGCAACAGACCTTCTGAAACCCTATTAGCCAAGTATGGAGTGAAGCATAAGGTAGCTACACCTTATCACCCTCAGACTTCTGGGCAAGTGGAGCTAGCAAACAGGGAAATCAAGAACATATTGATGAAAGTGGTGATCACGAGTAGAAAAGATTGGTTTATTAAGCTTCATGATTCATTATGGGCATATAAAACAGCTTACAAGACTATTCTTGGCATGTCTCCCTATCGCTTAGTCTATGGCAAAGCATGTCATCTCCCTGTGGAAGTTGAATATAAGGCTTGGTGGGCAATCAAGAGGTTAAACATGGACTTGATCAGAGCCGAGGCAAAGAGGTGCTTAGACTTTAATGAGATGGAGGAATTAAGAAATGATGCTTACATCAATTCCAAAGTTGCAAAACAGAAGAAGAAGAGGTGGCATGATCAATTAATCTCCAACAAAGAATTCCAGAAAGGACAAAGAGTCTTACTCTATGATTCAAGGCTCCATATCTTTCTTGGGAAGCTCAAGTCAAGGTGGATAGGCCCTTTCATTATTCATCAAGTGCATCTCAATGGAGTGGTGGAATTACTGAATTCCAATGGCACAGACATCTTTAAAGTCAATGGTCATCATCTCAAGCCATTCATTGAGCCATTCAAGCAAGAAAATGAGGAAATCAACCTCCTTGAGCCACAGAAAGCCTAATTAGAGAAAGGTTAGATGGACTTGGTTTCACCAAAGTCCATATTTTTTGTTTAATTTTGTTAATTTATAAGCTTTATAAATTGTTTTGATTTTAATTTTGGTCTTAAATTGTGTTATTTATATGTAACTTACTCTTTTTAAATGATCAAAATTAGGAGGAATTGCAAAGAAATTGAAAGAAGGAAGTTAGGAATATAGAGGAGCTCAAAAGCAAGGAAAAGGCATGGTCTGCGAAATTTCGCAGCCTAAAAAGGGCCCTGCGAAAATGGCCCTTGGCTGCGAAATAATTTTGCAGCCCCCAAGTAGCCGCTGCGAAATTACCCCATGGCAGCCCCATACCCCCCTCTGCAAAAATTTTCATAGCTACGAAACGACCCTTTGGCATAAGAGTGCCATTTCGCAGACCCCCCCCCCCTCCCCCTCCTTTCGCAGCTGCGAAACGATTGCGAAATCCTCCACACTTAGAAATTCTCAATTTCGCAGTTGAGCCCCCATTTCGCAGGTGGTTTCGTAGCTACGAAACCACCCCTTGGCACACAAGTGCCATTTCGCAGCCCTCCATATAGCAGAGGCACTCCGTATTCCTTATGAGCCAGCTCGTCCAAAGGATTTTCGAGTTTGGACTCATCCTGCACAGAGCAACATAGTTCATATTCTATCCAGAGGGGCATCCTCGTGCCACTATCTATTGAGGAAGGAGCTCCCTCCCAGCATGTTCTTCATTGATGCACTCCTACGCCATAACATCTTTCCACTTCAGCATTGGGTGCAGAGGAGAGGAGTTTTGCTAGAGGCATTGTTCAGGATATCTGAGGGATACTTCTTTGGCCCTCATCATCTCATCATGGCCGCTCTTCTTTACTTTGAAGAGAAGGTCCATAGGAAGAAGCTACTCCGAGCGGATGCTATTCCACTTCTCTTCCCCAGACTATTATGCCAGATTTTGGAGCATTTGGGATACCCAAAAGAGCCTCAGCTTGAGCGTAGACGTATTTGTCGAGAGATATTCACTCTCGACAAATGGACGAGTATGACAGCCTATGGTGCAGACCATGGAGCTCCAGCTGGACTAGAGCATCCAAAGATTCCACATCTAGAGCAGCCAGAGGAGCCACGGGTGGTTGAGATACCAGTTGATATTACACCACCAGCCCATGCACCACCTGTAGTAGCCTCTCCAAAGCCCATACCTGAGGTTGCACCCTCTGCTCTTCAGGCCACACCACGGACTCCCCCTGTTATTCCACCCATATCAGAGCCATCTCCTTCATCTGAGCCAAGGATTGCTATACCCATTATCGAGTATAGAGGCCTATGCCACACTTTCCAAGCATTGGCCACTTCTCAGAGCATCCTCACTCAGCAGATGACAGCTCTTCGTGCTCATCAGGAGCAGATTATTGCCACTTAGACCCAACACACTGCCATCCTAAGGCAGATTCAGCACCATTTGGGTATTATATCAGCTCCTGAGCATGCCACTCCTATCCCACCAGAGCCATCACAGGCCCCTCATTTCGTAGAGCAGACCATGCCCTTTGAGGAGCCGACTACAGGAGAGGCCAAGGCAGCTGAGCCATCATCTCCACATCATCCTCCACCCACCATTTGATCATTTACATAGTTTCCTTTATGTATTTCGTTTATGTTTTCCTTATCATAGTAGCACTTGAAATCTCATGCTTTTGATATTATATATACTAGGATTAATTGTATTACTTGTTCTCTTTTTGTACTTTCTTGAAATGAAGTAATACAAATCTATCACTTTTTTATCACTCTTAGCATTATTTTATTTTATTTATTTCCTCTACTCATATCTTTTATTGTTTTTGAAACATGTGGTTTCTCCAATCAATACTCGAAATTGATATCACTCAGGAGGTACCACTTCCTCCCTATAATCTTAATCACTCATGCCAAATTGAGGACAATGTTCAGCTTGGTTGGGGGAAGAGTTGAGGAAGGAAGTTTTTGTTATTAATGCTAAGTTATTTTGGTAATTTAGTTGATTTTTGTTTAATTTTAATTTTTTTTTTAAAGTTTTTATTCTACTCTCCATGGTTATTAAGGAAAAATTTTCAAAATGAAATGGGAGAAATTGAATTTTTGTCTTTTTCACTTGACTTAGAGTTTGTATTATGCTTACTAAAGTTGATGAATTGTTGAAACTAAGGATTGAAATATCAGTTTTTACAGATATATCGGTACTTCGATTTTACGGATATATCGAAAATATCGGAGAAATATCGGTGGATATTTTTTCACAAATATCGATAGAGTGAAAATTATTTAAAATTAATAGGAATGCTTGAAAAAACTTCAAAAAATGATAAAATAAGTAAAAATACACATTTTAAAGTTATCTTGTAAGTATAATTGACATATATATAATTAAGAAGAAAAATATCGTAAACAAATATATATTGGTAGATTCGATATTTGAATTTTAAAAATAATATATATGAATTTTGAAAGTGTATAAAGTTAGAATTGAGTTAAAAAATATTTGATTTTATTGAATAAAAACAATTTATACATAAATATAATACATATGAGATTGCAATAGTCCTTATACTAAGGAAGAGATCAATGTGATTTCATTATATTGTTAGGTGAAGAGAACCCAACTTGTTGAAGACAATATTTATTTAAAAATTTTTAAAATACTTTTATTAAAACATATTTTATTATATTTTAAATGAAAATTAAATTAATTTATATAAAATATTTTATTTGAGATTTAATTTTTAAAATTTTATTAAAAATATATAGTAACAACCTTTTTTTATTAATAATCAAAATAAAATTCGATAATTTATAATTATTTATATAGATAGAGGAAAATTGTTCTCATGATTTGTTTTTTTTTTTTTTTTACCTCTACTAAATCTAAAAATAAAAAGGGCCACCCACTTCTGAAGTTGCCCTCCAAGAGAATTCCCCTTTTTTGAAGTTGCCCTCCAGCGGAGAAAATTCCTAAAAAATACCTATTTTCCTCTGCCACTCTCAATCCTCGCAGGTACTAATCTAATCACGTTGATATTATTTTTTTTGCAACCCCCGTTTGATTCCCAAGAAAATCCATCCCCCATTCGATTTTCGAGAAAATTCATCCTCGTTTGATTTCCGAGAAAATCCATTCAAAACACCCAAATAAAACCAAAAAAATTGCTTTTCTTTTGCTCCCTGTGTTTTCTGGATCTGTTTTAAGGGTCTCTTTGTTGTTGTGCCATTGGATTTAAATTTCACGAACCCTAAATCCACGATTTTTTAGCCATATTTTGTATCTTATGCGCGGGCTGGACTGGTAGGAAATATCGGGATATTTTCGGCGATTTTTTGAAATTCTCCTCCGGTTGCTCCTCGCGTCAGATCCACTCGCGATTTTTCTCCGATTTATCGGTGCTTCACTGATATTTCGCCGATATATCAGCGATTTTGCCGATTTTTCCGTCGATCGATAATCGGTGATGATTATCGTTTCGGTGCCGCCCGATATCCGAAATATCGATGATATTTCTCGATTTTTCAATCCCTGGTTGAAACTTCTATTGAATTCAAGCTTAGTTCTTCCACTTTAAGCTTTTCACACACTGTGCACAATAGGTTCCGATTATAAGATGAGAAACTATTTCCCTCTTGACTTAGGAAAATTTAGACTTGGTACCTTTGACCTTATTTCAATAGTGTTGGGACACCTTATAAAATGCCAATGAGCCTTTGAAAAAAAAAAGAAAAGAAGAAAAGAAAGAAAAAATGTTTGCTTGCCTTGAAACCCGAGCAAGGTCTGAGGGGTATATGGTGAAAATCTTTAAAGCCTGGTGCCCTAAGCCTTCATTGGTTGGGAGTCATCGACCTCAATGCTCGTTACAAGGGTGAATAGGTGGAGCTTAACATACTGTAGGTGCTTGGGTATTAAAATTCATTCTCAAAAGTCCGGGGTAAAATATGAGGAGTTACTAGTTAAAAGATCCTTAAAGCTTGATGCCCTAAACCTTAATTGGTTGGGAGTCATCGATGGACCCCCGTTACATGGACAATTTAGAAAAGAATACCCTTAAGCCTTGTACTCCTATAATGAAAAAAAGTGTGAAACAAAAGGGTGCGTTCTTAGCCTATTGAATTTGGTCAGTTTGCTAAGTGTTGAAAAAGAACTAGGTTGGGGGGAGAAGTTAGTTCAGCATACTATATTCAGAAACTATCAACTAACACTTAGATTTTTGTGGAAGAGAAAGGTTTGGTCCTTTGGAAGTGAAAATGATTTTAAAACTTCAATTTGCATAATGCCTTCTCTTTATGAATTGTGATTAGCAAAGTATTTGATAACTCTTGTTGAAATTTGAGTTTTTATTTCTTTAATGTTCCATGTGAGAATTTGATCATCATGCCACTTAAAATTTTTTGAAGTGATAAGCATGATTTTGTAAAGTATATTGCTTTTTAGTTTACTTTTTTCTCTCCTTTATTGCTAAGGGACTAGCAATATGTCGGTTGGGAGGAGTGATTACTACTCGAAAAGTGCTATTTGATAGCTTGCAATTAACTCTTTTAAGCACTTTTGAGTAGTAGTTATTACCTTTTAACTCAATCATTTCTAATCAAATTGTGTAAGTTTTGGTGTTTTTGTTAGTAATTTGATCACCAAAGCAATCCAAGATTGAGGAGAGTTCTTTGGAATCCATGGCAAAGCAATTTGAAGCTCATTAACATGAAGAACCAAAGCTTTGAAGCTTTATAGTCCTTTTCCATAAGCAAATCATGAATGCAAGGAGGGAAAGCAAAGAGAGAAATCTAACATGAAGCATTCAAGAGGACAGCCACTGTCAGCCACTTTTGGAGCAATTCCTACAACTTAATTTATGCATACTATATGTCGTTTCGAAGCTCGGGAAGTCAGAAATCCAACGCTTCAAACGATACACGATTCGAAGTTGAAATGAAGGAGTTAAAGCCATTAGAAGCCGATCACATCAAGTTGAAGGCCAATTTCGCAGGCTGCGAAATCAGCCTTTGGCTGCGAAATGGTGTCCTTCAGGTTGCGAAATTACAGCCAACTTGCACGCCTGTGAAATTCACCTGAGTGCAACCGACATTTTTAGATTTTTTACTTTAGATATTTGATGTCTAAATCCCCATTCTCTCCTTGTAATCCACCTATCATAGGATTCCTTAGTTATTAAGCAAGAACAAAGGGTAAATAGCCTCATATATATTGTTTGTAATCTCCATTACAGTGACACATCGGGGAGCTTGTTCTCAGACACAATTTTTGTATAGTTTTGGAAAGAAAGTAAAATACAGAGCTTTGCTCTGCCTTACCTACTCGTTTTGATTGTATTTATATTTTCTTACTAGTCAAACAAGCTCTGAGGATGTTTCCTTAGAGAATGAGTGGCTAGGCTTTTAGTTCCTTGGAGCTAAGGTAGCCGGGAAAGGCCCCGAATGCAAGAATTAGTAGTTTTCTTGTTTCAACTATTAATGAAGAGAAAGTGTGACCCATTATTGATTTCTATATTTTTAGTTAACTTAAAACGCCTTCAATTCACCTGGGCCAACACTTGGTAAGGCAAGTGATCTCCGTCCATGGAGATGCACTAGTTTATCTCTTGTGAGCCTTTGGGAGGTGACTTGAAGGTAGGATTTTCTAGAATTGCCAACACTTGGTAAGCTTTTGGACTCTAAGGAGACATCCATTAGTTATCTCTTGCAAGCTTGAGAAGGGAAGTCCAAGGTTAATGATCACCTTGAATGGCAAATGCTAGGTGAGAGGCACGAGCCATTGCAAGTTGCATCAGTGAGAGGGAATTAGTGCTGAAATCCATTAAAGGGAAACATCTGTACAACACTAGTTAGAGAATTAACTATATGTTAATTCTCTAATACGAGGAAAAGATTCAAGTGACCGGAGCTCTGTTTTTGCATGAGGAGCCTCCCTTGTGAACCTAAAACTCCAAGGAACGCTTTTCTTCATAAGTAATTCCCATTACTTTCTTTTTAGTTAGCTTAAAACAAACTTTTTTTCAACCAAAGTTTATGTTTTCTTCTTAAGCTAACCTTGAAATGAAAAAGCACCAATTCAACTTTGAATTAGTATCAGTTGTGAGTTGAAAACCCTTCTCAGTGAACGATCCTAGAGTCACTATGCTATATTAACTAAGGCTATCCTAGTGCATGGTGATATAGGTTATAAATTTTGTTGATTACTCCCGTTTGAGGACCAAACTCATGATACACCAATTGGGAACGAATCAACTGGATAGGACAACGATGTGACTAATTGTACAAGTGCAGTGTATGCTAAAAATCAAAATTGAACTATCATGACTGATCTAATAGAATGCGAGCTATCATAAAAATCAGATAGGCAACAACGTGATCGATCATACAGATACGGTCTATGCCAAAATTGGAACTAAAGAATCATGATTGATCAAATAGTATGTGGTTTATCATGAAAAACTGATAGAATAACGATGTGACCAATTGTATATGTGTAATATCCGTAGAATACGATACTGAACATTCAAAACTGATCGGATAGTGTGTGGTTTATGACAAAAATGAAATAGGACAACGACATGACCTATCATACAAGTTTGTTCTACGTAAAAAATGAAACTAAATTGTAATGTTCAATTTGATAGGGTACGATCTATGACAAAGATGAGATAGGACAATGACCTGAGTGATCGTACTGGTATAATCTAATTCGAAATTGGAAATTAAATTTCATGACCAATCAGGCAAGATGCGGTTTATAATGAAAACTAGACAAGACAATGACATGATTGATCATATAGGTGTGATCTCTATAGAATACAATCCTCAACTATCAAGACTGATCAAATAGTATGCGGTTTATGATGAAGACGAGACAAAACAACGATGAGACCTATAATATAGGTTTGCTTTATGCCGAAAATGAAACTGAACTATCATGACCGATCAAACAGGATGTGGTCTATCACGAAAACCAAATAGGATAACAATGTGACCTATTGTATAGGTGTTATCTTCATAGAATATGATACCAAACTGTTAAAATCAAGCAAATAGTGGGTTGTCTATGATAAAGATGAGATAGGATAGTGATGTAACCGATCATACATATGTGGCCTACAACGAAATAATAACAAAATTATCATGACTGATTGGATAAGATGTGGTCTATCATGAAAACCAGATAGGATAATGACGTGATCGATCATACAAGTGTGATCTTGTAGAATACAATATTGAAATGTCATGATTGATCGAATAGTGTTCGGTCTATGACGAAAACGAGAAAGGACAATGATGTTACTGATCATACAATTCCGCTCTATGTCATAAAGAATTTAACTGTTCTGACTGATTAGATAGTATATGATCTATAACGAAGTTTAGACAACACAACAACATGATTGATCGTATAGGTACAATTTACACAAAATCAGAATTCAACTGTCATGATGGATCAAACATAATTCAATCAATCATGTAAACCAAACAAGAAAATGACATGACTGATCATATAGGTGCAATATATGACGAAAATATGACAAAAGAATGATATGACCGATCGTATAGGTCTACTCTACATCTAAAATGAAATTGAATAGTCATAATCAATTCGATAAGGTACGATTTATGATAAAGACCAGACAGGATAACGACGTGATAGATCATATAGGTGTGGTCTATGCCGAAATTGGAACTAAACCATCAGGATCAATCGAATAGAATGCGGTCTATCATAAAAAGCAAACATGATAAAGATGTGACCAATCATACAGGTGTGATCTCCATAGAATATGATACTCAACTATTATGATCGATCAGATACTATGTGGTTTATGATGAAAATGAGATAGGACAATGATGTGATCGATCTTATAGGTCCACTTTACATTAAAAATGAAAGTGAACTGTCATGACCCATCCAATAAGGTACAATCTATGACAAAGGCCAGACTAGACAATGATGTGACTGATCGTACAAGTGTGATGTATGTTGAAATCGGAACTGAATTGTCATGATCGATCAGATAAGATACGGGCTATCACATAAACAAGATAGGACAACTACATTATCAATTGTACAAGCATAGTCTATGCCGACATTGGAACTAAATTATCATGACCGATTGGATGAGATGCGGTCTATCACAAAAAGCTAATAGGTCAACAACGTGACTAATTGTATAGCTGTGATCTCCGCAGAATACAATATTGAACTATCAAGAATGATTGAATAATGTGCGGTATATGATAAAAGTGAGATTGGACAACAAAACGTGACCGATCGTACAGATCCACTCTATGTAAAAAATGAAACTGAATTGTCATGTCTGGTTCGATAAAGTATAGTCTATGATGAAGATTGGACAAGACAACGACTTGACCAATCATATAGGTATGATCTCTGTATAATATGATACTGAACTATCAAGACTAATCGAATAGTGTGTGGTCTATGATGAAGATGAGATAGGACAATAACTTGACCAATTGAACAAGTGTGATCTCTATGGAATATGATATTGAACTGTGAAGACTGATCGAACAATGTGCAGTCTATGATGAAGAGAAGATAGGATAATGATGTGACCAATCATAGATGTCCACTCTAAGTCGAAAATGAAACTGAACTTTCATGACCAATTCGATATGATGTGGTCTATCATGAAAACCTAACAAAACAACGACATGACTGAGTGGATAGTGTGTGGTCTATGACGAAGATGAGATAAAACAATGACATGATCAATCGTACAAGTGTGGTCTATGCCGAAAATGAAATTAAATTATCATAACCGATCTAACATAGTGCGATTTATGATGAAAATGAGATAGGACAATGACATGATTGATCGTACAGGTCTACTCCATGCCTAAAAATGAAACTAAAATATCATGACTAATCCAAGAAGGTACAATCTATGATGAAGATCGATCATGACCTCGAAAAGAAATTTAACTGTTATGACCGATTGTACAAGTGTAAATTGAAAAGATCAGTATCGTATTTCACACACTGTTATGACAATATCGTACGAGAATCTTGTTATGATAAAAAAATACTATTATACATGATACGATAATGTTATGGCTATACACTGTTAAATTTCTTGTACGTTCATAACACTATTAAATTTAACAACACAATATTGTACACCAAAAAGATTCTTGTCTAGTATTCATAATAGATTACATCCTATCTGATTGGTCATGATAATTCAGTTTTGATTTTGGCGTAAATCATAATTATACGATTACTTGCTTTATTATCCTATCTTGTCTTCATCACAGAATGTACCCTATCAGATTGGTCATGAAAACTCACTTTCATTTTTGACGCAGAGTGGACCTGTACAATCAATCACGTCGTTGTCTTATCTTATTTTCTCATAGACCGTACTTGTATATGATCGATCATGTTGTTGTCTTGAATGGTTTTCATGATAAACCACATCCTATCTGATCAGTCATGATAGTTCAGTTCCAATTGCGATGTACATCACCCATATAATTAATGTCATTGTCTTATCTAGTCCTTGTCAAAGATCGTACCATGTCAGATTAACCATGACAATTCAGTTCCGATTTCAACGTAGACCCCACCTGTATGATCAATCACGTCATTGTCTTGTCTCAAGTTCATAATAAACTATACCCTATTGAATCGGTCATGAAAATTTAGTTTTTTTTTTTTTGTGGCATAGAGCTTGTTGGGAACACCAGATTACTCCATTCCCATGCCCTAGATCATGTAGGGTGCATGTAAATCTATCATAGGCTCTCTAACTCTATCACAAAGGATAAATAGGTATTAAAAAACAATAAGAATACCATAGAAACCATAGATCTAGAGAATAAAGCCACATACCTTTGATTTGAATGTTCCCATATCGATTCTAATCAATGTAGATAACTCCAATCAAAGTCGCAGTAGATCTCGTAAACCTATGATCTTTCACCCGATAACTTGAACCTTGATCTTGACACGCTTTTGATGGAGAGGAAAAGAGGATGGAGGCTATGGCTCCCAATCTCTCTAGATGGTAGAAGACCAAAGCTATGGAAACCTTTACTCCTAGGAGGTATTTATAGGTTCCTAATTGGGCTTAAGTGACTTGATCCCACATGGGCTTAGACCACTTAATCTAGCCCAAAACGGATCCTAATTGATTAATTAACCTAATAAGCCCTACTAATTGATCAATTAGCCCAATCTAGAGACCTTGTTGACTTACCCTTATGCAAGCTTGCCTAATTACCAAAACGTCCTTATGTACAAAAGTGAACCTAGAGCCAATCCGACCCTCATAATCTGTGCCAACAAGGTATATGAGCTCAGAATGGGGACCATTGGGACCCATAGGAATATTGGCTCCCTTCAAATCCAATTCTAAAGTTGATTCAACATCCCACTATAGAGAATCAATTGAACTCCAGTATCATATGTAAATAAGAATGAGACACCAAGTGCTCGGGTCCGTTACCTACTATCCATTGTGTTCAATCTCCCCATGAACTGGTGTCTATAGTCTAACAAGGTGAAAGCTATCCACCTTTCAAGACTACCTCTACCATCCTTGAGTTACAGATCATCCTATTATTTGTTCAATTGACATATTTTAATTCTCAAAGAGCCTATGTTAAGTTTCACTTAAGGAACTACTATGGCTATAGTTTCCATGAACACACCTCTTTAGGATCACCCAAGGGGACACACTGTCTCAATTCTAAGATATATCATGGTGCCTCTATTGAGAGTACCTATTGCTACTGGCTTCTATCAACAATGACCCAATCCATAGGGAATATATGATCAACTTACAATCTCACTCGTAGATTAAAATCATTGCTAACTTTAGCACAAGCTCAATATTCTCTCAAGGTTGAGAGACACCACAATGAAGCAACTTGGTGAGGTCATGACTACTTGATAGCCTTAAGTCATGACTCACTATAGGTCTTGTCCAATGTGTAATCATACACACACACACTAGTGCACTCACTATGGGAAACCCATCCCGATTGTTAAGACTAGTCATCCCTCCAATTAGGAGGTGGTGCACTAGAACCTCTAATGGGTTGCCTAGACCCATGAACCGGTTGTGAACAAGTCATTTATTTGTTAAAAACCTATGACTTAGATCTTCTATGCAACTCTTAATGCATCTAGGTCACGTACAATGCAAAATATGCAGGCAAGAATGCTTATAAAGTATAATACATGGAATAAGGATAAATAAAAGTGAAACTGGAACATCATTAAATAAATAATGAATTCCAAATTTATTAGATCATGCCATGCTTTTAAGGGCTCTATCCTAATAGAGTGGACTTGCGTGATCGGTCACAACGTTGTCCTATCTCATCTTTGTTATAGATTGCACCCGATCGATCTTAACATTTCAGTATCGTATTTTATGAATATCACACTTGTACTATCGACCATGTCATTGTCCTGTCTTATTTTCATGATAGACAACATTCTGTCTGATCGGTCATGCCAGTTTAGTTATGATTTTGGTGTACATCGCACCTATATGATCAGTCATGTCGTTGTCTTGTCTGGTCTTCATCATAGACCGTCGGATTGGTCATGACAGTTGAATTTAGTTTTCAACATAGAGAGGATCTATACAATTGGTCACATCATTGTCTTATCTTATCTTCATCATAAACCACACATTATTAGATCGATCTTGAATATTCAATATTGTATTCAACGAAAATCAAACCTATACGATCAGTCATGTCATTGTCCTGTCTGCTTTTCATGATAGGTCACATCTTGTTCGATCGGTCATGACAGTTCAATTTCGATTTCGGCGTAGGCCATACTTGTATGATCTGTTATGTCATTGTTCAGTCTAGTCTTCATTACATACCATACCCTATCGGATCAGTCATGACAGTTTAATATTGTTTTTTGCATAAAGCGGACCTATATGATCGGTCACGTTGTTGTCCTATCTTATCTTTCTCATAGATTGCATGCTATCTGCTTGGTTTTAATTGTTATGTATTGTATTCTATAGAGATCACACCTATACAATCGATCACATCATTGTCCTGTCTGATTTTCATGATAGACCGTATCCTCTCTGATTGGTAATTACAGTTTAGTTCTAATTCTGACATAGATGACACCTGTATGATCACTCATGTTGTTGTCATATCTAGTCTTCATCATAGATCGTACTTTATCGGATTGGTCATCACAGTTTAGTTTCATTTTCGACATAGACTGCACCAGTATGATCAGTCACATTATTATTTTGTCTTGTCTTCATCATAAACCACACCATGAAGAATTAGTCATGACAGTTTAGTTTTTTGTTTTTTTTTTTTTTTGTTTTTGCATAGATCTCACATGTACGATCAGTCACATCATTGTTCTGTCTCATTTTTTTTCATAGACTGCACATTGTCCAATCAGTCTTGACAGTTTAGTATCGTATTATGCAGAGATTACACCTGTATGATCAGCAGGTCATTGCCCTATTTAGTTTTCGTAATAAACTACATCTTGTTTGATTGATCTTGGTAGTTTAGTTCCAATTTTGACAATGACCACACCTATAAGATCAGCCGCATAGTTATCATTTTTGGTCTTCATCACAAACCATACCCTATCGAATTGGTCATGATAGTTCAATTTCGTTTTCGACATAAAGAATACTTTTACTATCGTTTACATTGTTGTCATGTTTGATTTTGTCATAGACCATACTTATATGATCAGTCACATCATTGTCCCGTCTAGTTTACATGATAGACCACATTCTGTCCTATCGGTCATGACAGTTCAATTTCGATTTTGACATAGACTGAACTTGTATGATTAGTCACGTCGTTGTCCTATTTGGACTTCATCGTAGACCGTTTCCTGTCAGATCAATCATGATAGTTCAATTTCTTTTCAATGTAGAGCAGACCTATATGATTAGTCACGTTGTTGTCGTATCTCGTCTTTGTCATAGACCGTACACTGTCCGATTGGTCTTGATAGTTCATAATCGTATTCTACAGAGATCACACTTGTATGATTGGTCACATCATTGTCCTGTTTTCTTTTTGTGATAGACCGCATCCTCTCCAATTGATCATGACAGTTCAATTCTTATTTTGACATACACTACAAATGTATGATCTATCACGTTGTTATTCTATCTAGTCTTCATATAGACTGCACACTATTTGATTGGTCTTGACAGTTCAACATCGTATTTTATGGAGATCACACTTGTATGATCGATCATGTCATTATCTTGTTTGGTTTTGATGATAGACCATATCCTATCCGCTCAGTCATGACAGTTTGATTCTGATTTCGGTGTAAATTGCACTTGTACGATAAGTCATGTCATTGTTCTATTTGGTCTTTATTATAAACCACACACTAGCCATTTAGTCTTGACAATTCATTATCATATTCCGTGAATATAACACCTGTACGATTGGTCAGGTCATTATCCTGTCTCATTTTTTTCATAGACTACACCTGTATGACCAGCCATGTCGTTGTCTTTTGTGGTATACGTGATAGACTATATTTCGTTCTAATTTTGACGTAGACCACACTTGTACGATCACTCATGTTATTATCCTATCAGGAATTCGTCGTCAACGGTACCTTATTAGATCGATCATGACAGTTCAATTTCTTTTCAATATAGAGCAGACTTGTACAATTAGTCATGTCATTGTCTTGTCTTGTCTTTGTAAAAAATCGCACATTGTTTGATCGATCTTGATAGTTCGTTTTCATCGTAGAGCGGACCTATACGATTGGTCATGTCATTGTCCTATCTCATCTTCGTCATAGACGATAGACTATCAGACTAGTCTTGACAATTCAGTATTATGTTATGTGAAGATTACACCTATACAATCAATCACATTATTATCTTGTCTACTTTTTGTGATAGACCGCATCCTATTTGATCTATCAGAAGAGTTCAATTCCAATTTTGGCATAGACTACACTTATACGATCAGTCACGTTGTTCTCATGTTTGGTCTTCGTCATGGATTGTACCATGTTGGATCTATGATGACAGTTTAATTTCATTTTTTGGTGTAGAGCAAACCTGTATATCGGTCATGTTGTTGTCATGTCTTGTCTTCATCATAAATGGCACACTATCCAATTGATTTTGATAGTTCGATATCATATTCTACTAAGATAGCACTTATACGATAGGTCACGTCGTTGTCTTATCCGATTTTCATGATAGATGACACACATTCCGATTCATCTTAACAATTTAGCATCATATTCTATAGAGATCACATCTGTATGATTGGTCATGTCATTGTCTTGCCTGTTTTTTATGATAGACTACATCTTGTTCAATCAATTATGATAGTTTAATTCCAATTTTGGTGTAGACTACAACTGTATGATAGGCCACATTACTGTCTTGTTTGGTTTTCATAATAGATTAGACCTTGTCAAATTGGTCATGACAATTCATTTTCATTTTCGAAGTAGAGTGGACTTGCATGATCAGTCATGTTGTTGACCTATCTCATTTTCATTATAGACCATACATGAACAATTAGTAATGTCGTTCTCTTGTCTTCTCTTTGTGATAGACTCCATTCCGTCTGATCGATCATGATAGTTCAGTTTCAATTTGACATAGATTGCACCTGTACGACCATCACATTATTGTCCTATCTAAAGCTCGTCATCGACCGTACTTTGTCGAATCGATCATGATAGTTCAATTTCATTTTCAGCAAAGAGCGGACTTGTACGACCGGAAACGTCCTTGTCCTGTCTCATCTTCATCATAGACAACACACTATTTGATAGGTTTTGACAGTTTAGTATCACATCATGTTGAGATAACACCTATACAATGGGCCACGTCATTGCCCTGTCTGGTTTTCATGATAGACCACATCTAGTTCTAATAGTTTCAGTTTTGTTTTTGGCATAGACCATACCTATATGATCACCCACATCGTTTTCTTGTCTTATCTTCTTCATAGACCGTACCCTATCGGATCGATCATCAGAGTTTGATTTCATTTTCACCATAGAGAGGACCCATACTATAGGTCATGTTGTTGTCCTATCTTGTCTTCATCCTAGATGACACACTATCTGATTGGTCTTAATAGTTCAGTATTGTATTCTATGGAGACCACACCTGTACGATCGGTCATGTTCTTGTCATATTTGTTTTTCGTGATAAACCGTATCATATCTGATCAATCATAACAGTTTAGTTCTGATTTAAGTATAGACCACACATGTACGATCAATCACGTCATTGTCATGTTTGGTCTTTGTGATACATCATACCCTATCAAATCAGTTATGATAGTTCAATTTGGTTTTTGGCGTAGAGCGAACCTATCCAATTGGTCACACCATTATCTTATCTCGCCTTCATCATAGACAACACATTGTCTAATCAATCTTAATAGTTCAGTTTTGTATTTTGTGGAGATCACACCTGTATGCTTGCTTTTCATGATAGACCCCACATCCTGTTTGATCAATCATGACAGGTTGGTTTCGATTTTAGCATAGACCGTACCTGTTTGACCAGTCATGCCATTGTCTTGTCATGTGTTTGTCATAGACTGTACCCCTTCGAATCGGACATGACAGTAGAGTTTTGTTTTTAATGTAGACTGACTTGTACGATCAGTCATGTTGTCCTATCATGTGTTCGTCATAGACCGTATCCCTTCAAATCGGACATGATACGATTGATCACATCATTGTTTGGTCTCGTCTTTTTCATAAACCGCACACTATTCAATTGGTCTTAATAGTTCAATATCATATTCTATGAAGATCACACCTGTACAATTGGTCACATCATTGTCCTGTCTTGTTTTCGTGATAGGTCATATCTTGTCCAATCAATCATGATAGTTCAATTCCGATTTTGACGTAGACCGCTTTTGTATGATCAATGATGTTGTCCTATCTAGTCTTCATGTTAGACCGTACCCTATTAGATTAGTCATGATAGTTCAATTTTGTCTTTGTCATAGATCGCACACTATCTGATCGGTCATGTCGTTCTCCTATTTGGTTTTCATGATAAAATGCATTCTGTCCAATCAGTCATGACAGTTCAATTCTGATTTCAACATGTACCGCACTTGTATGATCAGTCACATCATTGTCTTGTCTGGTTTTCATGATATAACGTACCCTATTAGATCGATCATGAGAGTTCATTTTATTTTTTGGCATACAACAAACCTATACGATGGGTCACGTAATTGTCCTTTCTCATCTTCATCATAGACACACTATCAATTCGGTCTTGATAGTTCAACATCGTATTCTGCGATGATCATATATGTATAATCGGTCACATCATTGTCCTATCTATTTTTCATGATAGGTGACATCCTATCCAATCAATCATGACAATTCGGTTTCGATTTCGACATAGATCTCAACTATACGATCAGTCACATCATTGTCCAATTGTGTGTTCATCATAGACCTTACCCTATCGAATCACACATGATAGTTTAGTTTCATTTTCGGTGTAGAGCGGACCTATATGATCAATCACATCATTGTCCAATTTCGTCTTCGTCATAAACCACATACTATTTGATCGATCTTGATAGTTCATTTTCATATTATGTAGAGATCACACCTATACTTGTCTTGTTTTCATGATAGGCCACATCCTATCCAATCAATCATGATAGTTTGGTTCAAATTTTGACATAGACTGTTCCTGTATGATCAGTCACATCATTGTCATGCTTGGTCTTCATGAAAGATCGTACCCTATTAGATCAGTAATGATAATTCAATTTCATTTTTGGCGTTGGGCAAACCTATCCGATTAGTAACGTTGTTGTCCTGACTCGTCTTCTTCATAGATTGCACGTTGTCCAATCAGTCTTGACAATTCAGTATCATATTCAATGGAGATCACACCTATACGATCTATCACATCATTGTCTTATCTAGTTTTCATGATAAACTGCATCCTGTATAATCTATCTTGACAGTTCAATTCTGATTTCAACATACACCGTGCTATATGATCAATCACATTGTTATCCTGTCTAGTCTTCGTGATAGACCGTAACCTATCGAATTGGTCATGAAAATTCAGTTTTGCTTTCAGCCAAGAGCGAACCTATTTGATGGGTCATGTCGCTATCCTATCTTGCCTTCATAATAGATCGCAAATTGTTCGATCAATCTTGACAGTTCAATATCGTATTCAACGAAGATCACACATGTGGAATCTATCATGTCATTGTCCTATCTGGTTTTCATGATATGTTGTATCCTGTCCAATTGGTCATGATAGTTCAGTTTCAACATCGAGGTAGACCGCTCATACATAATCAATCATGACATTATCCATTCTGGTCTTCATGATAAACCATACCCTATCATATTGGTCACGACAATTCAGTGTTATTTTTGGTATAGAGCAGGCTTGTCTAATCAGTCACGATGTTGTCTTATCTCATCTTATTCATAGATCGCACACTGTCTAATCGGTCTTGACAAATCACTATCAAATTTTATGGAGATCACACCTATACAATTTGCCACATCCTTGTCTTATCTGGTTTTCATGATAGATCGCATCTTATACAATCTATCATGACAGTTCATTTTGATTTTCGTGTACATTGCACCTATACAATCAATCACATCGTTGTTCTGTTTGGTCTTTGTGACAGACTGTACCTGATTACTACCAAAAAAGTGCTATTTTGTAGACCTAATTATAATGGTTTTAAGCACCTTTGAGTAGTAATCATATTTATTTAACTCAATTGACATGTTAAGGACCCTTGCAATCGTTTCTAATCAAATTGTGTTAAGTTTTGGTGTTTTTGATAGCTTTTAGCTACACCAAAGCAATCCAAGAATGAGGGAGAGCTGTATATAGTTCATGGCAAAGCTTTTGGAAGCTCAAATTCATGAAGAACCAAGCTTTGGAGCTCCATAGCCCTTTGCCAAAGTCGTTCAAAGTATGCAAGAAAGAACAATGGAGAAGAGGAAAACAGAGTGAAGAAAACAGAGGACAGCAGCTGTAGTCTTCTTTTTCACTTTTGGAGAACTTCCCGAAGTCCATTTTCTACATGCTATATACCATTTCAAAGCTCAGGAAGTCAAGAATCCAACGCTTCAAACCGTGTACGATTTGGAGCTGAAATGAGGAAGATATGGCCTTCGGAAGACAACTGTATCAAGCCATGGAAACACCATTTCGCAAGGAGATTTTCTTCATGGTGCGAAATTTGGCCATTTCGCACCATGAATAACCACCTTATGAAATTTCGCAAGGTGGCTTTTCACCTTGCGAAATTTGAACCCTTCATCTTTCCATTCCACTGCCGGTTCTCCAAGATATTTTGCTTGATTTTTAGCTTTGTAAATACCTATTTTACCCTTGTAATCAACCAATGAATAGGTTGCTTTTGTAATAGCTCTTGTAATTTAGCTTGTTATTGTCTTTAAATAGAGGTGAAGAGCCTCAGACAAAGATATCTTGTAACCTGTAACTTTATAAGTTATAAGAGCACTTTTGTTCATAAGCTTCTTTTCTCTTTTCTTTCTCATTTTCTTAGTAGCCAAACATCCTTGGAGGATGAAATCCCCAAGGATGAGAGGCTAAAACCTTTTAGTTTCTTGAAGTAATGGATGCCATGTGAAGCTCCCGTGTCAGGATGGAGATTTCCAAGCCATAAATGTAAGTAGCTGACCGTCATAAATGTTTTCATTCAAAGTAAAGCTTTTAATCCCTCTGACTTGCTTTGAATGGACAATAATTGATAACCTTTTGGTCTCAGTGGATTCTTATTGTTAGATCCACTGACGTTCATTAGTTATCTCCTACGAGCCATTGTATTGCAAGTCGAGGAGATGACCTATACCAATAAAAGAGCATTTATGAGGTTCAACTACCCTTTTTGTAAGTTTTCAAGGACTAAAACTCAGTTGTTAAACTCATACCGGTTCGGGAAGTAAGCATCACATTAGTTGCTTCCCCAACTCGAGGTGAAAAGTCCCAAAATCTCCATTTTTACACAGTGAGTTAAGCATGGCTATCCAAAGCTTTGAGAAACTTCTTTTTCCATCTTTTAACCTATTTTCATGTGAGCTTAGTTTACAACACCTTCATCTTTTTATGTTTTCATCTTAACCTAATTTTTATTAAGAAAAGTTCACTCCATCCTCCGAACTTCACCAGTTAAAGTAAAAACCCTTCCTAGTGTTCGATCCTAAAGCCACTATGCTATAGTAGCTTTGCTACTTTAGTGTAAGGACCTTAGGTATAAATTTTGTTGATACCCTTACATGCCAAGCTACCAAGAGTCGGGTTATGAAATGGCGCCTACCCTATTGGATCAACCATGAAAGTTCAATTTCATTTTTGTCTTAGAGTGAATCTATACGATGGGTCAGGTCATTGTCTTGTCTTGTCTTCATAGTAGACCACACACTATCGGATCGGTATCATAGTTTAGTATCATATTCTACGGAGACCACACCTATACAATATGTCACATCGTTGTCTTATTTGGTTTTCATGATAGATCGTATCCTGTACAGTCTATCATGACAATTCAGTTTGGATTTCAACTTACATAGCACCTATACAATCAATTATGTTGTTATTCTGTCTGGTCTTCGTGATTAATCATACCCTGTCAAATTGGTGATGATAGTTTAGTTTCGTCTTTGTCATAGATCACACATTGTCTAATTAGTCTTGACAGTTTAGTATCGTACTCTATAAAGATCAGACTTGTATGATCTATCGCATCGTTGTCCTATCTAGTTTTTGTGATATGTCGCATCCTGTCCAATCGGTCATGATATTTCAATTTCGACTTTTGCTTAGACCGTTCCTATACGATCCATCACATCATTGTCCATTATGGTCTTCATCATAGACCGTACCTTATTAGATTAGTTATGATAGTTCAATTTTGTTTTCAACGTTGAGTGGACTTGTTCGATCGATCACATCGTTGTCCTGTCTCATATTTGTCATAGATCGCACATTGTCCGATTGGTCTTGATATGTGTACGATCAGTCACATCATTGTCCTATCAACTTTTCGTTATAGATCACATCCTTTCTGATCAGTGATGACAATTTAGTTTCAATTTTCACGTAGATCGCACCTCTATAATTAGTCACATTATTGTCTTGTCTAGTCTCATCATAGACCATACCATGTTGGAGCGATCTTGACAATTCAGTTTTGTTTTCAGCTTAGAGTGAGCTTGTACGATTGGTCATGTTTTTATCCTATCTTATTTCCATCATAGATCGCACCTGTACAATTAGTCATGTTGTTCACTTGTTTGGTTTTCATGATAGACCAAATTCTGTCCGATCTGTCATGACAGTTCCCTAGGATTATTAGAAGATATTTGTTGACACAAATGTCAAATTTTTTATGAAACTATATGATGAGTAATAAGGCAAAGAGTGATACAGATTGGAGGATATATTAGAATATAGTCCCACATTGCATAGGATACTATGGATCTAGAGAGTTAAAAACATACCATTCATATGATTTCTAGTACACCAATGCCTCATCATAGTGGGAGATTCATATCTCATAGATTGTGATGAAGCAATAAGCAATGTTTATGCTCACTTAAGGCAAGGAGCTTTGAAGAGGTAGTTAGAATTTTTGTATTCTAACATAGTTTGGATTCCTATAGAAGCACCTAAGGGGATAAAATCCATAGGTGTAAGTTGGTTTACAAAAGGAACATAGGAGGAGATAGAAAGCTTGAGTTTTATATGGCTAATATTGTAGCTTAAGATTATAGTTTGAAACTTTGTTTCAACTATGGAAAACCTTTTCAACATTGGTCATACTAAAATCCATTAGATTACTCATATCTATTGTTGTCTCATTTGTAAGATACAATAACAAAACATTTTCATAGTAGAGGGTCTTGTGTGTATAAGAAGGCACAAGGAAGCATGCTGATGCTCTAAGATCTTGTAGGTAGATGAGAATCTACTCATTGGATATGAAGTAGGGATATTATCAACAATCTATATCTGTTATTCTACTCAGTTATAGATGAAAATCTCAAGGAAGACGCAATATGTTCTTGGGGTTAAGGTCCTTTAGGACTGAAAAAATAGGAAAATTGTGCCATGTCACCTACATAGATAAGCATTTGGTCAAGCACATGATGTAAAACTCCAAGAAGGGTTTGTTACTCTTTAGATTTGGAGTTGTCTTTCTTAGGAACAATGTCCTTGAACATCTAAGGAGAGAGATCACATTAAGGTGGTATCCAATGCCTATACAATGGATAACCTTAAGTATGCAATGCTATGTGTTAAACCAATTATTTGCTTTATTATAGGAATAATGAGTGGATATTGGTTTATTTCCTAATTAAAGCTTTGATAGGATGTTAAACATATACTCTAGTATCTTTGGAGAATGAGGGATTATATGTTTGTGAGACTTTGTGATGATTTAGTACTCCTTTTGTACCAAGAAATTGGACTTTAGTCTAATAAGGACTCTCATAGGTCTACCTTTGGGGGTATATGTACACTTTAAGTGGTCTTTTGTTGTTTCCATAGCAATAAAGAAAGCCTTTTAGCTTATGGGTAGTTCCCTTGGCTATATCATCTAAGATGTTGTTATGTGATAACAATGGGATAGTGGAATGGTCTAAAGAACTGAAGTACCATTAGAAGAAGAAACGCATAAAGAGAAAGTGTTGCCTTATTGTGAGATGGTACAAAGAGGTGATATGACTATGAAGCATATTCTTTTTGTAGTGCCCAGTCTACTTTTAGAGCTAGTGAGAGTTTCTTGGGAATGAGCCCCTAAAAGTAAAACATGATGTAACGAAGTTAGACTTAACTACCCTCTTGCTATCCCTTTGGTGTATTGACATTTATTTGAGCATTCCACCCATGTCTCTTACATTGTACATGACTTAGGTGCATTAGGAGTTGGACAAAAGAGTCATGGGTTCCTTGTAAGTAGATAAGTTGTCCACAGTTGGTTCATGGATTTGGGTAATCCAGTAGAGACTGTAGTGCACCACCTCCTAATTTGACTTGTCTTGGTTGTCGAGATGGATTTTCCATGGTGAGTGTACTAGTGTATGTGATGCACATTGGACATAACCTATAGTGAATCATTATGCAAGGCTATTAATTGTCATGATCCACCAAGCGATTATACTGCATGGACTCTCAACCTTGAGAGGATATTGAGCCTATGCTAAAATCAATAGGAGGCTTTGACCTATGGGTGAGACCCTAAAATGGTCATATATTCCTATGGATTTGGTTACTATTGATGGAGGCTGGTGGTAATAGGTATTCTCAATAAAGGCACCATGATATCTCATGGGATTAAGATAGTGTGTCCCCTTGGGTGATCCAAAGGACATGTGATCATGAAATCTATGGCCACAATAATTCCTTTAATGGAATTTGACATACGCTCCTTGGGGCTAGAGTATGTCATTTGATCACATAATGTGAGATCTGTAACTCAAGGATTTGAGAGGTAATCTTGATAGGTGATAGCACTACCTTGTTAGATTATGGAAACCAGTTCATAAGGAGTTTGCATGCAGTGGATAATAGGTCACGAACCTAAACACTTAGTGTCTTGTTGTAATATACATAAGGTACTGAGTGTAATTAACTCTTTATAATGGGATGTTGAGTCAATTTTAGAATTTGATTTTGAGAAATCCAGTACTCCTATGGGTCCTAATGGTCCTCGCTTTGAGCTCATATTCCTTGGTGTCACAACTTATGAGGGTTAGATGGGTTTTTAGTTCATTTTTGTGAATAAGGACATTTTGGTAATTACATAATATTGCACAGGGATAAGTGGGTAATATCTTTGGACTGGGTTAATTGATTAATTAGGCCTTATATGGTTAATTAATCAATTAAAAACATTTTTCGGCCAGATTAAGTGACCTAAGCCCATGAGACCGTACACTGTCCGATTGATCTTGATAGTTTAGTATCGTATTCTGTAGAGATCAAACTTGTACAATCGGTCACGTCGTTGTCTTGTTTACTTTTCATGATAGACCGCATCCTGTCTGATTGGTCATGAGAGTTCAATTTTAATTTATGCGTAGATCGCATCGGTACAATCAATCACGTCATTGTCCTATTTAGTCTTTGTCATAGATTGTACTTTAGTGGAATGATAGTTTAATTTCATTTTCGACATAGAGTGGACCTGTACTATCAGTCACGTCATTGTCATGTCTCGTCTTCATCATAGTCCGCACATTATCCGATCGATCTTGATGGTTTAGTATCTTATTCTTCAGAGAACATACCTATATGATCGGTCATGTCATTATACTGTCTGGTTTTCGTGATAGACCGTATCCTATCTAATTGGTCATGACAGTTCAGTTTTGATTTTGATTTAGACCACACTAGTATGATCAGTCATATCATTGTCTTGTTTGGTCTTCATCCTATATGGTACCCTATCAGATTAATCATGACAGTTTAGTTTCATTTTCACTGTAGAGCGGACTTGCATGACTGATCACGTCATGGTCCTATCTTGTCTTCATCATAGACCACACATTGTCTTATCGATCTTGACAATTTAGTACCATATTCTACAAAGATCAAACTTTTTCAATCTGCCACGTTGTTGTCTTTTCTGCTTTTCATGATAGACCGTATGTTGTCCAATTAATCATAACAGTTCAATCCCAATTTCGACATAGATCACATTTGTATAATTAGTCATGTCGCTATCCTATCTAGTTTTCATCATAGACCGTACCCAATCGAATCTATCATATCAATTTAGTTTTGTTTTCGGCTTAGAGTATACTTATACGATTGGTCACGTCATTGTCCTGTCTCTTCTTCAACATAGACTGCACACTGTCTGATCGGTCTTAACCATTCAGTAGCGCATTCTATGGATATCAAACATGTACGATTAGTCAAGTCATTATTGTGTTTGTTTTTCGTGATAGATTGCATCTTGTCCAATTAGTCATGACAATTCAGTTTTGATTTCTATGTAAATCATGCTTGTGCAATTAGTGACATCATTATCCTCTTTGGTCTTCATCATAGACCATACCCTGTCAGATTAGTCATGATAGTTCAATTTCTTTTTCGGCGTAGACCGGACCCATATGATTGACCACGTCTTTGTCCCGTCTTATCTTTGTCATAGACTGCATATTGTCTTATCAGTCTTTACAATTTAGTATTATATTATGGGGAGATCACACCTCTACAATCGGTCGCATCGTTGTCTTATCTGCTTTTCATGATAGACTACATCCTGTCAGATTGGTCAAGATAGTTCAATTCCGATTTTGGCATAGACCACACTTGTATGATTAATCATGTCGTTGTCTTATCTGGTCTTCATCATAGACCGTACCCTATCGGATTGATCATAACGATTCACTTTCGTGTGCAGCGTAGAGTAGACCTGTATGATTGGTCACATTGTTGTCCATGTGTCATCTTTGTCATAGACTGCACACTATTCGATCTGTCTTGACAGTTTAGAATCATATTCTACAGAGATCACACTTGTATGATCAGTCCCATCATTATCCTGTTTGCTTTTCATTATAAATCGCATCCTTTCTGATCAATCATGAGAGTTTAGTTCTGATTTCTGCGTAGACCACACCTGTATGATCAGTTGTTTCGTTGTCCTATATTGTCTTTGTCATAAACCATACCCTGTTGGATAGGTTAAGACAATTCAGTTTCATTTTCAATGTAGACCAGATCTGTACAATTGGTCTTGTTGTTATCCTGTCAATTCTTCATCATAAACTACACATTGTTTGATCAATCTTGATAGTTTATTATCATGTTCTATGGAGATCACACTTATATGATTGGTGATGTCATTGTCTTGTCTACTTTTTGTGATAGATCGCATCTTATCTGATCGATCATAATTATTAAGTTCTGGTTCCAGTGTAGACCGCACTTATACAATCAGCCATGTTGTTGTCTTGTCTGGTCTTCATCGTAAATTGTACCCTATCAGATTGGTCATGATAGTTCACTTTCCTTTTTGGCTTAAAGGGGACTTGTACCACTGGTCACATTGTTGTCTAAGTCTTATCTTTGTCATAGACCGCACACTGTCTGATCGATCATAACAGTTCAATATCGTATTCTATGGAGATCAAACCTATACGATGGGTCATGTTGTTGTCTGATTACTACTCAAAAAGTGCTATTTGATAGCTTGTTATTAACTCTTTTAAACACTTTTGAGTAGTAGTTATTACCTTTTAACTCAATTAACATATTAAGGACCTTTGCAATCATTTCTAATCAAATTGTGTAAGTTTTGGTGTTTTTGATAGTAATTTGATTACCAAAGCAATCCAAGATTGAGGAGAGTTCTTTGGAATCCATGGCAAAGCAATGGGAAGCTCAGTAACATGAAGAACAAAAGCTTTGAAGCTTTATAATCCTTTGCTATAAGCAAATCATTAATGCAAGGAGGGAAAGCAAAGAGAGAAATCTAACATGAAGCATTCAAGAGGATAGCAACTGTCAGCCACTTTTGGAGTACTTCCTGGAGCTCAATTTATGTATACTATATGTCGTTTCGAAGCTTGGGAAGTCAGCAATCCAACGCTTCAAACGATGTGCGATTCAGAGTTGAATTGAAGGAGTTAGAGCCATTGGAAATCGATCACACCAAGTTGAAGGCTAATTTCGCGGGCTACGAAATAAGCCTTTGGCTGCAAAATCACAAGAGGATGGCTGCGAAATCAGCCTTTGGCTGTGAAATGGTATCCTTCAGGTTGTGAAATTTCGCAGCCATCTTGCACGCCTGCGAAATTCTCCTGAGTGCTTCCCGATATTTGCGACCGACATTTTTAGATTTTTTGCTCTAGATATTTGATGTCTAAATCCCCATTCTCTCCTTGTAATCCACCTATCATAGGATTCCTTAGTTATTAAGCAAGAACAAAGGGTAAATAACCTCATATATATTGTTTGTAATTTCCATTACAGTGAGAGGTCGGGGAGCTTGTTCTCAGACACAACTTTTGTATAGTTTTGAAAGGAAGTAAAATACAAAGCTTTGCTCTGCCTTACCTACTTCTTTTGATTGTATTTATATTTTTCTTACTAGCCAAACAAGCTCTTAGGATGTTTCCTCAGAGAATGAGTGGCTAGACTTTTAGTTCCTTGGAGCTAAGGTAGCCGAGTAAGGCCCCAAATGCAAGAATTGGTAGTTCTGTTGTTTCAACTGTTAATAAAGAGAAAGTGTGACCCAAGAATGATTTCTATGTTTTTAGTTAACTTAAAACGCCTTCAATTCACTTGGGCCAACACTTGGTAAGGCGAGTGATCTTCGTCCATGGAGATGCATTAGTTTATCTCTTGTGAGCCTTTGAGAGGTGACTTGAAGGTAGGATTTTCTAGAATTGCCAACACTTGGTAAGCTTTTGAACTCTAAGGAGACATCCATTAGTTATCTCTTGCGAGCTTGAGAAGGGAAGTCCAAGGTTAATGATCACCTTGAATGGGAAATGCTAGGTGAGAGGCACGAGCCATTGCAAGTTGCATCAGTGAGAGGGAATTAGTGCTTAAATCTATTAAAGGGAAACATCTATACAACACCGGTTAGAGAATTAACTATATGTTAATTCTCTAATGCGAGGAAAAGATTCAAGTGACCGGAGCTTTATTTTTGCATGAGGAGACTCCCCAGTGAACCTAAAACTCCAAGGAACGCTTTTCTTCATAAGTAATTCCCATTACTTTCTTTTTAGTTAGATTAAAACAAATCCTTTTTCAATCAAAGTTTATGTTTTCTTCTTAAGCTAACCTTGAAATGAAAGAGCACCAATTCAACTTTGAATTGGTATCAATTGTAAGTTGAAAACCCTTCCCAGTGAACGATCCTAGAGCCACTTTGCTATATTAGCTAAGGCTATCCTAGTGCATGGTGATATAGGTTATAAATTTTGTTGATTACTCCCGTTTGAGGACCAAACTCATGATACAGCAATTGGGAACGAATCAAATGGTGTCGTTGCCGGGGAAGGTGCCAACTTCACAGTGATATTATTTCATATTACTTGTGATTTTCATCACAAGTTTGATGATTTTTCTTTCATTTTACTAACTCTTTTAATTGTTTCTTTTACTTGTCCATATTCTAACATATCTTTTAATTTAGTTTTAGTTAATCTAAGTCTTTTTGTAGTCTTGTTTTCTTTTGTTTTTGTTTTTGTTACAGTTGATACTAGTTGTGTATGCCAAATTGGATACGAGATAGTGGAGGAAGGCATGTTAAACATGAAACACCTCATAACAAGGAATTGGAATTGAGCTTGAATATCATGGAAACTACACCTGAAGATCAACATGGTCACCATGGTCATCAGGACAATCCTAATGAATTCAGATCAATGAGGGACCGCATGCATCAACCTCATATGAGTGCATCATCATGTATAGTGCCCCTTACAGAGTAGCTAGTGATCAGACCACATATTGTTCCACTTCTACCAACTTTCCATGGGATGGAAAGTGAGAATCCCTATGCACATATCAAGGAATTTGAAGATGTTTGTAATACATTCCAAGAGGGAGGAGCTTCAATCGACTTGATGAGGCTTAAGCTATTTCCTTTTACTTTAAAGGATAAGGCTAAGATTTGGCTTAATTCTTTAAGGCCAAGGAGTATCCGTACTTGGACTAATTTACAAGCTGAATTCCTTAAGAAGTTCTTTCCTACTCATAGAACAAATGGCTTGAAAAGGCAAATTTCAAACTTCTCAACTAAAGAGAATAAGAAATTCTATGAGTGTTGGGAAAGATACATGGAAGCCATCAATGCTCGTCTTCACCATGGTTTTGATACATGGTTGTTGGTGAGTTATTTCTATGATGGGATGTCTTCCTCAATGAAGCAACTCCTCGAGAAAATGTGTGGGGGAGATTTCATGAGTAAGAATCCGGAGGATGTTATGGATTTCTTGAGTTATGTGGCTGAAGGTTCAAGGGGATCGAATGAACCAAACAAGGGAGAAGTGGGGAAGATGAAGTCTCAACGGAATCCTTTCAATGCTAAGGCTGGGATGTACACCTTGAATGAAGATGTTGATATGAAAGCAAAATTTGCAGCTATGACAAGAAGATTGGAGGAGCTAGAACTAAAAAAGATACATGAAGTGCAAGCTGTTGCTGAAACACCAGTGCAAGTAAAGTCATGTTCTATTTGTCAATCTTATGAACACTTGGTGGAGGAATGCCCTACAATTCCAGTTGCTAGAGAAATATTTGGAGATCAAGCAAATGTCATTGGACAATTCAAGCCCAATAGCAATGCTTCGTATGGAAACACTTACAACTCAAGTTGGAGGAACCATCGAAATTTTTCATGGAAGCCAAGAGCACCTCAATACCAACAGCCGGCTCAAACATCTCCACAAGTTTCAAGTCTTGAACAAGCAATAGTGAATCTCAGCAAGGTTGTGGGAGATTTTGTTGGAGACCAAAAATCCATCACTGCTCAACTTAGTCAAAGAATTGACAGTGTAGAGAATACATTGAATAAAAGGATGGATGAGATGCAAAATGACTTATCTCAAAAGATAGATAATCTCCAATACTCAATCTCAAGGCTCACTAATTTGAACACAATGCAAGAGAAGGGTAGATTTCCTTCTCAACCTCACCAAAACCCCAAGGGTATCCATGAAGTGGAAACTTATGAGGGAGAATCTTCACAGGTGAGAGATGTCAAAGCCTTGATCACTCTAAGGAGTGGTAAAAAGGTTGAGTTGCCAACACCCAAGCCACATGTTAAAGAGGAAGAAGAAGAAGAGACAAAGAAGAGGGAGGAAATCAAAGGAAAGAAGAAAGATATCAGTGAAGGGAAAAAAGACCATGATTCAACAATGAATGCAAATCTGGAGAAAGAGCTTATTGATTCGTGCCCAATTGGTGTCTTAGCTGATTCATGTCTAGCTAGTGCTCCTTGATTGAGGGAGTAATCAACAAAATTTATAACCTATTACACCATGAACTAGGGTAGCAAAGACAAAGCTACTATAGCATAATGGCTCTAGGATCGTTCATTGGGATGGGTTTTCACTTCACAAATGATATTAATTCAAAGTTGAATTGGTGCCTTTTCATTCAAGGTTAGCTTTAAAAGAAAACATAAACTTGAGTTGGAAAAGGTTTGGTTTTAAACTAACCACAAATAGTAACTGATTTTACTTACAAAGAAAAGTGTTTCCTGGAGTTCAAATCACTAGGCTCAGGTTCCTCATACAAAAAGGAGAGTTCCGGTCACTTGTTTCTTTTCCTCGCATTAGAGAATTAACATATAGTTCCTTCTCCAACCGGTGTTGTACAGATGCTTCCCATTAATGGGTTCAAACACTAAATCCCTCTCACTGATACACCTTGCAATGGCTCGTGCCTCTCACTTAGCACTTGCCATTTAAGATGATCTTTAACCTTGGATTACCCGTCAAAAGCTCGCAAGAGATAAACTAGTGCATCTCCATGGACAGAGATCACTTGCCTTACCAAGTGTTAGCCCAGGTGATTTAAAGGTGTTTTAAGTTAACTAAAAAGATAAAAACCATTAACGGGTCACACTTTCTCTTCATTAAAAACTAAAACAACAAAACTTCCAATTTATGCATGTGGAAACTTACCCGGCTTTCTTCACTCCAAGAGACAAAGAGCTTAGCCTCTCATCCTATGAGGAAAAATCCTCAGATTTTGGTTGGCTAGAAATAAAAAGTAAATAATATACAATACAATCAAAACGAGAAGGTAAGGCAGAGCAAAGGCTTTGTATTTTACTTCCTTGCAAAACTGTACAAAGGATGCGTCGTCCTCCTTCCTTCCTCCCGAGAACAGGCTCCCGAGAGCTATTTATATGAAAATTACAATAATCATAATTATATGGTTATTCACCCTTTTTCCAAACTTAATAACTAAGGAATCCTATAATTGGTGGGTTACAAGGAGAAAATGGGGATTTAGACATCAAAAATCTGAAGCAAAATATCCAAAAGTGTCGGTCGCAAATATCGGGAAACTTTAGGAGAAATTTCGTTGCACTGTGCAAAATGGCTGCAAAATCATTTCGCAGCAAAAGGGTGATTTCGTCGCCGTGCAAAATTCTTCCTTCAATTTGGAGTGATCGGCTTGTAATGGCTGTAACTCCTTCATTTTAACTCCAAATTGCACACCGTTTGAAGCATTGGATTGTTGACTTCCTGAGATTCGAAACGACATATAGTATGCATAAATTAGACTCCAGGAAGTACTCCAAAAGTGGCTGACATGACTGTCATCAAGAATGCTTCATGGCAGATTTCTCTTTGCTTCCCCTCCTTGCATTCCGGATTTGCTTATGGCAAAGGACTTCAAAGCTTCTGTTCTTCATGTTTCTAAGCTTTCCATTGCTTTGCCATGGATTCCAAATAACTGTCCTCAATCTCAGATTGCTTTGGTGATCAAAAAGCTATCAAAACACCAAAACTTAACACAATTTGATTAGAATTGATTGCAAGGGTCCTTAACATGCCAATTGAGTTAAAAGGTAATAACTACTACTCAAAAGTGTTTAAAAGAGTTAATTACAAGCTATGAAATAGCACTTTTTGAGTAGTAATCACTTATTAAGGAATAAATGATGAAGAAACACATCTCTCCACCTTTTCCTCAAGCTTTGCATGGGAAAAAGGGGATTAGAAACGCATCAGAAATCCTTGAAGTATTGAGACAAGTGAAATTAAATATTCCATTGCTAGATATGATTAAACAAGTTCCAACACATGCAAAATTCCTAAAGGACTTGTGTACTATCAAAAGAGGGTTGAATATGAACAAGAAAGCCTTCTTGACTGAGCAAGTAAGTGCTATCATACAATGCAAGTCTCCTTTGAAGTACAAAGATCCAAGATGTCCTACCATTTCAGTCATGATTGGGGGAAAGGTAGTGGAGAAAGCTTTGTTAGACTTGGGAGCAACTGTGAATTTGCTACCATACTCTGTCTACAAGCAATTGGGACTTGGTGAATTGAAGCCAACATCAATCACTCTATCTTTAGCTGATAGATCAGTGAAAATTCCAAGAGGGATAATTGAAGATGTCTTAGTTCAAGTTGATAATTTTTACTATCCAGTATATTTTGTTGTTCTTGATATGGACCCCTTTGTTAAGGAATCTAATTATGTTCCTATCATCCTTGGAAGGCCATTCCTTACTACCTCAAATGCAATCATCAATTCTAGGAATGGACTTATGCAACTCACAAGTGTCAACAATATCTTTTATTTGTCCAAAAAGCTAATCACTCCAGAAGAAGAAGAAGGTCCAAAAGAGGTATGCATTATTGACACTCTAGTGGAGGAGCACTATGATCAGAATATGCAAGACAAGTTGAATGAAAGTCTTGGGGATCTTGAAGAAGGGTTGTCTGAACCCTCTGATGTGGGTGCTACTCTACAAGGTTGGATTAGGAGATAAGAGATCCTACCTTTGTTCAATAAAGAGGAGGCACAAGAAGCTGCTAAGGAAGAGATGCCAAAGCTCAATTTGAAACCTCTGCCCATGGAGTTGAAATACACGTACCTAGAAGAAAATAAACAATGCCCTGTTGTTATTTCTTCATCTCTTACTACTCATCAGGAGATTTCTCTACTTGAAGTTCTTAAGAGGTGTAAGAAAGCAATAGGATGGCAAATATCTGACTTGAAAGGCATCAATCCTTTGGTTTGTACACATCATATATATATGGAAGAAGAAGCTAAACCAATTCGTCAACCTCAAAGAAGATTGAATCCTCATTTGCAAGAGGTGGTGCGAGCTGAGGTGCTGAAGCTAGCAGGTATTATTTATCCCATATCTGACAGGCCTTGGGTGAGTCCTACTCAAGTGGTACCAAAGAAGTCAGGGATTACTGTGGTTCAAAATGAAAAGGGAGAAGAAATTGCCACACGCCTCACTTCAGGTGGGAGGGTGTGTATTGATTATAGGAAATTGAATGCCATGATAAGGAAAGATCATTTTCCACTGCCATTTATTGATCAAGTGTTGGAGAGAGTCTCTGGCCATCCTTTCTACTGTTTCTTGGACGGGTACTCAGGGTATTTTCAAATTGAAATTGATGTTGAAGATCAGGAGAAGACCACTTTCACATGTCCATTTGGAACATACACCTACAGAAGAATGCTTTTTGGTTTATGCAATGCACCTGTAACATTCCAAAGATGTATGCTTACTATCTTCAATGATATGGTGGAGCGAATTATGGAGGTTTTCATGGATGATATCAGTATATATGGAGGTACATTTGAAGAATGTTTAGTCAACTTGGAAGCGGTTCTTAACAGATGCATTGAAAAGGACTTGGTGCTCAACTGGGAGAAATGCCACTTTATGGTACATCAAGGAATTTTCCTTGGCCATATCATCTCCAAGAAAGGCATTGAAGTTGATAAAGCAAAGGTGGAACTTATTGTCAAATTGCCATCCCCAACAACTGTAAAAGGAGTAAGGCAATTCCTTGGCCATGCAAGGTTCTACAAGAGATTTATAAAAGACTTCTCTAAGCTTTCAAAGCCTCTTTGTGAACTTTTAGCTAAGGATGCTAAGTTTATATGGGATGAAAGATGTCAAAAATTTTTTGATCAATTGAAGCAATTCTTGATAACTGCTCCAATAGTGAGGGTTCCCAACTAGCAACTACCCTTTGAAGTAATGTGTGATGCCAGTGACTTTGCTATAGGAGTTGTGCTTGACCAAAGAGAAGATGGGAAGCCCTATGTGATCTACTATGCAAGCAAGACATTGAACGAAGCTCAAAGGAACTACACAACTACAGAGAAAGAATTGTTAGCTGTGGTGTTTGCCTTAGACAAGTTTCGTGCTTATCTAGTAGGGTCTTTCATCATTGTTTTCACTGACCATTCAGCCTTGAAGTATTTATTGACGAAGCAAGATGCAAAAGCAAGGTTGATTAGATGGATTCTTTTATTACAAGAGTTCGATCTCCAAATCGGAGACAAGAAAGGAGTGGAGAGTGTGGTAGTTGACCACCTTTCAAGGTTGGCTATAGCACACAATTCTCATGTCTTACCTATTAATGATGACTTTCCTGAGGAATCACTCATGTTGCTAGAGAAAACTCCTTGGTATGCTCATATTGCTAACTATTTGGTTACTGGTGAAGTTCCAAGTGAGTGGAAAGCACAATACAGGAAGCACTTCTTTGCAAAGATTCATGCTTATTATTGGGAAGAGCCTTTTCTTTTCAAGTATTGTGTAGACTCTTTGATGTTTGGGGTATTGACTTCATGGGACCTTTCCCAATGTCTTTTAGTAACTCTTATATCTTGGTGGGGGTGGACTATATTTCTAAATGGGTTGAGGCAATCCCCTGTAAACACAATGATCACAGGGTGGTTCTTAAGTTTCTTAAGGAGAACATCTTCTCAAGATTTGGGGTGCCTAAGGCCATAATCAGTGATGGAGGTACTCATTTTTGCAACAGACCTTTTGAAACCCTATTAGCCAAGTATGGAGTGAAGCATAAGGTAGCTACACCTTATCACCCTCAGACTTCCGGACAAATTGAGCTATCAAACAGGGAAATCAAGAACATATTGATGAAGGTGGTGATTACGAGCAGAAAAGATTGGTCTATTAAGCTTCATGATTCGCTATGGGCATATAGAACAACTTACAAGACTATTCTTGGCATGTCTCCCTCTCGCCTAGTATATGACAAAGCATGCTATCTCCCTGTGGAAGTTGAACATAAGGCTTGGTGGGTAATCAAGAGGTTAAAGATGGACTTGATAAGAGCCAGGGCAAAGAGGTGCTTAGACCTTAATGAGATGGAGAAATTAAGAAATGATACTTACATCAATTCCAAAGTTGCAAAACAGAGGATGAAGAGGTGGCATGATCAATTAATCTTCAACAAAGAATTCCGGAAAGGACAAAGAGTCTTACTTTATGATTCAAGGCTCCATATCTTTCCTGGGAAGCTCAAGTCAAGGTGGATAGGCCCTTTAATTATTCACCAAGTACATCTCAATGGAGTGGTGGAATTACTGAATTCCAATAGCACTGACACTTTTAAAGTCAATGGTCATCGTCTCAAGCCATTCATTGAGCCATTCAAGCAAGAAAATGAGAAAATCAACCTCCTTGAGCCACAAAAAGCTTAATCAGAAAAGGGTTAGATGGACTTGGTTTCACCAAAGTCCATATTTTTTGTTTAATTGTGTTAACTTATAAGATTTATAAATTGTTTTGATTTTAATTTTGGTCTTAAATTATCTTATTTATATGTAACTTTATCTTTTTGAATGATCAAAATCAGGAGGAATTGCAAAGAAATTGAAAGAAGGTATCTAGGAATCAAGAGGAGCTCAAAAGCAAGGAAAATCCATGGTCTGCGAAATTTCACAGCTTAAAAAGGGCCCCTACGAAAATGGCCCTTGGCTATGAAATAATTTTGCAGCCCCCAGCTAGCCGCTACAAAAACGCCCATTTTGTAGCCTCATACCCCCCTCTACGAAAATTTTCGCAGCTGTGAAACACCCCTTTGGCACACGAGTGCCATTTCACAGACCCCCCCCCCCCCTTTCTCATTTCGCAGCTGCAAAATGCTTGCGAAATCCTCCACACCTAAAAATTCCCATTTTCGTAGCCGAACCCCCATTTCGCAGGTGGTTTCGCAGCTGCGAAACCACCCCTTGGCACATGAGTGCCATTTCGCAGCCCTCCACCCCTATTTCACAGCTGAAAAATGGGTTGCGAAATGGCTACGAAAATGTCCCTCCTCTGCGAAATCTGTCTCCTGCTGTGAAATTACCCATCTGCTGCGAAAATGAAAAGCGTCCCTTGGCATCCTTTTTAAACATTATAAATTCTCTATTTCATTTTTTAACCGGTCATTTGAACTTCAAATAGGTGCCAAGAGGAGCCAAACCAGAGCAACTCTCTGTCTAACCCCTCCACCTGAGCCAAGCCGCGCGCACCTCTGGTCGCCTTCTCTGAGACAGCCATGGCTAGAACCCGAGGAGTTAAGTCCTCATCCCCATCATCTCACCTAAGAATCCCAAGAGAGACCCCTATCCATGTTGCCACACCCGAGCCTCCGTGGCCACCAATCGTCTCACCTCTGATTGAGGACGCACCCATGAGTCCTCCTGTGAGGCGCTATCAGACACAGAGGTCACTCACCATGGCCGAAGCCAGCTCTTCCCAAGCCCAAAAGTCGGGTAGCGGTCCCTTAAAGAAGAAAGCCAAGGTATCAGAGCCAATTGATTTAACAGAGCTATCTTCAGAGCCTGAATCAGAGCCTCGCCCATCTTAATCACCTATCCAAAAGCATCAACTGTCTCAGCCACCAACCAACGAGTCTCAGATTCCCTCAAGCATGACTCCTGAGGTAGTTATCAAACGTCTCATGGTTACTCAACCACCAATTGAGGGTAATTTGAATTGCAGGGCAAGGCCATTCCACTCCGAGCTCTATTTTGACACAACCACTTTCAGACTTCAGCCTGAGCTTAAGGATTCCTTCCATCTACTACAAAGGTACCATATCGAGCACTTGTTGACTCCCAGGGATTTTTTCTATCCCCACGTGGCATTGGACTTCTATCAGTTCATGACTAAACACCAAGTCCGGGATCCTATAGTCATCCACTTCACCATAGACGGATGCCATGGTATTCTGGGAGCCCGACATATAGCAGAGGCACTCCGTATTCCTTATGAGCCAACACGTCCAGAGGATTTTCGAGTTTGGACTCATCCTACACAGAGCGACATAGTTCATATTCTGTCCAGAGGGGCATCCTCACGCCAGTATTCGTTGAGGAAGGAACTCCCTCCCAACATGTTCTTCATTGATGCACTCCTGCGCCATAACATCTTCCCACTTCAGCATTGGGTGCAGAGAAGAGGAGTTTTGCTGGAGGCATTGTTCAGGATATCTGAGGGATACTTCTTTGGCCCTTATCATCTCATCATGGCCGCTCTTCTGTACTTTGAAGAGAAGGTCTATAGGAAGAAGCTACTCCGAGCGGATGCTATTCCACTTCTCTTTCCCAGATTGTTATGCCAGATTTTGGAGCACTTGGGATACCCAGCAGAGTCTCAACTTGAGCGTAGACGCATTTGTCGAGAGATATTCACTCTCAAAAAATGGACGAGTATGACAGCCTATGGTGCAGACCAGGGAGCCCCAGTTGGACCAGAGCATCTAGACCAGCCAAAGGAGCTAGTTGAGACACCAACTAGGCACGCAATCAAATGGCGTTGTTGCTGGGGAACAGTGGCATTTGATTCATTCCCAATTGGTGCATCATGAGTTTGGTCCTCAAACGGGAGTAATTGATTACTACTCAAAAAGTGCTATTTGATAGCTTGTAATTAACTCTTTTAAACACTTTTGAGTAGTAGTTATTACCTTTTAACTCAATTGGCATGTTAAGGACCCTTGCAATCAATTCTAATCAATTTGTGTTAAGTTTTGGTGTTTTGATAGCTTTTTGATCACCAAAGCAATATGAGATTGAGGAGAGTTATTTGGAATCCATGGCAAAGCAATGGAAAGCTCAAAAACATGAAGAACCAAAGCTTTGAAGTCCTTTGCCATAAGCAAATCCGGAATGCAAGGAGGGGAAGTAAAGAGAATATCTGCCATGAAGCATTCTTGATGACAGTCATTTAAGCCACTTTTGGGGCACTTCCTGAAGTCCAATTTATACATGCTATATGTCGTTTCGAAGATCAGGAAGTCAACAATCCAATGCTTCAAACAGTTCACAAATCGGAGTTGAAATGAAGAAGTTAGAGCCATTGGAAGCAGATCACTCCAAGCTGAAAGCCAATTTCGCAGGGCTGCGAAATCAGCCTTTGGCTACGAAATGATTTTGCAGCCATCTTGTTTGTCTGCGAAATTTCGCAGCCATTTTGTGCGCCTGCGAAATTCTCCTGAAGCTTCCCGATAGTTGCAACCGACACTTTTGGATATTTTTCTTCAGATATTTTTGTATAAATTTTCATTCTTCTCCTTGTAACCCACCAATTATAGGATTCCTTAGTTATTAAGTTTGGAAAAGGGGTGAATAACCTCAGATATTTTTTTTTGTAATTTTTTTTATATATAGCTCTCGGGAGCTTGTTCTAAAAAAAATCATGTAATCCAACGGAATATATAGATAGATAAATATATAGAATATAAAGAGCCTTGCTCTATTTTTCCTTCTCTTTCATTTTCATTTCTTTTTATTTCTAGCCAACCAAACTCTGAGGATTTTTCCTCAGAGGATGAGAGCCTAGGCTCTTTGTCTCTTGGAGTGAAGAAAGCCGGGTAAGTTTCCGAATGCATAAATTGGAAGTTTTATTGTTTTAGTTTTTAATGAAGAGAAAGTGTGACCCGTTAATGGTTTTTATCTTTTTAGTTAACTTAAAACGCCTTTAAATCACCTGGGCTAACACTTGGTAAGACAAGTGATCTCCGTCCATGGAGATTCACTAGTTTATCTCTTGCGAGCCTTTGGGAGGTGGTTTGAAGGTAGGATTTTCTAGAATAGCCAACACTTGGTAAGCTTTTGGACTCCAAGGAGACATCCATTAGTTATCTCTTGTGAGCTTTTGACGGGTAATCCAAGGTTAAAGATCACCTTGAATGGCAAATGCTAGGTGAGAGGCACGAGCCATTGCAAGATGCATCAGTGAGAGGGATTTAGTGTTTGAACCCATTAATGGGAAGCATCTGTACAACACCGGTTAGAGAATTAACTATATGTTAATTCTCTAATGCGAGGAAAAGAAACAAGTGACCAGAACTCCCTTTTTGTATAAGGAATCTGAGCCTAGTGATCTGAAACTCCAAGAAACATTTTTCTTTGTAAGTAAAATCAGTTACTATTTTTGGTTAGTTTAAAACCAAACCTTTTTCATTCAAAAATCTTTATGTTTTCTTTTAAAGCTAACCTTGAAATGAAAAGGCACCAATTCAACTTTGAATTAATATCATTTGTGAAGTGAAAACCCATCCCAGTGAACGATCCTAGAGCCACTATACTATAGTAGCTTTTTCTTTGCTACCCTAGTATATGGTGTAATAGGTTATAAATTTTGTTGATTACTCCCTCAATCAAGGAGCACCAGTTGGACACGAATCAGCTGAGACACCAAGTGGGCACGAATCAGTAATCAACAAAATTTATAACCTATATCACCATGCACTAGGATAACCTTAGCTAATATAGCATAGTGGCTCTAGGATTGTTCACTGGGAAGGGTTTTCAACTTACAACTGATACCAATTCAAAGTTGAATTAGTGCTTTTTCATTTCAAGGTTAGCTTAAGAAGAAAACATAAACTTTGATTGAAAAAGGATTTGTTTTAAGGTAACTAAAAAGAAATGGGAATTACATATGAAGAAAAGCATTCCTTGGAGTTTTAGGTTCAATGGGGAGGCTTCTCATCCAAAACTAGAGCTTCGATCACTCGAATCTTTTCCTCGCATTAGAGAATTAACATATAGTTAATTCTATAACCGATGTTGTACAGATGTTTCCCTTGAATGGATTTTAGCACTAATTCCCTCTCACTGATGCAACTTGCAGTGGCTCGTGCCTCTCACCTAGCATTTGCCATTCAAGGTGATCATTAACCTTGGACTTCCTTTCTCAAGCTCGCAAGAGATAACTAATGGATGTCTCCTTAGAGTCCAAAAGCTTACCAAGTGTTGGCAATTCTAGAAAATCCTACCTTCAAGTCACCTCCCAAAGGCTCGCAAGAGATAAGCTAATGCATCTCCATGGACGTAGATCACTTGCCTTACCAAGTGTTGGCCCAGGTGAATTGAAGGCGTTTTAAGTTAACTAAAAACATAGAAATCATTAATGGGTCACACTTTCTCTTCATTAACAGCTGAAACAACATAACTACCAATTCTTGCATTCGGGGCCTTACCTAGCTACCTCAGCTCCAAGGAACTAAAAGCTTAGCCACTCATTCTCTGAGGAAACATCCTCAGAGCTTGTTTGGCTAGTAAGAAAAATATATATACAACCAAAATGAGTAGGTAAGGCAAAGCAAAGCTCTGTATTTTACTTCCTTTCAAAACTATACAAAAGTTGTGTCTGAGAACAAGCTCCCCGACATATCACTGTAATGGAAATTAAAAACAATATATATGAGGCTATTTACCCTTTGTTCTTGCTTAATAACTAAGGAATCCTATGATAGGTGGATTACAAGGAAAGAATGGGGATTTAGACATCAAATATCTAAAGCAAAAAATCTAAAAATGTCGGTCGCAAATATCAGGAAGCACTCATTAGAATTTCGCAGGCGTGCAAGATGGCTACGAAATTTCGCAACCTGAAGGACACCATTTCGCAGCCAAAGTCTGATTTCGCAGCCATCCTCTTGTGATTTCGCAGCCAAAGGCTGATTTCATAGCCCGCAAAATTGGCCTTCAGCTTGGTGTGATCGGTTTCCAATGGCTCTAACGCCTTCATTTCAACTCCGAATCGTGCACTGTTTGAAGCGTTCGATTTTTAACTTCCCGAGCTTCGAAACGACATATAGTATGTATAATTTGAGCTCCAGGAATTGCTCCAAAAGTGGAATTTATCCCAGTTGAGCACCAAGTCCTTTTCAATGCATCTGTTAAGAACCGCTTCCAAATTGACTAAGCATTCTTCAAATGTACCTCCATATATGGTGATATCATCCATGAAAACCTCCATAATTCACTCCACCATATCACTGAAGATACTAAGCATACATATTTGGAATGTTGCAGGTGCATTGCATAAACCAAAAGACATTCTTCTGTAGGCGTACGTTCCAAATAGACATGTGAAAGTGGTCTTCTCCTGATCTTCAACATCAATTTCAATTTGAAAATACCCTAAGTACCCATCCAAGAAACAATAGAAAGGATGGCCAGAGACTCTCTCCAATACTTGATCAATAAATGGCAGTGGAAAATGATATTTCCTTGTCATAGCATTCAATTTTCTATAATCAATACACACCCTCCAACCTGAAGTGAGGCGTGTAGCAATTTCTTCTCCATTTTCATTTTGAACCACAGTAATCCCTGACTTCTTTGGTACCACTTGAGTAGGACTCACCCAAGGGCTGTCAGATATGGGATAAATAATACCTGCTAGCTTCAGCACCTCAGCTCGCACCACCTCTTGCAAATGAGGATTCAATCTTCTTTGAGGTTGACGAATTGGTTTAGTTTCTTCCTCCATATATATATGATGTGTACAAACCAAAGGACTGATGCCTTTCAAGTCAGATATTTGCCATCCTATAGCTTTCTTACACCTCTTAAGAACTTCAAGTAGAGAAATCTCCTGATGAGTAGTAAGAGATGAAGAAATAACAACAGGGCATTGTTTATTTTCTTCTAGGTACGTGTATTTCAACTCCATGGGCAGAGGCTTCAAATTGAGCTTTGGGATCTCTTCCTTAGCAGCTTCTTGTGCTTCCTCTTTATTGAACAAAGGTAGGATCTCTTATCTCCTCCTCCCACCTTGTAGAGTAGCAACCACATCAGAGGGTTCAGACAACCCTTCTTCAAGATCCCCAAGACTTTCATTCAACTTGTCTTGCATATTCTGATCACAGTGCTCCTCCACTAGAGTGTCAATAATGCATACCTCTTCTGGACCTTCTTCTTCTTCTGGAGTGATTAGCTTTTTGGACATATAAAAGATATTGAGCTCAAGTGTCATGTTACCAAAAGTGAGTTGCATAAGTCCATTCCTAGAATTGATGATTGCATTTGAGGTAGCAAGGAATGGCCTTCCAAGAATGATAGGAACATAATTAGATTCCTTAAAAAAGGGGTGCGTATCAAGAACAACAAAATCTACTGGATAGTAGAAATTATCAACTTGAACTAAGACATCTTCAATTATTCCCCCTTGGAATTTTCACTGATCTATCAGCTAAAGATAGTGTAGACAAAGTATGGTAGCAAATTCACACTTGCTCCCAAGTCTAACAAAGTTTTTTCCACTACCTTTCCTCCAATCATGACTGAAATGGTAGGACATCCCTGATCTTTGTACTTCAAATGAGACTTGCATTGTATGATAGCACACACTTGCTCAGTCAAGAAGGCTTTCTTATTCACATTCAACCCTCTTTTGATAGTACACAAGTCCTTTAGGAATTTTGCATATGTTGGAACTTGTTTAATCATATCCAGCAATGGAATATTTACTTTCACTTGTCTCAATACTTCAAGGATTTCTGATGCATTTCTAATCCCCTTTTTCCTATGCAAACTTGAGGAAAAGGTGGAGAGATGTGTTTCTTCATCATTTCTTCCTTAATAAGCTCTTTCTTCGGATTTGCATTCACTGTTGAATCATGGTCTTCTTTGCCTTCACTGATATCTTTCTTCTTTCCTTTGATTTCCTCCCTCTTCTTTGTCTCTTTTTCTTCTTCCTCTTCAACATGTGGCTTGGGTGTTGGCAACTCAACCTTTTTACCACTCCTTAGAGTGATCAAGGCTTTGACATCTTTCACTTGTGAAGATTCGCCCTCATGAGTTTCCACTTCATGGATACTCTTGGGGTTTTGGTGAGGTTGAGAAGGAAATCTACCCTTCTCTTGCACTGTGTTCAAATTAGTGAGCCTTGAGATTGAGTATTGGAGATTATCTATCTCCTGAGATAAGTCATTTTGCATCCCATCTATCCTCTTATTCAATGTATTCTCTACACTGTCAATTCTTTGACTAAGTTGAGCATTGATGGATTTTTGGTCTCCAATAAAATCTCCCACAACCTTGCTAAGATTCACTATTGCTTGTTCAAGGCTTGAAACTTGTTGAGATGGTTGATTCGGCTGTTGGTATTGAGGTGCTCTTGGCTTCCATGAAAAATTTGGATGGTTCCTCCAACTTGAGTTGTAAGTGTTTCCATACGAAGCATTTTTATTGGGCTTGAATTGTCCAATGACATTTGCTTGATCTCCAAACATTTCTCTAGCAACTGGAATTGTAGGGCATTCCTCCACCAAGTGTTCATAAGATTGACAAATAGAACATGGTTTTACTTGCACTGGTGTTTCAGCAACGGCTTGCACTTCATGTATCTTTTTCAGTTCTAGCTCCTCCAATCTTCTTGTCATAGCTGCAAATTTTGCTTTCATATCAACATCTTCATTCAAGGTGTACATCCCAACCTTAGCATTGAAAGCATTCGGTTGAGACTTCATCTTCTCCATTTCTCCTTTGTTCGGTTCATCCCATCCCCTTGAGACTTCAACCACATAACTCAAGAAATCCATAGCTTCCTCTGGATTCTTACTCATGAAATCTCCCCCACACATTGTCTCGAGGAGTTGCTTCATTGAGGAAGACATCCCATCATAGAAATAACTCACCAACAGCCATGTATCAAAACCATGGTGAGGACAAGCATTGATGGCTTCCATGTATCTTTCCCAACACTCATAGAATTTCTCATTCTTTTTAGCTGAGAAGTTTGAAATTTTCCTTTTCAAGCCATTTGTTATGTGAGTAGGAAAAAAATTCTTGAAGAATTCAGCTTGTAAATCAGTCCAAGTACGCATACTCCTTGGCCTTAAAGAATTAAGCCAAATCTTTGCCTTATCCTTTAAAGTAAAAGGAAATAGATTAAGCCTCATGAAGTCGATTGAAGCTCCTCCCTCTTGGAATGTATTACAAACATCTTCAAATTCCTTGATATGTGCATAGGGATTCTCACTTTCCATCCCATGAAAAGTTTGTAGAAGTGGAACAATATGTGGTCTGATCACTAGCTGCTCTATAGGGGGCACTATACATGATGGTGCACTCATACGAGGTGGATGCATGTGGTCCCTCATTGATCTAAATTCATTGGGATTGTCCTGATGACCATGGTGACTATGCTGATCTTCAGGTGTAGTTTCCATGATATTCAAGCTCAATTCCAATTCCTTGTTATGAGATGTTTCACGTTTAACAAGCCTTCCTCCACTATCTCGTATCTAATTTGGCATACACAACTAGTATCAACTGTAACAAAAACAAAAAGAAAACAAAACAAAACTACAAAAAGACTTAGATTAACTAAAACTAAATTAAAAGATACCAACTGACATGAGAGCACCAGCCCATGTAGCCCTTGTAGTGGCCTCTCCAGAGCCTAGTCCTGAGGTTGCACCCTCTGCTCCTCAGGCCACACCATGCACTCCTCCTGTTATTCCACCCATATCAAAGCCATCTCCTTCATCTGAGCCAAGGATTGCTATACCCATTATTGAGTATAGAGGCCTATGCCACACCTTCTAGGCATTGGCCACTTCTCAGAGCATCCTCACTCAATAGATCACAGCTTTTAGTGCTCATCAGGAGCAGATTATCGGCACTTAGACCGAGTACACTGCCATCCTGAGGTAGATTCAGCACCATTTGGGTATTATATCACCTCTTGAGCACCCCATTCCTATCCCACCAGAGCCATCACAGGCCCCTCCTTTCGTACATCAGACTATGCCTCCTGAGGAGCCAACTACAGGAGAGGCAGAGGGAACTTAGCCATCATCTCCACGTCATCCTCCAGCCACCATCTGATCATTTGCATAGTTTCCTTTATATATTTTGTTTATGTATTTCCCTTATGTTTTCCCTAGTTTAGTAGCACTTATAATCCCATGCTTTTGATATATTATATATTGGGATTAGTTGTATTACTTGTTCTCTTTTTGTACTTTCATGAAATGAAGTAATACAAATCTACCAATTTGAGTACTCTTAGCATTATTTTATCCTAATTCCTCTACTCATATCTTTTATTGTTTTTGAAACATGTGGTTTCTCCAATCAATACTCGAAATTTATATCACTCAGGAGGTACCACTTCCTTCCTATAATCTCAATCGCTCATGCCACATTGAGGACAATGTTCAGCTTGGTTGAGGGGAGAGTTGAGGAAGGAAGTTTTTGTTATTTATACTAAGTTATTTTGGTAATTTAGTTGATTTTTTTTTAATTCTAAAATTTTTTAAAGTTTTTTATTCTACTCTCCATGGTTATTAAGGAAAAATTTTCAAATTGAAATGGGAGAAATTTAGAGTTTGTATTATGCTTACTAAAGTTGATGTATTGCTGAAACTTCTATTGAATTCAAGCTTAGTTCTTCCACTTTAAGCTATTCACACACTGTGCACAATAGGTTCCGATTACAAGATGAGAAACTATTTCCCTCTTGACTTAGGAAAATTTAGACTTGGTACCTTTGACCTTATTTTAATAGTGTTGGGACACCTTATAAAATGCCAATGAGCCTTTGAAAAAGAAAAGAAAAGAAAGAGAAAAATGTTTGCTTACCTTGAAACCTGAGCAAGGTATGAGGGGTATATGGTGAAAATCTTTAAAACCTAGTGCCCTAAGCCTTCGTTGGTTGGGAGTCACTGACCTCAATGCTCGTTACAAGGGTGAATAGGTGAAGTTTAACATACTGTAGGTGCTTGGGTATTAAAATTCATTCTCAAAAGTCGAGGGTAAAATCCGAGGAGTTAGTGGTTGAAAGATCCTTAAAGCTTGATGCCCTAAACCTTAATTAGTTGGGTGTCATCGATGGACCCCCGTTACATGGACAATTTAGAAAAGAATACCCTTAAGCCTTGTACTCCTACAATGAAAAAAATTGTGAAACAAAAGGGTGCGTTCTTAGCCTATTAAATTTGGTCAGTTTGCTAAGTGTTGAAAAAGAACTAGGTTGGGGGGAGAGATTAGTTTAGCATACTATATTGGGAAACTATCAACTAACACTTAGATTTTTATGGAAGAGTAAGGTTTGGTCCTTTGGACGTGGAAATGATTTTAAAGCTTCAATTTGCATAATGTCTTCTCTTCATGAATTGTGATTAGCAAGATTTTTTATAACTTTTGTTGAAATTTGAGTTTATATTTCTTTAATGTTCCATTTGAGAGTTTGATCATCATGCCACTTAAAATTTTTTGGAAGTGATAAGCATGATCTTGTAAAGTATATTACTTTTTAGTTTACTTTTTCTCTCCTTTATTACTAAGGGACTAGCAATATGTTGGTTGGGGGGAGTGATTACTACTCAAAAAGTGTTATTTGATAGCTTGTAATTAACTCTTTTAAACAGTTTTGAGTAGTAGTTATTACCTTTTAACTCAATTAACATATTAAGGACCTTTGCAATAATTTTTAATCAAATTGTGTAAGTTTTGGTCTTTTTGATAGTAATTTGATTACCAAAGCAATCCAAGATTGAGGAGAGTTCTTTGGAATCCATGGCAAAGCAATGGGAAGCTCAGTAACATGAAGAACCAAAGCTTTGAAGCTTTATAGTCCTTTGCTATAAGCAAATCATGAATGCAAGGAGGGAAAGCAAAGAGAGAAATCTAACATGAAGCATTCAAGAGGACAGAAACTGTCAGCCACTTTTGGAGAACTTTCTGGAGCTCAATTTATGCATACTATATGTTGTTTCGAAGCTTGGGAAGTCAGCAATCCAACGCTTCAAACAGTGCACAATTCGGAGTTGAATTGAAGGAGTTAGAGCCATTGGAAGCCAATCACACCAAGCTAAAGGCCAATTTCGCGGGCTGCGAAATCAGCCTCTGGCTACGAAATCACAAGAGGATGGCTGCGAAATCAGCCTTTGGCTGCGAAATGGTGTCCTTCAGGTTACGAAATTTCGCAGCCATCTTGCACGCATGCGAAATTCTCCTGAGTGCTTCTTGATATTTTCGACCGACATTTTTAGATTTTTTGCTTTAGATATTTGATGTCTAAATCCCCATTCTCTCCTTGTAATCCACCTATCATAGGATTCCTTAGTTATTAAGCAAGAACAAAGGGTAAATAGCCTCATATATATTGTTTGTAATTTCCATTGCAATGAGAGGTCGGGAAGCTTGTTCTCAGACACAACTTTTGTATAGTTTTGAAAGGAAGTAAAATACAGAGCTTTGCTCTGCCTTACCTACTCGTTTTGATTGTATTTATATTTTTCTTACTAGCCAAACAAGCTCTGAGGATGTTTCCTTAGAGAATGAGTGGCTAGGCTTTTCGTTCCTTAGAGCTAAGGTAGTCGGGTAAGGCCCCAAATGCAAGAATTGGTAGTTTTGTTGTTTCAGTTGTTAATAAAGAGAATGTGTGACCCAATAATGATTTCTATGATTTTAGTTAACTTAAAACGCCTTCAATTCACCTGGGCTAACACTTGGTAAGGCAAGTGATCTCCGTCCATGGAGATGCACTAGTTTATCTCTTGCGAGCCTTTGGGAGGTGACTTGAAGGTAGGATTTTCTAGAATTGCCAACACTTAGTAAGCTTTTGGACTCTAAGGAGACATCCATTAGTTATCTCTTGTGAGCTTGAGAAGGGAAGTCCAAGGTTAATGATCACCTTGAATGGCAAATGCTAGGTAAGAGGCACGAGCCATTGCAAGTTGCATCAGTGAGAGTGAATTAGTGCTGAAATCCATTAAAGGGAAACATGTGTACAACACCGGTTAGAGAATTAACTATATGTTAATTCTCTAATGCGAGGAAAAGATTCAAGTGACTGGAGCTCTGTTTTTGCATGAGAAGCCTCCCCAGTGAACCTAAAACTCCAAGGAACGCTTTTCTTCATAAGTAATTCCCATTACTTTCTTTTTAGTTAGCTTAAAACAAATCCTTTTTTCAATCAAAGTTTATGTTTTCTTCTTAAGCTAACCTTGAAATGAAAAAGCACCAACTCAACTTTGAATTGGTATCAGTTGTAAGTTGAAAACCTTTCCCAGTGAACGATCCTAAAGCCACTATGCTATATTAGCTAAGGCTATCCTAGTGCATGGTGATATAGGTTATAAATTTTGTTGATTACTCCCGTTTGAGGACCAAAATCATGATACACCAATTGGGAACGAATCATTGTCTTGTCCGCTTTTTATGATAAATTGCATCCTATACGATTGGTCATGACAGTTCAATTCCTATTTCGACGTAGACCACACCCATACAATCAGTCACGTCATTGTCCTGTCTAATCTTCATCATAAATTGTACCCTATCATATAGATAATGACAATTTACTTTCGTTTTCGACGTAGATCAAACTTGTAAGATCAATCACATCATTGTATTGTCTATTTTTCATGATAGACCGCATCCTATCTGATCGATCATGGCAGTTCAGTTCCAATTTCGGTGTAGACCTCATTTGTATGATCTATCATGTTGTTGTCTTGTCTAGTCTTCATCATAGGCCATACCTTGTCAAATCTATCATGACAATTCAATTAAATTTTCGACACAGAGCGAACATGTATGATCGGTCATGTCGTTGTACTATCTCATCTTTATCGTAGACCCCACACTATTTGATGGGTCTTAAAAGTTCAGTATCACATTCTACGTAGATCACACCTATACGATCAATTACGTCATTTTCCTACTTGCTTTTCATGATAGGCAACATGTTGTCCGATCGGTCATGACAATTCAGTTCTAATTTTAGTATAAACAACACCTGTACCATCAGTCATGTCATTGCCCTATATGGTCTTTGTCATAGATTGTACCTTATCTGATCAGTCATGATAGTTCAGTTTCATTTTCGGCATAAAGTGAACCTGTATGATTGGTCACGTCATTATTCTATGTGCTTTTCGTGATAGAACGCATCACATCTGATTAGTAATGATAGTTGAGTTTTGATTTTCATGTAGACCGCACTTGTACAACCAGTCATGTCGTTTCCTTTTCATCTTCGTTATAGACCGCACACTACCCGATTGGTCTTGACAGTTTAGTATAGTATTCTATGGACATCAAACCTGTATGATCGATCACGTCGTTGTCATGTCTTATTTTCTTGATAGACCACATCCCATCTGATCAGTCATGACAGTTCATTTTTTATTTCCCCCTACATCGCACTTATTCGATCAGTCACGTCATTCTCTTCTTTGGTCTTCGTCATAGACCATACCCTATCGAATCAATCATGATAGTTTAATTCCGTTTTCAACGTAGAACGGACCTATACGATTAGTCACGTCATTGTCATGTCTCATCTTTGTCGTATACTGCACACTGTCTTATCGATCTTGACGGTTCAATATCGTATTCTGTAGAGATCACACTTGTACAATTGGTCACGTCGTTGTCGTTGTAGACATACAAGTTTTAGTGGATTAAATTACCACTAATTTGGTCTTTAAAATAAATAAATAAATATCCTTTTATGGATAAGTTTCCTAAGAAAAAGGAAACTAATATCTAATTATAGAAAGGATAATAATAAGAAAAATATTATTATTATTATTATTATCTTGTTGATAAAACCTCCGGGAAAAGAAAAGTTGTTAAAATCAAGGAACTAAATCCCTTGAATTAAGCAACTAAAATAAGGGAATTCAAAATTCAATCCCTGCATTCACCTATAAATAGAGGTAACTTCCTTTTACAATGGGGAGGAGAAAAATCTAGAAAGGAAAATCCTAAAGAGAAAATCCAGAGGCAACTTCGCACGGGAAAAGTGGTTTTACAAGAAAAGAAAAAGCTTCATCAAATCTCCCTACAAGTTTGGTAAATAGCAAAAGGACTACACATGTGTTCTTCGCCATTCAACAAGTTCATTCGGGAAAAAGCCATTTAGGCTCTTAATTGATCTTCCAATTCAAGGAAACAAGTTTGTCATTGTTCTTCAAGTTGTGGTCGAAATGAAGGAATCAGAGGGAAAATATTCTTTTGTAAAGAATATTATATTTGAGGTTGTACCCCATAATATTTTAATTTCAATAAATATTTTGTTTGTATTATTTTTGCTATTGTTTTACTTACATTGAAAGACCTTTACGAAATTTATGTATACAATTTTTTGGCATGCCCGATGCGACATATTTGCCTCTCATCTCTTTCTTTAGAAGACTAATCATTACTATGTCGATAACATCCAAAAGAATTCAAGTTATGCATCTCAACAAGGGTAGTGACAAGATCGTCATTGTGCAATCGATGCACAACACCGTTACGGGTCTCATGACTCATAACAAAGCAAAATTAACATCTTCACTTTCGAGAAAACAAACAAGTGAGTTTGCTTGTTCGTTAAAACCAGTAAGGACATGTGATGAGCACCAACCATTCATCAATTTGGCCTCTCCAGGGACAAAGAGCCATAGTCCTTGTAGTAGGGGAAAACTCCCTTCAGCACTAAAAGACTTTGGGGATAAGTCCCCTTGCTCTATTACCAATGCCAACTCTAGCACTAACTCACACTCAGGATCGGCAATTAAAATGTCAAATGATGAAAACTACTCCAATTGTTCCAACTCTTTTACTTCTTTTTCGATGACTATGCCAATAATGGCAGCTAGCACTACATCCGTAAAGGAACAATTGGCAGAGATGGTTGGCATCATTGCCAAACTCACCAAGATGGTTGAGGAGAAGGATATGTAGATAGCCTCCCTCATAAACAAGGTTGAGGCACAAGTACAAAATACAGGTGAGTCAAGTTAAAGACTCAACCACCTTCTTAATGTTGCATCTCCTCTCAATGATGCACCACATGCGTCTAGGACAGTGCAAGTGATTACTACTCAAAAAGTGCTATTTGATAGCTTGTAATTAACTCTTTTAAACACTTTTGAGTAGTAGTTATCACCTTTTAACCCAATTAACATGTTAAGGACCATTGTTGCTTCTCATTTTCATCATTGACTGCACTTATATGATCAGTCACATCATTGTCCTCTCGGCTTTTCGTGATAAACCGCATCCTGTTCAATCGATCATGAAAGTTTAGTTTTGATTTTTGTGTAGACGATACTGATTACTACTCAAAAAGTGCTATTTCATAGCTTGTAATTAACTCTTTTAAACACTCTTGAGTAGTAATTATTACCTTTTAACTCAATTGACATGTTAAGGACCCTTGCAATCGTTTCTAATCCAATTGTGTTAAGTTTTGGTGTTTTGATAGCCTTTTGATCACTAAAGCAATCCGATATTGAGGAGAGTTATTTGGAATCCTTGGCAAAGCAATGGAAAGCTCAAATTCATGAAGAACCAAGCTTTGGAGCTCCATAGCCCTTTGCCAAAGTCGTTCAAAGTATGCAAGGAAAGAACAATGGAGAGAGGAAAAACAGAGTGAAGAAAATAGAGGACAGCAGCTGCAGTCTTCTTGCGCAATTTTGGAGCAACTTCTGAATTCGAATTGATGCATTCTATATACCATTTCAAAGCTCAGGAAGTCAAAAATCCAATGCTTCAAACGGTGAACAATTCGGAGTTGAAACGAAGAAGTTACAGCCATTGCAAGTCAATCACTCTAAGCTGAAGGAAGCATTTTGCAAAGTGTTGCAAAATCACCCTTTTGTTGCGAAGTGATTTCGCAACCTTTTTGTACAGTGTGGTGGATTTCCTCCTGAAGTTGCCCGATATATGCGACAAGTTGGAAGCTGAGAACCTAAAGATGGAAGCCAACTTCGCAGCCCTACGAGAATAGCCTTTTGTTGCGAAGTGATTTCGCAGCCCTTTTTGTGCGTCTGCGAAATCTCGCGACCTTGTTTTCACCTATGAAATGGTCCTTAGTGCTTCCCGATATTTTTGCACCGACTCTTTTAGATATTTTCTTCAGATATTTTTGTATAAATTTCCATTCTTCTCCTTGTAATCCACCAACCATAAGATTTCTTAGTTAGGAAGGTTGGAAAAACGTCTCTATATATAATCCCTTGCATCCACTGTAATAGATATAGAAGTATGTAATATATATATATATATCATATATAGAATCAACGAACAGAGCACTTGCTCTATTTTTCTTATATATTCTTGTTTTCTCATTAGTTTTCTTTCTAACCAATCAAACTCTGAGGATTTTTCCTCAGAAGATGAGAGGCTAGGCTCTTCGTCTCTTGGAGTGAGGACATCCGGGTAAGTTTCCACATGCATAATTTGGAAGTTTTCTTGTTTTAGTTTTTAATGAAGAGAAAGTGTGACCCGTTAATGGTTTTTATCTTTTTAGTTAATTTAAAACGCCTTTAATTCACTGGGCCAACACATGGTAAGGCAAGTGATCTCCGTCCATGGAGATTCACTAGTTTATCTCTTGCAAGCCTTTGGGAGGTGGTTTGAAGGTAGGATTTTCTAGAATAGCCAACACTTGGTAAGCTTTTGGACTCCAAGGAGACATCCATTAGTTATCTCTTGCGAGCTTTTGACGGGTAATCCAAGGTTAAAGATCACCTTGAATGGCAAGTGCTAGGTGAGAGGTATGAGCCATTGTAAGGTGCATCAGTGAGAGGGATTTAGTGTTTGAACCCATTAAAAGGGAAGCATCTGTGCAGCACCGGTTAGAGAATTAACTGTATGTTAATTCTCTAATGCGAGGAAAAGAAACAAGTGACCAGAACTCCCTTTTTGTATGAAGAATCTGAGCCTAGTGATCTGAAACTCCAAGAAACACTTTTCTTTGTAAGTAAAATCAGTTACTATTTTTGGTTAGTTTAAAACCAAACTTTTTTTCATTCAAACATCTTTATGTTTTCTTTTAAAGCTAACCTTGAAATGAAAAGACACCAATTCAGCTTTGAATTAATATCATTTGCAAAGTGAAAACCCATCCCAGTGAACGATCCTAGAGCCACTATGCTATAGTAGCTTTTTCTTTGCTACCCTAGTATATGGTGTAATAGGTTATAAATTTTGTTGATTACTCCCTCAATCAAGGAGCACCAGCTGGACACGAATCAGCTGAGACACCAATTGGGCACGAATCAAATGGCGCCGTTGCCGGGGATGGTGTCACTTTACAGTGATATCACCTTTTCAGAGTACTTGTGATCTTCATCACAAGTTTGGTGACTTTTCTTTTCCTTTTACTAACTCTTTTTATTTCTTTATTGTTCATATTTTAGTATACCTTTTATTTAGTTTTTAGTTTACCTTAATTTTTTTTCTTTGCATTGTTTTTCTTTTGTTTTCTTTTGTTTTCTCTGTTTTTAATTCACAAATTGCTAGTTGTGCATGCCATATTGAATATGAGATAGCAGAGGAAGCCATGAACTTTGATCTTCCCACATGCAAGCTAGAGCATAAGGTAGAGAGTGAAACAGAGAAAGAAAAGAGGGAGGAAATCAAAGGAAAGAAAAAGGGGAAAAGCATAGAGAAAGATGGCTATGATGTTAATGTACAAAGAGAACCACAGAGGATAGTCATCAAGGAAGAAATCATGAAACACATGCCTCCACCTTTTCTCCAAGCTTTGTATGGGAAAATCATACAAACCAAGTCTCAAGTGAAGGATGCAAACTTCATATGGGATCCGGGCAAGCTAAATTAGGAGCAAATTTTTTGATGGACTTAGTCTTTTTAAAGACTAGCTAGTCCATATCTTTTTGTTTTGTTTTTTTACTTGTTTTAATTTTGATTTTAATGCTTTAATTTTGATTTCAATGCTTTAATTTTGATTTCAATGCTTTAATTCTAATTTGTTTTGATGTAATATAGGTTTTTGGATGATCAAAATCAGGAGGAATTGCAAAGAAATTGAAAGGAAGTCTTTTGGAGCAAAAACGGGTCAAAAACAGGGCAAAAACAGGGGAAAAACAGGGGTCTGCGAGATTTCGCAGCCTCTGCGAAATCGGCACTTTGCTGCGAAATCAGTTCGCAGCCACAAGCCCGTCTCTGCGAATATTTTCGCAGCTGCGAAACCACTTTTGGCACACGAGTGCCATTTCGCAGCACAGTGACTGTCATTTCACAACTGCGAAACGACTGCGAACCACCAAAGCATGAAAGATCCCATTTTCGCAGGGAAAGCTCCATTTCGCAGAGGATTTCGTAGCTGCGAAGCCACTTTTTGGCACACGAGTGCCATTTCGCAGAATAGTGACCCCCATTTTGCAGCTGCGAACCGGCTGCGAAGCATAAAAACTCCCAATTTCGCAGCTAAAGCCCCATTTCGCAGGGTGTTTTGCAACTGCAAATCGGTTGCGAAGCGTAAAAACTCCCAATTTTCGCAACCAAAGCCCCATTCCGCAGGGTGTTTCTCAACTGCGAAACCACTTTTTGGCACACGCGTACCATTTGGAAGCCCCGTACACTCATTTCGCAACTGCGAAATGAGCTGCGAAATCACTTTTAGGCTGCGAAATGGTCTACGAAAATGCCACTTTGCTGCGAAATGATCTTCAAGCGTTAAAATGGCTGCGAAATCACCTCCAAGCTTAGAAATGGCCTTCAAATTGTGAAATTGACTTGCGAAATGGAGGAAGATTTACAAAAACACCTTGCAAAGCCAAGGGAAGCTGCTAAAGTGCCATCAGAGCCCCGCGACCATGCATCTGAAGATGAGAGCCCCGCGCACCGTGGGATCACACACACTAAGCCTCTCACTCCATTTCTGACCTCCTTAAACCATCAGAGCCCATAGCTTCAGCCGAAGAGACTATGCCACCTAAGGAGACTACCAGAACAGAGGCCAAAGTCCTGATCCAACCCATTCAAGAGGCCACCACAGACGCATCAGCTCCACAGGACCTTACCATTACTTGATCATCTCTTTACTTTTGTCTTTACATATTATATTAGTGTAAATAATTTCATATTTTGATGTCTTATATTCTGGGATTGGATGTATTACTGATGATGCATCATATATAGACATCAATTTTTGTTTAAACTTGGCATTTTTCTATTTCCTCTACTCACTAACTCTTATGTTTTCTTTGAAACATGTGGTTTCTCCTATACGACTCAGACTCCATGTCACTCAGGAGGTACCACTTCCTCCCTATTTTTCAATCGCTTTTGTCACATTGAGGACAATGTTCAGCTTGGTTGGGGGGAGAGTTGAGGAAGTAAGTATTGTTAATAATGCTAAGTTATTTTGGTGATTTAGTTGCTTTTTGCTTAATTTAATTTTTTTTTAGTTTTTATTCTACTCTCCATGGTTATTAAGGAAAAATTTTCAAACTAAAATAGGAGAAATTGAATTTTTGTCTTTTTACTTGACTTAGATTTTGTATTATGCTTATTAAAGTTGATGAATTGTTGAAACTTCTATTGAAGTCAACCTTAGTTCTTCCACTTTAAGCTATTCACACACTGTGCATAATAGGTTCCGATTATAAGATGAAAAACTATTTCCTTCTTGACTTAGGAAAATTTTAGACTTGGTACCTTTGACCTCATTTAATAGTGTTGGGACACCTTGTAAAAGGCCAATGAGTCTTTGAAAAAAAAAGAAGAAAGAAAGAAAAATGTTTGCTTGCCTTGAAACCCGAGCAAGGTCTGAGGGGTATATGGTGAAAATCTTTAAAACCTGGTGCCCTAAGCCTTCATTGGTTGGGAGTCACCGACCTCAATGCTCGTTACAAGGGTGGATAGGTGGAGTTTAACATATTGTAGGTGCTTGGGTATTAAAATTCATTCTCAAAAGTCCGGGATAAAATTCGAGGAGTTAGTGGTTGAAATATCCTTAAAACTTGATGCCCTAAACCTTAATTGGTTGGGAGTCATCGATGGACCCCCGTTACATGGACAATTTAAAAAAAGAATAACCTTAAGCCTTGTACTCCTACAATGAAAAAAAATTGTGAGAAAAGAGGTGCGTTCTTAACCTATTGGAGGTTGATCAGTTTGCTAAGCTTTGAAAAAGAACTAGGTTGGGGGGAGAGATTTGTTCAACATACTATATTCGGAAACTAATAAATAACACTTAGATTTTTGTGGAAGAGTAAGGTTTGGTCCTTTGGAAGTGGAAATGATTGTAAAACTTAAATTTGCATAATGTCTTCTCTTTAAGAATTGTGATTAGACAAGTTATTTGATAACTCTTGTTGAAGTTTGAGTTTTATTTCTTTAATGTTCCATGTGAGAGTTAGATCATCATGTCACTTGAAACTTGTTTTTTGATCAACATGATGTTGTAAATTATAGTACTTTTTATTTTTATTTTTCTCTCCTTCATTGCTAAGGGACTAGCAATATGTCGGTTGGGAGGAGTGATTACTACTCAAAAAGTGCTATTTCATAGCTTGTAATTAACTCTTTTAAACACTCTTGAGTAGTAATTATTACCTTTTAACTCAATTGACATGTTAAGGACCCTTGCAATCGTTTCTAATCCAATTGTGTTAAGTTTTGGTGTTTTGATAGCCTTTTGATCACCAAAGCAATCCGAGATTGAGGAGAGTTATTTGGAATCCTTGGAAAAGCAATGGAAAGCTCAAATTCATGAAGAACCAAGCTTTGGAGCTCCATATCCCTTTGCCAAAGTCGTTCAAAGTATGCAAGGAACGAACAATGGAGAGAGGAAAAACAGAGTGAAGAAAACAGAGAACAGCAGCTGCAGTCTTCTTGCGCACTTTTGGAGCACTTTCTGAAGTCCAATTGATGCATGCTATATACCATTTCAAAGCTCAGGAAGTCAAAAATCCAATTCTTCAAACGGTGCACAATTCGGAGTTGAAACGATGAAGTTACAGCCATTGCAAGTCAATCACTCTAAGCTGAAGGAAGCATTTTGCAAAGTGTTGCGAAATCACCCTTTTGTTGCGAAGTGATTTCGCAGCCTTTTTGTACAGTGTGGTGGATTTCCTCCTGAAGTTGCCCGATATATGCGACAAGTTGGAAGCTGAGAACCTAAATATGGAAGCCAACTTTGCAGCCCTGCGAGAATAGCCTTTTGTTGCGAAGTGATTTCGCAACCCTTTTTGTGCGTCTGCGAAATCTCGCAGACCTCGTTTTCACCTGCGAAATGGTCCTTAGTGCTTCCCGATATTTTTGCACCGACTCTTTTAGATCTTTTCTTCAGATATTTTTGTATAAATTTCCATTCTTCTCCTTGTAATCCACCAACCATAAGATTTCTTAGTTAGGAAGGTTGGAAAAACGTCTCTATATATAATCCCTTGCATCCACTGTAATAGATATAGAAGTATGTAATATATATATATATATATCATATATAGAATCAACGAACAGAGCACTTGCTCTATTTTTCTTATATATTCTTGTTTTCTCATTAGTTTTCTTTCTAACCAATCAAACTCTGAGGATTTTTCCTCAGAAGATGAGAGGCTAGGCTCTTCGTCTCTTGGAGTGAGGAAATCCGGGTAAGTTTCCACATGCATAATTTGGAAGTTTTCTTGTTTTAGTTTTTAATGAAGAGAAAGTGTGACCCGTTAATGGTTTTTATCTTTTTAGTTAACTTAAAACGCCTTTAATTCACCTGGGCCAACACTTGGTAAGGCAAGTGATCTTCGTCCATGGAGATTCACTAGTTTATCTCTTGCGAGCCTTTGGGAGGTGGTTTGAAGGTAGGATTTTCTAGAATAGCCAACACTTGGTAAGCTTTTGGACTCCAAGGAGACATCCATTAGTTATCTCTTGCGAGCTTTTGACGGGTAATCCAAGGTTAAAGATCACCTTGAATGGCAAGTGCTAGGTGAGAGGTATGAGCCATTGCAAGGTGCATCAGTGAGAGGGATTTAGTGTTTGAACCCATTAAAAGGGAAGCATCTGTGCAGCACCGGTTAGAGAATTAACTATATGTTAATTCTCCAATGCGAGGAAAAGAAACAAGTGACCGGAACTCCCTTTTTGTATGAAGAATCTGAGCCTAGTGATCTGAAACTCCAAGAAACACTTTTCTTTGTAAGTAAAATCAGTTACTATTTTTGGTTAGTTTAAAACCAATTTTTTTTTCATTCAAACATCTTTATGTTTTCTTTTAAAGCTAACCTTGAAATGAAAAGACACCAATTCAGCTTTGAATTAATATCATTTGCAAAGTGAAAACCCATCCCAGTGAACGATCCTAGAGCCACTATGCTATAGTAGCTTTTTCTTTGCTACCCTAGTATATGGTGTAATAGGTTATAAATTTTGTTGATTACTCCCTCAATCAAGGAGCACTAGCTGGACACGAATCAGCTGAGACACCAATTGGGCACGAATTAGATACTTGTACAATCAGTCATGTTATTGTCTTGTTTGGTCTTCATCATACACCGTACCTTGTCAAATTGGTTATGACAATTCAGTTTCATATGCAGCGTAGAGCAAACCTGTACGATTGATCACGTCATTAGCCTATATTATCTTCATCATAGATCGCACATTGTCTAAACCATCTTTAAATTTTAGTATTGTATTTTGTGGAGACCAAACATGTACAATCGATCACTTTGTTTTCTTGTTTGCTTTTCGTGATAAACCGCATCTTGTTCGATCGATCATGATAGTTCAATTTCATTTTTCGCATAGATCACACCTGTATGATCAGTCACATCATTGTCTTGTCTGGCCTTTATCATACATCATACCCTGTTGGATCGTACATGACATTTAAGTATCATATTCGACATAGAGTGGACTTGTACAATCAGTCACGTTGTTGTCCTATATTGTCTTCTTCATAGACCGCACATTGTAGGATTAGTCTAAATAGTTTAGTATCATATTCTACGGAGATCATACTTGTATAATCAATCATGTTGTTGTCCTGTTAGGTTTCATGATACCCAATCAGATCAATCATGAAAGTTCAGTTCCAATTTTGACATAAACCATAACTGTACGATCCTTGACGACGTTATCCAATTTGTTCTTCATCATAGTCCGTACCTTGTCGGATCAGTCATGACAACTCAATTTCATTTTTAGCGTGGAACATACTTGTACAATCGATCACATTGTTGTTCTTTTTCATTTTCATCATAGGTCGCACCGGTACGATCAGTCACGTCGTTGTCTTGTCTACTTTTTGTGATAGACCTTGTCCTTTCCAATCGGTTGTGATAATTTAGTTATGATTTTCACGCACCTTATCAAATTGGACATGACAATTTAGTTTCATTTTCGGTGTAGGGTGAACCTGTACAATTGGTCATGTCATTGTCTTGTCTTATTTTTTTCATATACCGCACACCATCTAATCGGTCTTTACAGTTTAGTATCGTATTCTATAGAGATCACACCTGTACGTCATTCACATCATTGTCCTGTCTAGTTTTTGTGATAGATCGCATCTTCTCTGATCAATCTTGACAATTTAGTTCTGATTTTGACATTGACTAAACTTGTAGGATTAGTCGTGTTGTTGTCTTGTTTGGTCTTTGTCATAGACCATACCCTATCAGATCAGTCATGACAGTTTAGTTTCGTTTTCACCGTAGAGCGGACCTGTATGATCAATTATGGTGTTGTCATGTCTCATTTTGTCATAGACCACACCTGTGTGATCAATCACGTCATTGTCTTGTTTGGTTTTCCTGATAGACCACATTTTATTCAATCAATCATGATAGTTTAGTTCTAATTTCAACGTAGTTCGCACTTGTACAATTAGTCATGTCGTTGTTTTGTCTATATTCATTAGAGATCGTACCTTGTCGAATCAGACATGATAGTTCAATTTCCTTTTTAGCATAAAGATGACTTGCACGATCAATCATGTCATTGTCCTATATCATCTTCAACATAGACCACACACTATTTGATTGGTTTAGACAATTCAGTATCATATTATGTGGAGATCACAAATGTACGATCAATCATGTTGTTGTCATTTCTCACATCATCATAGACCACATTCTATTCAATCGATCTTTCCAATTCAGCATCATATTCTGCTAAGATCACACCTGTACGATTGGTCATGTCATTATCCTATCTGGTGTTCATCATAAACCATACTTTCTTAGATCGATCATGATAATTTAGCTTCATATTCGGCGTAGAACGAACCTGTACAATTGATCGCATAATTGTCCTATCTCGCCTTCATCATAGATCGAACACTACTTGATCAACTTTATAGTTCGGTATCATATTTTACGGAGATCATTCCTATACGATCGGTCACATCCTTATATCTCTATCTGCTTTTCATGATAAACCACATCCTGTCCCATCGGTCATGAAAGTTTAGTTTTGATTTCGACGTAGACCGTACTTATATGATCAATCACATCCTTATCCTATTTGGTCTTCATCATAAACCGTATCCTTTCAAATTGGACATGACAGTTTTGTTTCATTTTAGTTGTAGAGCGGACTTGTATGATTGGTCACATCGTTGTCCTATCTCGTCTTCATCATAGACCACACACTATCAGATCGGTCTTTATAATTCAAGATCATATTCTACTGATATCACACTTGTATTATTGGTCACATCTTACTCCTATCTGCTTTTCGTGATAGATTGCATCCTGTCTAATCGATCATAAAAGTTGAGTTTCGATTTCAACATAGACTGCACCTATACGATTAGTCACATCGTTGTCCTATTTGGTCTTCATCATAAACCGTATCCTATCTAATATGTCATGACAAATTAATTTCTTTTTCGACGTAGAGCGGACTTGTACGATCTATCACGTCATTTTCGCTTCTCATTTTCATCACAGACCACACCTGTATCATCAATCATGTCGTTGTCCTGTCTGCTTTTTATGGTAGACCACATCTTGTCCAGTAGATCAAAATAGTACAATTTCGATTTAGGTGAAGATCACACCTATACAATTGATCATGAAAGTTCGGTTTCATATTTAACATAGAGTAGACCTGTACAATTGGTCACGTCAATGTCCTGTCTTATCTTCATCATAGGCCACACACTATCCAATCGATTTTGATAATTCAATATCATATTCTGCGGAGGTCACACCTGTACTATTGGTCACAACATTGTCTTGTCTCATCTTCATCATAGATCGCACACTGTTCAATCTCTCTTGACAATTTAATAACATATTCTACTGAGATCACACCTATATGATTGGTCATGTCTTTATCCTGTTTACTTTTTGTGATAAATCGTATCCGATCTAATTAGTTATAACAATTCAAATTTGATTTTGACGTATACTACACCTGTACTATCAATCATGGCATTTCTTGTTTGGTCTTCGTCATGCATCGTACTTTGTTAGGTCAGTCATGACATTTCAGTTTCATATTATGTGTATAGTGGACCTGTACGATTGGTGATGTCATTGTCTTGTCTCATCTTCGTAATAGAACACACACTATCTGATCGGTAGTTACAGTTCAATATTATATTATGTTGCAATCACACATGTATGATCAATCACGTTGTACCCTGTTGAATTAGACATGATAGTTCAATTTCCTCTTTGGCATAAAGTGAACTTGTATAATCAGTCACATCATTATCCTGTCTCATCTTCATCATAGACCACACACTATCTGATCGGTCTTAACAATTTAGTATTGTATTATGTGAAGATCACACCAATATAATCGGTAACGTCGTTATCTTGTCTCATCTTTCTCATAGACTACACACTATCTGATCGGTCTTGATAATTCAGTATTGTATTGTGCTAAGATAAGGCCTGTATGATCGATCACGTTGTTGCCCTATCTCATCTTTAAGGTAAATTACACACTATTCAATCAATCTTCATAGTTTAGTATCGTATTTTATGAGGATCACACTTGTGTGATTAGTCACATCATTCTACTACCTGCTTTTATGATAGACCGTATCATGTCCGATCGATCATGATAATTCAGTTTTGATTTCTACGTAGACCAAACTTGTACAATCAGTCGCACTGCTATCCCATCTCATATTTGTCGTAGACTGTACCCTGTTGGATCGTTCATGATGGTTCAATTTTAATTTTAGTGAAGAGCAGACTTGTATGATCAGTCACATTGTTATCTTGTCTCATCTTTGTCATAGACCTCACACTATTTAATCGGTCTTGATAGTTTAATATCATATTCTGCAAAGATCACACCTCCACAATCGGTCACGTCATTGTGCTGTCTAGATTTTGTGATAAACCGTATCTTGTTTGATTGGTCATGACAATTCAATTTAGATTTTAGCGTAAACCTTACCTGTATGATTAGTGATGTCGTTGTCCTATCTGGTCTTTGTCGTAGATTGTACCCTATCAAATTAGACAGGACATTTCAATTTCGTTTTCAACGTTAAGCGGACCTGTACAATTAGTCACGTCATTGTCCTGTCTCATATTCATCATAAACCACACACTATCTGATTGGTCTTAACAGTTGAGTATCATATTTTGCGGAGATCATAATTGTACAATCGGTCATGTCATTGTTCTATCTCGTCTTCATGATAGACTAATCACTATCCAATCTGTCTTAAGAATTACGTATTGTATTCTGCTGAGATCACACCTATATGATTAGTGACATCATTGTTCTGTCTGCATTTTGTGATAGACTAAATCCCATCTGATTAGTCATAACAATTCAATTATGATTTTAGCGTATACTGTACCTATATAATGAGTCACGTTGCTATCTTATTCGGGCTTCGTCATGCACTGTACCCTATTAGTTAATTGTCACATCATGATAATTCAATTTCATATTCGACGTAGAGTAGACTTGTACGATCGGTCACATCATTATCCTATCCCATCTTCAACATAGAGCACACACTATTCGATTAGTCTTGATAGTTCAGTATCGTATTATGCGGAGATCACACCTATACGATCGGTCACGTCGGTGTCCTATCTACTTTTCGTGATATACCACATCCTATCTAATTGGTCATGTCAATTCAATTTCCATTTCCACATAGATCACACCTGTATGATGATTCCCGTCGTTGTCCTTTCTAGTCTTCATCATAGATCATTTCTTGTCGAATCAGTCATGAAAATCCAAATTTGTTTTCAACTTATAGTGGACTTATATGATCGATCACGTCGTTGTCCTATCTCCTCTTTATCATAGATCGCACACTATGCAATCAGTCTTGACAATTCAATATCGTATTTTGCTGAGATCACACTTATACTATCAGTCACGTCGTCGTCTTGTTTGATTTTCGTGATAGACCACACCTACACAATTAGTCACGTATTTGCCTTATCTAGTCTTCTTCATAAACCATACCCTATTGAATTGGACAAGACAGTTGAGTTTCTTTTTTGGTGTAAAGCAAACCTGTACGATTGATCACATCGTTGTCCTATCTTATCTTCATCATAAAGCACTCACCATCTTATTGATATTGATAGTTCATAATCGTATTCTACAGAGATCACACCTGTACAATCGATCATGTCATTATCATATTTCATATTTGTCATAGACTGCACATTGCCTGATCGGTCTTGACAATTCAGTTTCATATTCTTCTGAGATCATACCTATAATGTCAATCATGTTGTTGTCATGTTTGCTTTTTCAGTCCAATCGGTCATAATGGTTCAAATTCGATTTCAGCATAGACCACACCTGTATGAATAGTCACGTTGTTGCCTTGTTTGGTCTTCGTCATACATCGTACCTTATTAGATCAATCACAACTTTTCAGTTTCATATTTGGGGTAGAATGGACTTGTACAATTGGTAATGTCATTATCCTATCTCATCTTTATGATATATTGCACATTCTCTAATCAATTGTTATAGTTCAGTATTGTATTATTTAGAGATCACACTTGTATGATCGGTTACGTCATTGTCCTCTTTCCTTTTCGTGATAGACCACATCTTGTCTGATCGATCATCACAATTCAATTCCAATTTCATCGTAGATCGTACCTATATGATTAGTCACCTCATTGTCTTGTCTGGTATTTATCATAGACTATACCCTGTCAAATTAGATATGACATTTTAGTTTCATTTTTTGGCATAGAGTGGACCTGTACGATTGGTCGCGTTGTTATCTTGTCCCATCTTTATGATAGACCACACACTATCTGATCAGTCTTGACAATTGAGTATTGTATTATGCAAATATCACACCTATACGATCGGTCACATAGTTGTCTTGTTTGTTTTTAGTGATAGACTGCATCCTTTCCAATCAGTCATGACAATTCAATTTTGATTTCTTCGTAAACTACACCTGTACAATTAGTCACGTTGTTATCCTATCTGGTCTTCATCATAGATCATACCTTGTCAGATTGATCATGATAGTTCAATTTCGTTTTCACCATTGAGCGGACATATATGATCGGTCATGTCGTTGTCCTGTCTCATTTTTGTCATAGATTGCACATTGTTTGACTGGTCCTAACAATTCAGTATCATGTTATTTGAATATCACACCTCTATGATCGGTCATATTGTTATCCTATCTTGTTTTCATGATAGACGACATCTTATCCCATCGATTTTCACATTTCAGTTTCGATTTCGATGTAGATCGCACCTATACGATCAATCACATCATTGTCCTATCTAGTCTTCGTCATTCACCGTAACTTGCCAAATAAGGCATGACAATTCATTTTTCTTTTCAACGTAGAGCAAACTTGTACAACCAAACACGTCTTTATCTTGCTTTATCTTCATCATTGACCACACATGATACTAGTCAATCTTAACTCAATATGATATTCTACGAAGATCACACCTATACAATTGGTAACATCCTTGTCATGCCTCGTCTTTGTCAAAGATCGCACATTGTCAAATCAATCTTGAAAATTCAGTATTGTATTGTGCTGAGATAACACCTGTATGATCAATTATGTCGTTATCTTGTCTCGCCTTCATGATAAACCACACGGTATCCAATTAGTCTTGGTAATTCAGTATCGTATTATGTGGGGATCATATGTATATGATCGATCACGTCGTTTTACTATCTATTTTTCATGATCGGCTACGTCTTGTTCGATCGATCGTGACAATTCAATTTCAATATTTGGGTAGACCGCACCTGTACGATTAGTCATGTTCAGGTGCTATCTGGGCTTCATCATAGACCTTATTAGATTGGTCATGATAGTTCAATTTCATTTTCGGCATTGAGCGGACATGTATGATCGATCATGCCATTATCTTTTCTTGTCTTTATCATAGACCGCACATTGTCCGACTAGTCTTGATAGGTCAATATCGTATTCTTCAGATATCACACCTCTATGATCGCTCAAGTTGTTGTCCTGATTTATTTTTCATGATAGACCACATCCTGTTTGATCAGTCATGACAGTTCAGTTCCAATTTAGGTGTAGACCGCACTTGTACAATCAATCACATCATTGTCTTGTCTTATCTTTGTCATACACTATAACTTGTCGAATCAGACATGACAATTCAGTTTCCTTTTCGGTGTAGAGTGAACCTTAACGATCTATCATGTCTTTGGCCTGTTTCATCTTCATCATAGACAACACATTATCTAATCAATCTTGACTCAATATCATATTCTACAAAGATCACACCTCTACAATCAGTAACATCGTTATCCTTTTTTTTTTGTCTTCGTCATACATCGTACCCTGTCGGATCGGTCATGATAGTTTAGATTCATATTCAGCATAAAGTAGACTTGTATGATCGTTCACATTGTTGTCTTGTCTCGTCTTCGCCATAGACCGCCCATTATCTGATCGGTCTTTACAATAAAACATTGTATTTTATAGAGACCACACTTATACGATTGATCACATCGTTGTCTTGTCTACTTTTCGTGATAGACCACATCATGTTTGATAGATCATGACAATTTAGTTTCCATTTGCATGTAGACTACACCTGTATTATCAATCACATCATTGCCCTATTTAGCCTTTGTCATAGACCATACCGTTGATAGGAAAAACTCAGATCTCTCCATTTCCCACGTCCAGATCAGGTAAGGAACATGTATAACTATCCTAAGCCTTTTCTCAATCCTACGCACAATGGAAAAATAACATTTTTAAACTTTAAAAAGATTCAAAAAGTTCTAACAAAAACCATACCTCGGATTTGGATGTTCCCAAATCAAATCCACATGGTGAAGATGAAGAATTAAATTGTAAAAGTCTCATAAACCCATAGTCTTCAGCACATTATGTTCAGTCTCCCCATGAACTGGTGTCCGTAGTTTAACAAGTTGAAAGCTATCAACCTTTCAAGATTACCTCTACTATTCTTGAGTTATAAATCCTCCTTTTGTGTGCTCAATTAACATATCTTAGCTCTCAAAGAGCCTATGTCAAGTTCCACTTAAGGAATTACTAAGGCCATGGTTTCAATGAACACACTTCCTTAGGATCACCCAAGGGAATACACTTTCTCAATCCCAAGAGATATCATGGTGCCTTTATTGAGAATACCTATTGCTATCGGCTTTCATCAATAGTGAAATTGGAATAAGGATAGATAAAAGTGAAATTGGAACATCATTAAATAAATAATGAATTCCAAATTTATTACATCATATCATGTTTTTAAGGGCTCTATCCTAACAACCATGTTGGTTTGGTCATAACAACTCAGTTTTGTTTTCAAAGTATAGTGGACTTGTATAATCAATCATGTCATTGTCCTATCTCATCTTTGTCATAAACCACACATTGTCTGATCGGTCTTGATAGTTCAATTTCATATTCAGAGTGCAATAGACTTGTACGATTAGTCACATTGTTGTTATTTCTCGTCTTCATAATTGATAACATACTATTCTATCGGTCTTCATACTTCTTTATCATATTTCATGGATATGACATATGTATGATCAGTCATGTCGTTGTCGTATCTCGTCTTTGTCATAAATCACACATTGTTCTATTAGTCCTGATAATTCAATACCATATTCTGTTGAGATCACACCTTTATGATTGGTCGCGTCGTTGTCCTATCTACTTTTTGAGATGGACCGTATCTTATTTGATTGGTCATAATAGTTTAGTTCTAATTTTGGCATAGATCACACCTATATGATCAGTCATGTTGTTGTCTTGTCTGGTCATCGTCATACATCATACCCTATCGAATCGGTCATGACAATTAAGTTTCATATTTGTGGTTGAGAAAACCTTTACGATCACTCACGTTGCATAAAAGTGAACCTAGAGCCAATCTGACCCTCATAATCCATGCCAACAAGGTATATGAGTTTAGAGCAAGGACCACTGGGACCTATAGGAATACTGGCTCCCTCATAATCCAATTCTAAATTTGATTCAACATCCTACTACAGAGAATCAACTGAACACCAATATTCTATGTAAATTAACAACGAGACACCAAGTGCTTGGGTCTGTGACCTGTTATCCATTGTGTTCAGTCCCCCCATGAACTGGTGTCTATAGTCTAATAAGGTGAAAGCTATAAATCCTCCTATTGTGTGTTCAGTTAACATATCTTAGCTCTCAAAGAACCTATGTCCAGTTCCACTTAAAGAACTATTATTGTCATAGTTTCCATGAATAGACTTCTTTAGGATCACCCAAGGGAACACACTTTCTCAATCCCAAGAGATACCATGGCTCCTTTATTGAGAATAATTATTGCCATCAACTTCCATCAATAGTGAAATAGGAATAAGGATAGATAAAAGTGAAATTGAATTATCATTAAATAAATAATGAATTCCAAATTTATTACATCATGTCATGCTTTTAAGGGCTCTATCCTAACGACCTTGACGATTCAGTCATGACAATTTAGTTTCATTTTCAGTGTATAGTGGACCAATATAATCAATCCTATCATTATCCTATCTCGTCTTTGTCATAGACCCACACATTATCTAATCGGTCTTAATAGTTCAGCTTCATATTTGGTATGGAGCAGACCTATACAATTGGTCACATTGTTGTTCTTTTGTGTCTTCATAATAGACAACATACTATTCTATTGGTCTTCATAGTTCTTTATCGTATTTCATGAATATGATTGATTCGTGCCCAATTGGTGTATCAGCTGATTCATGTCCAGCTGGTGTTCCTTGATTGAGGGAGTAATCAACAAAATTTATAACCTATTACACCATATACTAGGGTAGCAAAGAAAAAGCTACTATAGCATAGTGGCTCTCGGATCGTTCACTGGGATGGGTTTTCACTTCACAAATGATATTAGTTCAAAGTTGAATTGGTGCCTTTTCATTTCAAGGTTAGCTTTAAAAGAAAACATAAACTTGAGTTGGAAAAAGTTTGGTTTTAAACTAACCACAAATAGTAACTGATTTTACTTACAAATAAAAGTGTTTCTTGGAGTTTCAAATCACTAGGCTCAGATTCCTCATACAAAAAGGGAGTTCCGGTCACTTGTTTCTTTTCCTCGCATTAGAGAATTAACATATAATTAATTCTCTAACCGGTGTTTTACAGATGCTTCCCATTAATGGGTTCAAACACTAAATCCCTCTCACTGATGCATCTTGCAATGGCTCGTGCCTCTCACCTAGCATTTGCCATTCAAGGTGATCTTTAACCTTGGATTACCCATCAAAAGCTCGCAAGAGTTAACTAATGGATGTCTCCTTGGAGTCCAAAAGCTTACCAAGTGTTGGCTATTCTAGAAAATCCTACCTTCAAGTCACCTCCCAAAGGCTCGCAAGATATAAACTAGTGAATCTCCATGGACGGAGATCACTTGCCTTACCAAGTGTTGGCCCAGGTGATTTAAAGGCGTTTTAAGTTAACTAAAAAGATAAAAACCATTAACGGGTCACACTTTCTCTTCATTAAAAACTAAAACAACAAAACTTCCAATTTATGCATTCGGAAACTTACCCGGCTTTCTTCACTCCAAGAGACAAAGAGCCTAGCCTCTCATCCTCTGAGGAAAAATCCTCAGAGTTTGGTTGGCTAGAAATAAAAAGAAATGAAAATGAAAGAGAAGGAAAAACAGAGCAAGGCTCTGTATATTCTATATATTTATCTATCTATATATTCCGTTGGATTACATGATGCCCTGAGAACAAGCTCCCAAGAGCTATATATAAAGAAAATTACAAAACAAAATATCTGAGGTTATTCACCCCTTTTCCAAACTTAAATAACTAAAGAATCCTATAATTGGTGGGTTACAAGGAGAATAATGGAAATTTATACAAAAATATCTGAAGAAAAATATCCAAAAGTGTCGGTCGCAACTATTGGGAAGCTTCAGGAGAACACCCGTGCACTGTGCAAAATGGCTACGAAATTCTCGCAGCAAAAGGCTGATTTCGCAGCATTGCAAAAATCTTCCTTCAGCTTGGAGTGATCGGCTTCCAATGGCTGTAACTCCTTCATTTCAACTCTGAATCGCACACCGTTTGAAGCATTGGATTGTTAACTTCCTGAGCTTTGAAATGACATATAGTATGCATAAATTGGACTTCAGAAAGTGCTCCAAAAGTGGCTGACATGACTGTCATCAAGAATACTTCATGGCAGATTTCTCTTTGCTTCCCCTCCTTGCATTCCGGATTTGCTTATGGCAAAGGACTTCAAAGCTTCGGTTCTTCATGTTTTTGAGCTTTCCATTGCTTTGTCATGGATTCCAAAGAACTCTCCTCAATCTTGGATTGCTTTGGTGATCAAAAAGCTATCAAAACACCAAAACTTAACACAATTTGATTAGAATTGATTGCAAGGGTCCTTAACATGCCAATTGAGTTAAAAGGTAATAACTACTACTCAAAAGTGTTTAAAAGAGTTAATTACAAGCTATCAAATAGCACTTTTTGAGTAGTAATCAATGACACATGTATGACCAATCACATCGTTGTCTTATCTAGTCATCATCATACACTATACCCTATTGGATCGGTCATGACAATTTAGTTTCATATTCATCGTTGAGTAGACCTTTACGATCATTCATTATCCTGTCTGTTTTTTTTTATAGACCACATCTAGTCTGATTGGTCATGACAGTTCAGTTTTGATTTTGGCATAGACCACACTATATGATCAATGACATCATTGTCATGTCGGCTTTTCATGATAGATCGTATCCTATCTGATTGGTCATGATAGTTCAGTTTTATATTTGTTGTAGAGTAGACCTGCATGATCGGTCACGTCCTTGTCATGTCTTATCTTCATTATAGACCGCAAATTGTTCCATTGGTCTTTATAGTTGAGTATTGTATTCTACGGAGATCACACCTATAAGATTAGTTATGATGTTGTCCTGTCTACCTGTCATGATAGCCGCATCTTGTCTAATTGGTCATGACAGTTCAGTTTCGAATTTGGTGTAGATCGTACTTGTATAATCAATCATATCGTTGTCTTATTTGGTCTTTGTCATAGGTTATACCTTGACAAATCAATCATGACAGTTCAATTTCATTTTTGGCATATAGCAAACCTTAAGATAGGTCACGTCGTTATCCTATCTTGTCTTTATGATAGACCACACACTATCTGATCAGTCTTGATAGTTCAGTATTGTATTCTACAAAGATCATACCTATTCGATCGATCACGTTGTTGTCCTGTTTGGTCTTCATCATAGACCGTACCCTATTGGATTGATTATATGGTTCAATTTTGTTTTCAGCGTAAAGTGAACCTATACAATTGGTCACATTGTTGTCCTTTCTCATCTTTGTCATAGACTACACACTTTCTGATTGTATTAAGAATTCAATATTGTATTATGTTCATATCACACCTACACGATTGGTCAAGTGATTGTCTTGTCTACTTTTCATGACAGACTGCATCCTATTTGATCGGTCATAACAATTGAGTTTAGATTTTGGCATAGACCACACTTGTACATAGAGTCATGTCATTATCCTATCTAGTCTTTGCATAAATCGTACCCTGCTAGATTGGTCATGATAGTTCAGTTTCATATTCAACATAGACTGGACCTGTACGATCGATCAAGTCATTGTCCTGTCTCATTCTCATCATCAATCGCACACTATATGATCGATTTTTATAGTTTAGTATCGTATTCTACGAAGATCACACCGGTACGATCAATTTTGTCTACTTTTTTTATACACCATATTTAGTCGGATCAGTCATGACAGTTTAGTTTAGATTTCGAAGTAAACCGCACCTGTACGATTAGACAAGTCGTTATCCTATTTGGCCTTCATCATAGACTACTATCGAGAATCAGACATGAAAATTTAGTTTCCTTTTTGAAGTATAGCAAACCTTTACGATTAGTCACATCATTGTCCTATCTCATCTTCATCATAGACCACACATTATCTTATCGATTATGATTGTTCAATATCATATTCTATAGAGATCACACCTATACAATCAATCACATTGTTGTTCTGTCTCGTCTTCATCATAGTCTGCACATTATTGTATTGATCTTGACAATTCAGTATCGTATTCTACTAAAATCACACCTATACTATGGGTTAGGTCTTTGTCCTGTCTACTTTTCGTGATAGACTACATCCTGCCTGATCGGTGGTAACAATTCAACTCCGATTTTATCATAAACTATACCTTTATAATCAGTCACATCGTTGTCCTATCTAGTCTTCGTCATACACTGTACCCTATCAAATCAGTCATGACAGTTCAATTTCATATTCGACATAGAGCAAACATGTACGATTGGTCACGTTGTTGTCTTATCTCGTCTTCATCATAGACCACACACAATGTGATTGGTCTTGATAGTTCAATATTGTATTCTATGGAGATCACGCCTATATGATCACTCACGTCATTGTCCTGTCTTGTTTTCATTATAAATTGTACACTGTCCGATTGGCTTTTACAATTTAATATCATATTTTGTAGAGATCATATTTTTATGACTAGTCACGTCATTATCCTGTCTGCTTTTTGTGATAGACCGCATCTTGTCCGATTGGTCATAACAACTAAGTTTAAATTTCAACATAGATCGCACCTGTATAATCAATCATGTCATTGTCTAGTCTGGTCTTTGTCATACACCGTACCCTATCGAATCATTGATGATAGTTTAGTTTCATATTCGGCATAGAGTGGACCTGTACAATTGGTTATGTCATTATCCTATCTCATCTTCATCATAGACCGCACACTATTCGATCAATCTTTATAGTTCAATATCGTATTCTATGAATATCACACATGTACGATCTATCACATCATTGTCTTATCTTCTTTTCATGGTAGTCACATCCTGTCTAATAAGTCATGAGAGTTCAGTTTCAAATTTAGCGTAGACTGTACCTGTATGATCAGTCACGTCGTTGTCCTATCTGGTCTTCATCATAAACCATACCCTATAGGATTGGTCATGACAGCTCAGTTTCATTTTCGGTGTAGAGTGGACCTATATGATCGGTCACATCATTGTCCTGTCTCATTTTCTTCATAGACCGCACCTATATGATCAGTCACGTTGATGTCATGTCTAGTTTTTGTGATAGACCCCATTTTGTCTAATTGGTTATTACCATTCAGTTTAGATTTTGGCATAGACCACACCTATACAATTGATCAGGTTATTGCCCTATTTAGCTTTCATGATAGATCACATCTTGTATGATAAGTCGCATCCTTGTTTTGTTTGGTCATCATCATAAACTGTACCTTATCAAATTGGGCATGATAGTTCAATTTCATTTTCAGCGTAGAGCGGACCTGCATGATCGACCTCATCGTTGTCTTATCTCGTCTTTGTCATAAATTGCACACTATTTGATCAGTCTTGACAGTTTAGTATCATATTCTTTGAAGATCACACCTATACGATCGTTCATGTCATTGTGCTGCCAACTTTTTGTGATAGACTGCATCATGTCTGATGGCTCATGATAGTTCAATTCGGATTTTGGTGTAGATCACACCTATACAATCAATCATCTTTGTCCTGTCTGGTCATCATCATAAACGGTACCTTATTAGATCGGTTACGAGCATTCAGTTTCATATTTGTCCTAAAGCGAACTTGTACGATTTGTCACATCATTGTCCTGTTTGGCTTTTGTGATACACCACATTCTACACGATCAATCACATCATTGTCTAGTTTGGTCTTCATCATAGACCATACATCTTGGATTGGTCATGACAGTTCAATTTTGTTTTCAGTGTAGAGCGGACCTATACAATCGATCACGTCGTTATCCGGTCTCGTCTTCATCATAGACCATGCACTATTTGATCGATCTTAAAATTTCAATATCGTATTAAGTGGAGATCACACCTGTATGATCAGTCATGATAGTTTAGTTTTGATTTCAGTGTAAAATGCACTTGTACAATCAGTCACGTCGTTGTTCTGTCTGGTCTTCTTCATAGATCATACACTGTTCGATTGATCATGATACTTTAGTTTTCTTTTCAACGTGGAGTGGACCTATACGATCAGTTATGTTGTTGTCCTGTCTTCTCTTCGTCACAGACTGCACATTATTTGATCAATCTTGACAGATTCTACGGAGATCATAGTTGTACGATCGATCATATCATTGTCTTGTTTTTTTTTTCATCATAGACCTCATCCTCTCTAATTGGTCATTACAATTTAGTTTTGATTTTGGCATGGACCACATCTGTACTATTAGTCACGTCGTTTTCTTCTCTTCGTCATTGATCGTACCCTGTTGAATCGGACATGACAATTTAGTTTTGATTTCGACATAGACTGAACTTGTATGATCAATCTCATCATTGCCCTGTCTTGTCTTTGTCATAGACCAAACCCTATCGGATTGGTCATGACAATTCAACATCATTTTCATTGTAGAGCAAACCTGTACGATCGATTACGTCATTGTCTTGTCTAATTTTTGTTGTAAACTACACCCATAGGATTAATCACGTTGTTGTCTTGTCAAATTTCAACATAGACTGCACCTATATGTTCAGTCACATTGTTGTCCTATCATAGACCATACCCTTTCAGATTGGTCATGATAATTCAATTTCATTTTTTACGTAGAGTAGAGTTGTACGATGGGTCACGTCATTATCATGTCTCATCTTTGTCATAGATTGCACACTATACAATTGGTCTTAATAGTTTAGTATCGTATTTTGTTGAGATCACACCTATGCCAAGGTCAAGTCATTGTCCTATTTGGTTTTCGTGATAGACGACATCCTATCTGATCGGTCATGACAATTCAATTTTGATTTCATCATAGACCGTACCCTATTGAATTGGTTATGATAGTTCAATTTCATTTTCGGAGTAGAGTGGACCTACACGATCGATCGCGTCATAATCTGATCCTGTCTTCGTCATAGACCACACACTATCTCATTGGTCTTGATAGTTCAATATCATGTTCTATGGAGATCACACATGTACGATCGATTACTTCATTATCCTGTCTCATCTTCGTCATTAATTGCAACACTGTATGATCAATCTTGGCAGTTCAGTACTAATTTTGACGTAGACCTCACCTATACGATTAGTCACGTTGTTATCCTGTCATAGACCATACCCTTTCGGATTGGTCATGATAGTTCAACTTCATTTTCGGCATAGAGCGGACCTATATGATCAGTCACCTCGTTTTTCTATCTCGTTTTTGTTATATACCAAATATTATTTGATCGATCTTAACAATTTAGTACCGTATTCTTCTGAGATCTCACTTGTATGATTGATCAAGTCATTATCCTATTTGGTTTTGGTGATAGACCATGTCCTATTTGATCGGTCATAATAGTTTTGTTTCAATTTCAACGTAGACTGCACCTATACGACCAGTCATGTTGTTGTCCTTTTTGGACTTCATTATAAATCATGTCCTTTCGAATTGGTCATGACAGTTTAATTTTGTTTTTGGTGTAGAATGGACTTGTATGATTTATCATCCGTTGTCTTATCTCATTATATGTCATAGATTGCACACTATCCAATCAGTCTTGACAGTTCATATCATATTCTGCCAAAATCACACCCACATAATCGGTCACATTATTGTCCTATCTAGTTTTACTGATAGACTGAATCCTATCCGATTAGTCAGAATAGTTCAATTTCGATTCCAGAGTATACCGTACCTATACGATCAGTCACTTCATTGTCCTATTTGATCTTCGCCATAGATCGTACCTTATCGAATCGGTCATGAAAGTTCAATATCATAATCTATAGAGATCACACCTATACGATCGATTATGTCGTTGTCCTATCTTATTTTCATAATAGACCTCACTTGTAAAATCAATCACATCATTATCCTATCTGGTTTTCTTGATAGATCGCACACGATTCGATTGATCTTAACAGTTCAATATTATATTATATTGAGATCACACATTGTCCTGTTTGGTTTTCGTGATAGACCTTATTTTGTACGATCGGTCATGATAGTTCACTTCCAATTTCGACATAGACCACACTTGTACGATCAATCATGTCGTTGTCCTATGTGGTCTTCGTCATAGATTGTACCCATTTGGATTTGTCATGATAGTTCAGTTTCACATTCGACGTAGTGTGGACCTATATGATTAGTCACATCATTGCCATGTCTCGTCTTCGTCTTAAACCACACACTATTCAATCACTCTTGACAATTCATTGTCATATTCTAGGGAGATCACACCTATACAATCAATTAAGTCATTGTCTTATTTGGTTTTCATGATGAAGTGTATTTTGTTTGATCGGTCATGATAGTTCAATTTCAATTTTGACAAAGATCGCATGTGTATGATAATTCAATTTCATTTTCAATGAACAATGGACTGATACAATCGGTCACGTCATTGACTTCTCTTGTATTCATCATAGACCACACACTATTCGATAGGTCTTGGCCCTTTTGTATCATATTCTACAAAGATTACACATATATGATCGATCACATCGCTATCATGTCTGCTTTTCATGATAGACTGCATCTTGTCCAATCGACCATGACTATTCAGTTCCAATTTCAAGATTGACCGAACCTATCTGATTGGTCATGTCATTATCCTATTTAGTCTTCTTCATATGCCATACCTTGTCGGATTGGTTATGACAGTTCTGTTTCACATTTGACATAGAGTGAACATGTACAATCAGTCACATTGTTGTCCTGTTTTGTCTTCATCATAGACTACACACTATCCGTTCGGTCTTGATAGTTCATCATCGTATTCTACCGAGATCACACTTGTACGATCGATCACTTCATTCTCCTATCTGCTTTTCATGATAGACTACATCCTATTTGATCAATCATGACAATTCAGTATTGATTTCGACATAGATTGCACTTGTATAATTGGTAATGATAGTTCAATTTCGTTTTCAGTGTAGAGTGGACTTGTACAATTAGTCACGTCGTTGTCTTGTCTCATCCTATCATAGACCACATACTATCCGATCGATCTTAATAATTCAGTATCGTATTCTATAGAGATCACACCTGTATAATTAGTCACGTCATTGTCCTACCTCGTTTTTATGATAGATCGCATTCTATCTGATCACTCATGAGAATTCAGTTTCAATTTTGGCGTAGATCGAACATGTACGATTAGTCACATTATTGTCTTCTCTAGTCTTTGTCATAGACCGTACCCTATTGAATTGGTCATGATAGTTTAATTTTGTTTTTGGCATAGAGCAAACCTGTATGATTAGTCACGTCGTTGTCTTGTCTCATCTTTGTCATAGACTGCACACTATTTGATATGTCTTGAAAGTTTAATATCGTATTCTTTGAAGATCACACTTGTATGATTGATCACATCGTCGTCTTGTCTGTTTTTTGTGAGAGACTGCATCTTGTCAAATCAGTTTTGATTTTGACATAAACCACACTTGTATAATCAATCATATATCTTGTTTGGTCTTCATCCTAGACTATACCTTGTCGAATCAAACATGACAATTCTATTTTTTTTGGCTTAGAGTGGAACTGTACGATTAGTTATATCATCATCTTGTTGGGTCTTCATAATAGACTGCACACTGTCTGATTGGTCTTGACATTTTAGTATCATATTCTATAGAGATCATACCAATATGATTGGTGACGTCATTATCTTGTCTCATTTTCATGATAGATAACATCCTGTCAAATCTATCATGACAGTTCAGTTAGGATTTTAGCGTAGACCACATCTATATGATTAGTCACATCATTGTCTTGTCTGGTTTTTTCCATATACCGTACCTTGTCAAATCGGACATGATAGTTCAGTTTCATTCTTTACGTAAAGCCGACATGTACAATCTATCACGTCATTGTCCTAAATTTTCTTCATCATAGATCGCACATTATCTGATTGGTCTTGACGATTCAGTATCATATTTTACGAAGATCACACTGGTATTATCGATCATGCCATTGTCCTACTTATTTTTTTATGATAGATCGCATCTTATCCAATCAGTCATGACAACTCAGTTTCAATTTTTACATATACCACATCTAGATAATCACTCATGTCGTTGTCCTATCTAGTCTTTGTCCTAAACCGTACCCTATCAAATCAGACATGACAGTTCAATTTCGTTTTCAATGTAGAGTGGACTTATAGTCATTGTCTTGTCTCATCTTCGTCATAGATCGCACACTATTTGATAGGTCTTGAAAGTTTAATACTATATTCTATGGACATCACACTCGTACAATTAGTCCATCCTATCTACTTTTCGTGAGAGACTGCATCCTACCTAATCAATTATGACAAATTAGTTTTGATTTTAGCATAAACCGTACTTATACAATCAATCACATTGTTCTCTTATATGATCTTAGTCATACACCGTACCTTGTCGAATCAGACATGATAATTCTGTTTCATTTTTGGTGTAGTGTGAAACTGTACGATCTGTTACATCATTGTCCTGTCAGGTCTTTGTCATAAACTGCACAGTCTAATCAGTCTTGACAATTCAGTATTGTATTCTATAGATATCACACTTGTATGATCGATCACGTTGTTGTCTTGTCTAGTTTTCATGATAGACAACATCCTATTGGATCAATCATGATAGTTCAATTCGGATTTTGGCCTAGACTGTACCTATACGATTAGTAACATCATTGTATTGTCTGGTTTTTATCATAGACTATACCTTGTCGAATCGAACATGATAGTTCAATTTCGTTTTTGATGTAGAGTGGGCCTGTACAATCAGTCATGTCATTGTCTTAAATCATCTTCATCATATATCACAAACTATTTAATTAGTCTTAACAGTTTAGTATTGTATTTTTTGGACCGATATTATCAGTCACGTTTTTTTCTTGCCTGCTTTATGTGATAAACTGCATCCTATTCAATCAGTCATGATAGTTCAATTTTGATTTGTGCGTAGGTCGCATCTAAATGATCAGTCATGTCGTTGTCCTATCTGGTCTTCATCATAGACTGTACCCTTTCGAATCAAACATGACAATTTAGTTTCATTTTCAACGTAGAGGGAACTTGTACGATTAGTTGCGTCGTTGTCTTGTCTCATCTTTGTCATGAAATGCTCACTGTTCGATAGGTCTTGAAATTTTAATATCATATTCTATGGATATCACACTTGTACAATTGGTCACATCGTTGTCCTGTATGCTTTTCATGAGATACTACATCCTATTTGATCAGTTATGACAAATCAATTTTGATTTCGGCATAAACCACACCTATATGATTAATCACATCGTTTTCTTGTCTAGTCTTCAACATAGACCGTACCTTGTCGAATCAGACATAACAATTTTGTTTCCTTTTCATTGTAGAGCGGAACTAAACGATCGGTTACATCATTGTCCAGTCAGATCTTCATTATAGACCACATAGTATCTGATTAGTCTTAACAATTCACTATCGTATTCTACGGAGATCACAACTGTATGATTGGTCATGTTGTTGTTATGTCTGGTTTTCGTGATAGACAGCATCCTATCAGATTAGTCATGATAGTTTAGTTCAAATTTTAGTGTAGACCACACTTGTACGATTAGTCACATTGTTGTCTTGTCTGGTTATCATCGTAGACCATTGATTACTACTCAAAAAGTGCTATTTTGTAGCTTGTAATTAACTCTTTTAAACACTCTTGAGTAGTAATTATTACCTTTTAACTCAATTGACATGTTAAGACCCTTGCAATAATTTCTAATCAAATTGTGTTAAGTTTTGGTGTTTTTGATAGCTTTTAGCTACACCAAAGCAATTCAAGAATGAGGGAGAGCTGTATATAGTTTATGGAAAAGCTTTTGGTAGCTCAAATTCATGAAGAACCAAGCTTTGGAGCTCCATAGCTGTTTCGACTCATGGTAGTTTAGCTTTAAAGGCGTATCAACAAAATTTATACCTTAAATACTATTACTAAAGTAGCCAAGCTACTATAGCATAGTGGTTCTAGGATCGTTCACTGGGAAGGGTTTTCGCAAACACAAGTGATATTCAAATTAGGAAAATAGGTGATTTTCTTATGAATGTTAGCTTTAAAAGAAGATGTAAATGTTTTAGAAAGATTTAAACTAATCTAAGCTAACATTAAAGACTAAAATGAAAGGGTGTAAAAACAAGTTTCTCAAAGATAGGATAGCTATGCTCTGGCTCTTATGCAAATTGGAAATCTCAGGATAGGCTCCTCGAGTTAGGGTTGCAACTATGGTGATGCTTGCTTCCCGAACCGGTATGGATTTAGCAAATCAAGTTTTAATCCTTTAAAATGGCAAAACAGATGGTAGTGAATTTCATCAATGGTTATTCACCTTAGACTTCCTTTGAATGGCTTGTAAGAGATAACTAATGGTCTAAAGCCAAAAGCTTACCAAATATTGGCAACTCAAAGTCATTCCAAGTGATAAACTCACCTTTCAATGGCCATTGAAATTGGTTCTAACAGATTAATGCAAAACTTGGAATTGAAAACCTCACCTTCCAATAGCTTGTAGGAGATAACTAATGGATAGAAATCCAAAAGCTTATCAAGTATTGGCCGTTGGAAGTTGTCCACAGGAAATAAAAACCAAACTTTGCATTAATGAACCTTTAATGAAAAACGACTACCTTACGTTCCGGGTGCGAGAAATTTCCATGGGATTGCATCCAAGTCATCACATAACATCCATACTTTGAGAAACTAAAAGTTTTAGCCAATCATCCTCTGAGGAAAAGCCCTCAGAGACTGTTTGGCTACTAAGAAAATAGAAATGGGGAAGAGAAAAGATAAATGAGAGAGCTCCGTATATCACTAAGTGTAAAACGTAACACACGTGTTCTCTATTTCAAGAGGTGATTTCCACCCCTTATATAGTCTTTACAAAAGCAAAAGCTTGTGATTGGTTAGTTACAAGGATAAGAAAGGAAATTACATCACAAAATACGAAGGAAAATATCTAAAGTGGAGTCGGCAAAAACAGAGGAAAATTCGCACCACGCATGGGTTATGCGAATTTTGAAGGTGTTATGCGAATTTCGCATAACACCTTGTGTCGTGCGAAATTTTCGCACAACCTGGATCAGTTGGCTTCCGAAGACCATATCTTCCTCATTTCAGCTCCAAATCATACACAGTTTGAAGCGTTGGATTCTTGACTTCTAGAGCTTTGAAATAGTATATAGCATGTAAAAAATGGACTTCGGGAAGTGCTCCAAAAGTGCGAAAGAAGACTGCAGCTGCTGTCCTCTGATTTTTTCACTTTGCTTCTCTTTGCTTCTCTCCTTTGCTTGACTTGTCTTAATGATCCAAAAAGCTGTCAAAACATTAAAACTAGCCACAAATATGATTAAAAGACATTGCTAGGTCCTTAACATGCCAATTGGACTAAAGATGGAGAACTACTACACAAAAGTGCTTAAAACATAATGCATTATAGGTGTAAAATAGCACTTTTTGGGTAGTAATCAATAGCCCTTTGCCAAAGTCGTTCAAAGTATGCAAGGAAGGAACAACGGAGAGAGGAAAAACAGAGTGAAGAAAATAGAGGACAGCAGCTGCAGTCTTCTTTCACACTTTTGGAGCACTTCCCGAAGTCCATTTTCTACATTCTATATACCATTTCAAATCTCAGGAAGTCAAGAATCCAACGCTTCAAACGGTGTATGAATTGGAGCTGAAATAAGGAAGATATGGCCTTCGCAAGACAACTGCATCCAGTTGAAGGACAAATTCGCATCTTGCGAATTTGGAACTCCAACGTGCGAAATTAAAGCCCAACTTGCGAAAGTGATTTTGCAACTTTCGAACTTGGAGCTCAACGTGCGAAAATGGATTCCAAGTTGCGAAATCAACTTGCGAGATTTTCGCAAGTCACCATGCAACGTGCGAAATCTACATGCAAACTGGGATATTTGTGCATCGACTCTTTTAGATATTTTCTTCATATATTTTTGTATAAATTTCCATTCTTCTCCTTGTAATCCACCAACCATAAGATTTCTTAGCTAGGAAGGTTGGAAAAACTTCTCTATATATATTCCCTTGCATCCTTTGTAAAATATATACAGATATAGATAGAGATATATAAATATTTAGAATATACAAAGTCTTGCTCTGTTTTTCCTTCTCTTTCATTTTCATTTTCTTTTTTCTTTCTAGCCAACCAAACTCTGAGGATTTTTCCTCAGAGGATGAGAGGCTAGGCTCTTCGTCTCTTGGAGTGAGGAAAGCCGGGTAAGTTTCCACATGCATAAATTGGAAGTTTTGTTGTTTTAGTTTTTAATGAAGAGAAAGTGTGACCCGTTGATGGTTTTTATCTTTTTAGTTAACTTAAAACGCCTTCAATTCACCTGAGCCAACACTTGGTAAGGCAAGTGATCTCCGTCCATGGAGATGCACTAGTTTATCTCTTGCGAGCTTTTGGTAGGTGGTTTGAAGGTAGGATTTTCTAGAATAGCCAATATTTGGTAAGCTTTTGGATTCCATGGATTCTTATTGCTTGCAATCTTGCTCCATGGAGGTCTAATTGTTATCTCTTGTTCGCTTTTGATGGGTAATCCAAGGTTAAAGATCACCTTGAATGGCAAGTGCTAGGTGAGAGGTATGAGCCATTGCAAGGTGCATCAGTGAGAGGGATTTAGTGTTTGAACCCATTAATGGGAAGCATCTGTACCACACAGGTTAGAGAATTAACTATATGTTAATTCTCTAATGCGAGGAAAAGAAGCAAGTGATCGGAACTCCCTTTTTGTATGAGGAATCTGAGCCTAGTGATCTGAAACTCCAAGAAACACTTTTCTTTGTAAGTAAAATCAGTTACTATTTTTGGTTAGTTTAAAACCAAACCTTTTCCAACTCATCTTTATGTTTTCTTTTAAAGCTAACCTTGAAATGAAAAGGCACCAATTCAACTTTGAATTAATATCATTTGTGAAGTGAAAACCCATCCCAGTGAATGATCCTAGAGCCACTATGCTATAGTAGCTTTGTCTTTGCTACCCTAGTATATGGTGTAATAGGTTATAAATTTTGTTGATTACTCCCTCAATCAAGGAGCACCAGCTGGACATGAATCAGCTGATACACCAATTAGGCATGAATCAACCATATCCTGTTGAAGTAGACATGATCGTTCATTTTCGTTTTCAACATAAAGTGGACTTGTACCATCAGTCATGTCATTGTTCGAAATTGTCTTTATCATAGACTACACACTATCTGATCGGTCTTAACAGTTCATTATTGTATTCTATAAAGATCACACCAATATGATCAATCACGTCGTTGTCCTGTGTAGTTTTTGTGGTAGATAGCATTGATTACTACTCAAAAAGTGATATTTTATAGCTTGTAATTAACTCTTTTAAACACTTTTAAGTAGTAGTTATTACCTTTTAACTCAATTGGCATGTTAAGGACCCTTGCAATCGTTTTTAATCAAATTGTGTTAAGTTTTGGTGTTTTTGATAGCTTTTTGATCACCAAAGCAATCTAAGATGAGGGAGAGTTTTATATAATCCATGGGAATGCAAATGGAAGCTCATTTACAAGAAGAATCCAAGCTTTGGAGGTTTGTAGTCCTTTGCCAAAAGCAAATCATGAATGCAAGGAGGGAAAGCAAAGAGATAAATCTAACATGAAGAATTCAAGAGGACAGCAACTGTTGGACACATTTCAAGTATTTACTAGAGTCCATTTCATGCATACTATATGTCGTTTTGAATCTCGGGAAGTCAGGAGTCCAATGCTTCAAATGGTATGCAAATTGGAGTTGAAATGAAGAAGTTATGGCCATTTGAAAACAACCACGCAAAGTTGAGCGAAAATTTCGCAGCTACGAAATGAGCTGCGAAATGAAATCCACTTGTGAAATTTCGCAAGGTGTTTCGCAGCTGTGAAACCACCTGCAAGCACACACGTGTGCCACTTCGCAAGTTGAAACTCCATTTTCGCAGCTATAAACCACGTTGCAAAATCACCTCCAAGCTGGGAATCAAGTTGCAAATCATCTCCAAATTGCGAAATCATCTCCAAGTTGCGAAATCACAAATTCAACTTGCAAAATCAAAGTTCAAACTTGCAAAATGGATAATTCAACGTGTGAATTACCTTGCGAAATCCACCTATGCAATCTCAGGTATTTGCAACCGACTCAGTTAGATTTTTTCTCAAGATATTTTGTAAATTTCTATTTTCTCCTTGTAATCAGTCAAAGATATTATTGGGATATTTCTTAGAAAATATCTTCTCTGTATATATCTTTGAACCAATGTAAAGGAAAAAGGAATATATCATAGATCCGATATATGTAATCCGACGAGAGGAGGATCATAGTAAGAAATATATTTTACAGAGCACTTGCTCTGCTTTTCCTTCATATTTTTGTTTTCTCATTATTTTTATTTCTAGCAAATCAAACTTTGAGGATGTTTTCTCAGAGGATGAGTTGCTAGGGTCTTTGTCTCTTGGAGTGAAGAAAGTCGGGTAAGTTTCCACATGCAAAAATTGGAAGTTTTGTTGTTTTAGTTTTTAATGAAGATAAAGTGTGACCCATTAATGGTTTTTATCTTTTTAGTTAACTTAAAATTCCTTAAAATCACTTGGGCCAACACTTGGTAAGGCAAGTGGACTCCGTCCATTAAGTTACAGTAGTTTATCTCTTACTGGCCTTTGAAAGGTGGTTTAAAGGTAGGATTTTCTAGAATAGCCAACACTTGGTAAGCTTTTGCCCTCCAAGGAGACATCCATTAGTTATCTCTTACGAGCTTTTGAAGGGTAATCCAAGGTTAAGGATCACCTTGAATGGCAAATGCTAGGTGAGAGGCATGAGCCATTGCAAGATGCATCAATGAGAGGGAATTAGTGTTTGAACCCATTAAGGGGAAGCATCTGTACCACACCGGTTCGGGAAATAACTATATGTTAAATCCCCAATGCAAGGAAAAGAAACAAGTGACCGGAACTCTCTTTTTGTATTAGGAACCTAAGCCTAGTGATCTGAAACTCCAAGAAACACTTTTCTTTATAAGTAATTTCCGTTTATTTTTTGTTAGCTTAAAACCAACCTTTTCAAACATCTTTATGTTTTCTTTTAGAGCTAACCCTGAAATGAAAAAGCACCAATTCAACTTTGAATTAATATCAATTGTGAAGTGAAAACCCATCCTAGTGAACTATCCTAGAGCCACTATGCTATGCTAGCTAAGGCTATCCTAGTACATGGTGTAATAGGTTATAAATTTTGTTGATTACTCCCATCTGAGGACCGCAATCAAGGTACACCAGTTGGGCACGAATCAAATGGCACTGCTGCCGGGGACCATTGAGAGGACATGAATCAGCGGATACACCAATTGGGAACGAATCAAGCATCGTGTCGGATCAGTCATGACAGTTTAGTTTGGATTTCGACGTAGACCGCTATAAGATCAATTGCATCGTTGTATTGTCTTGTTTACGCCATAGATTGTACCCTATCAAATCATACATAATAGTTTAGTTTCGTTTTCGATGTAGAGCAGACCTATATGATCGATCTTAACAGTTCAACATCATATTTTATGGGGATCACACTCGTATTATCAGTCATGTCATTGTCCTGCCCGCTTTTTATGATAAACCGTATCCTGTCCAATTGCTTATGATAGTTTAATTTTGATTTTTGTATAGGCCACATCTAGACGATAAGTTGCGTCATTGTCCTATTTGGCTTCATCATATACTGTACCCTATCGAATCGAACATGACAATTTAGTTTCATTTTCGACAAAGAGTGGATTTGTACGATTAACCATGTCGTTGTCTTCTCTCATCTTCATCATAGATCACACACTATTTGATAGGTCTTGAAAGTTTAATATCGTATTCTACAAATATCACACCTGTACGATAAATCACGTCATTGTCCAATCTGCTATTCGTGAGAAACTAAATCTTATTTGATTGATTATGACAAAAAAAGTTTTAATTTTGACATAGACCACACCTATAAGATTTTTCACGTTGTTCTCTCGTCTGGTCTTCATCATAGGTCATATCCTATCAAATCGGACATGAAAATTCTGTTTCGTTTTCGACGTAGAATGGAACTATATGATCGGTTATATCATTGTCTTATCGGGTCTTCATTATAGACCACACATTGTCTCATCGATCTTGATAGTCCAATATCGTATTCTATGGAGATCACACTTGTATCATTGGTCACGTTGTTGTTATGTCTGGTTTTTGTGATAGATCGCATCTTGTCGAATCGGTCATGATAGTTCAGTTCATATTTCAATATAGACTGCACCTATACAATTAGTCACATCGTTGTCTTGTCTAGTTTTTGTCATAGATCATACCCTATCGAATTAGATATGATAGTGCAATTTCGTTTTCAATGTAGAGCAGACCTGTACAATTGGTCACATCATTGTCCTGAATCATCTTTGTCATAGACCGTACACTATCTAATCGGTCTTGACAGTTCAATATCACATTCTACGGAGATCACACCAATATGATCGATCACATTGTTGTCTTATTTAGTTTTCATGATAGACAACATATGTCAGATCAATCATGATAGTTTAATCTCATTATTGTATTGTCTGGTTTTTGTCATAAATCGTACCTTATCGAATCAGACATGATAGTTCAGTTTCATTTTTTATGTAGAGCATACCTGTACAATCAATCATGTCATTGTCCTAAATCGTCTTTGTAATAGATCACACACTTTCTAATTAGTCTTGAGAGTTTAGTATTGTATTTTACGAAGATTACATCGGTATTATCAGTCACATCGTTGTCTTGCCTGCTTTTTGTGATAAACCGCATCTTGTCCAATTGGTCATGATAATTCAATTTTGATTTTTACATAGGCCACATCTAGACAATTAGTCACGTTGTTGTCCTATCTGGTCTTCATCATAAACCATACCTCGTTGAATCAGACATGACAGTTAAGTTTCGTTTTCGACATAGAGCAGACTTGTACGATTAGTCAAGTCATTTTCTTGTCTCGTCTTCATCATAGACTGCACAATATTCGATAGGTCTTGAACGTTTAATATCATATTCTATGGAGATCACACCTGTATAACTAGTCACATCATTGTCTTGTCTACTTTTCGTGAGAAACTGCATTGTCTTATTGGTTATGACAAATTGAGAAAATAAAGGGCTAATCTTAAAGGATAAAAACACCCAAGAGGGGGTTGAATTGGAGTTTTAAAAAAATATTTTTAAACACAATAAAATTAAGCACAAGAAGCACAAATATAAAGAGATAAGGATATAGAAAGAAACTCAAATTTATAGTGGTTTGACACTCCCTTGCCTACATCCACTCTCTTCAAGCTCCTAACCGAGTGAGGGCTCCACTTATACTTGAAACTTTAACCAAGCTTCTAATCACTTTTTACACTTGGATTCCAGCTCCAATGGGCTCTTACACAATCTCTTCAAGTCTCTACTCTCTTGAAGGCTTTAACACTCAATTAACAAATATGAATATCTCAACCTAGCTCAATAATGGCTCAAATACAACTCAAAGGCTAGGATGAATCACAAGGTTGCACTAAAGAATATGCAAATGAAGATTTGATGCACCAAGAAAAGAATGAGAGCTTTTATGGCAAGAACAAGTAGGTAAACAAATAAATGTAGGTGTTCTCTTGCTCATAAATGAAGTCGAGCTCTAAATTTATAGGTTTCTAATCTTAGGAGCCAAAAAACCAAAAAGTAGCCTCGACTGATCGAGCTGGCGGTCGACTGGTTCACTAGCCATTGGAGCATTTAATTCTTGGCAAGTGACCGATACCTTCGATCGAACATTGACCGAACCTTGACTTGACCTCAATCGGGAAGGCAAGGCTACTGGAAGAGAGAGAGTGTGTTTTTTGCATTTCTCGACCGAACCTCGACTAGAAAGGGGTAACCGATTGATTGGTACCCTAGTTGATTGAGCCAATTTGGCTAATGCCTCGACTAATTCACCATTGTTGGCCTGAAAACCTATCTCTTTTTTTTGTTTTTTTGCTTCTAGCACTTAGGTAAGGTCTTTGGGTAAAATAATATGCCAATTTTGAAATGTTTTGCTTAAGGTTCATTTGATAGAACTCGAATTTTGATGGCAATGTAACTTTAAAGTATAAACCAAGCTTTTTAAAGATGCATGAAATGATATATGTAAATCCTAAGTGCACCCATGCATTCATCTTACATATGTTTCCTATGATTGAAAGGTCTGTCAAAAGTCTTGATCTTGTATCTATTAGGTCCTTTGATGAATTTACAAACTAACACCTGAAATTCTTTATAATTTAATCCAATTAGTAACTTAACTATGGTTTGTTATCATTAAAACATGATTAGGAGAACCCATGGGCTAACAATCTCTCCCTTTTTATGATGACAAACCTTGGTTATCTAGGAGAAGAAGAATCTCCCCCTCAAACCAATCATGGATCAACAATCAAAATTTAAGAACTTAAAAACAAGATGATCAAGACATATTATAGAGAAAATGCAACAAGAGACAATGTAAGTCATCAAATATATAGGCATATCATATATCATAAGTCAATTGAATCACTGTCCAATATGTACTATCTAAACAAAAAGATATGCATGTGTGAGTCTCCTATATCTAGTCTCCTAGATCAAAAAAAATATCTCCCCCTTTTGGCAACATCAAAAAGGAAGAAGGGGGGTCTCTAATGAATCAAGGTTGAGGTGGTGGAGATGGAAACATAGAACATAGATAAGTCATCATCTCCTCATGTTGACGCTTCAAGCGATCCTTAATATGCTCAATCCTCTATTGGAGATACTCAAACTACGAAGTGAAGCCGACCTGATACTGATTCATACGATCCTCCATTGAGTAGAAACGTGTATCACTAACAATAGAAAGCTCCTCCATGCGAGTGCCAAGAGAGCTAACTTGAGCAGAAAAATCCATCCATGGATCATGATCAAGAGTGAGAGGTGCCTGAGGAGGTAGTATCTCAATATGAGTAGGCTCAGTGAATGCAAGTTTAGAGTAGGAAGGCCTAGTGTATGATGGTTGAGTAGATGGACCCTCTATAAATGTCAGCTCAGTCTTCATCGACTCAGAGAAGGTAGCCTCAAATTGAACACCCTCAATCTAAAGTGGGGGAATGTCAAGCTCGAGCCCTCTTTGCTAATAGCCACTCTGAGGGTCTACTCCATCCTCCATCTCTCGAATCTCTGCCTCCTCCTTAACTCTAGGATGCACTTGTCCTTGTCTTCGGGCCTATGTTGGTGCTCTCTTTGCTTTTCTCACACAAGAACCATCTAGGGCCTTCTTAAATTTCATCCTCCCCATGGATTAATTATCATAAGTATCATATGTGCTAAGGGCCTTAAAATTTGTCTCTCTACTTAGGTTGACACCAACATCCTTGAATACTTTAGTAATGAAGTGTCCATAGGGGAGTACACGAGTCGTGCTCTTGCAACATGCGATCAAGTGCATCATCATCAAATATCCCAAGTGGATCCGTCTCCCAATCAGAATGGAGTCTAAAGGAATGCCTCATAATAAGAGACCTCATCTTGATGTCCACCCCATGGTAAAAAAATAGAGCACAACATATGATGTAGTACTCTACTAATGACTGTCAAGCTATGTGCTGAGGGTTTGCCCATCCCATGGGCATTTGCAAGTCCACAAATCCTTTAAATGGCCTCTTTAGGCTTAAATCCCGGCACAGTAGGCCACATCTTGGATTCATATACTCTGAGTCCAACCAAAGCAATATCAAAGATAGGATAGATGCTCTCCGGGTCCAGACGAATCTCAACTCCTCTAACAGTAGAAGTGATCGGGCCACCCAAGTCGTGAGTCATCCTCGAGTAAAAATCTCACACCAATGTCGGGAAAACCGGCTCAGAAACAATAACCGCAGACAACCAGCCCATCCTAGTGAATAATCCCTTGAATCTGAAGTGTTAAAGTTGGGGAAAATTAATATTTCTCCGAAGAACTACTCTTCTTTAAGCAAAGCGTTGTTTGTACTACTGGTAGTCCTCCACATAACTAAATAAGGTAGTGTCAAACTGTACCTTTTGGCATGCCTCCGGCTGAGACGTCTCAGTTGGGCGCTTGTCCTATGCCCTAGAGGCTGCAGGCTCTCACTTAGGGGCCATAAAAGATGAAGACTAAGCAAGATGAAGAAAGAGAGCTGGTAGAGGCTCACACCTAAAACCCTAACGAATTGAAATAGAGAGGGAACAATGCTAGAGCTAACTGTGACATACCTAAGGAAGAGAAGACCACTTAAAACGGAAACCCTAGCCTTCAAAGTCTTCAAAACTCTCTCAAAATCAGGTCAATCGGTCCAAAATGCACTAAAATAAGTCTCTAGAAGCCAAAACTAGAAAAACCCTGAAGAATTGAAGGAGAAAGGTGTAGAAAAAAGAACGCGAGAGACTCTTAATATTCCCAAACCCCGACGATCGGTCGACTGGTCCTCATCCGGTCGATGCATGGTCAACGTGGTCAACGATTTTGGCTTTTCAATTTTTGTGCACTTTTTCATTTTGTGATCCTCTCCCTACCCTTTATAGTTGAAATCCCCAATTTTTTTATGCCTAATGCCAAGGAAATTTTGATTTTTTGGTCAAAATTTGACCATTATATAAGTATATGTCTATATGATGCACATGCCATGAAATTTATGCAATCAAAAGTTATATTCATCAAGCATTCATTAAGCAAAAATTTGATCATAATGAAATCACCCCTAATTGTCTTCTAATATCAACAAATTGTTCTTCACTTAGAGGTTTTGTAAAGATATCGGCAAGTTGATCTTTAATGCTTATAAATTCAAGTGTTATGTCACCCTTTTGTGCATGATCTCTAAGAAAGTGTTGCACGAGATTTTTTGATATACTTATGGCATGGGTATTATCACATTTAATGGGAACATGCTCAAAAGATAAATCAAAATCACTAAGTGTTGTTTCATCCAAAGGATTTGTGCATAACATAAATCGGTTGCTATGTATTCGGCTTCCGTTATTGACAAAGCTACCGAATTTTGCTTCTTACTATGCCATGAAACAAGTGAGTGTCCTAAGAAATGAAAAATGCCACTAGTGTTTTTTCTTTCAACCTTACAACTAGCAAAATCAACATCTAAAAAACCAATTAATTCAAAGTTATCACTCTTAGGATACCATAACCCTATGTCCATTATCCCTTTTAAATATTTGAGGATTCTTTTTACAACACTTAAGTGAGATTCTTTAGGACAAGATTGAAATCTAGCACACAAGCATACATTATACATAATGTTGGGTCTATTAGCAGTCAAGTATAGTAAAGAACTTATCATGCCTCTATACATAGTAGAGTCGACGGATTTACCTTTCTCATCCTTATCAAGCTTGATGAATGAGTGATTCGTTCCCAATTGGTGTATCAGCTGATTCATGTCCTCTCAATGGTCCCCAACAACGATGCCATTTGATTCGTGTCCAGCTGGTGTCCCTTGATTTTGGTCCTTAGACGGGAGTAATCAACAAAATTTATAACCTATTACACCATGTACTAGGATAGCCTCAGCTAGCATAGCATAGTGGCTCTAGGATCGTTCATTGGGATGGGTTTTCACTTCACAATTGATATCAATTCAAAGATGAATTGGTGCTTTTTCATTTCAAGGTTAGCTTTAAAAGAAAACATAAACTTTGGTTAAAAAAGGCTTCGTTTTAAGTAACCAAAAATAGTAGTAACTGAAATTACTAATAAAGAAAAGCGTTTCATAGAGTTTCATATTACTAGGCTCAGGTTCCTCATACAAAAAGGAAGTTTCGGTCACTTGTTTCTTTTCCTCGCATTGGGGATTTAAAATATAGTTATTTCCCAAACCGGTGTGGTATAGATGCTTCCCATGAATGGGTTCAAACACTAAATCCCTCTCACTAATGCATCTTGTAATGGTTCATACCTCTCACCTAGTATTGGCCATTCAAGGTGATCCTTAACCTTGGATTATCCATCAAAAGCTCGCAAGAGATAACTAATGGATGTCTCCTTGGAGTCCAAAAGCTTACCAAGTGTTGGCTATTCTAGAAAATCCTACCTTCAAACCACCTCCCAAAGTCTCGCAAGAGATAAAATAGTGCATCTCAATGGATGGAGATCACTTGCCTTACCAAGTGTTGGCCTAGGTGATTTAAAGGCGTTTTAAGTTAACTAAAAACATAGAAACCATTAACGGGTCACACTTTCTCTTCATTAATAATTGAAACAACAAAACTTCCAATTTTGTATTCGAAAACTTACCTGGCTTTCTTCACTCCAAGAGACAAAGAGCCTAACCACTCATCCTCTGAGGAAACATCCTCAGAGTTTGATTTGCTAGAAATAAAAATAACGAGAAAACAAAAATATGAAGAAAAAACAGAGCAAGTTCTCTGCAAAATATATTTCTTCCTCTCGTCGGATTGCATCTATGATATATCATATCATTCTTTACATTGGTTCAAAGATATATATAGAGAAGATATTTTCTAAGAAATATCCCAATAATATCTTTGACTGATTACAAGGAGAAAATATCTTGAGAAAAAAATCTAACTAAGTCAGTTGCAAATATCTAAGATTGCACAGGTGGATTTCGCAAGGTGATTCGCACGTTGAATTGTCCATTTTGCAAGTTTGAACTTTGGTTTTGCAACTTGGAGGTGATTTCACAATTTGGAAATGATTCCGCAACTTGGAGATGATTCGAAACTTCATTCGCAGCTTGGAAGTGATTTCTCAATGTGGTTCACAGCTGCGAAGATGGAGGCATGGGCTGCGAAATGGCACTCATGTGCCAAAGGTGGGTTTCGCAGCTGCGAAATGAGCTTTAGGCTCCGAAATTTCCGCTCAGCTTTGCTTGGTTGTCTTCAAATGGACATAACTTCTTCGTTTCAACTTCAATTTGCATACTGTTTAAAGTGTTGGACTTCTGACTTCCTGAGCTTCGAAACGACATATAGTATGCATGAAATGGACTCCACGAAGTACTCGAAATGTGTCTTACAGTTTCCGTCCTCTTGAATTTCTTCATGTTAGATTCCTCTCTTTGCTTCTCCTCCTTGCATTCTTGATGTGCTTTTGGAAAAGGACTACAAAGCTCCAAAGCATGGATTCTTCTTGTAAATGAGCTTTCATTTGCTTTGCCATGGATTATATAAAGCTCTCCCTCATCTTAGATTGCCTTGGTGATCAAAAAGCTATTAAAAACACCAAAACTTAATACAATTTGATTAGAAATGATTGCAAGGGTCCTTAACATGCCAATTGAGTTAAAAGGTAATAAATACTACTCAAAAGTGTTTAAAAGAGTTAATTACAAGCTATAAAATAGCACTTTTTGAGTAGTAATCAATGAGCTCATTAGAGTCTTCATGTTTTGGCTTCCTCTATGTTGAACCTTTTGAGAAGATCTCTTATATACTTTGCTCGATTGATGAAGGTTTTTTACTTTAGTTGCTTGATTTGAAGTCTAAGGAAGAAGTTGAGTTCTTTCATTATGCTCATTTCAAACTCACTATGCATGCACTTAGCAAATTCTTTACAAAGAGAGACATTAGTAGCACAAAAAAATGATATCATCAACATATGTGAGAACCAAGAGCATATCATTTTCTTTGGTTTTTATGAAAAGAGTTGTGCAAATTTTTCCCATTTTAAAACCATTTTCCAAAAGAAAATTACTCAATCTTTCATACCATGCTCTAGGTGCTTGTTTCAAACCATAAAGTGCCTTTTTAAGTTTAAAAACATGGTTAGGAAAGTTGAAACTTTGAAAGTCGGGTGGTTGTTCAACATTTAATTCTGCATTTATAAAACCATTTAAAAAAGCACTTTACAAATTCATTTGATATAAAACAAAGTCTTTAAAACATGCAAAGGCAAGTAGCATCCTAATGGATTCCAACCTAGCTGTGGGGGTAAAGGTTTCTTCATAATCTATCCCTTCTTCTTGATTAAAACCTTGGGCTACCAACCTTGCTTTGTTTCTAACAATTATGCCATTTTCATCCATTTTATTTTTAAAGACCCATCTAATTCCAATAACACTTTAATTTGAAGGTCATGGTACTAATTCCTATACTTCACTTCTTTCAAATTGATTTAACTCTTCTTGTATAGCAATCATCCAATTTTCATCATCTAAAGCATTATTTATATTTTTAGGATCAATTTGAGATATAAAAGCTAGATTATTGTAAATGTTTCTAAGAGAGGATCTAGTTCTTACCCCACTAGATGAATTACCTATGATTTGATCTTGTGGGTGATTGATGATAAACTTCCATTCTTTATGAAGGTCTTGGCTTGATTCACTTTGCACTTGTTGAGGAGGGGGTAGTGTCAATGGTGATTCTTGTTTCTTAGGATCCTCTCCATTTTCTTCTTGTTGTCTTCTATCATCAATTTTCAATCTTCCCCTGTAGGTCTCTAAACCTAAACCATCATCAACACTTTCTCTTTCTCGGAGAGAATTGTTAGATTCATAAAAAATAACATGGATGGACCCCTCTACAACCCTGGTTCTTTTGTTGAAAACTCTAAAGGCTTTACTTAAAGATGAGTAACCAAGAAAAAATTCAACTTCTGATTTTGCATCAAATTTTCCAAGGTTATCTTTGGTGTTCAATATAAAACTTTTGCATCCAAAGACTTTGAAATAACTAATGTTGGGTTTCTTGTTTTTCCAAAGCTCATAGGGAGTTTTCCTAAGTATGGGCCTCAATAATACTCTATTTAAAACATAACAAGATGTGTTAACTGCTTTGGCCCAAAAATATTTTGGTACGTTGTTTTCATTTACCATGGTTCTTGTCATCTCATGAAGGGTTTTATTTTCCTTTCAACTACCTCATTTTGTTAAGGAGTTCTAGGAGCCGAAAAATTGTGGTTAATTCTATGCTCATTGCAATAATCTTCAAAATCAATATTTTCAAATTCTCTCCCATGATCACTTCTTATACAAGTAATTGCAAAACTTTTTTCATTTTGAACCTTATTGCAAAACTTTGAAAACTCATAAAAGGCTTCATTCTTTTGACTTAAAAACAAGACCCATGTGTATCTAGAGAAGTTGTCCACAATAACATATGCATAAGACTTTCCTCCAAGACTTAGTGTCCTAGAGGGACCAAATAAATCCATATACAGTAACTCAATTGGTCTAGATGTGGAAATGAAGTTTTTGTTTTTAAAAGAGTTTTTTATTTTCTTTCCCACTTGACAAGCTTCAAAAATTTTATCTTTCTAAAAATTTATTTTGGGAAGGCTTCTAACAAGCTCATCTTTGTTGAGTTGGGAAATGAGGTCCATGTTAGCATGTCCCAACCTCCTATGCCACGACCAACTTTGATCATGCATGCTTGTAAAGCATCTATCATGGTCATCATATTTTGAAATATTTATAGTGTAAACATTATCACATATATGGCCCATGAAGATGGTTTTATCATTTTGAATATCACAAAGTTGACTAATGCTTAAAAGGTTATGTTTTAAACCATCTACTAATAAAACACTTTCAATGAGAGACGATGTGTCATTACCAATGTTGCCTTGACCAATGATCTTTCCTTTTTCATTGTCTCCAAAAATAACATATCCTCCATTTTTCTTTGTAAGAAAAGCAAACTTGGATTCATCTCCGGTCCTATGTCTTAAGCATCCACTATCCAAGAACCACTTATCCTTCTTTGAACTGTACAACATAAAACTCAAGTTAATTTAGGTACCCATATCTTTTTGGGCCTTGAGGGTTAGTGACCTTGTATTTTTCAATCCAAATCTTTTTAGCTTTTGCATTTGAATTATTTTGAGAACCATTTCTTAAAGGGCATGTACTACTAATGTGTCCTCCTCTTCCACAAAAGTTGCAAGTAGTAGAAGGACTTGCACTTGTGGATTCCTTTACAAAATAGTTTTGAAAATACTTTTGATTTTTGGAAGATTTGAATCCTAGCCCTTGTTTATCAGAAACACATTTTTGGCTAGCTAGAATCATTTCAAAAGATTTTTGTCCACAAGAAAATATTGAAAGAGAAGAGGTCAACCATTCATTTTTCTTTCTTAGAATCTCATTCTTGTTTTCAAGATGAGTTTTAGAAACTTCAACATTTGAAAAAAATTTCTTTTACTTCTCCAAGTTCTTTTTCAAGTTGATGAACTTTCTTTTTGAGAGAAATATTTTTCAAACTAAGTTTTTCAAAATCCTTATACAATTCTTCAAAAGCATCATGTATCTTCATCACTAAGGTTAGAGTTTACCTCATCAAGTTCATCTATTGTCATGAAGCATATGATTGCCACTTCTTTCTCATTTTCTTATTTGGAGGATTCATCTTCACTTTCACTCCAAGTGGTCATCATTGCCTTCTTTTTTTCTCTTCTTAGCTTCACTTTTGTAGAGAAGACAATCATATTTAATGTGCCCCAGTTTCTTGCACTTGAAACACACCAAGTCTCTTTTCTCTTCCTATCTCTCCTTGTCACCATGAGATGAAGATTCCTTTTTAGAAATGTCTCTTCTAGAAGTGAACCTTCCTTTAAACCTTTTACCCCTCATGAATTTGTTGAACTTTCTTGTGATGAGGGCTAAGTCTTAATCTTCTTCACTTTGTTTTTCTTCTTCAACTTCTTCTACTTCCTTAGTTATAGCTTTGAGAGCTATGCTCTTCTTCCTTTTGTCTTCCCATTCTTGTTGCTTCTTTTCCAAATTGATCTCTTATGTCATCAATGACCCTATGAGTTCCTCCAAAGGTAGCTTGGTCAAGTCTTTGGCTTCTTGAATTACGGTGACCTTTGTATGCCACTTTAATGGAAGTGACCTCAAGATCTTCACCATTTTTTCAGATTCCTTATAGGTCTTTCCCAAGGATTCAAGACCATTGACAATGTCAGTGAACCTAGTGATCATCTCAACAAAAGTTTCAATATCTTTCATGAAAAATAATTCATAGCTATGAACAAGTAAATTGATTTTTGACTCTTTAACTTGATTTGTTATTTCATGAGTTATTTCAAGTAATCTTCAAATTTCTTTAGCCGATTTGCACTGACATATTTTATTATATTCATTTCTATCCATAGAGCATTGCAAAGTATAAACGACCTTAGCATTTACTTGAAAATTTATTCTGTCATGCTCATCCCATTCTTGCTTGGGTTTTGGAACCATGACTCCATCAACTAGTTTTGAAGAGCCAAGCGCTCGTAGTTGGGGTAGGTGGGGAAGTTCTTATCTTCCTTCCATTTGTATAACCGGCTACGTCAATCGAACTACTCGATTCCTTTGGACTGAGTACTAACTGAGCAAGGGATGAGATCGTTCTTGACTTGCTTTCTTTAAAGAAACTAAAAAAAAAAAAAAGAGAATATGAACAACAACCAAATACTTTAAAATGAGAGAAATCAAGGATGCTTCCAGCAAGAACTTAGACGGTATGCAATTGATCAAGTATGTTGCGTTCAACATAGCTTCTACCCAAACGAGGTACATTCATCCCAAACATCAAGTTGGGCCATCTTCAATAACGTCCCATACGTTTAAATCGGTTGATTGTAAAAACCAAGTCATTTTAGTTTTCCAATGGGGATAATCGGTTCCCACAAAAAATGGAGGTCTATTGGTTGTAAAACTTTCAATGTAAGATGAGCTTGATGGATTAGCCATTTCCTCTTATACTATTAAATCTTAAACAAAAGGCCTAGCTCTGATACCAATTGAGAAAATAAAGGACTAATCTAAAAGGATAAAAACACTTAAGAGAAGGGTGAATTGGAGTTTAAAAAAAATTCTTTTTAAACATAATTAAATTAAGCACAAGAAGTACAAATATAAAGAGATAAGAATACAGAAAGAAACTTAGATTTATAGTGGTTCGACACTTTCTTACCTACATTCACTCTCCTTAAGCTCCTAACCGAGTGAGGCTTCCACTTATACTTTAAGCTTCAACCAAGCTTTTAATCACTTTTTACACTTGGATTCCCACTCCAATGGGCTCTTACACAATCTCTTCAAGTTTCTACCCTCTTGAAGGCTTTAACACTCAATTAACAAATATGAATCTCTCAACGTAACTCAAAAATGGCTCAAATACAACTCAAAGGCTAGGATGAATCACAAAGGTGCACTAAAGAATATACAAATGAAGATTTGATGCACCAAGAAAAGAATGAGAGTTTTTATGGAAAGAACAAGTAGGTAAACAGATAAATGTAGGTGTTCGCTTGCTCATAAATAAAGTGAAGCTCTCAATTTATAGGTTTCTAACCTTGGGAGCCAAAAAACCAAAAAACCAACCTTGACTAGTCGAGCTGGGGGTCGATCAGTTCACTTACCATTGGAACATTTAATGCTTGGCAAGTGTCCGTTACCCTTGACTGGACCGTGACCAAACCTTGATAGGACCTCGACCAAACCTTGACAGGACCTCGACCAAACCTCGACAGGACCTCGATCGGGAAAGAAAGGCTATTGGAAGAGAGAGTAGTTTTTGAATCTCTTGACTGGACCTCGATCGGGAAGGGGTAACCGGTCAACTAGTACCTTAGCCGATTAAGCTGGTTTAGCCAATGCTCGACTAGTTCACCATTTTTTGCCCAAAAACTTTCTTTTTTTGGTCTTTTTGCTTCTAGCACTTAGGCAAGGTCTTTGGATAAAATAATATGCCAATTTTGAAATGTTTTGCCTAAGGTTCATTTGATAGAACTCGGATTTTGATTGAAATGTAACTTTAAAGCATAAACTGATTTTTTTAAAGATGCATGAAATGATATGTAAATCCTAAATGCACCCATGCATTCATCTTACATATGTTTCCTATGATTAAAAGGTCTTTCAAAAGTCTTAATCTTTCATCTATTAGGTCCTTTGATGAATTTCCAAACTAACACCTGAAATTCTTTATAATTCAAACCAATTAGTAACTTAACCATGGTTTGTTATCATCAAAACATGATTAGGAGAATCCTTGGGCTAACACAAATCAATTTTGATTTTGGCGTAGACCTCACCCATACAATCAGTCAGGTTGTTCTCTTGTCTGGTCTTCGTCATAAACCATACCCTGTCAAATTGGGTATGATAATTATATTTTATTTTCGACGTAGATTGGAACTGTATGATCGGTTGCATCATTGTCCTATTGGACCTTCGTCATAGACCACACACTGTTTGATTAGTCTTAACAGTTCAGTATCGTATTCTATGGAGATCACACCTGTATAATCGGTCACGTCATTGTTCTGTCTAATTTTCTTGATAGACAACATCCTATCTAATTGTTCATGATAATTTAATTCAAATTTCAGCGTAAGCCGCACCTATACGATCAATCACATCGTTGTCTTATCTGGTTTTTGTCATAGACCGTACCTTGTTAAATTAGACATGACAGTTCAGTTTCATTTTCGACGTAGAGAGAACCTATACGATCAGTCATGTCATTGTCTTGAATCGTCTTCATCATAAATCACATATTGTCTGATCGGTCTTGACAGTTTAATATCGTATTTTATGGATATCACAACGGTATTATCAGTCACGTCGTTATCTTGCCTGCTTTTTATGATAGACTGCATTCTGTCTAATCGGTCATGATAGTTCAATTTCAATTTTTGCGTAGGCCACATCTAGATGATCAGTCACATTGTTGTCCTATTTTTTCTTCGTCATAGACCGTACCCTATTGAATCGATCATGACAGTTCAATTTTGTTTTTGGCGTAGAGAGGATTAGTACGATTAGTCTGGTTTTCGTGATAAACAACATCATATTGAACTGATCATGATAGTTCAGTTCAGAATTTGGCATAGACCGCACCTGTACAATCAATTACATCATTGTCTTGTCTTGTCTTCGTCATAGACCATACCCTGTCAAATTGGACATTACAGTTTTGTTTTTTTTTTAGCATAGAGTGGAATTGTACGATCAATCATGTCGTTGTCCTGTTTGGTCTTCATCATAAACTACACACTATCCTATCGGTCTTGTTAGTACAATATCGTATTCTACGAAGACCATACCTGTATGATCAATCATGTCATTGTCCTATCTAGTTTTCGTGATAAACTACATCTTTTTTAATCATTCATGATAATTCAATTCTGAATTCGATGTAAATCACACATGTATAATTAGTCATGTTATTGCCCTGTCTGGACTTTGTAAAAAACCATACCCTTTCAGATTGTTCATGACAATTCAGTTTTGGTTGCGAGGTAGTTCGGACCATTACGATCGTTCACGTCATTGTCTTCTATCATTTTCATCATAGACTGCACATTGTCCGATTAGTCTTGATAGTTCAGTATCGTATTTTGTGGAGATCACCCCTATACAATCGATCACATCGTTGTCCTATCTACTTTTCGTGATAGACCACATCCTGTCTGATTGGTCATGAAAGTTTAGTTTCAATTTCGGCATAAACCACACATATATGATTAGTCACATCATTGTCCTATCTGATCTTTTTCATAAACTGTACCTTATCAAATCATTAATGACAATTCTGGTTATTTTTTGTCATAGAGCGGACTTGTATGAACGATCACATTGTTGTCCTATCATGTCTTTGTCATAGACTACACATTATCTGATCAATCTTGAATGTTCAATATTATATTCTATGGAGAGCACACCTATACGATTGGTCATGTCATTGCCTTGTTTTCTTTTCATGATAGATTGCATCCTATCCGATTGGTCATAAAAGTTCAGTTCCAATTTTGACGTAGACCGCACCTGTACAATCAGTCATGTCATTGTCCTTTCTAAACTTTGTCATAAATTGTATACCCTATCGAATTGGTTTTAACAATTTGATTTCATTTTCGATGTAGAGCGAACTTGTACAATCATCCATGTCGTTGTTCAATCTTGTCTTGGTCATGGCTTGCACACTGTCTGATCGATTCTGACAGTTTAGTATCATATTCTGTGGAGATCATACCTCTATGATCGGTCACATCGTTATCTTACCTGCTTTTCATAATAGACCACATCTTGCCTGATCAATCATGATAGTTCAGTTCCAATTTCAGCGTAGATTGCACTTGTACGATCAATAACGTCATTTTCCTATCTGGACTTCATCATATATCGTACCCTATCGGATTTGTCATGATAGTTCAATTTTGTTTTAACGTAAAGCGAACCTATATGATTAGTCACATCATTGTTCTATCTCGTCTTTGTCATAGACCACACATTGTCCAATCGGTCTTGATAGTTCAGTATCATATTCTATTGAGATCACACGATCACGTCGTTGTCCTGTTTGGTTTTCGTGATGGATGGCATTCTGTCTGATTGGTCATGATAGTTCACTTCTAATTTAGGCATAGACCACACTTGTACGATTAGTCACATCGTTGTCCTATGTGGTCTTTACATTGTTCTCATGCCTTGGATTGAGTAAGGTGCATGCAAATCTATCCTAGGCTCTCTAAATCTATTGCAACAAATACAAGTATTAAAAAACAATATGGATACCATAGAAAATATAGATCTAAAGAATAAAGTTGCGTACCTTTGATTTGAATGTTACCCGATCAATTCCAATTGATGTAGATAGCTCCAAAGTCATAATGGATATAGTAAACACCATGATCTTCCTTAGGATGACTCTTCCTTGTGTTTAGGTATTGAGATAGTGGAGATCTCAAGGGTGGAGGTTAGGGTTCTCTTCCTAGACTGGAGGAGATAATGTCAAGACTTGGAAACCCTAACCCCTAAATGGGTATTTATAGGTTTCCTACTAGGCTTAAATGACTTAAGCCCATCATGGGCTTAGGTTATTAGTCTAGCCCAAAAAGGTTGCTAATTGATTAATTAATCATACAAAGCCTAATTAATTAATTAGCCCAGTCCAGAGATACCAATCACTTATCCTTGTGCAACCTTACATTATTATTAAAACTTCCTTATGCACAAAAGTGAACTAAAAACCCATCCAACCCTCACAAGTCGTGCCAACAAGGAATATGAGCTCAGAGCGAGGACCATTAGGACCCATAGGAGTATTAGCTTCCTCATAATTAAATTTTGAAATTGACTCAACATCCCACTATAGAGAATCAACTAAACTCCAATACCCTATGTATATTACAGTGAGACACCAAGTGCTCAAATCCGTGACCTACTATCCATTGCATGTAGACTCCCCATGGACTAGTGTTCGTAATCTAACAAGGTAGTGTTATCACCTATCAAGATTATCTCTCAAATCCTTGAGTTATAAATCTCACTTATTATGTGATTAATTGACATACTCTAACTTCAACGAGCATATGTCAAATTCCACTAAAGAAATTACTATGGCCATAGATTTCATGATCACATGTCCTTTGGATCACCCAAGGGAACACATTATCTCAATCCCATTAGATATCCTGGTGCCTTTATTGAGAATGCCTATTACTACTAGCCTCTATCAATAATAACCCAATCCAAAAGGATATATGACCACTTAGGGTCTCACCCATAGATCAAAGTCTCTTGTTGATTTTAGCATAATCTCAATATCCTCTCAAGGTTGAAAGTCCATGCAGTATAGTAGCTTGATGAATCATGAAAATTGATAGCCTTGCATCATGATTTACTATAGGTCATGTCTAGTGTGCATCACATACACTAGTACACACCATGGGAAACCCATCCCAATGTCCAAGACAAGCCATCCTTCCAATTAGGAGGTGGTGCACTACAATCTTTATTAGATTTCCTAAATCCATGAACCAACTATGGACAACTTATGTACTTACAAGGAACCCATGACTTGTATCTTTTGTGCAACTCTTAATGCACCCAAGTAATATACAATGTAACAGACATGGGCTAAATGATTAAATCAATGTCAATACACCAAAAGGATAGAAAAAGGATAGTTAAGTCTAACTTTGTTACATTATGTCTTACTTTTAAGGGCTCAATCTTAACAAGTTCAGTTTCACATTCGACGTAGAGCAAACCTATATGATTGGTCACGTTGTTGTCATGTCTTGTCTTCGTCATAGATCGCACACTATCTGATTAGTCTTAATAGTTTAGTATCATATTTTACGGATGTCACACTTGTACGATTAGTCACATCATTGTCATGTTTACTTTTCATGATATACCCCGCATCTTGTCTTATCAGTCATGACAATTCAATTTTGATTTCAGTGTAGACTGCCCCTCTACGATCAATCAAATCATTGTCACGTCTAGTTTTCATCATAGATTGTACCCTATCGCATTGGACACTACAATTCAAATTCATTTTCGACGTAGAGCGAACCTACACGATTGGGCACATCATTGCCTTGATTCATTTTCATCATACACCGCACACTATCTAATCGGTCTTGAAAGTTCACTATCGTATTTTACAAAGATCACACCTACATGATCAATCACATCATTGTCCTGTCTGCTTTTTGTGATAGACCACATCTTGTCCGATCGATCATGATAGTTCAGTTTCGGTTTTGGCATGGACCGCACTTATACAATCAATAACATCATTGTCTTGTCTGGTCTTCGTCCTAGACCGTATCCTATTGAAATGGTCATGATAGTTCAGTTTCATTTTTAGCGTAGAGAGAACCTATATGATTGATCACATCGTTGTCCTGTCTCATATTTTTCATAAACTGCACACTATTCGATCGATCTTGACAGTTCAATATTGTATTCTACGAAGATCATACTTGCATGATCAGTCACGTTATTATCCTGCCTTGTTTTTGTAATAGATCGCATTATGTTTGATCGGTCATGATAGTTCAGTTTCATTTTTGGTGTAAAGCGTACTTGTATGATTGGTCACGTCGTTGTCCTATCTCATCTTTGTCATAAACCTCACACTATTTGATCAATCTTGACGGTTAAATAGCATATTCTACGAAGATCACACCTGTATGATTAGTCACGTTGTTGTCCTGTTTGGTTTTCGTGATAGACTTCATTCTATTTGATTGGTCATGACAATTTAATTTTGATTTTGGTGTAAATCACACATGTATGATCAGTCACATTGTTGTCTTGTCTAGACTTCATCATAGAACTTACCATGTCGAATTTGTCACGACAGTTCAATTTCGTTTTCGATCGATAACATTATTGTTCAATCTCGTCTTTGTCATAAATTGCACACTATCCAATATGTATTAACAGTTCAATATCGTATTATTCTACAATCACACCTAAATGATCGATCATGTCGTTATCATATCTACTTTTCATGATAAACTGCATTTTGTCCGATCAGTCATGACAATTCAATTTTGATTTTAAGGTACATTGAACTTGTACAATCAATTGTATCGTTGTCCTATTTGGTCTTTGTCATATGTCGTACGTTATCGGATTCCTAATGATAGTTTAGTTTCACGTTCTACAAAAAATGAACTTATACGATTGGGTCATGTCTAGTTTTTGTCATAGACCGCACACTATTAGATCAGTTTTGACAGTTCAATATTGTATTCTGCGAATATCATACTTGTATGATCAGTTACATTGTTGTCCTATCTCATTTTGGTGATAGATTGCATCTTGTATGATCAGTCATGATAGTTCATTTTCGATGTAGATCGCACCTGTATGATCAGTCATATCGTTGTCTTGTTTGGTTTTCACCATAAACCGTATCTTATCAAATCAGACATGACATTTCGGTTTTGTTTTCAATGTAAAGCAAACCTCTACTAGTGGTCAAATCGTTGTCCCGCCTCATTTTCACCATAGACTGCACAATGTCTGGTTGGTCTTGACAGTTCAGTATTGTATAAATCACTCTTGTACAATCAGTTATGTTGTTGTCCTAGTTGCTTTTTATGATAGATTGCATCCTGTCCAATCAGTTATGATAATTCATTTCCAATTTTTGTGTAGATCGCATTTGGATGATCAATCATGTTGTTCTCCTATCTTATATTCACCATAGACCGTACCCTGTCAAATCGATCATGACAGTTCAGTTTCATTTCTACCATAGAGTGGACCTATACGATTGGTCACGTTATTGTCTTATCTTGTCTTCATCATAGACTGCACACTATCCGATCGGTCTTGATAGTTCAGTATCATATTCAATTGAGATCACACCTATACGATCATTCATGTCGTTGTCTTGTTTGCTTTTCATGATAGACTGAATCATGTTTGATCGGTCATGATAGTTTAGTTTAGTTTCTAACATAGAGTGGACTTGTATGATGAGTTACGTCATTGTCCTATCTCGTCTTGACCATATAGCACACTATCCAATCGATCTTGATAATTCAGTATCATATTCTACTAAGATCACACTTGTATGATTGGTCACGTTGTTCTCCTATTTGCTATTCGTGAAAGATCGTATCCTCTTCGATTGGTCATGACAATTTAGTTTCATTTTCGGTATAGATCGTGCTTGTATAATTAGTCATGTCGTTGTCTCATCTGGTCTTTATAATAAACCACACCTATATGATCAGTCACATCATTGTCCTATCTAATTTTCATCATAGACCGTATCCTATCGGATTGGTCATGATAGATCGATTTCTATTTTAACATAGAGCAGACTTGTGCGATCGATCACATTGTTATCCTATTTTGACTTCATCATAGACCGCACATTGTCTGATTAGTCTTAACAATTCACTATCATATTCTGCAGAGATGACACCTGTACGATATGTCATGTCATTATCTTGCCTACTTTCTATGATAGACCACATCTTGTTCGATCGATCATAATAGTGTAGTTTTGATTTTAGCATGGACCACACCTATACGATCAATCACATCATTGACCTATCTAATCTTCATCCTAGACTGTACCCTATCAAATTGATCATGACAATTTAGTTTCGTTTTTGGCATAAAGTGTACCTATACAATTGGTCACATTGTTGTCTTGTCTCGTCTTCGTCATAGACCTCACACTATCTGATTGGTCTTAATAGTTCAATATCGTATTATATGGAGATCACACTTGTACAACCAATCATGTTGTTATCCTATACTGTTTTCATGATATACCACATTCTGTCTTATTGGTCATAACAGTTCAATTTCTTTTTAAGCATAGAGTGGGCCTGTTCAATCGGTCATGTTGTTATCTTGTCTCATTTTCATCATAAACTACGCACTATTGAATCATTTTTAGTGGTTTGATATCGTATTATATGGAGATCACACCTATATGATCAGTCACGTTGTTGGTCATGATAGTTTAGTTCTCAATTTTGGTGTAGACTACACATGTATGATCAGTCATGTCATTGTCTTATCTAAACTTCATCATAGACCTTACCATGTCGGATTGGTCATGATAGTTCAATTTCATTTTCGGCAAACAGCGGACTTGTACGATCGGTCACACCCTTGTCCGATCTCGTCTTCATCATAAACAACACACTATCTGATAGGTTTTGACAGTTCAATATCATATTCTACGGTGATCACACTTGTACAATCAGTCATGTCGTTGTCATGTTTGCTTTTCATGATAGCCCGCATCTTGTTCGATCGATCAGGACAGTTCAGTTCTGTTCTGATTTCAAGGTAGACCAAACATGTACGATCAGTCATGTCATTGTCTTGTTTGGTCTTCCTCATATGTCATACCCTTTTGGATCAGTAATGATAGTTTAGTTTCACATTCGACATAGAGCGGACCGATAAGATTGGTCAGATCGTTGCACTATCTCATATTTGTCATAGACTGCACACTATCTGATCGGTCTTGACAATTTACTAAAGTGTTATGAGGAGATTGCACCTTTTATGACCAATCATGTTGTTGTCCTGTCTGCTTTTCATGATAGATCGCATCATGTTCGATCGATCATGATAGTTCAATTTCATTTTTGGCATAGGACGGACCTATATGGTCGATCACGCTATTGTCTTATCCCATCTGCATCATAGACCACCCATTATCCAATCAGTCTTGATAGTTCAGTATCGTATTCTATGGAGATCACACTTATACGATCAGTCACGTCATTGTCCAGTCTGGTTTTCATGATAAACTGTATTTTGCCTTATCAATCATGATGGTTGAGTTTCACTTTTGATGTAGAGTGCACCTGTACGATTAATTTCATCGTTGTCTTATGTGGTTTTCGTCATAGACCACACAAATCAGACATGACAATTTAGTTCTGCTTTTAACGTACATCAAACATGTATGACCAATCACATCATTGTCTTGTCTAGACTTCATCATAGACCATACCCTATCAAATCAATCATGATAGTTTAATTTCGTTTTCGGCGTAGAACGGACCTATACGATTAGTCATGTCGTTGTCTTGTCTCACCTTCATCATAGCCCGCACACTATTTAATAGGTCTTCATAGTATAATATTTTATTCTATAGAGAACACACTTATATGATAGGTCACGTTGTTGTCCTGTCTATTTTTCATGAGAGACCGCATCCTGTCCAATCGATTATGATAATTTAGTTTCTATTTCGATGTAAATCACACTTATACAATTATTCTCATCGTTGTTGTGTCCAGTCTTCATCATAGACCATACCCTATCAAATAGAACATGAAAGTTTTGTTTTGTTTTTGGTGTAGAGTGGACCTGTACGATCAGCCACGTCATTGTCATGTCTGATCTATGTCACAAACTACACACTATCTTATTGGTCCTAATAGTTTAGTATTATATTATGTGGAGATCACACTTGTATAGTTGGTGACATTGTTATCATGTCTTGTTTTGGTGATAGAGCGTATCTTGTCTGATAGGTCATGATAGTTCAGTTCTGATTTCGGTGTAGACCACACTTGTACGATCAGTCACATTGTTGTGTTCTCTTGTGTTCATCATAAACCATACCCTATCGAATCGAACATGATAGTTCAGTTTCGTCTTCAACGCAGAGTAGACTTGTGCGATTGGTCACATCATTGTGCTATCTTATTTTCGTCATAAACAGCACACTGTCGGTCTTGATAGTTTAGTATCGTATTCTATGGAGATCACTCTTATATGATCGGTCACATCGTTGTCCTACGTGCTTTTTGTGATAGACTGCATCCTGTTCAATCACTTATGATAATTCATTTTCAATTTTTGTATAGACCACATTTGGACGATTAGTCACGTTGTAGTCCTATCTTATCTTTGTCATAGATCGTACCATGTCAAATCGGTCATGGTATTTTAGTTTCATTTCTAGCAAAGAGTGGACCTGTATGATAAGTCATATCGTTTTCCTATCTCGTCTTTGTCATAGACTGCACACTATCCAATTAGTCTTGATAGTTCAATATCATATTCAATTGAGATCACACCTGTACAATCAATCACATCGTTCTCCTATCTGCTATTCAGGATAGATAGTATCCTGTTCGATCGGTCATGATAGTTCAGTTTCGTTTTTGGCATAGACCGCACTTGTATAGTTAGTCATGTCATTGTCTTGTCTAGTCTTCGTAATATACGGCACATGTACAATCAGTCATGTTGTTGTCATGTCTAGTTTTCATCATAGACCATACCTTGTCGAATCGATTATGATAGGTTAATTTCTATTTCGATGTAAAGCAGACCTATGCGATTGATCATGTCATCGTCCTGTCTCGACTTCATCATAAACTGCAAACTATTTGATTAGTCTTGATAGTTTAATATCATATTTTGCAGAGATCACACTTGTATAATCGATCAATCACATTGTTATCCTATCTAGTTTTTATCGTAGACAACATCCTATATGATCGATCATAACAGTTCAGTTTTGATTTCAGCATAAACTGCACCTATATGATTAGTCATATCATTGTCTTTTCTGGTCTTCGTCAGTGACCAACCCTGTTTGATCAATCAAGACAGTTCGATTTCTTGTTCTACATAGAGAAGACTTATACAATTGATCACATTATTGTCTTTTCTCATTTTATCATAGGCCGCACACCATCTGATTGATTTTAACAATTTAACATCATACTAAGATCACACCTATATGATCGGTTATGTCATTGTCCTATCTAGTTTTCATGATAGGGTGCATCCTATCTTATCGGTCATGATAGTTCAATTTTGATTTCAGTGTAGATTGTAGTTGTATGATAAGTCACATCATTGTCTTGTCTAGTCTCAATCATAAATTGTACCTTGTCGAATCGATCATAACAGTTTAGTTTCATTTTTGGCGTGGAGCAAACCTATATGATTAGTCACGTTGTTGTCCTGACTCGTCTTTGTCAAAGACTGCATCTTGTCCACTCGATCATGACAGTTCAATTCCTATTTTGGCATAGACTACACTCGTATGATCAGTTATGTCATTGTCTTGTCTAGATTTCGTCGTAAACCGTACCCTATTAGATTGGTCATGATAGTTCAATTTATTTTAGGTGTAGAGTGGACCTGTATGATTAGTCATGTTGTTGTCCTATCTCGACTTCGTCATAAGTATTGTATTCAAAGGAGATCACTCGTAGACAATCTGCCATGTCATTGTTGTATCGGCTTTTCGTTATAAACTGCATCTTGTCTAATCGGTCATCATAGTTTAGGTTTGATTTTTGTGTAAAACGCACCTATACGATTAGTCACGTTGTTTTTTTATCTAGTCTTTGTCATACACCATACCCTATTAGATTAATCATGGTAGTTCATTTCCTGTTTTTAGCATAGAGCATACATGTATGATCGGTCATGTTGTTATCCTTTCTTATTTTTGTCATAGACCACACTCGTACGAGATATCATGTCTTTGTCCTATCAGCTTTTCATGATAGACCACATGTTGTCTAATTGATCATGTCAATTTGGTTCCGATTTAAGCATAGACCACACTTGTACCATCAATCACATCATCTCCTATCTGGACTTTGATTCATGCCCAATTGGTGTCTCAGCTGATTCGTGTCCACCTGGTGCTCCTTGATTGAGGGAGTAATCAACAAAATTTATAACCTATTACACCATATGCTAGGGTAGCAAAGAAAAAGCTACTATAGCATAGTGGCTCTAGGATCGTTCACTGGGAAGGGTTTTCAAATTACAAATGATACCAATTCTAAGTGAATTGGTGCTATTTCATTTCAAGGTTAGCTTAAGAAATAAAACACAAAATTTGGTTGAAAAAGGTTTAGATTTAAACTAACGGCACAGCAAATAATGGAAATTACTTATGAAGAAAAACATTCCTTGGAGATTTAGGTTCACAGGGGAGGTTCCTCATGCAAAAACATAGCTCTGGTCAGTTGGTTCATTTCCTCGCATTAGAGAATTAACATATAGTCAATTCTCTAACCGATGTTGTACAGATGCATCCCTTAATTGGATTTCAGCTCTAATTCCCTCTCACTAATGCAACTTGCAATGGTTCGTGCCTCTCACTTAGCATTTACCATTCAAGGTGATCTTTAACCTTGAACTTCCCTTCTCAAGCTCGCAAGAGATAACTAATGGATGTCTCCTTGGAGTCCAAAAACTTACCAAGTGTTGGCAATTCTAGAAAATCCTACCTTCAAGTCACCTCCCAGAGGCTCGCAAGGGGTAAACTAGTGCATCTCCATGGACAGAGATCACTTGCCTTACCAAGTGTTGGCCCAGGTGACTCCAAGGCGTTTTAAGTTAACTAAAAATATAGAAATCCCTAAAGGATCACACTTTCTCTTCATTCATGGCTAAAACCACAAAGCTACTAATTCTTGCACTTGGAACCTTTCCCGGCAACCTTAGCTCCAAGGAATTAAAGGTTTAGTTACTCATTCTCTGGGGAAACTTCCTCAGAGAGTGCATAACTAGTAAATGAAAAATACAATCAAAGTGAGAAGGTAAGGCAGAGCAAAGGCTCTGCATTTTACTTTCTTTCAAACTTTTACAAAAGGTCCGTCGTCCCCCCCCCCCTTTGAGAACAGGCTCCCGAGAGCTATTTATATGAAAATTACAATAATAATTATTACATGGGTATTTACCCTTTTTCCTAACTTAATAGCTAAGGAATCCTATAATTGGTGGCTTACAAGGAGAGTTTGGGGATTTAGACAAAAAAAATCTAAAGAAAAATATCTCAATGTGTCGGTCGCAAATATTGGGAAGCATTAAGGACCATTTCACAAGTGAAAACGAGGTCTGCGAGATTTCGCAAACGCACAAAAAGGGCTGCGAAATCACTTCGCAGTAAAAGGCTGATTTCGCAGCGCTACGAAGTTGGCTTTCAGCTTGCGGTGTTCGGCTTCCAACGGCTGTAACTCCTTCATTTCAGCTCCGAATTATGCACCATTTGAAGCATTGGATTTCTGACTTCCTAAGCTTTGAAACAACATATAGCATGCATAAATTAGACTTCAGAAAGTGCTCCAAAAGTGGCGACATGACTGTCATCAAAAATACTTCATGGCAGATTTCTCTTTACTTCCCCTCCTTGTATTCCGGATTTGCTTATGGCAAAGGACTTCAAAGCTTTGGTTCTTCATGTTTCTGAGCTTTCCATTGCTTTGCCATGGATTCCAAATAACTCTCCTCAATCTCATATTGCTTTGGTAATCAAAAAGCTATCAAAACACCAAAACTTAACACAAATTGATTAGAAGTGCTTGCAAAGGTCCTTAATATGTTAATTGGGTTAAAAGGCAATAACTACTACTCAAAAATGTTTAAAAGAGTTAATTACAAGCTATGAAATAGTACTTTTTGAGTAGTAATCAGACTTCATCATAAACCATACCCTATTGAATTGCTCATGACAGTTTGATTTCTTTTTTATGTAGAAAAGACCTTTATAATTAGTCACGTCAGTATCCTGTCTCATCTTCTTTGTAAATCGCAAAATGTCTAATTGGTCTTGATAGTTTATTATCGTATTTTGTAGAGATCACACTTGTACGATCAATCACATTGTTGTCTTATCTGGTTTTTGTCATAGACGACATCCTATCAGATTGATCATAACAATTTAGTTCTGATTTTGGCGTAGACCACACCTGTACGATCAATCACATCGTGGTTTTTTTTGTCTTTGTCATAGGTCGTACCCTATCAGATCGGTTTTGACAATTCAGTTTCTTGTTCGGTGTAAAGTAGACCTATACGATCGACCAAGTTATTGTCCTTTCTCATTTCACCATAAAACCGCACACTATTCTATTAATCATAATAGTTCAACATTGTATTCTACTAAGATCACACATTTACAATCAGTTATGTCATTGTCCTATTTGGTTTTCATGATAGGCTGCATCCTGTCGATCAATCATGATAGTTCAGTTTCAATTTTGACGTAGAACACAACTGTATGTTCAATCATGCCATTGTCTTGTTTGGTCTAAGTCATAGACTATGCCCTATCAAATCGTTTATAATAGTTCTGTTTCATTTTTGGTGTAGAGCAAACCTTTATAATCGATGACATCATTGTCCTGGCTCATCTTCATCATAGGTCTCACATTGTAAGATCGATCATATCGTTGTCATGTCTGTTTTTTGTTATAGACCGTATTTAGTTCGATCAGTCACCATATTTAAGTTCCAATGTCTACATAGACTACACCTGTAAGATTAGTCATGTTGTTGTCTTGTCTGGTCATCGTTATAGATCATTCCCTGTTAGATCAGTAATGATAGTTCATTTTCATTTTCGACATAAAGCGGACTTATATGATCGGTGACATCTTTATGCTTACTAATTTTTGTCATAGACCACACTTGTACAATTGGTCACGTCGTTGCCTTGTCTTTTTTTCATGATATACCATATGATGTTTGATCGGTCAGATAGTTCAATTTCAATTTCGGCATAGATTGCACTTGTACAATCAATCACGTCATTGTCCTGTCTGGACCATACCCTGTTAGATTAGTCATGACAATTCAATTTCTTTTAGGCATAGAGTGGACCTGTACGATCGGTCATGTCATTGTCTTGTCTTATCTTTATCGTAGACCACATAATGTTCAACCGGTCTTGACAATTCAGTATCATACTTTATTGAGATCATATTTATACAATCAATCACGTCATTGCTAGTTTGTTTTTCATCATAAACCGTATTCTGTCTAATCAATCATAATAGTTCAGTTCTGATTTCAGCATAGATTGCATATATACAATCAGTCTAGTTATTGTCTTGTCTAGTCTTTTTCAAAGACCGCACACTATTTGATCGGCCTTGATTGTTCTGTAACATATTATATTAAATCATACCTCTACAATCGGTCACATAGTTGTTCGGTCTGGTTTTTATGATAGGTCACATCTTGTCTGATTGGTCCTGACAGTTTAGTTTCAATTTTTGTGTAAACGGCACCTATACGATTAGTCACGTAGTTGTCTTGTCTACTCTTCGTCATAGACTGTACCTTATCAAATCGCTCATGATAAGTCAATTTCATTTTTAGCGTAGAGTGAACCTATATGATCAGTCATGTCATTGTCGTGTCTCAACTTTGTCATAGATCACACATTGTTCGATCGGTATTGACAATTTAGTATCATATTTTGCAGATATCACACCTGCACGATCCGTCATGTCGTTGTCCTATCAGCTTTTTGTTATAGACCGCATCCTATTTGATCGATCATCATAGTTCATTTTTTATTTCTATGTAAACCGCACTTATACAATCAGTCAAGTTGTTGTTCTATCTAGTCTTCGTCATACATCATATCCTGTCAGATTGATCATGACTATTCATTTTCGGTTTCGATATAGGGTAGACTAGTACGATCGGTCACATCATTGTCCTTTCATATTTTCATCTTAGACCGATCCTGTATGATCTATCACGTCGTTGTCCTGTCTACTTTTCATGATAAACTGCATGTTGTGCGATAAGTCATGACAATTCAGTTCTAATTTCAATATAGACCACACTTATATCATCAGTCACGTTGTTATCTTATCTGGACTTCATCATAGACCGTACCTTGTCAAATTGATCATGATAGTTCAATTTCTTTTCAACATAGAGAGGACCTTTACTATCTATAACGTTGTTATCTAGTCTCATTTTCGTTGTAGGTCGTAAACTATTGATTTGGTCCTGACAGTTCAATATCTTATTTTGCAGAGATCACACCTATATGATTGGTCATGTCATTGTCTTGTCTGGTTTTTGTCATAGACAACATCTTGTCTTATTGATCACAACGGTTCAGTTTTGATTTCTACGTAAACTGCACCTATATGATCAATCATGTCATTGTCTTTTTCTAGTCTTTGTCATAAATCGTACCTTATTGGATCAATCATGACAATTCAATTTCTTGTTCGACATAGAGCAGACTTGTACGATCAGTCACATTGTTGTCCTTTCACGTTTTGTCATAGACTACACACTATTTGATCAGTTTTAATAGTTTAACATCATATCCTACTGAGATCACACCTGTACGATCGGTTATGTCATTGTCCTATATGGTTTTTATGATAGGTTACATCCTATCCAATCGACATGACAGTTCAGTTCTGATTTTGGTGTAAACCGTACCTATATGATCAATCACATTGTTGTCTTGTATGGTCTAAGTCATAGACCATACCTTGTCTAATTAGACATAACAATTTTGTTTTATTTTTGGCGTGGAATGGACTTATACAATTAGTGACATCATTATCATGGCTCATCTTCATCATAGACCACACACTATAAGATTGATCTTGATAGTTCATTATCGTATTTTATAGAGATCACACATATACAATCAGTCACTCATTGTCTTGTCTACTTTTTGTTATAGACCGTATCCGGTTTGATCGACCATTGTAATTCAGTTCTGATGTCTACACAGACTGCACCTATAAGATCAAACATGTTATCCTGTTTGATGATGGCACAACTAACAAATGGAATGCAAATCCTATTTAAGTTCTAGTTGGTCCGGTTACAAGGGCTCGAGCTAAAAAGTTCAAGGAAACTCTCAATGGACTGATTCAAAACATTTAGGTTAAGGTGAATTCATGGAGGCCCAAGGAAGATGGTCTACATATTCCACAAGGTTGGATTTCCATTATTCAAGCTTTGAAATAATCTAAAAGAATCCCTTAAAGAGAACAACTCACAAATTGTGTGGATTGAATGAAGTTTCCTAAATTGGTGATTACCCAATTTTTTACTCATCAATGAGATTAACTAGTGTAATCTAAAGTAATCTTTCAGGATTTCTTATTTATTATTATATTTTAATTTTCAAATTTTATGGGGAAGTAATAAATTAGAAATTCACTTGTTTCTATTTTACTTTGGGGTAGGCATGATTTTAGGAAATAATGGATTCAATTTTTAGAATCCAAATTAGGATACTTTAGTTTCCTTTTTCTAGCTATCTATGAATCCTAGGCAAAATATCTGGGGATTTTCTAATTGCCAAATTTGTGGACCTCTTTGTATTTAAATAGCCATCAACTTATTGAAAAAAATATATATAGATTTCATTCATAATTTTGTGAGAGAAAATTCTCTTTGGTTCTTTTAGAACTCTTTGAACTTATCGAAAAGATTTTTGTGGCACTCTCCTTTGACTTATCAATCAATCCTTCCATAATTGATTGTGGCGTCTTCATTATACCAAGGTTCTTGCTTTCATATAAGCAACAGGTCGCGATTTCATATAAATCTACTTCTAAACTATCTTGGAGTCATTCTTGATCTACAAGTTTCTCAATTTTGTGGTGTGGATTGTATTAATTGGTATCAGAACTGGGCACTAGTTTCAGGTTTTCCTTTTTAAAAAAAAAAACAAAATTGGAAAAAAAATTGAAGAAAAAAAAAGTGATATTGCGATTCAACTCTTGTAATTCTTATTTCAATTTTACATCATTGTGTTCCTTTTCGATTCCATAAATCCAAATTTCTTGCTCCAAACAAACCTTAAATATGTATGCTTAAAAGAATTGATTCTTTTGTGCAAATTTTGAAACCCTTAAATCCCTAACACAACCTTGCTTTGCTAAGCCCTTAAATCTGAATTTCTCTTGGCGAGTCCTTAGTGAATTGTTGCTGAAAATCTTGATATTTATTGATTAGTTTAATAAGAACCTATAAAGGATTAATACGAATGGAAAAAGGCAAGAGTGGTGAGCACATAAGAGGGTAAAAGCCAATATGATTTTGTGTGAAAACATGAGTGAAAGTTGAGTGAATCATTCTTTGAGTGAAACACATGAGGGAGTGTGCAAGGTTTTTTTTTTTTTTTTTTCTAACTTTGTTTTTCAGCAAACATGTCATACAAAAATGATAAAAATACTTTTGGGAATGCATTAGAAGAGGTTGATATAAAGTTTCTCATGGAAGCTTTAATGGGTGAGATGAGAAGAGTGTTGAGAATGGAGATGGAGTAGGTTCATGAATAGATAGATCAAGTAGAGAATGCACATATGGAGCAGCCACAAAACATCCTAATGTGTGTAGGAGAGAGAGAGAGAGAGAGAGAGAGTTCAACTTAGGGAAGTGAGAGTTGAAGATGAGTATTTTGGGGGCGGTTTTGATGAAGAAGATGATTGGGATTCAATTGTTAGCAATAGAAGATATGGTAGGCAGTTTAAAGAGGCTAGGAATCAATAATATAATAACTTGGGTAGTATTAAGATGAAGATTCTATCGTTTCAAGGCAAAAACAATCTCGAAGCTTACCTTGAGTAAGAGAAGAAATAGAATTAGTATTTGATTGTCATAATTATTTCGAGCTTAAAAAGGTAAAACTTACAGCCATTGAATTTTCCTATTATGCAATTATTTGGTGGGATCAACTAGTATTAAACAAGTGGAGAAATAAAGAGAATCCAATAGAAACGTGGGAGGAGATGAGAACTGTGATGAGAAGACGGTTTGTTCCAAGCCATTACTACCGTGAGTTGTATCAAAAATTGCAAAGTCTTACACAAAGTAATCAAAGTGTGGAGGATTATTATAAGGAGATGGAAATTGATATGATCTAAGAGGATGTAGAGGAGGACTAAGAAGCTACTATGGCTAGGTTCTTAGTTGGTTTGAATTGGGAAATTGGTAATTTGGTGGAATTGCAATATTATGTGGAGTTAGAAGATATGGTGCACATGGCTATCAAAATTGAGAACCAACTCAAGAGGAGGGGCAACAGTACACGGCCAAACCCTAGCTCGGGATCATCATGGAAGCCACCAAATTTTGTGAAGAAAAATGAGAAGCTAGCCATTGCCAAGCCTAAAATCAAGCAAAAAAAGAAGTCACTAGCCATGGAAATCAAGGTAAATCTGATTCTTCCACCACTCGGAATCGTGATATTAAGTGTTTTAAATTCCAAGGGAGTGGTCACATAGTGAGCTAATGTCCAAATAAAAGAGTTATGATATTATGAGATAATGGTGAGATTGAATCCAATGATAAAGATGACATTGAATCTATGCCATCATTGGAAGACGTGGATGATGAGAAATATGCTGCCCAAGGAGAATTGTTGGTTGTAAGGAGAGCTCTAAGTATGCAGGTCAAAGAAGATGACAAAGTACAGCGAGAAAACATCTTTCATACTAGATGTCACGTGCAAAACAAGGTATGTAGTGTGATTATTGATGAAGGTAGTTGTATTATTGTTGCTAACACTACAATGGTGGAGAAATTAGGGCTACCAACAATTAAACATCCCCGGCCTTACAGATTGCAATGGCTCAATGATAGTGGTGAGGTGAGGGTTACTAAACAAGTTTTGGTATCCTTCCGTATCAAGAAATATGAAGATGAAGTTTTATGTGATGTAGTTCTAATGCAAGCTAGACACTTGTTACTAAGTCGACCATGACAATTTGATCAACATGTTAAGCATGGTGGTTTTGAAGGAAAAAAACCTGGATCTCTCTGTTTCCTAAGCCCGGATTAGGTTAAGAACATGCATAACTATCCTAGGCTTTTTCTAAATCCTATGCACAGCGAAAAAATAGCATTTTTATATTTTAAAAGGATTCAGAAAGTGCTAATGAAAACCATACCTTAGATTTAGATGTTCCCGAATCAAATCCAAATGGTGAAGATGAAGAACGAAATCGCAGAAGTCTTATAAACCCACAATCTTTCACTCAATGCCTCGAACCTTGATTTTGGCACACTTTCGATGGGGAGCAAAAGAAGGTGAAGGCTATGGCTCTTTATCTATCTGGATGGTGGAAGATAAAAGTTATGGAAACCCTAACCCCTAGGGGGTATTTATAGGAAGGGCTTAAGTGACTTGAGCACACATGGGCTTGGGTCAATTAATCTGGTCCAAAATAGGTCTAATTGATTAATAAACCTAATAGGGCCTACTAATTAATCAATTGGCCCAATCTAGAGACCTTGTTCACTTACCTCTATGCAACCTTGCATAATTACCAAAACACCCTTATGCACAAAAGTGAACCTAGAGTCAATCTGACCCTTATAACCCATGCTAACAAGGTATATGAGCTCAAAATCAAGACCATTGGGACCCATAGGAATACTGGCTCCCTCATAATCCAATTCTAAAGTTGATTCAACATCCCACTATAGAGAATCAACTAAACTCTAGTATCCTATGAAAGTAACAAGAAGACAGCAAGTGCTCAGGTCCGTGACTTGCTATCCATTGTGTTTAGTCTCCCCATGAACTGGTGTTCGTAGTCTAACTAGGTGAAAGCTATCAACCTTTCAAGACTACCTCTACCATCCTTGAGTTACAGATCCTCCTATTGTGTGTTCAATTGACATATCTTAGCTCTCAAAATAGCCTACGTCAAGCTCCACTTAAGGAACTACTATGACCATAGTTTCCATGAACACATCTTCTTAGAATCACCCAAGGTGATACACTGTCTCAATCATAAGAGATATCACGGTGCCTCTATTGAGAATACCTATTGCTATTGGCTTCCATAAAAAATGACTCAATCCATAGGGAATATATGATCAACTTACGATCTCACCCGTTGCTCAAAGTCATTAATAACTTTAGCACAACTCAATATTCTCTCAAGGTTGAGAGATAACACAATGAAGCAACTTGGTGAGGTCATGAATACTTGATAGCCTTAAGTCATGACTCACCATAGGTCATGTCCAATGTGTAACCATACACACTAGTGCACTCACCATGGGAAACCCATACGATGCCAGCTGTGAGAGAAATGTTTGGGGATCAAGCAAATGTTATTGGAAAATTTAAGCCCAATAACAATGCTTCATATGGCAACACTTACAATTCAAATTGGAGGAACCATCCGAATTTCTCTTGGAAGCCAAGGGCACCTCAGTACATGCGACCTGGCCAATGATTACTACTTAAAAAGTGCTATTTTTTAGCTTGTAATTAACTCTTTTAAACACTTTTGAGTAGTAGTTATTGCCTTTTAACCCAATTAACATGTTAAGGACCCTTGCAATCAATTCTAATCAAATTGTGTTAAGTTTTGGTGTTTTGATAGCTTTTTGATCACCAAAGCAATCCGAGATTGAGGAGAGTTATTTGGAATCCATGGCAAAGCAATGGAAAGCTCAGAAACATGAAGAACCAAAGCTTTGAAGTCCTTTGCCATAAGCAAATCCGGAATGCAAGGAGAGGAAGCAAAGAGAAATCTGCCATGAAGCAATTTTTTATGACAGTCATGTCAGCCATTTTTGGAGCACTTCCTGGAGTCCAAATTATGTATGCTATATGTCGTTTCGAAGCTCAGGAAGTCAACAATCCAATGCTTCAAACGGTGTGCAATTCGGAGTTGAAATGAAGGAGTTACAGCCATTGCAATCTGATCACTCTAAGCTGAAGGAAGAATTTTGCACAGCGCTGCGAAATCACCCTTTTGTTGCGAAATGATTTCGCAGCCTTTTTGTACAGTGCTGTGGATTTCCCCCTGAAGTTTCCCGTCACGTTGGAAGCCGAACACCGCAAGCTCAAAGACCACTTCGCAGCGATGCAAAATCAGTCGTTTGCTGCAAAGTGATTTCGCAGCCCTTTTTGTGCATCTGCGAAATTTCGCAAACCTCGTTTGCACCTGCGAAATGGTCCTTAGTGCTTCCCGATAGTTGCGACCGACACTTTTGGATATTTTGCTTCAGATTTTTTATGTCTAAATCCCCATTTTCTCCTTGTAACCCACTAATTATAGGATTCCTTAGTTATTAAGTTTGGAAAAGGGGTGAATAACCTCAGATATTTTGTTTTGTAATTTTCTTTATATATAGCTCTCAGGAGCTTGTTCTCAGGGCATCATGTAATCCAATAGACATATAGATATATAAAAATATAGAATATACAGAGCCTTGCTCTATTTTTTTTCCTTCTCTTTCATTTTCATTTTCTTGCTAGCCAAACAAACTCTGAGGATTTTTCCTCAGAGGATGAGAGGCTAGGCTCTTCGTCTCTTGGAGTGAGGAAAGCCGGGTAAGTTTCCAAATGCATAAATTGGAAGTTTTGTTGTTTTAGTTTTTAATGAAGAGAAAGTGTGACCCGTTAATGGTTTTTATCTTTTTAGTTAACTTAAAACACCTTTAAATCACTTGGGCCAACACTTGGTAAGGCAAGTGATCTCCGTCCATGGAGATTCACTAGTTTATCTCTTGCGAGCCTTTGGGAGGTGGTTTGAAGGTAGGATTTTCTAGAATAGTCAACACTTGGTAAGCTTTTGGACTCCAAGGAGACATCCATTAGTTATCTCTTACGAGCTTGAGACGGGTAATCCAAGGTTAAAGATCACCTTGAATGGCAAGTGCTAGGTGAGAGGTATGAGCCATTGCAAGGTGCATCAGTGAGAGGGATTTAGTGTTTGAACCCATTAATGGGAAGCATCTGTACAACACCGGTTGGAGAAGGAAGTATATGTTAATTCTCTAATGCGAGGAAAAGAAACAAGTGATCGGAACTCTCCTTTTTGTATGAGGAACCTGAGCCTAGTGATATGAACTCCAAGAAACACTTTTTCTTTGTAAGTAAAATCAGTTACTATTTTTGGTTAGTTTAAAACCAAACCTTTTCCAACTCATTTTTATGTTTTCTTTTAAAGCTAACCTTGAAATGAAAAGGCACCAATTCAGCTTTGAATTAATATCAATTGTGAAGTGAAAACCCATCCTAGTGAACGATCCTAGAGCCACTATGCTATAGTAGCTTTGTCTTTGCTACCCTAGTATATGGTGTAATAGGTTATAAATTTTGTTGATTACTCCCTCAATCAAGGAGCACCAGCTGGACACGAATCAGCTGAGACACCAATTGGGCACGAATCAGCCAAGCACCCCACCCCCCCGCAAGCCTCAAATCTTGAACAAGCCATTGTGAATCTTAGCAAGGTCATGAGAGATTTTGTTAGAGACCAGAAATCCATCAATGCTTAGCTCAGGCAAGAAATTGCCAATCTAGACAAAAAGATGGATGGAAAGGTGAATGATCTGTCTCAGAAGATAGATAATCTCCAGTACCAGATCTCAAGGCTTACTAATATCAACACAATGCAAGAGAAAGGAAAATTTCCTTCTCAACCTCATCAAAATCCCAAGAGTATCCATGAAATGGAGACTCGGGAGGGAGAATCTTCAAAGTTGAGGGAAGTCAAAGTAGTGATCACTCTAAGGAGTGGTAAAGAGGTACATCCCAGCCAGAAGAAGAACCAAAGAATGAAGCAGAGAAATAGAAGAGTGAGGAAATCAAAGGAAAGAGGAAAGGGAACAGTACAAAGAAGGAGGACCTTGAAGCTAATGTGAATGAAAGACCGTAGAGGACCTTCAACCAAGAAGAAATGATAAAGAAGCACATGCCTCCACCATTACCACAAGCTTTGCATGGCAAAAAGGGAATCAACAACGCATCAAAAATTCTTGAAGTGTTGAGGCAAGTGAAAGTTAATATCCCTTTGCTAAACATGATCAAACAAGTTCCAACTTATGCAAAATTCTTGAAGGACTTATGCACTATAAAAAGAGGGTTAAATGTGAGTAAGAAGGCCTTCTTAACTGAGCAAGTAAGTTCCATTATACAGTGCAAGTCTCCAGTGAAATACAAAGATCCAAGCTATCTTACCATCTCAGTGATGATTGAAGAGACATGTGTGAAGAAAACTTTGTTGGACTTGGGAGTAAGTGTGAATTTGCTACCCTACTCTGTTTATAAGCAATTGGGACTTGGAGAGTTGAAGCCAACATCGATCACTCTATCTCTAGCAGATAGATTTGTGAAAATTCCAAGAGGTATGATTGAAGATGTCCTAGTTCAAGTTGACAAATTCTACTACCCAGTGGATTTTGTTGTTCTTGATATGGACCCGGTCGCCAAAGGAACTAATTGTATTCCTATCATACTTGGAAGACGATTCCTAGCTACATCAAATGTTATCATAAATTGTAGGAATGGAGTCATGCAACTTACATTTGACAACATGACGTTAGAGCTGAATATCTTCTATATGTGCAATAAATAATTCTATCCGGGAAAAGAAGAAAGACCAAAAGAGGTGTGCATGACTGACAACTTAGTGGAAGAGCATTGTGATAAGAAGATGCTAGAAGATTTGAACGAGAGTTTTGGGGATCTTGATGAAGGGTTACTTGAACCCTTAGATGTGCTTGCTACTCTGCATCCTTTCAAGATGAGGGAATAAATTCATTCTTTATTCAATGAGGAGGAGACACAAGAAGCCGTTAAGAAGGAGCCCCCAAAGCTTATTCTGAAGCCATTACCCACGGAGTTGAAGTATGCATACCTGGAGGAGGACAAGCAGAGCCCTGTTTATATTTCTTCATCTCTTACCACTACTTAGGAGGATTATCTACTTGAAATCCTCAGGAGATGTAAGAAGGTGATAGGGTGGAAAATTTCTGATCTGAAAGGGATCAACCCTTTAGTCTGTACTCATCATATATACATGAAAGAAGAAGCTAAGCCAGTTCGTCAACCCTAGAGAAGGTTGAACCCTCACATGCAAGAGGTGGTGCAAGCTGAAGTGCTTAAGCTACTTCAGGTCGGTATTATCTATCCTATATCAGATAGCCCATGGGTGAGTCCTACACAAGTCATGTCAAAGAAATCAGGGATCATAGTGATGAAAAATGATAAGAGAGAGGAAGTTTCTACACGCCTCACTTCAAGTTGGAGGGTGTGTATTGATTATAGAAAGCTGAATGTTGTAACAAGGAATGACCACTTCCCGTTGTCGTTTATTGATCAAGTGCTTAAGAGGGTCTCAGGCCATCCATTCTATTGTTTCTTAGATGGCTACTCTGGGTATTTTCAAATAGAAATTGCTGTTGAAGACCAGGAGAATACCACTTTCACTTGTCCATTTGGAACTTATGCATACAGAAGAATGCCTTTCGGCTTATGTAATGCACTAGCAACATTCCAAAGATGCATGTTAAGCATTTTTAGTGATATGGTGGAGCGTATTATGGAAGTCTTTATGGACGATATCACTGTATATGGAAGTGCGTTTGACGAATGCTTAGTCAACTTGGAAGTTGTGCTGAACTGATGCATTGAGAAAGACTTGGTGCTTAACTGGGAGAAATGCCATTTCATGGTACCCCAAGGGATTGTCCTTGGGCTTATTATCTCCGGCCAAGGCATTGAAGTGGACAAAGCAAAAGTTGAACTGATTGTCAAGTTGCCATCTCCAACAACTGTCAAATGAGTAAGGCAATTCCTCGGCCACGCTGGGTTCTATAGGAGGTTTATCAAAGATTTCTCTAAACTTGCAAGGCCTCTTTGTGAGCTATTGGTAAAGGATGCTAAATTTGTATGGGATGATTGATGTCAATGGAGTTTTGAAGAATTGAAGTTATTGCTGACAACCGCTCCAATAGTGAGAGATCCCAACTGGCAATTGCCCTTTGAAGTGATGTGCGATGCCAATGACTTTGCTATAGGAGCTGTTCTTGGGCAAAAAGAAGATGGAAAGCCCTATGTGATCTACTATGCAAGCAAAACGTTGAATGAAGTGCAAAGAAACTACACAACCACAAAGAAAGAATTGTTGGTTGCAATTTTTGCCTTAGACAAATTCTGCGCTTACTTAGTGGGGTCTTTCATTATGGTTTTCACTTACCACTCAGCCTTGAAATATCTACTAACTAAACAAGATGCAAAAGCAAGGCTAATTAGATGGATTCTCTTGCTTCAAGAATTCAATCTTCAGATCAAAGACAAGAAAGAAGTGGAGAATGTGGTAGCTGACCATCTGTCAAGGCTAGCCATCGCACATAATTGCCATAGTTTGCTAATTAATGATGATTTTCTAGAGGAGTCACTTATGTTGATAGAAGCCGCTCCTTGGTATGCTCATATTGCTAACTATCTAGTTATCGGAGAAGTTCCAAGTGAGTCAAAAGCACAAGATAAGAAGCACTTCTTTGCAAAAATTCATGCCTACTATTGGGAAGAGTCATTCCTATTCAAATATTGTGTGGATCAAATAATACGGAAGTGCGTCCCTGAGCAAGGGCAATAGGGGATCCTCAGTCATTCCCATGAAAGCGCATGTGGAGGCCACTTTGCTTCTCAGAAGATAGCTATGAAGGTATTGCAATCAGGTTTTTGTTGGCCATCACTTTTCAAAGACGCCCTCACCATGTGTAGGAGCTGTGATAGAATCCGGGCGAGTACCGGGAAAAGGTAGAATCCGTGCGATTACTGAAAAACTGTCTGAACGAGTACCGAAAATTGGTAGAATCAGGGTCAGTACCGAAAAATGATAAAATCCGGGCGAGTCCGGGAAAAGGAAGAATCCGTGCGATTACCAAAAAACTGTCCGAACGAGTACCAAAAAATAGTAGAATTAGAGTCAGTACCGGAAAATGATAGAATCCGGGCGAGTACCGGGAAAATGTAGAATCCGTGCGATTACCAAAAATATGTCCGAACGAGTACTGAAAAATGGTAGAATCAGGGAATTATCGAAAAATGATAAAATCCGGGCGAGTACCTGGAAAAGGTAGAATCGGTGCGATTACGGAAAAACTGTCCGAGCGAGTATCGAAAACCGGCAGAATCAGGGTCAGTGTCGAAAAATGTTAGAATCCGGGCAAGTACCGGGAAAAGGGAGAATTCGTGCGAGTACCAAAAAATGTCCGAACGAGTACCGAAAAATGGTAGAATCAGGGTCAGTACCGCAAAAGGTAGAATCCGTGCGAGTACCGAAAAATTGTCCGAACGAGTACCGAAAAATGGAAGAATCAGGGTCAGTACTGGAAGATGATAGAATTTGGACGAGTACCAGGAAAATGTAGAACCGGTGCGAGTACCGAAAAACTGTCCGAACGAGTACCGAAAATTGGTAGAATCAGGGTCAGTACCGGAAAATGATAGAATCTGGGCAAGTCCGGGAAAAGGTAGAATCCGTGCGATTACCGAAAAACTGTCCGAACGAGTACCGAAAAATGGTAGAATTAGAGTCAGTACCAAAAAATCATACAATCCGGGCGAGTACCGGGAAAAGGTAGAATCCGTGCGATTACCGAAAAACTGTCCGAACGAGTACCGAAAAATGGTAGAACAAGGGTCAATACAGGAAAATGAGAGAATCCGGGCGAGTACCGAGAAAAAGTAGAATCCGTGCGAGTACCAAAAAGCTGTGCGGACGAGTACCGAAAAAAGGTAGAATCCGGGTCAGTACCGGAATATGATAGAATCCGCGGGAGTACCGAGAAAAGGTAGAATCCGTGCGACTACCAAAGAACTGTTCGGACGAGTACCGAAAAATGGTAGAATCCGGGTCAAGACTGGAAATTGATAGAATCTGCGGGAGTACCAGGAAAAGTTAGAATTCGTGCGACTACGAAAAAACTGTCCGAACGAATACCGAAAAATGGTAGAATCAGGGTCAGTACCAGAAAATGATAGAATCCAGGCGAGTATCGGGAAAGGGTAGAATCCGTGCGAGCACCGAAAAAATTTTCGGACGAGTATCGAAAAATGGCAGAATCAGGGTCAGTACCGAAATATGATGGAATCCGAGCGAGTATCGGGAAAATGTAGAATCCGTGCGAGTATCGAAAAACTGTCCGAACGAGTACCGAAAAATGCTAGAATTCGGGCAAGTACCGAGAAAAGGTAGAATCGATGCGATTACCGAAAAAATGTCCGGACGAGTACTGAAAAATGGTAGAATAAGGGTCAGTACCAGAAACTGATAGAATCAGGGCGAGTATCGAGAAAAGGTAGAATCTGTGCAGTACTAAAAAACTATTCGGACGAGTACTGTAAAATGGTAGAATCAGGGTCAGTACCGGAAAATGATAAAATCCGGACCAGTACCGACAAGAGGTAGAATCCATGCGAGTACCGAAAAACTGTTTCGACGAGTACCGAAAAATGATAAAATCCGGGGAAGTACCAGGAAAAGTTAGAATTCGTGCGAGTACGAAAAAACTGTCCGAACGAGTACCGAAAAAAGGTAGAATCAGGGTCAGTACCGAAAAATGATAGAATCCGGGCGAGTACCAGGAAATGGTAGAATCCGTGTGAGTACCGAAAAACATTTCGGACGAGTATCGAAAAATGGTAGAATCAGGGTCAGTACCGAAAAATGATAGAATTCGGGCGAATACCGAGAAAATATAAAATCCGTACGAGTATCGAAAAGCTGTTCGAACGAGTACCGAAAAATGGTAGAATCAGGGTTAGTACCGGAAAATGATAGAATTCGGGCAAGTACCGGGGAAAAGGTAGAATCGATGTGATTACTGAAAAACTGTCCGGACGAGTACCGAAAAATAGTAGAATCAAGGTCAGTACCGGAAAATAATAGAATCCGGGCGAGTACCGGGAAAATGTAGCATTCGTGCGAATACCGAAAAACTGTCAGAACGAGTACCGAAAATTGGTAGAATCAGGGTCAGTAACGGAAAATGATAGCATCCGGGCGAGTTCGGGAAAAGGTAGAATCCGTGCGATTACCGAAAAAATGTTCGAACAAGTACCGAAAAAGGGTAGAATCAGGATCAGTACCGGAAAATGATAAAATCCGGGCGAGTACAGGGAAAAGGTAGAATCCGTGCGAGTACCGAAAAACTGTTCGAACGAGTACCGAAAAATGGTAGAATCAGGGTCAGTACCGAAAAATGATAGAATCCGGGCGAGTACCGGGAAAAGGTAGAATCCGTGCGATTACAGAAAAACTGTACGAACGAGTACCGACAATTGGTAGACTCAGGGTCAGTACCGGAAAATGATAGATTCCGGGCGAGTCCGGGAAAAGGTAGAATCAGTGCGATTACCGAAAAACTGTCTGAACGAGTACCGAAAAATGGTAGAATTAAAGTCAGTACAGGAAAATGATAGAATCCGTGCGAGTACGGGGAAAATGTAGAATCCGTGCGATTGCCGAAAATATGTCCGTACGAGTACCAAAAAATGGTAGAATCAGGGAATTACCGGAAAATGATAGAATCCGGGTAAGTGCCTGGAAAAGGTAGAATCGGTGCATAGAATCCGGGAGACTACCGGGAAAGGGTAGAATCCGTGTGAGTACCAAAAAACTGTTCGGACGAGTACCAAAAAATGGTCGAATCAGGGAATTACCGAAAAATAATAGAATCCGGGCGAGTACCTGGAAAAGGTAGAATCGGTGCGATTACGGAAAAACTGTCCGAACGAGTACCGAAAAATGGTAGAATCAAGGTCAATACCGAAAAATTATAGAATTCGGGCGAGTACCGGGAAAAGGTAGAATCGGTGCAATTACCGAAAAACTGTCCGGACGAGTACTGAAAAATGGTAGAATCAGGGTCAGTACCGGAAAATGATAGAATTCGGGCGAGTACCGGAAAAAGGTAGAATCGGTGCTATTACCGAAAAACTTTCCAAAGGAGTACCAAAAAATGGTAAAATCAAGGCCAGTACCGGAAAATAATAGAATCCGGGAGACTACCGGGAAAAGGTAGAATCCGTGTGAGTACCGAAAAACTGTTCGGACGAGTACCAAAAAATGGTCGAATCAGGGAATTACCGAAAAATAATAGAATCCAGGCGAGTACCTGGAAAAGGTAGAATCGGTGCGATTACGGAAAAACTGTCCGAACGAGTACCAAAAAATGGTAGAATCAAGGTCAATACCGAAAAATGATAGAATTCGCGCAAGTATCGGGAAAAGGTAGAATCGGTGCGATTACCGAAAAATTGTCCGGACAAGTACTGAAAAATGGTAGAATCAGGGTCAGTACCGGAAAATGATAGAATCCGGGCGAGTTCGGGAAAAAGTAGAATCCGTACGATTACCGAAAACCTGTCCGAACGAGTACCGAAAAATGGTAGAATCAGAGTCAGTACCACAAAATGATAAAATTCGGGCGAGTAGTGGGAAATGGTAGAATCCATGCGAATACAGAAAAACTGTTCAGACGAGTATCGAGAAATGGTAGAATCAGGGTCAGTGCCGAAAAAATAATAGAATCCAGGCGAGTACCGGGAAAAGGTAGAATCCGTGCGAGTACCGAAAAAATGTTCGAACGAGTACCGAAAAATGGTAGAATCAGGATCAGTACCGGAAAATGATAGAATTCGGGCGAGTACCGGGAAAAGATAGAATCGGTGCCATTACCGAAAACCTTTCCAAAGGAGTACCGAAAAATGGTAAAATCAAGGCTAGTGCCGGAAAATAATAGAATCCGAGTGAGTACAGGGAAAAGGAAGAATCCGTGCGAGTTTCGAAAAACAGTTCGGACGAGTATCGAAAAATGGTAGAATCAGGGTCAGTGCCGAAAAATAATAGAATCCAGGCGAGTACCGGGAAAAGGTAGAATCCATGCGAGTACCGAAAAACTATTCAGACGAGTATCGAAAAATAGTAGAATCAGGTTCAGTAGCGAAAAATGATAGAATCCGAGCGAATACCAGGAAATGGTAGAATCCGTGCGACTACCGAAAAACTGTCCGAACGAATACCGAAAAATGGTAGAATCAGGATCAGTACCGAAAAATGATAGAATTCGGGCGAGTACCGGGAAAAGGTAGAACCGGTGCGATTACCGAAAAATTGTCCCAACGAGTACCGAAAAATGGTAGAATCAGGGTCAGTACAGGAAAATAATAGAATCCGGCCGAGTACCGGGAAAGGGTCGAATCCGTGCGACTACCAAAAAACTATCCGAACGAGAACCGAAAAATGGTAGAATCAGGGTCAGTACCGAAAAATTATAGAATTCGGGCGAGTACCGGGAAAAGGTAGAATCGGTGCGATTACGAAAAAACTGTCCGACAGAGTACCGAAAAATGGTAAAATCAAGGTCAGTACCGGAAAATAATAGAATCCGGGCGACTACCGGGAAAAGGTAGAATCCGTGCGAGTACCGACAAACTGTTTGGACGAGTACCGAAAAATGGTCGAATCAGGGAATTACCAAAAAATAATAGAATCCGGGCGAGTACCTTGAAAAGGTAGAATCGGTGCGATTATGGAAAAACTGTCCGAACGAGTACCGAAAAATGGTAGAATCAAGGTCAGTACCGAAAAATGATAGAATTCGGGCAAGTACCGGGAAAAGGTAGAATCGGTGCGATTACCGAAAAACTGTCCGGACGAGTACTGAAAAATGGTAGAATCAGGGTTAGTATCGGAAAATGATAGAATCCGGGCGAGTCCGGGAAAAAGTAGAATCCGTACGATTACCGAAAACCTGTCCGAACGAGTACCGAAAAATGGTAGAATCAGAGTCAGTACCACAAAATGATAGAATTCGGGCGAGTACCGGGAAATGGTAGAATCCGTGCGAATACAGAAAAACTGTTCAGACGAGTATCGAAAAATGGTAGAATCAAGGTCAGTGCCGAAAAAATAATAGAATCCGGGCGAGTACCGGGAAAAGGTAGAATCCGTGCGAGTACCGAAAAATTGTCCGAACGAGTACCGAAAAATGGTAGAATCAGGATTAGTACAGGAAAATGATAGAATTCGGGCGAGTATCGGGAAAAGGTAGAATCGGTGCGATTACCGAAAAACTTTCCAAAGGAGTATCGAAAAATGGTAAAATCAAGGCCAGTACCGGAAAATAATAGAATCCGGGAGACTACCGGGAAAGGGTAGAATCCATGCGAGTACCGAAAAACTGTTCGGACGAGTACCGAAAAATGGTCGAATCAAGGAATTACCGAAAAATAATAGAATCCGGGCGAGTACCTGGAAAAGGTAGAATCGGTGCGATTACGGAAAAACTGTCTGAACGAGTACCGAAAAATGGTAGAATCATGGTCAATACCGAAAAATGATAGAATTCGGGCAAGTACCGAGAAAAGGTAGAATCGGTGCGATTACCGAAACACTGTCCGGACGAGTACTGAAAAATGGTAGAATCAGGGTCAGTACCGGAAAATGATAGAATCCGGGCGAGTCCGGGAAAAAGTAGAATCCGTACGATTACCGAAAACCTGTCCGAACGAGTACCGAAAAATGGTAGAATCAGAGTCAGTACCACAAAATGATAGAATTCGGGCGAGTACTGGGAAATGGTAGAATCCATGCGAATACAGAAAAACTGTTCAGACGAGTATCGAGAAATGGTACAATCAGGGTCAGTGCCGAAAAAATAATAGAATCCAGGCGAGTACCGGGAAAAGGTAGAATCCGTGCGAGTACCGAAAAAATGTTCGAACGAGTACCGAAAAATGGTAGAATCAGGATCAGTACCGGAAAATGATAGAATTCGGGCGAGTACTGGGAAAAGATAGAATCGGTGCCATTGCCGAAAACCTTTCCAAAGGAGTACCGAAAAATGGTAAAATCAAGGCCAGTGCCGGAAAATAATAGAATCCGAGTGAGTACAGGGAAAAGGAAGAATCCGTGCAAGTTTCGAAAAACAGTTCGGACGAGTATCGAAAAATGGTAGAATCAGGGTCAGTGCCGAAAAATAATAGAATCCAGGCGAGTACTGGGAAAAGGTAGAATCCATGCGAGTACCGAAAAACTATTCAGACGAGTATCGAAAAATAGTAGAATCAGGTTCAGTAGCGAAAAATGATAGAATCCGAGCGAATACCAGGAAATGGTAGAATCCGTGCGACTACCGAAAAACTGTACGAACGAGTACCGAAAAATGGTAGAATCAGGATCAGTACCGGAAAATGATAGAATTCGGGCGAGTACCGGGAAAAGGTAGAACCGGTGCGATTACCGAAAAACTGTCCCAACGAGTACCGAAAAATGGTAGAATCAGGGTCAGTACAGGAAAATAATAGAATCCGGCCGAGTACCGGGAAAGTGTCGAATCCGTGCCACTACCAAAAAACTATCCGAACGAGAACCAAAAAATGGTAGAATCAGGGTCAGTACCGGAAAATTATAGAATTCGGGCGAGTACCGGGAAAAGGTAGAATCGGTGCGATTACGAAAAAACTGTCCGACAGAGTACCGAAAAATGGTAAAATCAAGGTCAGTACCGGAAAATAATAGAATCCGGGCGACTACCGGGAAAAGGTAGAATCCGTGCGAGTACCGACAAACTGTTTGGACGAGTACCGAAAAATGGTCGAATCAGGGAATTACCAAAAAATAATAGAATCCGGGCGAGTACCTTGAAAAGGTAGAATCGGTGCGATTACGGAAAAACTGTCCGAACGAGTACTGAAAAATGGTAGAATCAAGGTCAGTACCGAAAAATGATAGAATTCGGGCAAGTACCGGGAAAAGGTAGAATCGGTGCGATTACCGAAAAACTGTCCGGACGAGTACTGAAAAATGGTAGAATTAGGGTCAGTACAGGAAAATGATAGAATCCGGGCGAGTCCGGGAAAAAGTAGAATCCGTGCGATTACCGAAAACCTGTCCGAACGAGTACCGAAGAATGGTAGAATCAGAGTCAGTACCACAAAATGATAGAATTCGGGCGAGTACTGGGAAATGGTAGAATCCGTGCAAATACAGAAAAACTGTTCAAACGAGTATCGAGAAATGGTAGAATCAGGGTCAGTGTCGAAAAAATAATAGAATCCGGGCGAGTACCGGGAAAAGGTAGAATCCGTGCGAGTACCGAAAAATTGTCCGAACGAGTACCGAAAAATGGTAGAATCAGGATCAGTACAGGAAAATGATAGAATTCGGGCGAGTACCGGGAAAAGGTAGAATCGGTACGATTACCGAAAAACTTTCCAAAGGAGTATCGAAAAATGGTAAAATCAAGGCCAGTACCGAAAAATAATAGAATCCGGGAGACTACCGGGAAAGGGTAGAATCCGTGCGAGTACCGAAAAACTGTTTGGACGAGTACCGAAAAATGGTCGAATCAGGGAATTACCGGAAAATAATAGAATCCGGGCGAGTACTGGGAAAGGGTAGAATCCGTGCGAGTACCGAAAAACTGTTCGGACGAGTATCGAAAAATGGTAGAAACAGGGTCTGTGCCAAAAAATGATAGAATCCGGGCAAGTACCGAAAAACTATGCGAACGAGTACCGAAAAATGGTAGATTCAGGGTCAGTACCGGAAAATGATTGAATTCGGGCGAGTATCGGGAAAAGGTAGAATCGGTAAGATTACGGAAATACTGTCCGGCGGAGTACCGAAAAATGTTAAAATCAAGGTCAATACCGGAAAATAATAGAATTTGGGCGAGTACCAGGAAAGGGTAGAATCCGTGCGACTACCGAAAAACTATTCGGACGAGCATCGAAAAATGGTAGAATCAGGGTTAGTACCGAAAAATGATAGAATCTGGGCGAGTACCGGGAAAGGGTAGAATCCGTGCGACTACCGAAAAACTGTCCTAACGAGTATCGAAAAATGGTAGAATCAGGGTCAGTGCCGAAAAATAATAGAATCCGGGTGAGTACCGGGAAAGGGTAGAATCCGTGCGACTACCCAAAAACTGTCCCAACGAGTACCGAAAAATTGTAAAATCAGGGTCAGTACCGGAAAATGATAAATTCGGGCGAGTACCGGGGAAAGGTACAATCGGTGTGATTACTGAAAATTGGTCCAAAGGAGTACCGAATAATGGTAAAATCAAGGTCCGTACCAGAAAATAATAGAATCCGGGCGAGTACCGGGAAAGGCTAGAATCCGTGCAAGTATCGAAATACAGTTCGGACGAGTATCGAAAAATGCTAGAAATAGGGTCTGTGCCGAAAAATGATAGAATTTGGGCGAGTACCGGGAAAGTGTAGAATCCGTGCGAGTACCGAAAAATTGTTCGGACGAGTATCGAAAAATGGTAGAATCAGGGTCAGTGCCGAAAAATGATAGATTCCGGGCGAGTACCGGGAAAGTGTAGAATCCGTGCGAGTACCAAAAAACTATCCGAACGAGTACCGAAAAATGGTAGAATCAGGGTCTGTACCGGAAAATGATAGAATTCGAGCGAGTACCGGGAAAAGGTAGAATCAGTGCGATTACGGAAAAACTCTCAAACGGAGTACCGAAAAATTTTAAAATCAAGGTCAGTACCGGAAAATAATAGAATTCGGGCGAGTACCAGGAAAGGGTACAATCCGTGTGACTACCGAAAAACTGTTCGGACGAGCATCGAAAAATGGTAGAATCAGGGTCAGTACCGAAAAATGATAGAATCCGGGAGAGTGCCGGGAAAGGGTAAAATCCATGCGACTACCGAAAAACTCTCCGAACGAGTATCGAAAAATGGAAGAATCAGGGTCAGTGTCGAAAAATAATAGAATCCGGGCGACTACCGGGAAAGGGTAGAATCCGTGCGACTACCGAAAAACTGTCCCAACGAGTACCGAAAAATTGGAAAATCAGGGTCAATACCGAAAAATGATAAATTCGGGCGAGTACCGGGGAAAGGTAGAATCGGTGTGATTACCGAAAATTGGTACAAAGGAGTACCGAAAAATGGTAAAATCAAGGTCAGTACCGAAAAATAATAGAATCCGGGCGAGTACCGGGAAAGGGTAGAACCCGTGCGAGTACCGAAAAACTGTTCAGACGAGTATCGAAAAATGGTAGAATCAGGGTCAGTGCCGAAAAATGATATAATCTGGGTGAGTACTGGGAAAGTGTAGAATCCGTGCGACTACCGAAAAGCTATCCGAATGAGTACCGAAAAATGGTAGAATCAGGGTCAATACCGAAAAATGATTGAATTCGGGCGAGTACCGGGAAAAGGTAGAATTGGTACGATTACGGAAAAACTGTCCGGTGGAGTACCGAAAAATGGTAAAATCAAGGTCAGTACCGAAAAATAATAGAATCCGGATGAGTACCGGAAAGGGTAGAATCGATGCGATTACGGAAAAACTGTCCGACGGAGTACCGAAAAATGGTAAAATCAATGTCAGTACCGGAAAATAATAGAATCCGGATGAGTACCGGGAAAGGCTAGAATCGGTGCGATTACGGAAAAACTGTCCAGCGGAGTACCGAAAAGTGGTAAAATCATGGTCATTACTGGAAAATAATAGTATCCGGCCGAGTACTGGGAAAGGGTAGAATCCGTGCGAGTTCCGAAAAACTGTTCGGACGAGTATCGAAAAATTGTAGAATCAGAGTCACTGCCGAAAAATGATAGATTCCGGGCGAGTACCGGGAAAGTGTAGAATCCATGCGACTACCGAAAAACTATCCGAACGAGTACCGAAAAATGGTAGAATCAGGGTCAGTACCGGAAAATGATAGAATTCGGGCGAGTACCGGGAAAAGGTAGAATCGGTGCGATTACCGAAAAATTGTCCAAAAGAGTACCGAAAGATGGTAAAATCAAGGTCAGCACCGGAAAAAAAATAGAATCTGGGCAAATGCCGAGAAAGAGTAGAATCCGTGCGAGTACCGAAAAACATTTCGAACGTGTGTTGAAAAATGGTAGAATCAGGGTCAGTGCCGAAAAATGATAGAATCTGGGAGAGTACCGGGAAAGGGAAGAATCTGTGCGACTACCGAAAAACTGTCTGAACGAGTTCCGAAAAATTGTAGAATCAGGGTCAGCACTGGAAAATGCTATCATTCGGGCGAGTATTGGGAAAATGTAGAATTAGTGCGATTACCGAAAAACTGTCTGGCGGAGTACCGAAAAATGGTAAAATCAAGGTCAGTACTGGAAAATAATAGAATCCGGGCGATTACCGCGAAAGGGTTGAACCCGTGCGAGTTCCGAAAAACTGTGCGGACGAGTATCGAAAAATGGTAGAATCAGGGTCAGTGCCGAAAAATGATAGAATCCGGGCGAGTACCAAGAAAGGGTAGAATCCGTGCTACTACCGAAAGACTGTCCGACCGAGTACCGAAAAATGGTAGAATCAGGGTCAGTACCGGAAAATGATAGAATTCGGGCGAGTACTGGGAAAAGGTAGAATCGGTGCGATTACCGAAAAATTGTCCAAAGTTGTACCGAAAAATGGTAAAATCAAGGTCAGCACTGAAAAAGAATAGAATCCGGGCAAGTACCGGGAAATAGTAGAATCCGTGCGAGTTCCGCAAAACTGTTCAGACGAATATCGAGAAATGGTAGAATCAGGGTCAGTGCCAAAAAATGATAGAATCCGGTGAGTACCGGGAAAGGGTAGAATCCGTGCGACTACCGAAAAACTGTCCGAACGAGTTTCGAAAATAGAAGAATCAGGGTCAGTACCGGAAAATGATAGAATCCAGGCAAGTATCGGGAAAGGGTAGAATCCGTGCGAGTACCGAAAAACTGTTCGGACGAGTGTCGAAAAATGGTAGACTCAGGGTTAGTGGCCAAAAATGATAGAATCCAGGCGAGTACCGGGGAAGGGTAGAATCCGTGCGACTACCGAAAAACTGTTCGACCGAGTACCGAAAAATGGTAGAATCAGGGTCAGTACCGAAAAATGATAGAATTCAGGCGAGTACCGGGAAAATGTAGAATCGGTGCGATTACCGAAAAACTGTCCAAAGGAGTATCGAAAAATGGTAAAATCATGATCAGTACCGGAAAATAATAGAATCCGGGCGAGTACCGAGTTCCGAAAAACTGTTCGGACGAGTATCGAAAAATGGTAGAATTAGGGTCAATGCCCAAAAATGATAGAATCCGACGAGTACCGGGAAAGGGTAGAATCCGTGCGACTATCGAAAAACTGTCCGAACGAGTACCGAAAAATTGTAGAATCAGGGTCAGCACCGAAAAATGCTATAATTCGGGCGAGTATTGGGAAAATGTAGAATCAGTGCGATTACTGAAAAACTGTCTGGCGGAGTATCGAAAAATGGTAAAATCAAGGTCAGTACAGGAAAATAATAGAATCCGGGCGATTACTAGGAAAGGGTTGAATCCGTGCGAGTTCGGAAAAACTGTTCGGACGAGTATCGAAATATGGTAGAATCAGGGTCAGTGCTGAAAAATAATAGAATTCGGGCGAGTACCTGGAAATGATAGAATCCGTGCGAGTACCGAAAAAATGTTCGGACGAGTATCAAAAAATGGTAGAATCAGGGTCAAATCCCAAAAATGATAGAATCCGGGCGAGTACCGGGAAAGGGCAGAATCCGTGCGACTACCGAAAAACTGTCCCAACGAGTACCGAAAAATGGTATAATCAGGGTCAGTGCCGAAAAATGATAGAATCCGTGCGAGTACCGGGAAATGGTAGAATCTGTGCGACTACCGAAAAACTGTTCGAACATATACCGAAAATTGGTAGAATCAGGGTCAGTACTGGAAAATAATAGAATGCGGGCGAGTACCGGGAAAAGGTAGAATCCGTGCGACTACCGAAAAACTGTTCGGACGAGTATCGAAATATGGTCGAATCAGGGTCAGTGCTGAAAAATAATAGAATCCGGGCGAGTACCGGGAAATGATAGAATCCGTGCGAGTACCCAAAAAATGTTCGGACGAGTATCAAAAAATGGTAGAATCAGGGTCAAATCCAAAAAATGATAGAATCCGGGCGAGTACCGGGAAAGGGCAGAATCCGTGCGACTACCGAAAAACTATCCCAACGAGTACCGAAAAATTGTATAATCAGGGTCAGTGCCGAAAAATAATAGAATCTGGGCGAGTAGCGGGAAATGGTAGAATCCGTGCGAGTACCGAAAAATTGTTCGCACGAGTATCGACAAATGGTGGAATCAGGGTCAATCCCCAAAAATGGTAGAATCCGGGCGAGTACCGGGAAATGGTAGAATCCGGGCGACTACCGAAAAACTGTCCGAACGAGTACCGAAAAATGGTAGAATCAGGGTTAGTACCGGAAAATAATAGAATCTGAACGAGTACCAGGAAAAGGTAGAATCCGTGCGAGTTTCGAAAAACTGTTTGGACAAGTAACGAAAAATCGTAGAATTAGGGCCAGTGCCGAAAAATAATAGAATCCGGGCAAGTACCGGGTAAGAGTAGAATCCGTGCGAGTAACGAAAAACTGTTCGAACGAGTATCGAAAAATTGTAGAATCAGGGTCAGTGTCGAAAAATAATAGAATCCCGGTGACTATCGGGTAAGGGTAGAATCCGTGCAAGTACTGAAAAACTGTTCGGACGAGTATCGAAAAATGGTAGAATCAGGGTCAGTGCCCAAAAATGATAGAATCCGGGTGAGTACCGGGAAAGGGCAGAATCCGTGCGACTACCGAAAAACTGTCCCAACGAGTACCGAAAAATTGTATAATCAGGGTCAGTACCGAAAAATAATAAATTCGGGCGAGTATCGGGAAAAGGTAGAATCGGTGTGATTACCAAAAAACAGTCCAAAGGAGTACCGAAAAACGGTAAAATCAAGGTCAGTGCCGGAAAATAATAGAATCCGGGCGAGTACCGCGAAAGTGTAGAATCCGAGCGACTATCGGAAAACTATCCGAACGACTACCGAAAAATAATAAAATCAGGGTCAGTACTGGAAAATTATAGAATTCGGGCGACTACCAGGAGAAGGTAGAATCGATGCGATTGGGGAAAAACTGTCCGGACGAGTACCGAAAAATGGGAAAATCAGGGTCAGTGCCGGTAAATAATAGAATCCGGGTGAGTACCGGGAAAGGGTATAATCCATGCGAGTACCGAAAAACTGTCCCAACGAGTATCGAAAAATTGTAAAATCAAGGTTAGTACCGAAAAATGATTAATTCAGGCGAGTACTGGGAAAAAGTAGAATCTGTGCGAGTACCAAAAAACTGTTCAGACGAGTATCGAAAAAATGGTAGAGTCATATTCAGTGCCGAAATATGATAGTATCCGGGCGAGTACCGGGAAAAGGTAGAATCCGTGCGACTACCGAAAAACTTTTCGAACGAGTACGAAAAATGGTAGAATCAGGGTCAGTACCGAAAAATAATAGAATCCGGGCGAGTACCGGGAAAATGTAGAATCTGTGCGAGTTTCGAAGAACTGTTTGGATGAGTACCGAAAAATGGTAGACCCAAAGTCAATGCCGAAAAATAATAGAGTTCGGGTGAGTACCCGGAAAGGGTAAAATCCGTGCGAGTACCGAAAAACTGTTCGGACGAGTATCGAAAAATGATAGAATCAAGGTCAGTGCCCAAAAATGATAGAATCCGGGCGAGTACCGGGAAAGGGCAGAATCCGAGCGACTACCGAAAAACTGTCCCAACGAGTACCGAAAAATTGTAAAATCAGGGTTAGTACCTGAAAACGATAAATTCGGGCGAGTACTGGGAAAAGGTAGAATCGGTGTGATTACCGAAAAACAGTCCAGAGGAGCACCGAAAAATGGTAAAATCAAGGTCAGTACCGAAAAATAATAGAATCCGGGCGAGTACCGGGAAAAGGTAGAATTCGTGCGACTAAGGAAAAAGTGTCAGAACCAGGACCGAAAATTGGTAGAATCAGGGTGAGTACCGGAAAATGATAGAATCCGGGCGACTATCGGGAAAAGGTAGAATCCGTGCGAGTACCGAAACACTGTTCGAATGAGTATCGAAAACTGGTAGAATCCAGGTGACTACCGGGAAAAGGTAGAATCCGAGAGAGTACCGAAAAAGTGTCCGAACGAGGACCGAAAATTGGAAGAATCAGGGTCAGTACTCGAAAATGATAGAATCCGGGCGACTACCGGGAAAAGGTAGAATCCGTGCGACTACCGAAAAAGTATCCTAACGTGGACCCAAAATTGGTAGAATCAGGGTCAGTACCGAAAAATAATAGAATCCGGGCGAGTACCGGGAAAGGGTAGAATCCGTGCAAAATCCGAAAAACTGTTCGGACCAATATCGAAAAATGGTATAATCAGGGTCAGTGCCGTAAAATGATAGAATCCGTGCGAGTACCGGGAAATGGTAGAATCTGTGCGACTACCGAAAAACTGTTCGAACGAATACCGAAAATTGGTAGAATCAGGGTCAGTACCGAAAATAATAGAATGCGGGCGAGTACCGGGAAAAGGTAGAATCCGTGCGACTACCGAAAAACTGTTCGGACGAGTATCGAAAAATGGTAGAATCAGGGTCAAATCCCAAAAATAATAGAATCCGGGCGAGTACTGCAAAATGGTAGAATCCGTGCAAATACCGAAAATTTGTCCGAACGAGTACCGAAAAATGGTAAAATCAGGGTCAGTACAGGAAAATGGTAGAATCCGGGCGAGTACGGAAAAAGTATCAGAACCAGGACCGAAAATTGGTAGAATCAGGGTGAGTACCGAAAAATGATAGAATCCGGGCGACTATCGAGAAAAGGTAGAATCCGTGCGAGTACCGAAAAACTGTTCGAACGAGTATCGAAAACTGGTAGAATCAGGGTCAGTACCGGAAAATGATAGAATCCGGGCGACTACCGGAAAAAGGTAGAATCCGAGAGAGTACCGAAAAAATGTCCGAACGAGGACCAAAAATTGGTAGAATCAGTGTCAGTACCCGAAAATGATAGAATCCGGGCGACTACCGGGAAAAGGTAGAATTCGTGCGACTAAGGAAAAAGTGTCAGAACCAGGACCGAAAATTGGTAGAATCAGGGTGAGTACCGGAAAATGATAGAATCCGGGCGACTATCGGGAAAAGGTAGAATCCGTGCGAGTACCGAAACACTGTTCGAATGAGTATCGAAAACTGGTAGACTCCAGGCGACTACCGGGAAAAGGTAGAATCCGAGAGAGTACCGAAAAAGTGTCCGAACGAGGACCCAAAATTGGTAGAATCAGGACCAGTACCGGAAAATTATAGAATCCGGGCGAGTATCGGGAAAAGGTAGAATCCATCCAAGTACCGAAAAACTGTCCGAACGAGTACCGAAAAATTGTAGAATCGGGGTCAGTACAAGAAAATGATAGAATCCGGGCGAGTACCTGGAAAAGATAGAATCCGTCCGAGTACCGAAAAATTGTCCGAACGAGTACCGAAAAATGGTAGAATCAGGGTCAGTACCGAAAAATGATAGAATCCTAGCGACTATCGGGAAAAGGTAGAATCCGTCCGAGTACCGAAAAATTGTCCGAACCAGTACCGAAAAATGGTAGAATCAGGGTCAGAAACGGAAAATGATAGAATCCGGGCGACTATCGGGAAAAGGTAGAATCCGTGCAAGTACCGAAAAATTGTAGAATCAGGGTCAGTACAGGAAAATGATAGAATCCGCGAGAGTACCTGGAAAATGTAGAATCCGTCCGAGTATCGAAAAATTGTCCGAACTAGTACCGAAAAATGGTAGAATCAGGGTCAGTAACGGAAAATGATAGAATCCGGGCGACTATCGGGAAAAGGTAGAATTCGTGCAAGTACCGAAAAATTGTAGAATCAGGGTCAGTACAGGAAAATGATAGAATCCGGGCGAGTACCTGCAAAATGTAGAATCCGTCCGAGTACCGAAAAATTGATCGAACGAGTACCGAAAAATGGTAGAATCAGGATCAGTACCGGAAAATGATAGAATCCGGGCGAGTACCTGGAAAATGTAGAATCCGTCCGAGTACCGAAAAATTGTCCGAACCAGTACCAAAAAATGATAGAATCCGGGCGACTATCGGGAAAAGGTAGAATCCGTGCAAGTACCGAAAAATATTAGAATCAGGGTCAGTACAGGAAAATGATAGAATCCGGGCCAGTACTTGGAAAAGGTAGAATCCGTTCGAGTACCGAAAAATTGTCCGAACCAGTACCGAAAAATGGTAGAATCAGGGTCAGTAACGGAAAATGATAGAATCCGGGCGACTATCGGGAAAAAGGTAGAATCCGTGCAAGTACCGAAAAATTGTAGAATCAGGGTCAGTACAGGAAAATGATAGAATCCGGGCGAGTACCTGGAAAATGTAGAATCCGTCCGAGTACCGAAAAATTGATCGAACGAGTACCGAAAAATGGTAGAATCAGGATCAGTACCGGCAAAATGATAGAATCCTAGCGACTATCGGGAAAAGATAGAATCCGTCCGAGTACCGAAAATTTGTCCGAACGAGTACCGAAAAATGGTAGAATCAGGGTCAGTACCGAAAAATGATAGAATCCTAGCGACTATCGGGAAAAGGTACAATCCGTCCGAGTACCGAAAAATTGTCCGAACCAGTACCGAAAAATGGTAGAATCAGGGTCAGTAACGGAAAATGATAGAATCCGGGCGACTATCGGGAAAAGGTAGAATCCGTGCAAGTACCGAAAAATTGTAGAATCATGGTCAGTACAGGAAAATGATAGAATCCGTGCGAGTACCTGGAAAATGTAGAATCCGTCCGAGTACCGAAAAATTGATCGAACGAGTACCGAAAAATGGTAGAATCAGGATCAGTACCGGAAAATGTTAGAATCCGGGCGACTACCGGGAAAAAGTAGAATCCGTGCGAGTACCCAAAAATTGTCCGAACGAGTACCGAAAAATTGGAGAATCAGGGTCAGTACAGGAAAATGATAGAATCCGGGCGAGTACCTGGAAAAGGTAGAATCCGTCCGAGAACCGAAAAATTAACCGAACGAGTACCGAAAAATGGTAGAATCAGGATCAGTACCGGAAAATGATAGAATCCGGGCGACTATCGGGAAAAGGTAGAATCCGTGCGAGTACCCAAAAATTGTCCGAACGAGTACCGAAAAATTGTAGAATCTGGGTCAGTACAGGAAAATGATAGAATCCGGGCGAGTACCTGGAAAATGTAGAATCCGTCCGAGTACCGAAAAATTGACCAAACGAGTACCGAAAAATGGTAGAATCAGGATCAGTACCGGAAAATGATAGAATCCGAGCAACTATCGGGAAAAGGTAGAATCCGTGCGAGTACCCAAAAATTGTCCGAACGAGTACCGAAAAATTGTAGAATCAGGGTCAGTACAGGAAAATGATAGAATCCGGGCGAGAACCTGGAAAATGTAGAATCCGTCCGAGAACCGAAAAATTAACCGAACGAGTACCGAAAAATGATAGAATCAGGATCAGTACCGGAAAATGATAGAATCCGGGCGACTATCGAGAAAAGGTAGAATCCGTACGAGTACCCAAAAATTGTCCGAACGAGTACCGAAAAATTGTAGAATCAGGGTCAGTACAGGAAAATGATATAATCCGGGCGAGTACCTGGAAAATGTAGAATCCGTCCGAGTACCGAAAAATTGACCGAACGAGTACCGAAAAATGGTAGAATCAGGATCAGTACCGGAAAATGATAGAATCCGGGCGACTATCGGGAAAAGGTAGAATCCGTGCGAGTACCCAAAAATTGTCCGAACGAGTACCGAAAAATTGTAGAATCAGGGTCAGTACAGGAAAATGATAGAATCCGGGCGAGTACCTGGAAAATGTAGAATCCGTCCGAGTACCGAAAAATTGTCCGAACCAGTACCAAAAAATGGTAGAATCAGGGTCAGTAACGGAAAATGATAGAATCCGGGCGACTATCGGGAAAAGGTAGAATCCGTGCAAGTACCGAAAAATTGTAGAATCATGGTCAGTACAGGAAAATGATAGAATCCGTGCGAGTACCTGGAAAATGTAGAATCCGTCCGAGTACCGAAAAATTGATCGAACGAGTACCGAAAAATGGTAGAATCAGGATCAGTACCGGAAAATGTTAGAATCCGGGCGACTACCGGGAAAAAGTAGAATCCGTGCGAGTACCCAAAAATTGTCCGAACGAGTACCGAAAAATTGGAGAATCAGGGTTAGTACAGGAAAATGATAGAATCCGGGCGAGTACCTGGAAAAGGTAGAATCCGTCCGAGAACCGAAAAATTAACCGAACGAGTACCGAAAAATGGTAGAATCAGGATCAGTACCGGAAAATGATAGAATCCGGGCGACTATCGGGAAAAGGTAGAATCCGTGCGAGTACCCAAAAATTGTCCGAACGAGTACCGAAAAATTGTAGAATCTGGGTCAGTACAGGAAAATGATAGAATCCGGGCGAGTACCTGGAAAATGTAGAATCCGTCCGAGTACCGAAAAATTGACCGAACGAGTACCGAAAAATGGTAGAATCAGGATCAGTACCGGAAAATGATAGAATCCGGGCGACTATCGGGAAAAGGTAGAATCCGTGCAAGTACCCAAAAATTGTCCGAACAAGTACCGAAAAATTGTAGAATCAGGGTCAGTACAGGAAAATGATAGAATCCGGGCGAGTACCTGGAAAATGTAGAATTTGTCCGAGTACCGAAAAATTGTCCGAACCAGTACCAAAAAATGGTAGAATCAGGGTCAGTAACGGAAAATGATAGAATCCGGGCGACTATCGGGAAAAGGTAGAATCCGTGCAAGTACCGAAAAATTGTAGAATCATGGTCAGTACAGGAAAATGATAGAATCCGTGCGAGTACCTGGAAAATGTAGAATCCGTCCGAGTACCGAAAAATTGATCGAACGAGTACCGAAAAATGGTAGAATCAGGATCAGTACCGGAAAATGTTAGAATCCGGGCGACTACCGGGAAAAAGTAGAATCCGTGCGAGTACCCAAAAATTGTCCGAACGAGTACCGAAAAATTGGAGAATCAGGGTCAGTACAGGAAAATGATAGAATCCGGGCGAGTACCTGGAAAAGGTAGAATCCGTCCGAGAACCGAAAAATTAACCGAACGAGTACCGAAAAATGGTAGAATCAGGATCAGTACCGGAAAATGATAGAATCCGGGCGACTATCGGGAAAAGGTAGAATCCGTGCGAGTACCCAAAAATTGTCCGAACGAGTACCGAAAAATTGTAGAATCTGGGTCAGTACAGGAAAATGATAGAATCCGGGCGAGTACCTGGAAAATGTAGAATCCGTCCGAGTACCGAAAAATTGACCAAACGAGTACCGAAAAATGGTAGAATCAGGATCAGTACCGGAAAATGATAGAATCCGAGCAACTATCGGGAAAAGGTAGAATCCGTGCGAGTACCCAAAAATTGTCCGAACGAGTACCGAAAAATTGTAGAATCAGGGTCAGTACAGGAAAATGATAGAATCCGGGCGAGAACCTGGAAAATGTAGAATCCGTCCGAGAACCGAAAAATTAACCGAACGAGTACCGAAAAATGATAGAATCAGGATCAGTACCGGAAAATGATAGAATCCGGGCGACTATCGAGAAAAGGTAGAATCCGTACGAGTACCCAAAAATTGTCCGAACGAGTACCGAAAAATTGTAGAATCAGGGTCAGTACAGGAAAATGATATAATCCGGGCGAGTACCTGGAAAATGTAGAATCCGTCCGAGTACCGAAAAATTGACCGAACGAGTACCGAAAAATGGTAGAATCAGGATCAGTACCGGAAAATGATAGAATCCGGGCGACTATCGGGAAAAGGTAGAATCCGTGCGAGTACCCAAAAATTGTCCGAACGAGTACCGAAAAATTGTAGAATCAGGGTCAGTACAGGAAAATGATAGAATCCGGGCGAGTACCTGGAAAATGTAGAATCCGTCCGAGTACCGAAAAATTGTCCGAACCAGTACCAAAAAATGGTAGAATCAGGGTCAGTAACGGAAAATGATAGAATCCGGGCGACTATCGGGAAAAGGTAGAATCCGTGCAAGTACCGAAAAATTGTAGAATCATGGTCAGTACAGGAAAATGATAGAATCCGTGCGAGTACCTGGAAAATGTAGAATCCGTCCGAGTACCGAAAAATTGATCGAACGAGTACCGAAAAATGGTAGAATCAGGATCAGTACCGGAAAATGTTAGAATCCGGGCGACTACCGGGAAAAAGTAGAATCCGTGCGAGTACCCAAAAATTGTCCGAACGAGTACCGAAAAATTGGAGAATCAGGGTTAGTACAGGAAAATGATAGAATCCGGGCGAGTACCTGGAAAAGGTAGAATCCGTCCGAGAACCGAAAAATTAACCGAACGAGTACCGAAAAATGGTAGAATCAGGATCAGTACCGGAAAATGATAGAATCCGGGCGACTATCGGGAAAAGGTAGAATCCGTGCGAGTACCCAAAAATTGTCCGAACGAGTACCGAAAAATTGTAGAATCTGGGTCAGTACAGGAAAATGATAGAATCCGGGGGAGTACCTGGAAAATGTAGAATCCGTCCGAGTACCGAAAAATTGACCGAACGAGTACCGAAAAATGGTAGAATCAGGATCAGTACCGGAAAATGATAGAATCCGGGCGACTATCGGGAAAAGGTAGAATCCGTGCAAGTACCCAAAAATTGTCCGAACAAGTACCGAAAAATTGTAGAATCAGGGTCAGTACAGGAAAATGATAGAATCCGGGCGAGTACCTGGAAAATGTAGAATTTGTCCGAGTACCGAAAAATTGTCCGAACCAGTACCAAAAAATGGTAGAATCAGGGTCAGTAACGGAAAATGATAGAATCCGGGCGACTATCGGGAAAAGGTAGAATCCGTGCAAGTACCGAAAAATTGTAGAATCATGGTCAGTACAGGAAAATGATAGAATCCGTGCGAGTACCTGGAAAATGTAGAATCCGTCCGAGTACCGAAAAATTGATCGAACGAGTACCGAAAAATGGTAGAATCAGGATCAGTACCGGAAAATGTTAGAATCCGGGCGACTACCGGGAAAAAGTAGAATCCGTGCGAGTACCCAAAAATTGTCCGAACGAGTACCGAAAAATTGGAGAATCAGGGTCAGTACAGGAAAATGATAGAATCCGGGCGAGTACCTGGAAAAGGTAGAATCCGTCCGAGAACCGAAAAATTAACCGAACGAGTACCGAAAAATGGTAGAATCAGGATCAGTACCGGAAAATGATAGAATCCGGGCGACTATCGGGAAAAGGTAGAATCCGTGCGAGTACCCAAAAATTGTCCGAACGAGTACCGAAAAATTGTAGAATCTGGGTCAGTACAGGAAAATGATAGAATCCGGGCGAGTACCTGGAAAATGTAGAATCCGTCCGAGTACCGAAAAATTGACCAAACGAGTACCGAAAAATGGTAGAATCAGGATCAGTACCGGAAAATGATAGAATCCGAGCAACTATCGGGAAAAGGTAGAATCCGTGCGAGTACCCAAAAATTGTCCGAACGAGTACCGAAAAATTGTAGAATCAGGGTCAGTACAGGAAAATGATAGAATCCGGGCGAGAACCTGGAAAATGTAGAATCCGTCCGAGAACCGAAAAATTAACCGAACGAGTACCGAAAAATGATAGAATCAGGATCAGTACCGGAAAATGATAGAATCCGGGCGACTATCGAGAAAAGGTAGAATCCGTACGAGTACCCAAAAATTGTCCGAACGAGTACCGAAAAATTGTAGAATCAGGGTCAGTACAGGAAAATGATATAATCCGGGCGAGTACCTGGAAAATGTAGAATCCGTCCGAGTACCGAAAAATTGACCGAACGAGTACCGAAAAATGGTAGAATCAGGATCAGTACCGGAAAATGATAGAATCCGGGCGACTATCGGGAAAAGGTAGAATCCGTGCGAGTACCCAAAAATTGTCCGAACGAGTACCGAAAAATTGTAGAATCAGGGTCAGTACAGGAAAATGATAGAATCCGGGCGAGTACCTGGAAAATGTAGAATCCGTCCGAGTACCGAAAAATTGTCCGAACCAGTACCAAAAAATGGTAGAATCAGGGTCAGTAACGGAAAATGATAGAATCCGGGCGACTATCGGGAAAAGGTAGAATCCGTGCAAGTACCGAAAAATTGTAGAATCATGGTCAGTACAGGAAAATGATAGAATCCGTGCGAGTACCTGGAAAATGTAGAATCCGTCCGAGTACCGAAAAATTGATCGAACGAGTACCGAAAAATGGTAGAATCAGGATCAGTACCGGAAAATGTTAGAATCCGGGCGACTACCGGGAAAAAGTAGAATCCGTGCGAGTACCCAAAAATTGTCCGAACGAGTACCGAAAAATTGGAGAATCAGGGTTAGTACAGGAAAATGATAGAATCCGGGCGAGTACCTGGAAAAGGTAGAATCCGTCCGAGAACCGAAAAATTAACCGAACGAGTACCGAAAAATGGTAGAATCAGGATCAGTACCGGAAAATGATAGAATCCGGGCGACTATCGGGAAAAGGTAGAATCCGTGCGAGTACCCAAAAATTGTCCGAACGAGTACCGAAAAATTGTAGAATCTGGGTCAGTACAGGAAAATGATAGAATCCGGGCGAGTACCTGGAAAATGTAGAATCCGTCCGAGTACCGAAAAATTGACCGAACGAGTACCGAAAAATGGTAGAATCAGGATCAGTACCGGAAAATGATAGAATCCGGGCGACTATCGGGAAAAGGTAGAATCCGTGCAAGTACCCAAAAATTGTCCGAACAAGTACCGAAAAATTGTAGAATCAGGGTCAGTACAGGAAAATGATAGAATCCGGGCGAGTACCTGGAAAATGTAGAATTTGTCCGAGTACCGAAAAATTGTCCGAACCAGTACCAAAAAATGGTAGAATCAGGGTCAGTAACGGAAAATGATAGAATCCGGGCGACTATCGGGAAAAGGTAGAATCCGTGCAAGTACCGAAAAATTGTAGAATCATGGTCAGTACAGGAAAATGATAGAATCCGTGCGAGTACCTGGAAAATGTAGAATCCGTCCGAGTACCGAAAAATTGATCGAACGAGTACCGAAAAATGGTAGAATCAGGATCAGTACCGGAAAATGTTAGAATCCGGGCGACTACCGGGAAAAAGTAGAATCCGTGCGAGTACCCAAAAATTGTCCGAACGAGTACCGAAAAATTGGAGAATCAGGGTCAGTACAGGAAAATGATAGAATCCGGGCGAGTACCTGGAAAAGGTAGAATCCGTCCGAGAACCGAAAAATTAACCGAACGAGTACCGAAAAATGGTAGAATCAGGATCAGTACCGGAAAATGATAGAATCCGGGCGACTATCGGGAAAAGGTAGAATCCGTGCGAGTACCCAAAAATTGTCCGAACGAGTACCGAAAAATTGTAGAATCTGGGTCAGTACAGGAAAATGATAGAATCCGGGCGAGTACCTGGAAAATGTAGAATCCGTCCGAGTACCGAAAAATTGACCAAACGAGTACCGAAAAATGGTAGAATCAGGATCAGTACCGGAAAATGATAGAATCCGAGCAACTATCGGGAAAAGGTAGAATCCGTGCGAGTACCCAAAAATTGTCCGAACGAGTACCGAAAAATTGTAGAATCAGGGTCAGTACAGGAAAATGATAGAATCCGGGCGAGAACCTGGAAAATGTAGAATCCGTCCGAGAACCGAAAAATTAACCAAACGAGTACCGAAAAATGATAGAATCAGGATCAGTACCGGAAAATGATAGAATCCGGGCGACTATCGGGAAAAGGTAGAATCCGTGCGAGTACCCAAAAATTGTCCGAACGAGTACCGAAAAATTGTAGAATCAGGGTCAGTACAGGAAAATGATATAATCCGGGCGAGTACCTGGAAAATGTAGAATCCGTCCGAGTACCGAAAAATTGACCGAACGAGTACCGAAAAATGGTAGAATCAGGATCAGTACCGGAAAATGATAGAATCCGGGCGACTATTGGGAAAAGGTAGAATCCGTGCGAGTACCCAAAAATTGTCCGAACGAGTACCGAAAAATTGTAGAATCAGGGTCAGTACAGGAAAATGATAGAATCCGGGCGAGTACCTGGAAAATGTAGAATCCGTCCGAGTACCGAAAAATTGTCCGAACCAGTACCAAAAAATGGTAGAATCAGGGTCAGTAACGGAAAATGATAGAATCCGGGCGACTATCGGGAAAAGGTAGAATCCGTGCAAGTACCGAAAAATTGTAGAATCATGGTCAGTACAGGAAAATGATAGAATCCGTGCGAGTACCTGGAAAATGTAGAATCCGTCCGAGTACCGAAAAATTGATCGAACGAGTACCGAAAAATGGTAGAATCAGGATCAGTACCGGAAAATGGTAGAATCCGGGCGACTACCGGGAAAAAGTAGAATCCGTGCGAGTACCCAAAAATTGTCCGAACGAGTACCGAAAAATTGTAGAATCAGGGTCAGTACAGGAAAATGATAGAATCCGGGCGAGTACCTGGAAAATGTAGAATCCGTCCGAGTACCGAAAAATTGACCAAACGAGTACCGAAAAATGGTAGAATCAGGATCAGTACCGGAAAATGATAGAATCCGAGCAACTATCGGGAAAAGGTAGAATCCGTGCGAGTACCCAAAAATTGTCCGAACGAGTACCGAAAAATTGTAGAATCAGGGTCAGTACAGGAAAATGATAGAATCCGGGCGAGAACCTGGAAAATGTAGAATCCGTCCGAGAACCGAAAAATTAACCGAACGAGTACCGAAAAATGATAGAATCAGGATCAGTACCGGAAAATGATAGAATCCGGGCGACTATCGAGAAAAGGTAGAATCCGTACGAGTACCCAAAAATTGTCCGAACGAGTACCGAAAAATTGTAGAATCAGGGTCAGTACAGGAAAATGATATAATCCGGGCGAGTACCTGGAAAATGTAGAATCCGTCCGAGTACCGAAAAATTGACCGAACGAGTACCGAAAAATGGTAGAATCAGGATCAGTACCGGAAAATGATAGAATCCGGGCGACTATCGGGAAAAGGTAGAATCCGTGCGAGTACCCAAAAATTGTCCGAACGAGTACCGAAAAATTGTAGAATCAGGGTCAGTACAGGAAAATGATAGAATCCGGGCGAGTACCTGGAAAATGTAGAATCCGTCCGAGTACCGAAAAATTGTCCGAACCAGTACCAAAAAATGGTAGAATCAGGGTCAGTAACGGAAAATGATAGAATCCGGGCGACTATCGGGAAAAGGTAGAATCCGTGCAAGTACCGAAAAATTGTAGAATCATGGTCAGTACAGGAAAATGATAGAATCCGTGCGAGTACCTGGAAAATGTAGAATCCGTCCGAGTACCGAAAAATTGATCGAACGAGTACCGAAAAATGGTAGAATCAGGATCAGTACCGGAAAATGTTAGAATCCGGGCGACTACCGGGAAAAAGTAGAATCCGTGCGAGTACCCAAAAATTGTCCGAACGAGTACCGAAAAATTGGAGAATCAGGGTTAGTACAGGAAAATGATAGAATCCGGGCGAGTACCTGGAAAAGGTAGAATCCGTCCGAGAACCGAAAAATTAACCGAACGAGTACCGAAAAATGGTAGAATCAGGATCAGTACCGGAAAATGATAGAATCCGGGCGACTATCGGGAAAAGGTAGAATCCGTGCGAGTACCCAAAAATTGTCCGAACGAGTACCGAAAAATTGTAGAATCTGGGTCAGTACAGGAAAATGATAGAATCCGGGCGAGTACCTGGAAAATGTAGAATCCGTCCGAGTACCGAAAAATTGACCGAACGAGTACCGAAAAATGGTAGAATCAGGATCAGTACCGGAAAATGATAGAATCCGGGCGACTATCGGGAAAAGGTAGAATCCGTGCAAGTACCCAAAAATTGTCCGAACAAGTACCGAAAAATTGTAGAATCAGGGTCAGTACAGGAAAATGATAGAATCCGGGCGAGTACCTGGAAAATGTAGAATTTGTCCGAGTACCGAAAAATTGTCCGAACCAGTACCAAAAAATGGTAGAATCAGGGTCAGTAACGGAAAATGATAGAATCCGGGCGACTATCGGGAAAAGGTAGAATCCGTGCAAGTACCGAAAAATTGTAGAATCATGGTCAGTACAGGAAAATGATAGAATCCGTGCGAGTACCTGGAAAATGTAGAATCCGTCCGAGTACCGAAAAATTGATCGAACGAGTACCGAAAAATGGTAGAATCAGGATCAGTACCGGAAAATGTTAGAATCCGGGCGACTACCGGGAAAAAGTAGAATCCGTGCGAGTACCCAAAAATTGTCCGAACGAGTACCGAAAAATTGGAGAATCAGGGTCAGTACAGGAAAATGATAGAATCCGGGCGAGTACCTGGAAAAGGAAGAATCCGTCCGAGAACCGAAAAATTAACCGAACGAGTACCGAAAAATGGTAGAATCAGGATCAGTACCGGAAAATGATAGAATCCGGGCGACTATCGGGAAAAGGTAGAATCCGTGCGAGTACCCAAAAATTGTCCGAACGAGTACCGAAAAATTGTAGAATCTGGGTCAGTACAGGAAAATGATAGAATCCGGGCGAGTACCTGGAAAATGTAGAATCCGTCCGAGTACCGAAAAATTGACCAAACGAGTACCGAAAAATGGTAGAATCAGGATCAGTACCGGAAAATGATAGAATCCGAGCAACTATCGGGAAAAGGTAGAATCCGTGCGAGTACCCAAAAATTGTCCGAACGAGTACCGAAAAATTGTAGAATCAGGGTCAGTACAGGAAAATGATAGAATCCGGGCGAGAACCTGGAAAATGTAGAATCCGTCCGAGAACCGAAAAATTAACCAAACGAGTACCGAAAAATGATAGAATCAGGATCAGTACCGGAAAATGATAGAATCCGGGCGACTATCGGGAAAAGGTAGAATCCGTGCGAGTACCCAAAAATTGTCCGAACGAGTACCGAAAAATTGTAGAATCAGGGTCAGTACAGGAAAATGATATAATCCGGGCGAGTACCTGGAAAATGTAGAATCCGTCCGAGTACCGAAAAATTGACCGAACGAGTACCGAAAAATGGTAGAATCAGGATCAGTACCGGAAAATGATAGAATCCGGGCGACTATTGGGAAAAGGTAGAATCCGTGCGAGTACCCAAAAATTGTCCGAACGAGTACCGAAAAATTGTAGAATCAGGGTCAGTACAGGAAAATGATAGAATCCGGGCGAGTACCTGGAAAATGTAGAATCCGTCCGAGTACCGAAAAATTGTCCGAACCAGTACCAAAAAATGGTAGAATCAGGGTCAGTAACGGAAAATGATAGAATCCGGGCGACTATCGGGAAAAGGTAGAATCCGTGCAAGTACCGAAAAATTGTAGAATCATGGTCAGTACAGGAAAATGATAGAATCCGTGCGAGTACCTGGAAAATGTAGAATCCGTCCGAGTACCGAAAAATTGATCGAACGAGTACCGAAAAATGGTAGAATCAGGATCAGTACCGGAAAATGGTAGAATCCGGGCGACTACCGGGAAAAAGTAGAATCCGTGCGAGTACCCAAAAATTGTCCGAACGAGTACCGAAAAATTGTAGAATCAGGGTCAGTACAGGAAAATGATAGAATCCGGGCGAGTACCTGGAAAATGTAGAATCCGTCCGAGTACCGAAAAATTGACCAAACGAGTACCGAAAAATGGTAGAATCAGGATCAGTACCGGAAAATGATAGAATCCGAGCAACTATCGGGAAAAGGTAGAATCCGTGCGAGTACCCAAAAATTGTCCGAACGAGTACCGAAAAATTGTAGAATCAGGGTCAGTACAGGAAAATGATAGAATCCGGGCGAGAACCTGGAAAATGTAGAATCCGTCCGAGAACCGAAAAATTAACCGAACGAGTACCGAAAAATGATAGAATCAGGATCAGTACCGGAAAATGATAGAATCCGGGCGACTATCGAGAAAAGGTAGAATCCGTACGAGTACCCAAAAATTGTCCGAACGAGTACCGAAAAATTGTAGAATCAGGGTCAGTACAGGAAAATGATATAATCCGGGCGAGTACCTGGAAAATGTAGAATCCGTCCGAGTACCGAAAAATTGACCGAACGAGTACCGAAAAATGGTAGAATCAGGATCAGTACCGGAAAATGATAGAATCCGGGCGACTATCGGGAAAAGGTAGAATCCGTGCGAGTACCCAAAAATTGTCCGAACGAGTACCGAAAAATTGTAGAATCAGGGTCAGTACAGGAAAATGATAGAATCCGGGCGAGTACCTGGAAAATGTAGAATCCGTCCGAGTACCGAAAAATTGTCCGAACCAGTACCAAAAAATGGTAGAATCAGGGTCAGTAACGGAAAATGATAGAATCCGGGCGACTATCGGGAAAAGGTAGAATCCGTGCAAGTACCGAAAAATTGTAGAATCATGGTCAGTACAGGAAAATGATAGAATCCGTGCGAGTACCTGGAAAATGTAGAATCCGTCCGAGTACCGAAAAATTGATCGAACGAGTACCGAAAAATGGTAGAATCAGGATCAGTACCGGAAAATGTTAGAATCCGGGCGACTACCGGGAAAAAGTAGAATCCGTGCGAGTACCCAAAAATTGTCCGAACGAGTACCGAAAAATTGGAGAATCAGGGTTAGTACAGGAAAATGATAGAATCCGGGCGAGTACCTGGAAAAGGTAGAATCCGTCCGAGAACCGAAAAATTAACCGAACGAGTACCGAAAAATGGTAGAATCAGGATCAGTACCGGAAAATGATAGAATCCGGGCGACTATCGGGAAAAGGTAGAATCCGTGCGAGTACCCAAAAATTGTCCGAACGAGTACCGAAAAATTGTAGAATCTGGGTCAGTACAGGAAAATGATAGAATCCGGGCGAGTACCTGGAAAATGTAGAATCCGTCCGAGTACCGAAAAATTGACCGAACGAGTACCGAAAAATGGTAGAATCAGGATCAGTACCGGAAAATGATAGAATCCGGGCGACTATCGGGAAAAGGTAGAATCCGTGCAAGTACCCAAAAATTGTCCGAACAAGTACCGAAAAATTGTAGAATCAGGGTCAGTACAGGAAAATGATAGAATCCGGGCGAGTACCTGGAAAATGTAGAATTTGTCCGAGTACCGAAAAATTGTCCGAACCAGTACCAAAAAATGGTAGAATCAGGGTCAGTAACGGAAAATGATAGAATCCGGGCGACTATCGGGAAAAGGTAGAATCCGTGCAAGTACCGAAAAATTGTAGAATCATGGTCAGTACAGGAAAATGATAGAATCCGTGCGAGTACCTGGAAAATGTAGAATCCGTCCGAGTACCGAAAAATTGATCGAACGAGTACCGAAAAATGGTAGAATCAGGATCAGTACCGGAAAATGTTAGAATCCGGGCGACTACCGGGAAAAAGTAGAATCCGTGCGAGTACCCAAAAATTGTCCGAACGAGTACCGAAAAATTGGAGAATCAGGGTCAGTACAGGAAAATGATAGAATCCGGGCGAGTACCTGGAAAAGGTAGAATCCGTCCGAGAACCGAAAAATTAACCGAACGAGTACCGAAAAATGGTAGAATCAGGATCAGTACCGGAAAATGATAGAATCCGGGCGACTATCGGGAAAAGGTAGAATCCGTGCGAGTACCCAAAAATTGTCCGAACGAGTACCGAAAAATTGTAGAATCTGGGTCAGTACAGGAAAATGATAGAATCCGGGCGAGTACCTGGAAAATGTAGAATCCGTCCGAGTACCGAAAAATTGACCAAACGAGTACCGAAAAATGGTAGAATCAGGATCAGTACCGGAAAATGATAGAATCCGAGCAACTATCGGGAAAAGGTAGAATCCGTGCGAGTACCCAAAAATTGTCCGAACGAGTACCGAAAAATTGTAGAATCAGGGTCAGTACAGGAAAATGATAGAATCCGGGCGAGAACCTGGAAAATGTAGAATCCGTCCGAGAACCGAAAAATTAACCGAACGAGTACCGAAAAATGATAGAATCAGGATCAGTACCGGAAAATGATAGAATCCGGGCGACTATCGAGAAAAGGTAGAATCCGTACGAGTACCCAAAAATTGTCCGAACGAGTACCGAAAAATTGTAGAATCAGGGTCAGTACAGGAAAATGATATAATCCGGGCGAGTACCTGGAAAATGTAGAATCCGTCCGAGTACCGAAAAATTGACCGAACGAGTACCGAAAAATGGTAGAATCAGGATCAGTACCGGAAAATGATAGAATCCGGGCGACTATCGGGAAAAGGTAGAATCCGTGCGAGTACCCAAAAATTGTCCGAACGAGTACCGAAAAATTGTAGAATCAGGGTCAGTACAGGAAAATGATAGAATCCGGGCGAGTACCTGGAAAATGTAGAATCCGTCCGAGTACCGAAAAATTGTCCGAACCAGTACCAAAAAATGGTAGAATCAGGGTCAGTAACGGAAAATGATAGAATCCGGGCGACTATCGGGAAAAGGTAGAATCCGTGCAAGTACCGAAAAATTGTAGAATCATGGTCAGTACAGGAAAATGATAGAATCCGTGCGAGTACCTGGAAAATGTAGAATCCGTCCGAGTACCGAAAAATTGATCGAACGAGTACCGAAAAATGGTAGAATCAGGATCAGTACCGGAAAATGTTAGAATCCGGGCGACTACCGGGAAAAAGTAGAATCCGTGCGAGTACCCAAAAATTGTCCGAACGAGTACCGAAAAATTGGAGAATCAGGGTTAGTACAGGAAAATGATAGAATCCGGGCGAGTACCTGGAAAAGGTAGAATCCGTCCGAGAACCGAAAAATTAACCGAACGAGTACCGAAAAATGGTAGAATCAGGATCAGTACCGGAAAATGATAGAATCCGGGCGACTATCGGGAAAAGGTAGAATCCGTGCGAGTACCCAAAAATTGTCCGAACGAGTACCGAAAAATTGTAGAATCTGGGTCAGTACAGGAAAATGATAGAATCCGGGCGAGTACCTGGAAAATGTAGAATCCGTCCGAGTACCGAAAAATTGACCGAACGAGTACCGAAAAATGGTAGAATCAGGATCAGTACCGGAAAATGATAGAATCCGGGCGACTATCGGGAAAAGGTAGAATCCGTGCAAGTACCCAAAAATTGTCCGAACAAGTACCGAAAAATTGTAGAATCAGGGTCAGTACAGGAAAATGATAGAATCCGGGCGAGTACCTGGAAAATGTAGAATTTGTCCGAGTACCGAAAAATTGTCCGAACCAGTACCAAAAAATGGTAGAATCAGGGTCAGTAACGGAAAATGATAGAATCCGGGCGACTATCGGGAAAAGGTAGAATCCGTGCAAGTACCGAAAAATTGTAGAATCATGGTCAGTACAGGAAAATGATAGAATCCGTGCGAGTACCTGGAAAATGTAGAATCCGTCCGAGTACCGAAAAATTGATCGAACGAGTACCGAAAAATGGTAGAATCAGGATCAGTACCGGAAAATGTTAGAATCCGGGCGACTACCGGGAAAAAGTAGAATCCGTGCGAGTACCCAAAAATTGTCCGAACGAGTACCGAAAAATTGGAGAATCAGGGTCAGTACAGGAAAATGATAGAATCCGGGCGAGTACCTGGAAAAGGTAGAATCCGTCCGAGAACCGAAAAATTAACCGAACGAGTACCGAAAAATGGTAGAATCAGGATCAGTACCGGAAAATGATAGAATCCGGGCGACTATCGGGAAAAGGTAGAATCCGTGCGAGTACCCAAAAATTGTCCGAACGAGTACCGAAAAATTGTAGAATCTGGGTCAGTACAGGAAAATGATAGAATCCGGGCGAGTACCTGGAAAATGTAGAATCCGTCCGAGTACCGAAAAATTGACCAAACGAGTACCGAAAAATGGTAGAATCAGGATCAGTACCGGAAAATGATAGAATCCGAGCAACTATCGGGAAAAGGTAGAATCCGTGCGAGTACCCAAAAATTGTCCGAACGAGTACCGAAAAATTGTAGAATCAGGGTCAGTACAGGAAAATGATAGAATCCGGGCGAGAACCTGGAATATGTAGAATCCGTCCGAGAACCGAAAAATTAACCAAACGAGTACCGAAAAATGATAGAATCAGGATCAGTACCGGAAAATGATAGAATCCGGGCGACTATCGGGAAAAGGTAGAATCCGTGCGAGTACCCAAAAATTGTCCGAACGAGTACCGAAAAATTGTAGAATCAGGGTCAGTACAGGAAAATGATATAATCCGGGCGAGTACCTGGAAAATGTAGAATCCGTCCGAGTACCGAAAAATTGACCGAACGAGTACCGAAAAATGGTAGAATCAGGATCAGTACCGGAAAATGATAGAATCCGGGCGACTATTGGGAAAAGGTAGAATCCGTGCGAGTACCCAAAAATTGTCCGAACGAGTACCGAAAAATTGTAGAATCAGGGTCAGTACAGGAAAATGATAGAATCCGGGCGAGTACCTGGAAAATGTAGAATCCGTCCGAGTACCGAAAAATTGTCCGAACCAGTACCAAAAAATGGTAGAATCAGGGTCAGTAACGGAAAATGATAGAATCCGGGCGACTATCGGGAAAAGGTAGAATCCGTGCAAGTACCGAAAAATTGTAGAATCATGGTCAGTACAGGAAAATGATAGAATCCGTGCGAGTACCTGGAAAATGTAGAATCCGTCCGAGTACCGAAAAATTGATCGAACGAGTACCGAAAAATGGTAGAATCAGGATCAGTACCGGAAAATGGTAGAATCCGGGCGACTACCGGGAAAAAGTAGAATCCGTGCGAGTACCCAAAAATTGTCCGAACGAGTACCGAAAAATTGTAGAATCAGGGTCAGTACAGGAAAATGATAGAATCCGGGCGAGTACCTGGAAAATGTAGAATCCGTCCGAGTACCGAAAAATTGACCAAACGAGTACCGAAAAATGGTAGAATCAGGATCAGTACCGGAAAATGATAGAATCCGAGCAACTATCGGGAAAAGGTAGAATCCGTGCGAGTACCCAAAAATTGTCCGAACGAGTACCGAAAAATTGTAGAATCAGGGTCAGTACAGGAAAATGATAGAATCCGGGCGAGAACCTGGAAAATGTAGAATCCGTCCGAGAACCGAAAAATTAACCGAACGAGTACCGAAAAATGATAGAATCAGGATCAGTACCGGAAAATGATAGAATCCGGGCGACTATCGAGAAAAGGTAGAATCCGTACGAGTACCCAAAAATTGTCCGAACGAGTACCGAAAAATTGTAGAATCAGGGTCAGTACAGGAAAATGATATAATCCGGGCGAGTACCTGGAAAATGTAGAATCCGTCCGAGTACCGAAAAATTGACCGAACGAGTACCGAAAAATGGTAGAATCAGGATCAGTACCGGAAAATGATAGAATCCGGGCGACTATCGGGAAAAGGTAGAATCCGTGCGAGTACCCAAAAATTGTCCGAACGAGTACCGAAAAATTGTAGAATCAGGGTCAGTACAGGAAAATGATAGAATCCGGGCGAGTACCTGGAAAATGTAGAATCCGTCCGAGTACCGAAAAATTGTCCGAACCAGTACCAAAAAATGGTAGAATCAGGGTCAGTAACGGAAAATGATAGAATCCGGGCGACTATCGGGAAAAGGTAGAATCCGTGCAAGTACCGAAAAATTGTAGAATCATGGTCAGTACAGGAAAATGATAGAATCCGTGCGAGTACCTGGAAAATGTAGAATCCGTCCGAGTACCGAAAAATTGATCGAACGAGTACCGAAAAATGGTAGAATCAGGATCAGTACCGGAAAATGTTAGAATCCGGGCGACTACCGGGAAAAAGTAGAATCCGTGCGAGTACCCAAAAATTGTCCGAACGAGTACCGAAAAATTGGAGAATCAGGGTTAGTACAGGAAAATGATAGAATCCGGGCGAGTACCTGGAAAAGGTAGAATCCGTCCGAGAACCGAAAAATTAACCGAACGAGTACCGAAAAATGGTAGAATCAGGATCAGTACCGGAAAATGATAGAATCCGGGCGACTATCGGGAAAAGGTAGAATCCGTGCGAGTACCCAAAAATTGTCCGAACGAGTACCGAAAAATTGTAGAATCTGGGTCAGTACAGGAAAATGATAGAATCCGGGCGAGTACCTGGAAAATGTAGAATCCGTCCGAGTACCGAAAAATTGACCGAACGAGTACCGAAAAATGGTAGAATCAGGATCAGTACCGGAAAATGATAGAATCCGGGCGACTATCGGGAAAAGGTAGAATCCGTGCAAGTACCCAAAAATTGTCCGAACAAGTACCGAAAAATTGTAGAATCAGGGTCAGTACAGGAAAATGATAGAATCCGGGCGAGTACCTGGAAAATGTAGAATTTGTCCGAGTACCGAAAAATTGTCCGAACCAGTACCAAAAAATGGTAGAATCAGGGTCAGTAACGGAAAATGATAGAATCCGGGCGACTATCGGGAAAAGGTAGAATCCGTGCAAGTACCGAAAAATTGTAGAATCATGGTCAGTACAGGAAAATGATAGAATCCGTGCGAGTACCTGGAAAATGTAGAATCCGTCCGAGTACCGAAAAATTGATCGAACGAGTACCGAAAAATGGTAGAATCAGGATCAGTACCGGAAAATGTTAGAATCCGGGCGACTACCGGGAAAAAGTAGAATCCGTGCGAGTACCCAAAAATTGTCCGAACGAGTACCGAAAAATTGGAGAATCAGGGTCAGTACAGGAAAATGATAGAATCCGGGCGAGTACCTGGAAAAGGTAGAATCCGTCCGAGAACCGAAAAATTAACCGAACGAGTACCGAAAAATGGTAGAATCAGGATCAGTACCGGAAAATGATAGAATCCGGGCGACTATCGGGAAAAGGTAGAATCCGTGCGAGTACCCAAAAATTGTCCGAACGAGTACCGAAAAATTGTAGAATCTGGGTCAGTACAGGAAAATGATAGAATCCGGGCGAGTACCTGGAAAATGTAGAATCCGTCCGAGTACCGAAAAATTGACCAAACGAGTACCGAAAAATGGTAGAATCAGGATCAGTACCGGAAAATGATAGAATCCGAGCAACTATCGGGAAAAGGTAGAATCCGTGCGAGTACCCAAAAATTGTCCGAACGAGTACCGAAAAATTGTAGAATCAGGGTCAGTACAGGAAAATGATAGAATCCGGGCGAGAACCTGGAAAATGTAGAATCCGTCCGAGAACCGAAAAATTAACCAAACGAGTACCGAAAAATGATAGAATCAGGATCAGTACCGGAAAATGATAGAATCCGGGCGACTATCGGGAAAAGGTAGAATCCGTGCGAGTACCCAAAAATTGTCCGAACGAGTACCGAAAAATTGTAGAATCAGGGTCAGTACAGGAAAATGATATAATCCGGGCGAGTACCTGGAAAATGTAGAATCCGTCCGAGTACCGAAAAATTGACCGAACGAGTACCGAAAAATGGTAGAATCAGGATCAGTACCGGAAAATGATAGAATCCGGGCGACTATTGGGAAAAGGTAGAATCCGTGCGAGTACCCAAAAATTGTCCGAACGAGTACCGAAAAATTGTAGAATCAGGGTCAGTACAGGAAAATGATAGAATCCGGGCGAGTACCTGGAAAATGTAGAATCCGTCCGAGTACCGAAAAATTGTCCGAACCAGTACCAAAAAATGGTAGAATCAGGGTCAGTAACGGAAAATGATAGAATCCGGGCGACTATCGGGAAAAGGTAGAATCCGTGCAAGTACCGAAAAATTGTAGAATCATGGTCAGTACAGGAAAATGATAGAATCCGTGCGAGTACCTGGAAAATGTAGAATCCGTCCGAGTACCGAAAAATTGATCGAACGAGTACCGAAAAATGGTAGAATCAGGATCAGTACCGGAAAATGGTAGAATCCGGGCGACTACCGGGAAAAAGTAGAATCCGTGCGAGTACCCAAAAATTGTCCGAACGAGTACCGAAAAATTGGAGAATCAGGGTCAGTACAGGAAAATGATAGAATCCGGGCGAGTACCTGGAAAAGGTAGAATCCGTCCGAGAACCGAAAAATTAACCGAACGAGTACCGAAAAATGGTAGAATCAGGATCAGTACCGGAAAATGATAGAATCCGGGCGACTATCGGGAAAAGGTAGAATCCGTGCGAGTACCCAAAAATTGTCCGAACGAGTACCGAAAAATTGTAGAATCTGGGTCAGTACAGGAAAATGATAGAATCCGGGCGAGTACCTGGAAAATGTAGAATCCGTCCGAGTACCGAAAAATTGACCGAACGAGTACCGAAAAATGGTAGAATCAGGATCAGTACCGGAAAATGATAGAATCCGGGCGACTATCGGGAAAAGGTAGAATCCGTGCAAGTACCCAAAAATTGTCCGAACAAGTACCGAAAAATTGTAGAATCAGGGTCAGTACAGGAAAATGATAGAATCCGGGCGAGTACCTGGAAAATGTAGAATTTGTCCGAGTACCGAAAAATTGTCCGAACCAGTACCAAAAAATGGTAGAATCAGGGTCAGTAACGGAAAATGATAGAATCCGGGCGACTATCGGGAAAAGGTAGAATCCGTGCAAGTATCGAAAAATTGTAGAATCATGGTCAGTACAGGAAAATGATAGAATCCGTGCGAGTACCTGGAAAATGTAGAATCCGTCCGAGTACCGAAAAATTGATCGAACGAGTACCGAAAAATGGTAGAATCAGGATCAGTACCGGAAAATGTTAGAATCCGGGCGACTACCGGGAAAAAGTAGAATCCGTGCGAGTACCCAAAAATTGTCCGAACGAGTACCGAAAAATTGGAGAATCAGGGTCAGTACAGGAAAATGATAGAATCCGGGCGAGTACCTGGAAAAGGTAGAATCCGTCCGAGAACCGAAAAATTAACCGAACGAGTACCGAAAAATGGTAGAATCAGGATCAGTACCGGAAAATGATAGAATCCGGGCGACTATCGGGAAAAGGTAGAATCCGTGCGAGTACCCAAAAATTGTCCGAACGAGTACCGAAAAATTGTAGAATCTGGGTCAGTACAGGAAAATGATAGAATCCGGGCGAGTACCTGGAAAATGTAGAATCCGTCCGAGTACCGAAAAATTGACCAAACGAGTACCGAAAAATGGTAGAATCAGGATCAGTACCGGAAAATGATAGAATCCGAGCAACTATCGGGAAAAGGTAGAATCCGTGCGAGTACCCAAAAATTGTCCGAACGAGTACCGAAAAATTGTAGAATCAGGGTCAGTACAGGAAAATGATAGAATCCGGGCGAGAACCTGGAAAATGTAGAATCCGTCCGAGAACCGAAAAATTAACCAAACGAGTACCGAAAAATGATAGAATCAGGATCAGTACCGGAAAATGATAGAATCCGGGCGACTATCGGGAAAAGGTAGAATCCGTGCGAGTACCCAAAAATTGTCCGAACGAGTACCGAAAAATTGTAGAATCAGGGTCAGTACAGGAAAATGATATAATCCGGGCGAGTACCTGGAAAATGTAGAATCCGTCCGAGTACCGAAAAATTGACCGAACGAGTACCGAAAAATGGTAGAATCAGGATCAGTACCGGAAAATGATAGAATCCGGGCGACTATCGGGAAAAGGTAGAATCCGTGCAAGTACCCAAAAATTGTCCGAACAAGTACCGAAAAATTGTAGAATCAGGGTCAGTACAGGAAAATGATAGAATCCGGGCGAGTACCTGGAAAATGTAGAATTTGTCCGAGTACCGAAAAATTGTCCGAACCAGTACCAAAAAATGGTAGAATCAGGGTCAGTAACGGAAAATGATAGAATCCGGGCGACTATCGGGAAAAGGTAGAATCCGTGCAAGTACCGAAAAATTGTAGAATCATGGTCAGTACAGGAAAATGATAGAATCCGTGCGAGTACCTGGAAAATGTAGAATCCGTCCGAGTACCGAAAAATTGATCGAACGAGTACCGAAAAATGGTAGAATCAGGATCAGTACCGGAAAATGTTAGAATCCGGGCGACTACCGGGAAAAAGTAGAATCCGTGCGAGTACCCAAAAATTGTCCGAACGAGTACCGAAAAATTGGAGAATCAGGGTCAGTACAGGAAAATGATAGAATCCGGGCGAGTACCTGGAAAAGGTAGAATCCGTCCGAGAACCGAAAAATTAACCGAACGAGTACCGAAAAATGGTAGAATCAGGATCAGTACCGGAAAATGATAGAATCCGGGCGACTATCGGGAAAAGGTAGAATCCGTGCGAGTACCCAAAAATTGTCCGAACGAGTACCGAAAAATTGTAGAATCTGGGTCAGTACAGGAAAATGATAGAATCCGGGCGAGTACCTGGAAAATGTAGAATCCGTCCGAGTACCGAAAAATTGACCAAACGAGTACCGAAAAATGGTAGAATCAGGATCAGTACCGGAAAATGATAGAATCCGAGCAACTATCGGGAAAAGGTAGAATCCGTGCGAGTACCCAAAAATTGTCCGAACGAGTACCGAAAAATTGTAGAATCAGGGTCAGTACAGGAAAATGATAGAATCCGGGCGAGAACCTGGAAAATGTAGAATCCGTCCGAGAACCGAAAAATTAACCAAACGAGTACCGAAAAATGATAGAATCAGGATCAGTACCGGAAAATGATAGAATCCGGGCGACTATCGGGAAAAGGTAGAATCCGTGCGAGTACCCAAAAATTGTCCGAACGAGTACCGAAAAATTGTAGAATCAGGGTCAGTACAGGAAAATGATATAATCCGGGCGAGTACCTGGAAAATGTAGAATCCGTCCGAGTACCGAAAAATTGACCGAACGAGTACCGAAAAATGGTAGAATCAGGATCAGTACCGGAAAATGATAGAATCCGGGCGACTATCGGGAAAAGGTAGAATCCGTGCGAGTACCCAAAAATTGTCCGAACGAGTACCGAAAAATTGTAGAATCAGGGTCAGTACAGGAAAATGATAGAATCCGGGCGAGTACCTGGAAAATGTAGAATCCGTCCGAGTACCGAAAAATTGTCCGAACCAGTACCAAAAAATGGTAGAATCAGGGTCAGTAACGGAAAATGATAGAATCCGGGCGACTATCGGGAAAAGGTAGAATCCGTGCAAGTACCGAAAAATTGTAGAATCATGGTCAGTACAGGAAAATGATAGAATCCGTGCGAGTACCTGGAAAATGTAGAATCCGTCCGAGTACCGAAAAATTGATCGAACGAGTACCGAAAAATGGTAGAATCAGGATCAGTACCGGAAAATGTTAGAATCCGGGCGACTACCGGGAAAAAGTAGAATCCGTGCGAGTACCCAAAAATTGTCCGAACGAGTACCGAAAAATTGGAGAATCAGGGTCAGTACAGGAAAATGATAGAATCCGGGCGAGTACCTGGAAAAGGTAGAATCCGTCCGAGAACCGAAAAATTAACCGAACGAGTACCGAAAAATGGTAGAATCAGGATCAGTACCGGAAAATGATAGAATCCGGGCGACTATCGGGAAAAGGTAGAATCCGTGCGAGTACCCAAAAATTGTCCGAACGAGTACCGAAAAATTGTAGAATCTGGGTCAGTACAGGAAAATGATAGAATCCGGGCGAGTACATGGAAAATGTAGAATCCGTCCGAGTACCGAAAAATTGACCAAACGAGTACCGAAAAATGGTAGAATCAGGATCAGTACCGGAAAATGATAGAATCCGAGCAACTATCGGGAAAAGGTAGAATCCGTGCGAGTACCCAAAAATTGTCCGAACGAGTACCGAAAAATTGTAGAATCAGGGTCAGTACAGGAAAATGATAGAATCCGGGCGAGAACCTGGAAAATGTAGAATCCGTCCGAGAACCGAAAAATTAACCAAACGAGTACCGAAAAATGATAGAATCAGGATCAGTACCGGAAAATGATAGAATCCGGGCGACTATCGGGAAAAGGTAGAATCCGTGCGAGTACCCAAAAATTGTCCGAACGAGTACCGAAAAATTGTAGAATCAGGGTCAGTACAGGAAAATGATATAATCCGGGCGAGTACCTGGAAAATGTAGAATCCGTCCGAGTACCGAAAAATTGACCGAACGAGTACCGAAAAATGGTAGAATCAGGATCAGTACCGGAAAATGATAGAATCCGGGCGACTATCGGGAAAAGGTAGAATCCGTGCGAGTACCCAAAAATTGTCCGAACGAGTACCGAAAAATTGTAGAATCAGGGTCAGTACAGGAAAATGATAGAATCCGGGCGAGTACCTGGAAAATGTAGAATCCGTCCGAGTACCGAAAAATTGTCCGAACCAGTACCAAAAAATGGTAGAATCAGGGTCAGTAACGGAAAATGATAGAATCCGGGCGACTATCGGGAAAAGGTAGAATCCGTGCAAGTACCGAAAAATTGTAGAATCATGGTCAGTACAGGAAAATGATAGAATCCGTGCGAGTACCTGGAAAATGTAGAATCCGTCCGAGTACCGAAAAATTGATCGAACGAGTACCGAAAAATGGTAGAATCAGGATCAGTACCGGAAAATGTTAGAATCCGGGCGACTACCGGGAAAAAGTAGAATCCGTGCGAGTACCCAAAAATTGTCCGAACGAGTACCGAAAAATTGGAGAATCAGGGTCAGTACAGGAAAATGATAGAATCCGGGCGAGTACCTGGAAAAGGTAGAATCCGTCCGAGAACCGAAAAATTAACCGAACGAGTACCGAAAAATGGTAGAATCAGGATCAGTACCGGAAAATGATAGAATCCGGGCGACTATCGGGAAAAGGTAGAATCCGTGCGAGTACCCAAAAATTGTCCGAACGAGTACCGAAAAATTGTAGAATCTGGGTCAGTACAGGAAAATGATAGAATCCGGGCGAGTACCTGGAAAATGTAGAATCCGTCCGAGTACCGAAAAATTGACCGAACGAGTACCGAAAAATGGTAGAATCAGGATCAGTACCGGAAAATGATAGAATCCGGGCGACTATCGGGAAAAGGTAGAATCCGTGCAAGTACCCAAAAATTGTCCGAACAAGTACCGAAAAATTGTAGAATCAGGGTCAGTACAGGAAAATGATAGAATCCGGGCGAGTACCTGGAAAATGTAGAATTTGTCCGAGTACCGAAAAATTGTCCGAACCAGTACCAAAAAATGGTAGAATCAGGGTCAGTAACGGAAAATGATAGAATCCGGGCGACTATAGGGAAAAGGTAGAATCCGTGCAAGTACCGAAAAATTGTAGAATCATGGTCAATACAGGAAAATGATAGAATCCGTGCGAGTACCTGGAAAATGTAGAATCCGTCCGAGTACCGAAAAATTGATCGAACGAGTACCGAAAAATGGTAGAATCAGGATCAGTACCGGAAAATGTTAGAATCCGGGCGACTACCGGGAAAAAGTAGAATCCGTGCGAGTACCCAAAAATTGTCCGAACGAGTACCGAAAAATTGGAGAATCGGGGTCAGTACAGGAAAATGATAGAATCCGGGCGAGTACCTGGAAAAGGTAGAATCCGTCCGAGAACCGAAAAATTAACCGAACGAGTACCGAAAAATGGTAGAATCAGGATCAGTACCGAAAAATGATAGAATCCGGGCGACTATCGGGAAAAGGTAGAATCCGTGCGAGTACCCAAAAATTGTCCGAACGAGTACCAAAAAATTGTAGATTCTGGGTCAGTACAGGAAAATGATAGAATCCGGACGAGTACCTGGAAAATGTAGAATCCGTCCGAGTACCGAAAAATTGACCGAACGAGTACCGAAAAATGGTAGAATCAGGATCAGTACCGGAAAATGATAGAATCCGGGCGACTATCGGGAAAAGGTAGAATCCGTGCAAGTACCCAAAAATTGTCCGAACGAGTACCGAAAAATTGTAGAATCAGGGTAAGTACAGGAAAATGATAGAATCCGGGCGAGTACCTGGAAAATGTAGAATTTGTCCGAGTACCGAAAAATTGTCCGAACCAGTACCAAAAAATGGTAGAATCAGGGTCAGTAACGGAAAATGATAGAATCCGGGCGACTATCGGGAAAAGGTAGAATCCGTGCAAGTACCGAAAAATTGTAGAATCATGGTCAGTACAGGAAAATGATAGAATCCATGCGAGTACCTGGAAAATGTAGAATCCGTCCGAGTACCGAAAAATTGATCGAACGAGTACCGAAAAATGGTAGAATCAGGATCAGTACCGGAAAATGTGAGAATCCGGGCGACTACTGGGAAAAAGTAGAATACGTGCGAGTACCCAAAAATTGTCCGAACGAGTACCGAAAAATTGGAGAATCAGGGTCAGTACAGGAAAATGATAGAATCCGGGCGAGTACCTGGAAAAGGTAGAATCCGTCCGAGAACCGAAAAATTAACCGAACGAGTACCGAAAAATGGTAGAATCAGGATCAGTACCGGAAAATGATAGAATCCGGGCGACTATCGGGAAAAGGTAGAATCCGTGCGAGTACCCAAAAATTGTCCGAACGAGTACCGAAAAATTGTAGAATCTGGGTCAGTACAGGAAAATGATAGAATCCGGGCGAGTACCTGGAAAATAAAGAATCCGTCCGAGTACCGAAAAATTGACCAAACGAGTACCGAAAAATGGTAGAATCAGGATCAGTACCGGAAAATGATAGAATCCGGGCAACTATCGGGAAAAGGTAGAATCCGTGCGAGTACCCAAAAATTGTCCGAACGAGTACCGAAAAATTGTAGAATCAGGGTCAGTATAGGAAAATGATAGAATCCGGGCGAGAACCTGGAAAATGTAGAATCCGTCCGAGAACCGAAAAATTAACCGAACTAGTACCGAAAAATGGTAGAATCAGGATCAGTACCGGAAAATGATAGAATCCGGGCGACTATCGGGAAAAGGTAGAATCCGTGCAAGTACCCAAAAATTGTCCGAACGAGTACCGAAAAATTGTAGAATCAGGGTCAGTACAGGAAAATGATAGAATCCGGGCGAGTACCTGGAAAATGTAGAATCCGTCCGAGTACCGAAAAATTGTCCGAACCAGTACCAAAAAATGGTAGAATCAGGGTCAGTAACGGAAAATGATAGAATCCGGGCGACTATCGGGAAAAGGTAGAATCCGTGCAAGTACCGAAAAATTGTCCGAACGAGTACCGAAAAATTGTAGAATCTGGGTCAGTACAGGAAAATGATAGAATCCGGGCGAGTACCTGAAAAATGTAGAATCCGTCCGAGTACCGAAAAATTGACCGAACGAGTACCGAAAAATGGTAGAATCAGGATCAGTACCGGAAAATGATAGAATCCGGGCGACTATCGGGAAAAGGTAGAATCCGTGCGAGTACCCAAAAATTGTCCGAACGAGTACCGAAAAATTGTAGAATCAGGGTCAGTACAGGAAAATGATAGAATCCGGGCGAGTACCTGGAAAATGTAGAATCCGTCCGAGTACCGAAAAATTGTCCGAACCAGTACCAAAAAATGGTAGAATCAGGGTCAGTAACGGAAAATGATAGAATCCGGGCGACTATCGGGAAAAGGTAGAATCCGTGCAAGTACCGAAAAATTGTAGAATCATGGTCAGTACAGGAAAATGATAGAATCCGTGCGAGTACCTGGAAAATGTAGAATCCGTCCGAGTACCGAAAAATTGATCGAACGAGTACCGAAAAATGGTAGAATCAGGATCAGTACCGGAAAATGTTAGAATCCGGGCGACTACCGGGAAAAAGTAGAATCCGTGCGAGTACCCAAAAATTGTCCGAACGAGTACCGAAAAATTGGAGAATCAGGGTCAGTACAGGAAAATGATAGAATCCGGGCGAGTACCTGGAAAAGGTAGAATCCGTCCGAGAACCGAAAAATTAACCGAACGAGTACCGAAAAATGGTAGAATCAGGATCAGTACCGGAAAATGATAGAATCCGGGCGACTATCGGGAAAAGGTAGAATCCGTGCGAGTACCCAAAAATTGTCCGAACGAGTACCGAAAAATTGTAGATTCTGGGTCAGTACAGGAAAATGATAGAATCCGGGCGAGTACCTGGAAAATGTAGAATCCGTCCGAGTACCGAAAAATTGACCGAACGAGTACCGAAATATGGTAGAATCAGGATCAGTACCGGAAAATGATAGAATCCGGGCGACTATCGGGAAAAGGTAGAATCCGTGCAAGTACCCAAAAATTGTCCGAACGAGTACCGAAAAATTGTAGAATCAGGGTCAGTACAGGAAAATGATAGAATCCGGGCGAGTACCTGGAAAATGTAGAATCCGTCCGAGTACCGAAAAATTGTCCGAACCAGTACCAAAAAATGGTAGAATCAGGGTCAGTAACGGAAAATGATAGAATCCGGGCGACTATCGGGAAAAGGTAGAATCCGTGCAAGTACCGAAAAATTGTAGAATCATGGTCAGTACAGGAAAATGATAGAATCCATGCGAGTACCTGGAAAATGTAGAATCCGTCCGAGTACCGAAAAATTGATCGAACGAGTACCGAAAAATGGTAGAATCAGGATCAGTACCGGAAAATGATAGAATCCGGGCGACTATCGGGACAAGGTAGAATCCGTGCGAGTACCCAAAAATTGTCCGAACGAGTACCGAAAAATTGTAGAATCTGGGTCAGTACAGGAAAATGATAGAATCCGGGCGAGTACCTGGAAAATAAAGAATCCGTCCGAGTACCGAAAAATTGACCAAACGAGTACCGAAAAATGGTAGAATCAGGATCAGTACCGGAAAATAATAGAATCCGGGCAACTATCGGGAAAAGGTAGAATCCGTGCGAGTACCCAAAAATTGTCCGAACGAGTACCGAAAAATTGTAGAATCAGGGTCAGTATAGGAAAATGATAGAATCCGGGCGAGAACCTGGAAAATGTAGAATCCGTCCGAGAACCGAAAAATTAACCGAACTAGTACCGAAAAATGGTAGAATCAGGATCAGTACCGGAAAATGATAGAATCCGGGCGACTATCGGGAAAAGGTAGAATCCGTGCGAGTACCCAAAAATTGTCCGAACGAGTACCGAAAAATTGTAGAATCAGGGTCAGTACAGGAAAATGATATAATCCGGGCGAGTACCTGGAAAATGTAGAATCTGTCCGAGTACCGAAAAATTGATCGAACGAGTACCGAAAAATGGTAGAATCAGGATCAGTACCGGAAAATGTTAGAATCCGGGCAACTATCGGGAAAAGGTAGAATCCGTGCGAGTACCCAAAAATTGTCCGAACGAGTACCGAAAAATTGTAGAATCTGGGTCAGTACAGGAAAATGATAGAATCCGGGCGAGTACCTGAAAAATGTAGAATCCGTCCGAGTACCGAAAAATTGACCGAACGAGTACCGAAAAATGGTAGAATCAGGATCAGTACCGGAAAATGATAGAATCCGGGCGACTATCGGGAAAAGGTAGAATCCGTGCGAGTACCCAAAAATTGTCCGAACGAGTACCGAAAAATTGTAGAATCAGGGTCAGTACAGGAAAATGATAGAATCCGGGCGAGTACCTGGAAAATGTAGAATCCGTCCGAGTACCGAAAAATTGATCGAACGAGTACCGAAAAATGGTAGAATCAGGATCAGTACCGGAAAATGTTAGAATCCGGGCGACTACTGGGAAAAAGTAGAATCCGTGCGAGTACCCAAAAAATGTCCGAACGAGTACCGAAAAATTGGAGAATCAGGGTCAGTACAGGAAAATGATAGAATCCGGGCGAGTACCTGGAAAAGGTAGAATCCGTCCGAGAACCGAAAAATTAACCGAACGAGTACCGAAAAATGGTAGAATCAGGATCAGTACCGGAAAATGATAGAATCCGGGCGACTATCGGGAAAAGGTAGAATCCGTGCGAGTACCCAAAAATTGTCCGAACGAGTACCGAAAAATTGTAGATTCTGGGTCAGTACAGGAAAATGATAGAATCCGGGCGAGTACCTGGAAAATGTAGAATCCGTCCGAGTACCGAAAAATTGACCGAACGAGTACCGAAATATGGTAGAATCAGGATCAGTACCGGAAAATGATAGAATCCGGGCGACTATCGGGAAAAGGTAGAATCCGTGCAAGTACCCAAAAATTGTCCGAACGAGTACCGAAAAATTGTAGAATCAGGGTCAGTACAGGAAAATGATAGAATCCGGGCGAGTACCTGGAAAATGTAGAATCCGTCCGAGTACCGAAAAATTGTCCGAACCAGTACCAAAAAATGGTAGAATCAGGGTCAGTAACGGAAAATGATAGAATCCGGGCGACTATCGGGAAAAGGTAGAATCCGTGCAAGTACCGAAAAATTGTAGAATCATGGTCAGTACAGGAAAATGATAGAATCCGTGCGAGTACCTGGAAAATGTAGAATCCGTCCGAGTACCGAAAAATTGATCGAACGAGTACCGAAAAATGGTAGAATCAGGATCAGTACCGGAAAATGTTAGAATCCGGGCGACTACCGGGAAAAAGTAGAATCCGTGCGAGTACCCAAAAATTGTCCGAACGAGTACCGAAAAATTGGAGAATCAGGGTCAGTACAGGAAAATGATAGAATCCGGGCGAGTACCTGGAAAAGGTAGAATCCGTCCGAGAACCGAAAAATTAACCGAACGAGTACCGAAAAATGGTAGAATCAGGATCAGTACCGGAAAATGATAGAATCCGGGCGACTATCGGGAAAAGGTAGAATCCGTGCGAGTACCCAAAAATTGTCCGAACGAGTACCGAAAAATTGTAGATTCTGGGTCAGTACAGGAAAATGATAGAATCCGGGCGAGTACCTGGAAAATGTAGAATCCGTCCGAGTACCGAAAAATTGACCGAACGAGTACCGAAATATGGTAGAATCAGGATCAGTACCGGAAAATGATAGAATCCGGGCGACTATCGGGAAAAGGTAGAATCCGTGCAAGTACCCAAAAATTGTCCGAACGAGTACCGAAAAATTGTAGAATCAGGGTCAGTACAGGAAAATGATAGAATCCGGGCGAGTACCTGGAAAATGTAGAATCCGTCCGAGTACCGAAAAATTGTCCGAACCAGTACCAAAAAATGGTAGAATCAGGGTCAGTAACGGAAAATGATAGAATCCGGGCGACTATCGGGAAAAGGTAGAATCCGTGCAAGTACCGAAAAATTGTAGAATCATGGTCAGTACAGGAAAATGATAGAATCCATGCGAGTACCTGGAAAATGTAGAATCCGTCCGAGTACCGAAAAATTGATCGAACGAGTACCGAAAAATGGTAGAATCAGGATCAGTACCGGAAAATGATAGAATCCGGGCGACTATCGGGACAAGGTAGAATCCGTGCGAGTACCCAAAAATTGTCCGAACGAGTACCGAAAAATTGTAGAATCTGGGTCAGTACAGGAAAATGATAGAATCCGGGCGAGTACCTGGAAAATAAAGAATCCGTCCGAGTACCGAAAAATTGACCAAACGAGTACCGAAAAATGGTAGAATCAGGATCAGTACCGGAAAATAATAGAATCCGGGCAACTATCGGGAAAAGGTAGAATCCGTGCGAGTACCCAAAAATTGTCCGAACGAGTACCGAAAAATTGTAGAATCAGGGTCAGTATAGGAAAATGATAGAATCCGGGCGAGAACCTGGAAAATGTAGAATCCGTCCGAGAACCGAAAAATTAACCGAACTAGTACCGAAAAATGGTAGAATCAGGATCAGTACCGGAAAATGATAGAATCCGGGCGACTATCGGGAAAAGGTAGAATCCGTGCGAGTACCCAAAAATTGTCCGAACGAGTACCGAAAAATTGTAGAATCAGGGTCAGTACAGGAAAATGATATAATCCGGGCGAGTACCTGGAAAATGTAGAATCTGTCCGAGTACCGAAAAATTGATCGAACGAGTACCGAAAAATGGTAGAATCAGGATCAGTACCGGAAAATGTTAGAATCCGGGCAACTATCGGGAAAAGGTAGAATCCGTGCGAGTACCCAAAAATTGTCCGAACGAGTACCGAAAAATTGTAGAATCTGGGTCAGTACAGGAAAATGATAGAATCCGGGCGAGTACCTGAAAAATGTAGAATCCGTCCGAGTACCGAAAAATTGACCGAACGAGTACCGAAAAATGGTAGAATCAGGATCAGTACCGGAAAATGATAGAATCCGGGCGACTATCGGGAAAAGGTAGAATCCGTGCGAGTACCCAAAAATTGTCCGAACGAGTACCGAAAAATTGTAGAATCAGGGTCAGTACAGGAAAATGATAGAATCCGGGCGAGTACCTGGAAAATGTAGAATCCGTCCGAGTACCGAAAAATTGATCGAACGAGTACCGAAAAATGGTAGAATCAGGATCAGTACCGGAAAATGTTAGAATCCGGGCGACTACTGGGAAAAAGTAGAATCCGTGCGAGTACCCAAAAAATGTCCGAACGAGTACCGAAAAATTGGAGAATCAGGGTCAGTACAGGAAAATGATAGAATCCGGGCGAGTACCTGGAAAAGGTAGAATCCGTCCGAGAACCGAAAAATTAACCAAACGAGTACCGAAAAATGGTAGAATCAGGATCAGTACCGGAAAATGATAGAATCCGGGCGACTATCGGGAAAAGGTAGAATCCGTGCGAGTACCCAAAAATTGTCCGAACGAGTACCGAAAAATTGTAGATTCTGGGTCAGTACAGGAAAATGATAGAATCCGGGCGAGTACCTGGAAAATGTAGAATCCGTCCGAGTACCGAAAAATTGACCGAACGAGTACCGAAAAATGGTAGAATCAGGATCAGTACCGGAAAATGATAGAATCCGGGCGACTATCGGGAAAAGGTAGAATCCGTGCAAGTACCCAAAAATTGTCCGAACGAGTACCGAAAAATTGTAGAATCAGGGTCAGTACAGGAAAATGATAGAATCCGGGCGAGTACCTGGAAAATGTAGAATCCGTCCGAGTACCGAAAAATTGTCCGAACCAGTACCAAAAAATGGTAGAATCAGGGTCAGTAACGGAAAATGATAGAATCCGGGCGACTATCGGGAAAAGGTAGAATCCGTGCAAGTACCGAAAAATTGTAGAATCATGGTCAGTACAGGAAAATGATAGAATCCATGCGAGTACCTGGAAAATGTAGAATCCGTCCGAGTACCGAAAAATTGATCGAACGAGTACCGAAAAATGGTAGAATCAGGATCAGTACCGGAAAATATTTGAATCCGGGCGACTACTAGGAAAAAGTAGAATCCGTGCGAGTACCCAAAAATTGTCCGAACGAGTACCGAAAAATTGGAGAATCAGGGTCAGTACAGGAAAATGATAGAATCCGGGCGAGTACCTGGAAAAGGTAGAATCCGTCCGAGAACCGAAAAATTAACCGAACGAGTACCGAAAAATGGTAGAATCAGGATCAGTACCGGAAAATGATAGAATCCGGGCGACTATCGGGAAAAGGTAGAATCCGTGCGAGTACCCAAAAATTGTCCGAACGAGTACCGAAAAATTGTAGAATCAGGGTCAGTACAGGAAAATGATAGAATCCGGGCGAGTACCTGGAAAATGTAGAATCCGTCCGAGTACCGAAAAATTGTCCGAACCAGTACCAAAAAATGGTAGAATCAGGGTCAGTAACGGAAAATGATAGAATCCGGGCGACTATGGGGAAAAGGTAGAATCCGTGCAAGTACCGAAAAATTGTAGAATCATGGTCAGTACAGGAAAATGATAGAATCCGTGCGAGTACCTGGAAAATGTAGAATCCGTCCGAGTATCGAAAAATTGATCGAACGAGTACCGAAAAATGGTAGAATCAGGATCAGTACCGGAAAATGTTAGAATCCGGGCGACTACCGGGAAAAAGTAGAATCCGTGCGAGTACCCAAAAATTGTCCGAACGAGTACCGAAAAATTGGAGAATCAGGGTCAGTACAGGAAAATGATAGAATCCGGGCGAGTACCTGGAAAAGGTAGAATCCGTCCGAGAACCGAAAAATTAACCGAACGAGTACCGAAAAATGGTAGAATCAGGATCAGTACCGGAAAATGATAGAATCCGGGCGACTATCGGGAAAAGGTAGAATCCGTGCGAGTACCCAAAAATTGTCCGAACGAGTACCGAAAAATTGTAGATTCTGGGTCAGTACAGGAAAATGATAGAATCCGGGCGAGTACCTGGAAAATGTAGAATCCGTCCGAGTACCGAAAAATTGACCGAACGAGTACCAAAAAATGGTAGAATCAGGATCAGTACCGGAAAATGATAGAATCCGGGCGACTATCGGGAAAAGGTAGAATCCGTGCAAGTACCCAAAAATTGTCCGAACGAGTACCGAAAAATTGTAGAATCAGGGTCAGTACAGGAAAATGATAGAATCCGGGCGAGTACCTGGAAAATGTAGAATCCGTCCGAGTACCGAAAAATTGTCCGAACCAGTACCAAAAAATGGTAGAATCAGGGTCAGTAACGGAAAATGATAGAATCCGGGCGACTATCGGGAAAAGGTAGAATCCGTGCAAGTACCGAAAAATTGTAGAATCATGGTCAGTACAGGAAAATGATAGAATCCATGCGAGTACCTGGAAAATGTAGAATCCGTCCGAGTACCGAAAAATTGATCGAACGAGTACCGAAAAATGGTAGAATCAGGATCAGTACCGGAAAATGTTAGAACCCGGGCGACTACTGGGAAAAAGTAGAATCCGTGCGAGTACCCAAAAAATGTCCGAACGAGTACCGAAAAATTGGAGAATCAGGGTCAGTACAGGAAAATGATAGAATCCGGGCGAGTACCTGGAAAAGGTAGAATCCGTCCGAGAACCGAAAAATTAACCGAACGAGTACCGAAAAATGGTAGAATCAGGATCAGTACCGGAAAATGATAGAATCCGGGCGACTATCGGGAAAAGGTAGAATCCGTGCGAGTACCCAAAAATTGTCCGAACGTGTACCGAAAAATTGTAGATTCTGGGTCAGTACAGGAAAATGATAGAATCCGGGCGAGTACCTGGAAAATGTAGAATCCGTCCGAGTACCGAAAAATTGACCGAACGAGTACCGAAAAATGGTAGAATCAGGATCAGTACCGGAAAATGATAGAATCCGGGCGACTATCGGGAAAAGGTAGAATCCGTGCAAGTACCCAAAAATTGTCCGAACGAGTACCGAAAAATTGTAGAATCAGGGTCAGTACAGGAAAATGATAGAATCCGGGCGAGTACCTGGAAAATGTAGAATCCGTCCGAGTACCGAAAAATTGTCCGAACCAGTACCAAAAAATGGTAGAATCAGGGTCAGTAACGGAAAATGATAGAATCCGGGCGACTATCGGGAAAAGGTAGAATCCGTGCAAGTACCGAAAAATTGTAGAATCGTGGTCAGTACAGGAAAATGATAGAATCCATGCGAGTACCTGGAAAATGTAGAATCCGTCCGAGTACCGAAAAATTGATCGAACGAGTACCGAAAAATGGTAGAATCAGGATCAGTACCGGAAAATGTTTGAATCCGGGCGACTACTGGGAAAAAGTAGAATCCGTGCGAGTACCCAAAAATTGTCCGAACGAGTACCGAAAAATTGGAGAATCAGGGTCAGTACAGGAAAATGATAGAATCCGGGCGAGTACCTGGAAAAGGTAGAATCCGTCCGAGAACCGAAAAATTAACCGAACGAGTACCGAAAAATGGTAGAATCAGGATCAGTACCGGAAAATGATAGAATCCGGGCGACTATCGGGAAAAGGTAGAATCCGTGCGAGTACCCAAAAATTGTCCGAACGAGTACCGAAAAATTGTAGAATCAGGGTCAGTACAGGAAAATGATAGAATCCGGGCGAGTACCTGGAAAATGTAGAATCCGTCCGAGTACCGAAAAATTGTCCGAACCAGTACCAAAAAATGGTAGAATCAGGGTCAGTAACGGAAAATGATAGAATCCGGGCGACTATCGGTAAAAGGTAGAATCCGTGCAAGTACCGAAAAATTGTAGAATCATGGTCAGTACAGGAAAATGATAGAATCCGGGCGAGTACCTGGAAAATGTAGAATCCGTCCGAGTACCGAAAAATTGTCCGAACCAGTACCAAAAAATGGTAGAATCAGGGTCAGTAACGGAAAATGATAGAATCCGGGCGACTATCGGGAAAAGGTAGAATCCGTGCAAGTACCGAAAAATTGTAGAATCATGGTCAGTACAGGAAAATGATAGAATCCATGCGAGTACCTGGAAAATGTAGAATCCGTCCGAGTACCGAAAAATTGATCGAACGAGTACCGAAAAATGGTAGAATCAGGATCAGTACCGGAAAATGTTTGAATCCGGGCGACTACTGGGAAAAAGTAGAATCCGTGCGAGTACCCAAAAATTGTCCGAACGAGTACCGAAAAATTGGAGAATCAGGGTCAGTACAGGAAAATGATAGAATCCGGGCGAGTACCTGGAAAAGGTAGAATCCGTCCGAGAACCGAAAAATTAACCGAACGAGTACCGAAAAATGGTAGAATCAGGATCAGTACCGGAAAATGATAGAATCCGGGCGACTATCGGGAAAAGGTAGAATCCGTGCGAGTACCCAAAAATTGTCCGAACGAGTACCGAAAAATTGTAGAATCAGGGTCAGTACAGGAAAATGATAGAATCCGGGCGAGTACCTGGAAAATGTAGAATCCGTCCGAGTACCGAAAAATTGTCCGAACCAGTACCAAAAAATGGTAGAATCAGGGTCAGTAACGGAAAATGATAGAATCCGGGCGACTATCGGGAAAAGGTAGAATCCGTGCAAGTACCGAAAAATTGTAGAATCATGGTCAGTACAGGAAAATGATAGAATCCGTGCGAGTACCTGGAAAATGTAGAATCCGTCCGAGTACCGAAAAATTGATCGAACGAGTACCGAAAAATGGTAGAATCAGGATCAGTACCGGAAAATGTTAGAATCCGGGCGACTACCGGGAAAAAGTAGAATCCGTGCGAGTACCCAAAAATTGTCCGAACGAGTACCGAAAAATTGGAGAATCAGGGTCAGTACAGGAAAATGATAGAATCCGGGCGAGTACCTGGAAAAGGTAGAATCCGTCCGAGAACCGAAAAATTAACCGAACGAGTACCGAAAAATGGTAGAATCAGGATCAGTACCGGAAAATGATAGAATCCGGGCGACTATCGGGAAAAGGTAGAATCCGTGCGAGTACCCAAAAATTGTCCGAACGAGTACCGAAAAATTGTAGATTCTGGGTCAGTACAGGAAAATGATAGAATCCGGGCGAGTACCTGGAAAATGTAGAATCCGTCCGAGTACCGAAAAATTGACCGAACGAGTACCGAAAAATGGTAGAATCAGGATCAGTACCGGAAAATGATAGAATCCGGGCGACTATCGGGAAAAGGTAGAATCCGTGCAAGTACCCAAAAATTGTCCGAACGAGTACCGAAAAATTGTAGAATCAGGGTCAGTACAGGAAAATGATAGAATCCGGGCGAGTACCTGGAAAATGTAGAATCCGTCCGAGTACCGAAAAATTGTCCGAACCAGTACCAAAAAATGGTAGAATCAGGGTCAGTAACGGAAAATGATAGAATCCGGGCGACTATCGGGAAAAGGTAGAATCCGTGCAAGTACCGAAAAATTGTAGAATCATGGTCAGTACAGGAAAATGATAGAATCCATGCGAGTACCTGGAAAATGTAGAATCCGTCCGAGTACCGAAAAATTGATCGAACGAGTACCGAAAAATGGTAGAATCAGGATCAGTACCGGAAAATGTTAGAATCCGGGCGACTACCGGGAAAAAGTAGAATCCGTGCGAGTACCCAAAAATTGTCCGAACGAGTACCGAAAAATTGGAGAATCAGGGTCAGTACAGGAAAATGATAGAATCCGGGCGAGTACCTGGAAAAGGTAGAATCCGTCCGAGAACCGAAAAATTAACCGAACGAGTACCGAAAAATGGTAGAATCAGGATCAGTACCGGAAAATGATAGAATCCGGGCGACTATCGGGAAAAGGTAGAATCCGTGCGAGTACCCAAAAATTGTCCGAACGAGTACCGAAAAATTGTAGAATCTGGGTCAGTACAGGAAAATGATAGAATCCGGGCGAGTACCTGGAAAATGTAGAATCCGTCCGAGTACCGAAAAATTGACCGAACGAGTACCGAAAAATGGTAGAATCAGGATCAGTACCGGAAAATGATAGAATCCGGGCGACTATCGGGAAAAGGTAGAATCCGTGCAAGTACCCAAAAATTGTCCGAACGAGTACCGAAAAATTGTAGAATCAGGGTCAGTACAGGAAAATGATAGAATCCGGGCGAGTACCTGGAAAATGTAGAATCCGTCCGAGTACCGAAAATTTGTCCGAACCAGTACCAAAAAATGGTAGAATCAGGGTCAGTAACGGAAAATGATAGAATCCGGGCGACTATCGGGAAAAGGTAGAATCCGTGCAAGTACCGAAAAATTGTAGAATCATGGTCAGTACAGGAAAATGATAGAATCCATGCGAGTACCTGGAAAATGTAGAATCCGTCCGAGTACCGAAAAATTGATCGAACGAGTACCGAAAAATGGTAGAATCAGGATCAGTACCGGAAAATGTTAGAATCCGGGCGACTACCGGGAAAAAGTAGAATCCGTGCGAGTACCCAAAAATTGTCCGAACGAGTACCGAAAAATTGGAGAATCAGGGTCAGTACAGGAAAATGATAGAATCCGGGCGAGTACCTGGAAAAGGTAGAATCCGTCCGAGAACCGAAAAATTAACCGAACGAGTACCGAAAAATGGTAGAATCAGGATCAGTACCGGAAAATGATAGAATCCGGGCGACTATCGGGAAAAGGTAGAATCCGTGCGAGTACCCAAAAATTGTCCGAACGAGTACCGAAAAATTGTAGAATCTGGGTCAGTACAGGAAAATGATAGAATCCGGGCGAGTACCTGGAAAATGTAGAATCCGTCCGAGTACCGAAAAATTGACCGAACGAGTACCGAAAAATGGTAGAATCAGGATCAGTACCGGAAAATGATAGAATCCGGGCGACTATCGGGAAAAGGTAGAATCCGTGCAAGTACCCAAAAATTGTCCGAACGAGTACCGAAAAATTGTAGAATCAGGGTCAGTACAGGAAAATGATAGAATCCGGGCGAGTACCTGGAAAATGTAGAATCCGTCCGAGTACCGAAAATTTGTCCGAACCAGTACCAAAAAATGGTAGAATCAGGGTCAGTAACGGAAAATGATAGAATCCGGGCGACTATCGGGAAAAGGTAGAATCCGTGCAAGTACCGAAAAATTGTAGAATCATGGTCAGTACAGGAAAATGATAGAATCCGTGCGAGTACCTGGAAAATGTAGAATCCGTCCGAGTACCGAAAAATTGATCGAACGAGTACCGAAAAATGGCAGAATCAGGATCAGTACCGGAAAATGTTAGAATCCGGGCGACTACGGGGAAAAAGTAGAATCCGTGCGAGTACCCAAAAATTGTCCGAACGAGTACCGAAAAATTGGAGAATCAGGGTCAGTACAGGAAAATGATAGAATCCGGGCGAGTACCTGGAAAAGGTAGAATCCGTCCGAGAACCGAAAAATTAACCGAACGAGTACCGAAAAATGGTAGAATCAGGATCAGTACCGGAAAATGATAGAATCCGGGCGACTATCGGGAAAAGGTAGAATCCGTGCGAGTACCCAAAAATTGTCCGAACGAGTACCGAAAAATTGTTGATTCTGGGTCAGTACAGGAAAATGATAGAATCCGGGCGAGTACCTAGAAAATGTAGAATCCGTCCGAGTACCGAAAAATTGACCGAACGAGTACCGAAAAATGGTAGAATCAGGATCAGTACCGGAAAATGATAGAATCCAGGCGACTATCGGGAAAAGGTAGAATCCGTGCAAGTACCCAAAAATTGTCCGAACGAGTACCGAAAAATTGTAGAATCAGGGTCAGTACAGGAAAATGATAGAATCCGGGCGAGTACCTGGAAAATAAAGAATCCGTCCGAGTACCGAAAAATTGACCAAACGAGTACCGAAAAATTGTAGAATCTGGATCAGTACCGGAAAATGATAGAATCCGGGCAACTATCGGGAAAAGGTAGAATCCGTGCGAGTACCCAAAAATTGTCCGAACGAGTACCGAAAAATTGTAGAATCAGGGTCAGTATAGGAAAATGATAGAATCCGGGCGAGAACCTGGAAAATGTAGAATCCGTCCGAGAACCGAAAAATTAACCGAACTAGTACCGAAAAATGGTAGAATCAGGATCAGTACCGGAAAATGATAGAATCCGGGCGACTATCGGGAAAAGGTAGAATCCGTGCGAGTACCCAAAAATTGACCGAACGAGTACCGAAAAATTGTAGAATCAGGGTCAGTACAGGAAAATGATATAATCCGGGCGAGTACCTGGAAAATGTAGAATCTGTCCGTGTACCGAAAAATTGATCGAACGAGTACCGAAAAATGGTAGAATCAGGATCAGTACCGGAAAATGTTAGAATCCGGGCGACTACCGGGAAAAAGTAGAATCCGTGCGAGTACCCAAAAATTGTCCGAACGACTACCGAAAAATTGGAGAATCAGGGTCAGTACAGGAAAATGATAGAATCCGGGCGAGTACCTGGAAAAGGTAGAATCCGTCCGAGAACCGAAAAATTAACCGAACGAGTACCGAAAAATGGTAGAATCAGGATCAGTACCGGAAAATGATAGAATCCGGGCGACTATCGGGAAAAGGTAGAATCCGTGCGAGTACCCAAAAATGGTCCGAACGAGTACCGAAAAATTGTAGAATCAGGGTCAGTACAGGAAAATGATAGAATCCGGGCGAGTACCTGGAAAATGTAGAATCCGTCCGAGTACCGAAAAATTGTCCGAACCAGTACCAAAAAATGGTAGAATCAGGGTCAGTAACGGAAAATGATGGAATCCGGGCGACTATCGGTAAAAGGTAGAATCCGTGCAAGTACCGAAAAATTGTAGAATCATGGTCAGTACAGGAAAATGTAGAATCCGTCCGAGTACCGAAAAATTGATCGAACGAGTACCGAAAAATGGTAGAATCAGGATTAGTACCGGAAAATGTTAGAATCCGGGCGACTACTGGGAAAAAGTAGAATCCGAGCGAGTACCCAAAAATTGTCCGAACGAGTACCGAAAAATTGGAGAATCAGGGTCAGTACAAGAAAATGATAGAATCCGGGCGAGTACCTGGAAAAGGTAGAATCCGTCCGAGAACCGAAAAATTAACCGAACGAGTACCGAAAAATGGTAGAATCAGGGTCAGTAACGGAAAATGATGGAATCCGGGCGACTATCGGTAAAAGGTAGAATCCGTGCAAGTACCGAAAAATTGTAGAATCATGGTCAGTACAGGAAAATGATAGAATCCGTGCGAGTACCTGGAAAATGTAGAATCCGTCCGAGTACCGAAAAATTGATCGAACGAGTACCGAAAAATGGTAGAATCAGGATCAGTACCGGAAAATGATAGAATCCGGGCGACTATCGGGAAAAGGTAGAATCCGTGCGAGTACCCAAAAATTGTCCGAACGAGTACCGAAAAATTGTAGAATCTGGGTCAGTACAAGAAAATGATAGAATCCGGGCGAGTACCTGGAAAATAAAGAATCCGTCCGAGTACCGAGAAATTGACCAAACGAGTACCGAAAAATGGTAGAATCAGGATCAGTACCGGAAAATGATAGAATCCGGGCAACTATCGGGAAAAGGTAGAATCCGTGCGAGTACCCAAAAATTGTCCGAACGAGTACCGAAAAATTGGAGAATCAGGGTCAGTATAGGAAAATGATAGAATCCGGGCGAGTACCTGGAAAATGTAGAATCCGTCCGAGTACCGAAAAATTGACCGAACGAGTACCGAAAAATGGTAGAATCAGGATCAGTACCGGAAAATGATAGAATCCGGGCGACTATCGGGAAAATGTAGAATCCGTGCGAGTACCCAAAAATTGTCCGAACAAGTACCGAAAAATTGTAGAATCAGGGTCAGTAACGGAAAATGATAGAATCCGGGCGACTATCGGGAAAAGGTAGAATCCGTGCAAGTACCGAAAAATTGTAGAATCAGGGTCAGTACAGGAAAATGATAGAATCCGGGCGAGTACCTGGAAAATGAAGAATCCGTCCGAGTACCGAAAAATTGACCAAACGAGTACCGAAAAATGGTAGAATCAGGATCAGTACCGGAAAATGATAGAATCCGGGCAACTATCGGGAAAAGGTAGAATTCGTGCGAGTACCCAAAAATTGTCCGAACGAGTACCGAAAAATTGGAGAATCAGGGTCAGTACAGGAAAATGATAGAATCCGGGCGAGTACCTGGAAAATGGTAGAATCAGGATCAGTACCGGAAAATGATAGAATCCGGGCAACTATCGGGAAAAGGTAGAATCCGTGCGAGTACCCAAAAATTGTCCGAACGAGTACCGAAAAATTGGAGAATCAGGGTCAGTACAGGAAAATGATAGAATCCGGGCGAGTACCTGGAAAATAAAGAATCCGTCCGAGTACCGAAAAATTGACCAAACGAGTACCGAAAAATGGTAGAATCAGGATCAGTACCGGAAAATGATAGAATCCGAGCAACTATCGGGAAAAGGTAGAATCCGTGCGAGTACCCAAAAATTGTTCGAACGAGTACCGAAAAATTGTAGAATCAGGGTCAGTATAGGAAAATGATAGAATCCGGGCGAGAACCTGGAAAATGTAGAATCCGTCCGAGAACCGAAAAATTAACCGAACTAGTACCGAAAAATGGTAGAATCAGGATCAGTACCGGAAAATGATAGAATCCGGGCGACTATCGGGAAAAGGTAGAATCCATGCGAGTACCCAAAAATTGTCCGAACGAGTACCGAAAAATTGTATAATCAGGGTCAGTACAGGAAAATGATAGAATCCGGGCGAGTACCTGGAAAATGTAGAATCCGTCCGAGTACCGAAAAATTGTCCGAACCAGTACCAAAAAATGGTAGAATCAGGGTCAGTAACGGAAAATGATGGAATCCGGGCGACTATCGGTAAAAGGTAGAATCCGTGCAAGTACCGAAAAATTGTAGAATCATGGTCAGTACAGGAAAATGATAGAATCCGTGCGAGTACCTGGAAAAAGTAGAATCCGTCCGAGTACCGAAAAATTGATCGAACGAGTACCGAAAAATGGTAGAATCAGGATCAGTACCGGAAAATGTTAGAATCCGGGCGACTACTGGGAAAAAGTAGAATCCGTGCGAGTACCCAAAAATTGTCCGAACGAGTACCGAAAAATTGGAGAATCAGGGTCAGTACAAGAAAATGATAGAATCCGGGCGAGTACCTAGAAAAGGTAGAATCCGTCCGAGAACCGAAAAATTAACCGAACGAGTACCGAAAAATGGTAGAATCAGGGTCAGTAACGGAAAATGATGGAATCCGGGCGACTATCGGTAAAAGGTAGAATCCGTGCAAGTACCGAAAAATTGTAGAATCATGGTCAGTACAGGAAAATGATAGAATCCGTGCGAGTACCTGGAAAATGTAGAATCCGTCCGAGTACCGAAAAATTGATCGAACGAGTACCGAAAAATGGTAGAATCAGGATCAGTACCGGAAAATGATAGAATCCGGGCGACTATCGGGAAAAGGTAGAATCCGTGCGAGTACCCAAAAATTGTCCGAACGAGTACCGAAAAATTGTATAATCAGGGTCAGTACAGGAAAATGATATAATCCGGGCGAGTACCTGGAAAATGTAGAATCCGTCCGAGTACCGAAAAATTGACCGAACGAGTACCGAAAAATTGTAGAATCAGGGTCAGTACAGGAAAATGATAGAATCCGGGCGAGTACCTGGAAAATGTAGAATCCGTCCGAGTACCGAAAAATTGTCCGAACCAGTACCAAAAAATGGTAGAATCAGGGTCAGTAACGGAAAATGATAGAATCCGGGCGACTATCGGGAAAAGGTAGAATCCGTGCAAGTACCGAAAAATTGTAGAATCAGGGTCAGTACAGGAAAATGATAGAATCCGGGCCAGTACCTGGAAAATGTAGAATCCGTCCGAGTACCGAAAAATTGATCGAACGAGTACCGAAAAATGGTAGAATCAGGATCAGTACCAGAAAATGATAGAATCCGGGCGATTACCGGGAAAAAGTAGAATCCGTGCGAGTACCCAAAAACTGTCCGAACGAGTACCGAAAAATTGGAGAATCAGGGTCAGTACAGGAAAATGATAGAATCCGGGCGAGTACCTGGAAAAGGTAGAATCCGTCCGAGAACCGAAAAATTAACCGAACGAGTACCGAAAAATGGTAGAATCAGGATCAGTACCGGAAAATGATAGAATCCGGGCGACTATCGGGAAAAGGTAGAATCCGTGCGAGTACCCAAAAATTGTCCGAACGAGTACCGAAAAATTGTATAATCAGGGTCAGTACAGGAAAATGATAGAATCCGGGCGAGTACTTGGAAAATGTAGAATCCGTCCGAGTACCGAAAAATTGACCGAACGAGTACCGAAAAATGGTAGAATCAGGATCAGTACCGGAAAATGATAGAATCCGGGCAACTATCGGGAAAAGGTAGAATCCGTGCGAGTACCCAAAAATTGTCCGAACGAGTACCGAAAAATTGTAGAATCTGGGTCAGTACAGGAAAATGATAGAATCCGGGCGAGTACCTGGAAAATAAAGAATCCGTCCGAGTACCGAAAAATTGACCAAACGAGTACCGAAAAATGGTAGAATCAGGATCAGTACCGGAAAATGATAGAATCCGGGCAACTATCGGGAAAAGGTAGAATCCGTGCGAGTACCCAAAAATTGTCCGAACGAGTACCGAAAAATTGTAGAATCTGGGTCAGTACAGGAAAATGATAGAATCCGGGCGAGTACCTGGAAAATAAAGAATCCGTCCGAGTACCGAAAAATTGACCAAACGAGTACCGAAAAATGGTAGAATCAGGATCAGTACCGGAAAATGATAGAATCCGGGCGACTATAGGGAAAATGTAGAATTCGTGCGAGTACCCAAAAATTGTCCGAACGCGTACCGAAAAATTGTAGAATCAGGGTCAGTATAGGAAAATGATAGAATCCGGGCGAGTACCTGGAAAATGTAGGATCCGTCCGAGTACCGAAAAATTGACCGAACGAGTACCGAAAAATGGTAGAATCAGGATCAATACCGGAAAATGATAGAATCCGGGCGACTATCGGGAAAATGTAGAATCCGTGCGAGTACCCAAAAATTGTCCGAACGAGTACCGAAAAATTGTAGAATCAGGGTCAGTAACGGAAAATGATAGAATCCAGGCGACTATCGGGAAAAGGTAGAATCCGTGCAAGTACCGAAAAATTGTAGAATCAGGGTCAGTACAGGAAAATGATAGAATCCGGGCGAGTACCTGGAAAATGTAGAATCCGTCCGAGTACCGAAAAATTGATCGAACGAGTACCGAAAAATGGTAGAATCAGGATCAGTACCGGAAAATGATAGAATCCGGGCGACTATCGGGAAAATGTAGAATTCGTGCGAGTACCCAAAAATTGTCCGAACGAGTACCGAAAAATTGTAGAATCAGGGTCAGTATAGGAAAATGATAGAATCCGGGCGAGTACCTGGAAAATGTAGAATCCGTCCGAGTACCGAAAAATTGACCGAACGAGTACCGAAAAATGGTAGAATCAGGATCAGTACCGGAAAATGATAGAATCCGGGCGACTATCGGGAAAATGTAGAATCCGTGCGAGTACCCAAAAATTGTCCGAACGAGTACCGAAAAATTGTAGAATCAGGGTCAGTAACGGAAAATGATAGAATCCGGGCGACTATCGGGAAAAGGTAGAATCCGTGCAAGTACCTAAAAATTGTAGAATCAGGGTCAGTACAGGAAAATGATAGAATCCGGGCGAGTACCTGGAAAATGTAGAATCCGTCCGAGTACCGAAAAATTGATCGAACGAGTACCGAAAAATGGTAGAATCAGGATCAGTACCGGAAAATGATAGAATCCGGGCGACTATCGGGAAAATGTAGAATTCGTGCGAGTACCCAAAAATTGTCCGAACGAGTACCGAAAAATTGTAGAATCAGGGTCAGTATAGGAAAATGATAGAATCCGGGCGAGTACCTGGAAAATGTAGAATCCGTCCGAGTACCGAAAAATTGACCGAACGAGTACCGAAAAATGGTAGAATCAGGATCAGTACCGGAAAATGATAGAATCCGGGCGACTATCGGGAAAATGTAGAATCCGTGCGAGTACCCAAAAATTGTCCGAACGAGTACCGAAAAATTGTAGAATCAGGGTCAGTAACGGAAAATGATAGAATCCGGGCGACTATCGGGAAAAGGTAGAATCCGTGCAAGTACCGAAAAATTGTAGAATCAGGGTCAGTACAGGAAAATGATAGAATCCGGGCGAGTACCTGGAAAATGTAGAATCCGTCCGAGTACCGAAAAATTGACCGAACGAGTACCGAAAAATGGTAGAATCAGGATCAGTACCGAAAAATGATAGAATCCGGGCGACTATCGGGAAAAGGTAGAATCCGTGCGAGTACCCAAAAATTGTCCGAACGAGTACCGAAAAATTATAGAATCTGGGTCAGTACAGGAAAATGATAGAATCCGGGCGAGTACCTGGAAAATGTAGAATCCGTCCGAGTACCGAAAAATTGACCGAACGAGTACCGAAAAATGGTAGAATCAGGATCAGTACCGGAAAATGATAGAATCCGGGCAACTATCGGGAAAAGGTAGAATCCGTGCGAGTACCCAAAAATTGTCCGAACGAGTACCGAAAAATTGTAGAATCTGGGTCAGTACAGGAAAATGATAGAATCCGGGCGAGTACCTGGAAAATAAAGAATCCGTCCGAGTACCGAAAAATTGACCAAACGAGTACCGAAAAATGGTAGAATCAGGATCAGTACCGGAAAATGATAGAATCCGGGCAACTATCGGGAAAAGGTAGAATCCGTGCGAGTACCCAAAAATTGTCCGAACGAGTACCGAAAAATTGTAGAATCTGGGTCAGTACAGGAAAATGATAGAATCCGGGCGAGTACCTGGAAAATAAAGAATCCGTCCGAGTACCGAAAAATTGACCAAACGAGTACCGAAAAATGGTAGAATCAGGATCAGTACCGGAAAATGATAGAATCCGGGCGACTATAGGGAAAATGTAGAATTCGTGCGAGTACCCAAAAATTGTCCGAACGCGTACCGAAAAATTGTAGAATCAGGGTCAGTATAGGAAAATGATAGAATCCGGGCGAGTACCTGGAAAATGTAGGATCCGTCCGAGTACCGAAAAATTGACCGAACGAGTACCGAAAAATGGTAGAATCAGGATCAATACCGGAAAATGATAGAATCCGGGCGACTATCGGGAAAATGTAGAATCCGTGCGAGTACCCAAAAATTGTCCGAACGAGTACCGAAAAATTGTAGAATCAGGGTCAGTAACGGAAAATGATAGAATCCAGGCGACTATCGGGAAAAGGTAGAATCCGTGCAAGTACCGAAAAATTGTAGAATCAGGGTCAGTACAGGAAAATGATAGAATCCGGGCGAGTACCTGGAAAATGTAGAATCCGTCCGAGTACCGAAAAATTGATCGAACGAGTACCGAAAAATGGTAGAATCAGGATCAGTACCGGAAAATGATAGAATCCGGGCGACTATCGGGAAAATGTAGAATTCGTGCGAGTACCCAAAAATTGTCCGAACGAGTACCGAAAAATTGTAGAATCAGGGTCAGTATAGGAAAATGATAGAATCCGGGCGAGTACCTGGAAAATGTAGAATCCGTCCGAGTACCGAAAAATTGACCGAACGAGTACCGAAAAATGGTAGAATCAGGATCAGTACCGGAAAATGATAGAATCCGGGCGACTATCGGGAAAATGTAGAATCCGTGCGAGTACCCAAAAATTGTCCGAACGAGTACCGAAAAATTGTAGAATCAGGGTCAGTAACGGAAAATGATAGAATCCGGGCGACTATCGGGAAAAGGTAGAATCCGTGCAAGTACCTAAAAATTGTAGAATCAGGGTCAGTACAGGAAAATGATAGAATCCGGGCGAGTACCTGGAAAATGTAGAATCCGTCCGAGTACCGAAAAATTGATCGAACGAGTACCGAAAAATGGTAGAATCAGGATCAGTACCGGAAAATGATAGAATCCGGGCGACTATCGGGAAAATGTAGAATTCGTGCGAGTACCCAAAAATTGTCCGAACGAGTACCGAAAAATTGTAGAATCAGGGTCAGTATAGGAAAATGATAGAATCCGGGCGAGTACCTGGAAAATGTAGAATCCGTCCGAGTACCGAAAAATTGACCGAACGAGTACCGAAAAATGGTAGAATCAGGATCAGTACCGGAAAATGATAGAATCCGGGCGACTATCGGGAAAATGTAGAATCCGTGCGAGTACCCAAAAATTGTCCGAACGAGTACCGAAAAATTGTAGAATCAGGGTCAGTAACGGAAAATGATAGAATCCGGGCGACTATCGGGAAAAGGTAGAATCCGTGCAAGTACCGAAAAATTGTAGAATCAGGGTCAGTACAGGAAAATGATAGAATCCGGGCGAGTACCTGGAAAATGTAGAATCCGTCCGAGTACCGAAAAATTGACCGAACGAGTACCGAAAAATGGTAGAATCAGGATCAGTACCGAAAAATGATAGAATCCGGGCGACTATCGGGAAAAGGTAGAATCCGTGCGAGTACCCAAAAATTGTCCGAACGAGTACCGAAAAATTATAGAATCTGGGTCAGTACAGGAAAATGATAGAATCCGGGCGAGTACCTGGAAAATAAAGAATCCGTCCGAGTACCGAAAAATTGTCCGAACCAGTACCAAAAAATGGTAGAATCAGGGTCAGTAACGGAAAATGATAGAATCCGGTCGACTATCGGGAAAAGGTAGAATCCGTGCGAGTACCCAAAAATTGTCCGAACGAGTACCGAAAAATTGTAGAATCAGGGTCAGTACAGGAAAATGATAGAATCCGGGCGAGAACCTGGAAAATGTAGAATCCGTCCGAGAACCGAAAAATTAACCGAACGAGTACCGAAAAATGGTAGAATCAGGATCAGTACCGGAAAATGATAGAATCCGGGCGACTATCGGGAAAAGGTAGAATCCGTGCGAGTACCCAAAAATTGTCCGAACGAGTACCGAAAAATTGTAGAATCAGGGTCAATACAGGAAAATGATAGAATCCGGGCGAGTACCTGGAAAATGTAGAATCCGTCCGAGTACCGAAAAATTGACCAAACGAGTACCGAAAAATTGACCAAACGAGTACCGAAAAATGGTAGAATCAGGATCAGTACCGGAAAATGATAGAATCCGGGCGACTATCGGGAAAATGTAGAATCCGTGCGAGTACCTGGAAAATGTAGAATCCGTCCGAGTACCGAAAAATTGACCGAACGAGTACCGAAAAATGGTAGAATCAGGATCAGTAACGGAAAATGATAGAATCCGGTCGACTATCGGGAAAAGGTAGAATCCGTGCGAGTACCCAAAAATTGTCCGAACGAGTACCGAAAAATTGTAGAATCAGGGTCAGTACAGGAAAATGATAGAATCCGGGCGAGAACCTGGAAAATGTAGAATCCGTCCGAGAACCGAAAAATTAACCGAACGAGTACCGAAAAATGGTAGAAACAGGATCAGTACCGGAAAATGATAGAATCCGGGCGACTATCGGGAAAAGGTAGAATCCGTGCGAGTACCCAAAAATTGTCCGAACGAGTACCGAAAAATTGTAGAATCAGGGTCAGTACAGGAAAATGATAGAATCCGGGCGAGTACCTGGAAAATGTAGAATCCGTCCGAGTACCGAAAAATTGATCGAACGAGTACCGAAAAATTGTAGAATCAGGATCAGTACCGGAAAATGATAGAATCTGGGCGAGTACCTGGAAAATGTAGAATCCGTCCGAGTACCGAAAAATTGACCAAACGAGTACCGAAAAATTGACCAAACGAGTACCGAAAAATGGTAGAATCAGGATCAGTACCGGAAAATGATAGAATCCGGGCGACTATCGGGAAAATGTAGAATCCGTGCGAGTACCCAAAAATTGTCCGAACGAGTACCGAAAAATTGTAGAATCAGGGTCAGTAACGGAAAATGATAGAATCCGGGCGACTATCGGGAAAAGGTAGAATCCGTGCAAGTACCGAAAAATTGTCCGAACGAGTACCGAAAAATTGTAGAATCAGGGTCAGTAACGGAAAAAGTAGAATCCGTGCGAGTACCCAAAAATTGTCCGAACGAGTACCGAAAAATTGGAGAATCAGGGTCAGTACAGGAAAATGATAGAATCCGGGAGAGTACCTGGAAAATGTAGAATCCGTCCGAGTACCAAAAAATTGACCGAACGAGTACCGAAAAATGGTAGAATCAGGATCAGTACCGGAAAATGATAGAATCCGGGCGACTATCGGGAAAAGGTAGAATCCGTGCGAGTACCCAAAAATTGTCCGAACGAGTACCGAAAAATTGTAGAATCAGGATCAGTACAGGAAAATGATAGAATCCGGGCGAGTACCTGGAAAATGTAGAATCCGTCCGAGTACCGAAAAATTAACCGAACGAGTACCGAAAAATGGTAGAATCAGGGTCAGTAACGGAAAATGATAGAATCCGGGCGACTATCGGGAAAAGGTAGAATCCGTGCAAGTACCGAAAAATTGTAGAATCATGGTCAGTACAGGAAAATGATAGAATCCGGGCGAGTACCTGGAAAATAAAGAATCCGTCCGAGTACCAAAAAATTGACCAAACGAGTACCGAAAAATGGTAGAATCAGGATCAGTACCGGAAAATGATAGAATCCGGGCAACTATCGGGAAAAGGTAGAATCCGTGCGAGTACCCAAAAATTGTCCGAACGAGTACCGAAAAATTGTAGAATCAGGGTCAGTACAGGAAAATGATAGAATCCGGGCGAGAACCTGGAAAATGTAGAATCCGTCCGAGAATCGAAAAATTAACCGAACGAGTACCGAAAAATGGTAGAATCAGGATCAGTACCGGAAAATGATAGAATCCGGGCGACTATCGGGAAAAGGTAGAATCCGTGCGAGTACCCAAAAATTGTCCGAACGAGTACCGAAAAATTGTAGAATCAGGGTCGGTACAGGAAAATGATGGAATCCGGGCGAGTACGTGGAAAATGTAGAATCCGTCCGAGTACCGAAAAATTGTCCGAACCAGTACCAAAAAATGGTAGAATCAGGGTCAGTAACGGAAAATGATAGAATCCGGGCGACTATCGGGAAAAGGTAGAATCCGTGTAAGTACCGAAAAATTGTAGAATCATGGTCAGTACAGGAAAATGATAGAATCCGGGCGAGTACCTGGAAAATAAAGAATCCGTCCGAGTACCAAAAAATTGACCAAACGAGTACCGAAAAATGGTAGAATCAGGATCAGTACCGGAAAATGATAGAATCCGGGCAACTATCGGGAAAAGGTAGAATCCGTGCGAGTACCCAAAAATTGTCCGAACGAGTACCGAAAAATTGTAGAATCAGGGTCAGTACAGGAAAATGATAGAATCCGGGCGAGAACCTGGAAAATGTAGAATCCGTCCGAGAACCGAAAAATTAACCGAACGAGTACCGAAAAATGGTAGAATCAGGATCAGTACCGGAAAATGATAGAATCCGGGCGACTATCGGGAAAAGGTAGAATCCGTGCGAGTACCCAAAAATTGTCCGAACGAGTACCGAAAAATTGTAGAATCAGGGTCGGTACAGGAAAATGATGGAATCCGGGCGAGTACCTGGAAAATGTAGAATCCGTCCGAGAACCGAAAAATTAACCGAACGAGTACCGAAAAATGGTAGAATCAGGATCAGTACCGGAAAATGATAGAATCCGGGCGACTATCGGGAAAAGGTAGAATCCGTGCGAGTACCCAAAAATTGTCCGAACGAGTACCGAAAAATTGTAGAATCAGGGTCAGTACAGGAAAATGATAGAATCCGGGCGAGTACCTGGAAAATGTAGAATCCGTCCGAGTACCGAAAAATTGACCAAACGAGTACCGAAAAATTGACCAAACGAGTACCGAAAAATGGTAGAATCAGGATCAGTACCGGAAAATGATAGAATCCGGGCGACTATCGGGAAAATGTAGAATCCGTGCGAGTACCCAAAAATTGTCCGAACGAGTACCGAAAAATTGTAGAATCAGGGTCAGTAACGGAAAATGATAGAATCCGGGCGACTATCGGGAAAAGGTAGAATCCGTGCAAGTACCGAAAAATTGTAGAATCAGGGTCAGTACAGGAAAATGATAGAATCCGGGCGAGTACCTGGAAAATGTAGAATCCGTCCGAGTACCGAAAAATTGACCGAACGAGTACCGAAAAATGGTAGAATCAGGATCAGTACCGGAAAATGATAGAATCCGGGCGACTATCGGGAAAAGGTAGAATCCGTGCGAGTACCCAAAAATTGTCCGAACGAGTATCGAAAAATTGTAGAATCTGGGTCAGTACAGGAAAATGATAGAATCCGGGCGAGTACCTGGAAAATAAAGAATCCGTCCGAGTACCGAAAAATTGTCCGAACCAGTACCAAAAAATGGTAGAATCAGGGTCAGTAACGGAAAATGATAGAATCCGGTCGACTATCGGGAAAAGGTAGAATCCGTGCGAGTACCCAAAAATTGTCCGAACGAGTACCGAAAAATTGTAGAATCAGGGTCAGTACAGGAAAATGATAGAATCCGGGCGAGAACCTGGAAAATGTAGAATCCGTCCGAGAACCGAAAAATTAACCGAACGAGTACCGAAAAATGGTAGAAACAGGATCAGTACCGGAAAATGATAGAATCCGGGCGACTATCGGGAAAAGGTAGAATCCGTGCGAGTACCCAAAAATTGTCCGAACGAGTACCGAAAAATTGTAGAATCAGGGTCAGTACAGGAAAATGATAGAATCCGGGCGAGAACCTGGAAAATGTAGAATCCGTCCGAGAACCGAAAAATTAACCGAACGAGTACCGAAAAATGGTAGAATCAGGATCAGTACCGGAAAATGATAGAATCCGGGCGACTATCGGGAAAAGGTAGAATCCGTGCGAGTACCCAAAAATTGTCCGAACGAGTACCGAAAAATTGTAGAATCAGGGTCGGTACAGGAAAATGATGGAATCCGGGCGAGTACCTGGAAAATGTAGAATCCGTCCGAGTACCGAAAAATTGTCCGAACCAGTACCAAAAAATGGTAGAATCAGGGTCAGTAACGGAAAATGATAGAATCCGGGCGACTATCGGGAAAAGGTAGAATCCGTGCAAGTACCGAAAAATTGTAGAATCATGGTCAGTACTGGAAAATGATAGAATCCGGGCGAGTACCTGGAAAATAAAGAATCCGTCCGAGTACCAAAAAATTGACCAAACGAGTACCGAAAAATGGTAGAATCAGGATCAGTACCGGAAAATGATAGAATCCGGGCGACTATCGGGAAAAGGTAGAATCCGTGCGAGTACCCAAAAATTGTCCGAACGAGTACCGAAAAATTGTAGAATCAGGGTCAGTACAGGAAAATGATAGAATCCGGGCGAGAACCTGGAAAATGTAGAATCCGTCCGAGAACCGAAAAATTAACCGAACGAGTACCGAAAAATGGTAGAATCAGGATCAGTACCGGAAAATGATAGAATCCGGGCGACTATCGGGAAAAGGTAGAATCCGTGCGAGTACCCAAAAATTGTCCGAACGAGTACCGAAAAATTGTAGAATCAGGGTCGGTACAGGAAAATGATGGAATCCGGGCGAGTACCTGGAAAATGTAGAATCCGTCCGAGAACCGAAAAATTAACCGAACGAGTACCGAAAAATGGTAGAATCAGGATCAGTACCGGAAAATGATAGAATCCGGGCGACTATCGGGAAAAGGTAGAATCCGTGCGAGTACCCAAAAATTGTCCGAACGAGTACCGAAAAATTGTAGAATCAGGGTCAGTACAGGAAAATGATAGAATCCGGGCGAGTACCTGGAAAATGTAGAATCCGTCCGAGAACCGAAAAATTAACCGAACGAGTACCGAAAAATGGTAGAATCAGGATCAGTACCGGAAAATGATAGAATCCGGGCGACTATCGGGAAAAGGTAGAATCCGTGCGAGTACCCAAAAATTGTCCGAACGAGTACCGAAAAATTGTAGAATCAGGGTCGGTACAGGAAAATGATGGAATCCGGGCGAGTACCTGGAAAATGTAGAATCCGTCCGAGAACCGAAAAATTAACCGAACGAGTACCGAAAAATGGTAGAATCAGGATCAGTACCGGAAAATGATAGAATCCGGGCGACTATCGGGAAAAGGTAGAATCCGTGCGAGTACCCAAAAATTGTCCGAACGAGTACCGAAAAATTGTAGAATCAGGGTCAGTACAGGAAAATGATAGAATCCGGGCGAGTACCTGGAAAATGTAGAATCCGTCCGAGTACCGAAAAATTGACCAAACGAGTACCGAAAAATTGACCAAACGAGTACCGAAAAATGGTAGAATCAGGATCAGTACCGGAAAATGATAGAATCCGGGCGACTATCGGGAAAATGTAGAATCCGTGCGAGTACCCAAAAATTGTCCGAACGAGTACCGAAAAATTGTAGAATCAGGGTCAGTAACGGAAAATGATAGAATCCGGGCGACTATCGGGAAAAGGTAGAATCCGTGCAAGTACCGAAAAATTGTAGAATCATGGTCAGTACAGGAAAATGATAGAATCCATGCGAGTACCTGGAAAATGTAGAATCCGTCCGAGTACCGAAAAATTGATCGAACGAGTACCGAAAAATGGTAGAATCAGGATCAGTACCGGAAAATGATAGAATCCGGGCGACTATCGGGACAAGGTAGAATCCGTGCGAGTACCCAAAAATTGTCCGAACGAGTACCGAAAAATTGTAGAATCAGGGTCAGTAACGGAAAATGATAGAATCTGGGCGACTATCGGGAAAAGGTAGAATCCGTGCAAGTACCGAAAAATTGTAGAATCAGGGTCAGTACAGGAAAATGATAGAATCCGGGCGAGTACCTGGAAAATGTAGAATCCGTCCGAGTACCGAAAAATTGACCGAACGAGTACCGAAAAATGGTAGAATCAGGATCAGTACCGGAAAATGATAGAATCCGGGCGACTATCGGGAAAAGGTAGAATCCGTGCGAGTACCCAAAAATTGTCCGAACGAGTATCGAAAAATTGTAGAATCTGGGTCAGTACAGGAAAATGATAGAATCCGGGCGAGTACCTGGAAAATAAAGAATCCGTCCGAGTACCGAAAAATTGTCCGAACCAGTACCAAAAAATGGTAGAATCAGGGTCAGTAACGGAAAATGATAGAATCCGGTCGACTATCGGGAAAAGGTAGAATCCGTGCGAGTACCCAAAAATTGTCCGAACGAGTACCGAAAAATTGTAGAATCAGGGTCAGTACAGGAAAATGATAGAATCCGGGCGAGAACCTGGAAAATGTAGAATCCGTCCGAGAACCGAAAAATTAACCGAACGAGTACCGAAAAATGGTAGAAACAGGATCAGTACCGGAAAATGATAGAATCCGGGCGACTATCGGGAAAAGGTAGAATCCGTGCGAGTACCCAAAAATTGTCCGAACGAGTACCGAAAAATTGTAGAATCAGGGTCAGTACAGGAAAATGATAGAATCCGGGCGAGAACCTGGAAAATGTAGAATCCGTCCGAGAACCGAAAAATTAACCGAACGAGTACCGAAAAATGGTAGAATCAGGATCAGTACCGGAAAATGATAGAATCCGGGCGACTATCGGGAAAAGGTAGAATCCGTGCGAGTACCCAAAAATTGTCCGAACGAGTACCGAAAAATTGTAGAATCAGGGTCGGTACAGGAAAATGATGGAATCCGGGCGAGTACCTGGAAAATGTAGAATCCGTCCGAGTACCGAAAAATTGTCCGAACCAGTACCAAAAAATGGTAGAATCAGGGTCAGTAACGGAAAATGATAGAATCCGGGCGACTATCGGGAAAAGGTAGAATCCGTGCAAGTACCGAAAAATTGTAGAATCATGGTCAGTACAGGAAAATGATAGAATCCGGGCGAGTACCTGGAAAATAAAGAATCCGTCCGAGTACCAAAAAATTGACCAAACGAGTACCGAAAAATGGTAGAATCAGGATCAGTACCGGAAAATGATAGAATCCGGGCAACTATCGGGAAAAGGTAGAATCCGTGCGAGTACCCAAAAATTGTCCGAACGAGTACCGAAAAATTGTAGAATCAGGGTCAGTACAGGAAAATGATAGAATCCGGGCGAGAACCTGGAAAATGTAGAATCCGTCCGAGAACCGAAAAATTAACCGAACGAGTACCGAAAAATGGTAGAATCAGGATCAGTACCGGAAAATGATAGAATCCGGGCGACTATCGGGAAAAGGTAGAATCCGTGCGAGTACCCAAAAATTGTCCGAACGAGTACCGAAAAATTGTAGAATCAGGGTCGGTACAGGAAAATGATGGAATCCGGGCGAGTACCTGGAAAATGTAGAATCCGTCCGAGAACCGAAAAATTAACCGAACGAGTACCGAAAAATGGTAGAATCAGGATCAGTACCGGAAAATGATAGAATCCGGGCGACTATCGGGAAAAGGTAGAATCCGTGCGAGTACCCAAAAATTGTCCGAACGAGTACCGAAAAATTGTAGAATCAGGGTCAGTACAGGAAAATGATAGAATCCGGGCGAGTACCTGGAAAATGTAGAATCCGTCCGAGTACCGAAAAATTGACCAAACGAGTACCGAAAAATTGACCAAACGAGTACCGAAAAATGGTAGAATCAGGATCAGTACCGGAAAATGATAGAATCCGGGCGACTATCGGGAAAATGTAGAATCCGTGCGAGTACCCAAAAATTGTCCGAACGAGTACCGAAAAATTGTAGAATCAGGGTCAGTAACGGAAAATGATAGAATCCGGGCGACTATCGGGAAAAGGTAGAATCCGTGCAAGTACCGAAAAATTGTAGAATCAGGGTCAGTACAGGAAAATGATAGAATCCGGGCGAGTACCTGGAAAATGTAGAATCCGTCCGAGTACCGAAAAATTGACCGAACGAGTACCGAAAAATGGTAGAATCAGGATCAGTACCGGAAAATGATAGAATCCGGGCGACTATCGGGAAAAGGTAGAATCCGTGCGAGTACCCAAAAATTGTCCGAACGAGTACCGAAAAATTGTAGAATCTGGGTCAGTACAGGAAAATGATAGAATCCGGGCGAGTACCTGGAAAATAAAGAATCCGTCCGAGTACCGAAAAATTGTCCGAACCAGTACCAAAAAATGGTAGAATCAGGGTCAGTAACGGAAAATGATAGAATCCGGTCGACTATCGGGAAAAGGTAGAATCCGTGCGAGTACCCAAAAATTGTCCGAACGAGTACCGAAAAATTGTAGAATCAGGGTCAGTACAGGAAAATGATAGAATCCGGGCGAGAACCTGGAAAATGTAGAATCCGTCCGAGAACCGAAAAATTAACCGAACGAGTACCGAAAAATGGTAGAAACAGGATCAGTACCGGAAAATGATAGAATCCGGGCGACTATCGGGAAAAGGTAGAATCCGTGCGAGTACCCAAAAATTGTCCGAACGAGTACCGAAAAATTGTAGAATCAGGGTCAGTACAGGAAAATGATAGAATCCGGGCGAGTACCTGGAAAATGTAGAATCCGTCCGAGTACCGAAAAATTTATCGAACGAGTACCGAAAAATTGTAGAATCAGGATCAATACTAGAAAATGATAGAATCCGGGCGAGTACCTGGAAAATGTAGAATCCGTCCGAGTACCGAAAAATTGACCAAACGAGTACCGAAAAATTGACCAAACGAGTACCGAAAAATGGTAGAATCAGGATCAGTACCGGAAAATGATAGAATCCGGGCGACTATCGGGAAAATGTAGAATCCGTGCGAGTACCCAAAAATTGTCCGAACGAGTACCGAAAAATTGTAGAATCAGGGTCAGTAACGGAAAATGATAGAATCCGGGCGACTATCGGGAAAAGGTAGAATCCGTGCAAGTACCGAAAAATTTTCCGAACGAGTACCGAAAAATTGTAGAATCAGGGTCAGTAACGGAAAAAGTAGAATCCGTGCGAGTACCCAAAAATTGTCCGAACGAGTACCGAAAAATTGGAGAATCAGGGTCAGTACAGGAAAATGATAGAATCCGGGAGAGTACCTGGAAAATGTAGAATCCGTCCGAGTACCGAAAAATTGACCGAACGAGTACCGAAAAATGGTAGAATCAGGATCAGTACCGGAAAATGATAGAATCCGGGCGACTATCGGGAAAAGGTAGAATCCGTGCGAGTACCCAAAAATTGTCCGAACGAGTACCGAAAAATTGTAGAATCAGGATCAGTACAGGAAAATGATAGAATCCGGGCGAGTACCTGGAAAATGTAGAATCCGTCCGAGTACCGAAAAATTAACCGAACGAGTACCGAAAAATGGTAGAATCAGGGTCAGTAACGGAAAATGATAGAATCCGGGCGACTATCGGGAAAAGGTAGAATCCGTGCAAGTACCGAAAAATTGTAGAATCATGGTCAGTACAGGAAAATGATAGAATCCGGGCGAGTACCTGGAAAATAAAGAATCCGTCCGAGTACCAAAAAATTGACCAAACGAGTACCGAAAAATGGTAGAATCAGGATCAGTACCGGAAAATGATAGAATCCGGGCAACTATCGGGAAAAGGTAGAATCCGTGCGAGTACCCAAAAATTGTCCGAACGAGTACCGAAAAATTGTAGAATCAGGGTCAGTACAGGAAAATGATAGAATCCGGGCGAGAACCTGGAAAATGTAGAATCCGTCCGAGAACCGAAAAATTAACCGAACGAGTACCGAAAAATGGTAGAATCAGGATCAGTACCGGAAAATGATAGAATCCGGGCGACTATCGGGAAAAGGTAGAATCCGTGCGAGTACCCAAAAATTGTCCGAACGAGTACCGAAAAATTGTAGAATCAGGGTCGGTAGAGGAAAATGATGGAATCCGGGCGAGTACCTGGAAAATGTAGAATCCGTCCGAGTACCGAAAAATTGTCCGAACCAGTACCAAAAAATGGTAGAATCAGGGTCAGTAACGGAAAATGATAGAATCCGGGCGACTATCGGGAAAAGGTAGAATCCGTGCAAGTACCGAAAAATTGTAGAATCATGGTCAGTACAGGAAAATGATAGAATCCGGGCGAGTACCTGGAAAATAAAGAATCCGTCCGAGTACCAAAAAATTGACCAAACGAGTACCGAAAAATGGTAGAATCAGGATCAGTACCGGAAAATGATAGAATCCGGGCAACTATCGGGAAAAGGTAGAATCCGTGCGAGTACCCAAAAATTGTCCGAACGAGTACCGAAAAATTGTAGAATCAGGGTCAGTACAGGAAAATGATAGAATCCGGGCGAGAACCTGGAAAATGTAGAATCCGTCCGAGAACCGAAAAATTAACCGAACGAGTACCGAAAAATGGTAGAATCAGGATCAGTACCGGAAAATGATGGAATCCGGGCGACTATCGGGAAAAGGTAGAATCCGTGCGAGTACCCAAAAATTGTCCGAACGAGTACCGAAAAATTGTAGAATCAGGATCAGTACAGGAAAATGATAGAATCCGGGCGAGTACCTGGAAAATGTAGAATCCGTCCGAGTACCGAAAAATTAACCGAACGAGTACCGAAAAATGGTAGAATCAGGGTCAGTAACGGAAAATGATAGAATCCGGGCGAGTACCTGGAAAATGTAGAATCCGTCCGAGTACCGAAAAATTGACCAAACGAGTACCGAAAAATTGACCAAACGAGTACCGAAAAATGGTAGAATCAGGATCAGTACCGGAAAATGATAGAATCCGGGCGACTATCGGGAAAATGTAGAATCCGTGCGAGTACCCAAAAATTGTCCGAACGAGTACCGAAAAATTGTAGAATCAGGGTCAGTAACGGAAAATGATAGAATCCGGGCGACTATCGGGAAAAGGTAGAATCCGTGCAAGTACCGAAAAATTGTCCGAACGAGTACCGAAAAATTGTAGAATCAGGATTAGTACCGGAAAATGATAGAATCCGGGCGAGTACCTGGAAAATGTAGAATCCGTCCGAGTACCGAAAAATTGACCAAACGAGTACCGAAAAATTGACCAAACGAGTACCGAAAAATGGTAGAATCAGGATCAGTACCGGAAAATGATAGAATCCGGGCGACTATCGGGAAAATGTAGAATCCGTGCGAGTACCCAAAAATTGTCCGAACGAGTACCGAAAAATTGTAGAATCAGGGTCAGTAACGGAAAATGATAGAATCCGGGCGACTATCGGGAAAAGGTAGAATCCGTGCGAGTACCGAAAAATTGTCCGAACGAGTACCGAAAAATTGTAGAATCAGGGTCAGTAACGGAAAAAGTAGAATCCGTGCGAGTACCCAAAAATTGTCCGAACGAGTACCGAAAAATTGGAGAATCAGGGTCAGTACAGGAAAATGATAGAATCCGGGAGAGTACCTGGAAAATGTAGAATCCGTCCGAGTACCGAAAAATTGACCGAACGAGTACCGAAAAATGGTAGAATCAGGATCAGTACCGGAAAATGATAGAATCCGGGCGACTATCGGGAAAAGGTAGAATCCGTGCGAGTACCCAAAAATTGTCCGAACGAGTACCGAAAAATTGTAGAATCAGGATCAGTACAGGAAAATGATAGAATCCGGGCGAGTACCTGGAAAATGTAGAATCCGTCCGAGTACCGAAAAATTAACCGAATGAGTACCGAAAAATGGTAGAATCAGGGTCAGTAACGGAAAATGATAGAATCCGGGCGACTATCGGGAAAAGGTAGAATCCGTGCAAGTACCGAAAAATTGTAGAATCATGATCAGTACAGGAAAATGATAGAATCCGGGCGAGTACCTGGAAAATAAAGAATCCGTCCGAGTACCAAAAAATTGACCAAACGAGTACCGAAAAATGGTAGAATCAGGATCAGTACCGGAAAATGATAGAATCCGGGCAACTATCGGGAAAAGGTAGAATCCGTGCGAGTACCCAAAAATTGTCCGAACGAGTACCGAAAAATTGTAGAATCAGGGTCAGTACAGGAAAATGATAGAATCCGGGCGAGAACCTGGAAAATGTAGAATCCGTCCGAGAACCGAAAAATTAACCGAACGAGTACCGAAAAATGGTAGAATCAGGATCAGTACCGGAAAATGATAGAATCCGGGCGACTATCGGGAAAAGGTAGAATCCGTGCGAGTACCCAAAAATTGTCCGAACGAGTACCGAAAAATTGTAGAATCAGGGTCGGTACAGGAAAATGATGGAATCCGGGCGAGTACCTGGAAAATGTAGAATCCGTCCGAGTACCGAAAAATTGTCCGAACCAGTACCAAAAAATGGTAGAATCAGGGTCAGTAACGGAAAATGATAGAATCCGGGCGACTATCGGGAAAAGGTAGAATCCGTGCAAGTACCGAAAAATTGTAGAATCATGGTCAGTACAGGAAAATGATAGAATCAGGGCGAGTACCTGGAAAATAAAGAATCCGTCCGAGTACCAAAAAATTGACCAAACGAGTACCGAAAAATGGTAGAATCAGGATCAGTACCGGAAAATGATAGAATCCGGGCGATTATCGGGAAAAGGTAGAATCCGTGCGAGTACCCAAAAATTGTCCGAACGAGTACCGAAAAATTGTAGAATCAGGGTCAGTACAGGAAAATGATAGAATCCGGGCGAGAACCTGGAAAATGTAGAATCCGTCCGAGAACCGAAAAATTAACCGAACGAGTACCGAAAAATGGTAGAATCAGGATCAGTACCGGAAAATGATAGAATCCGGGCGACTATCGGGAAAAGGTAGAATCCGTGCGAGTACCCAAAAATTGTCCGAACGAGTACCGAAAAATTGTAGAATCAGGGTCGGTAGAGGAAAATGATGGAATCCGGGCGAGTACCTGGAAAATGTAGAATCCGTCCGAGTACCGAAAAATTGTCCGAACCAGTACCAAAAAATGGTAGAATCAGGGTCAGTAACGGAAAATGATAGAATCCGGGCGACTATCGGGAAAAGGTAGAATCCGTGCAAGTACCGAAAAATTGTAGAATCATGGTCAATACAGGAAAATGATAGAATCCGGGCGAGTACCTGGAAAATAAAGAATCCGTCCGAGTACCAAAAAATTGACCAAACGAGTACCGAAAAATGGTAGAATCAGGATCAGTACCGGAAAATGATAGAATCCGGGCAACTATCGGGAAAAGGTAGAATCCGTGCGAGTACCCAAAAATTGTCCGAACGAGTACCGAAAAATTGTAGAATCAGGGTCAGTACAGGAAAATGATAGAATCCGGGCGAGAACCTGGAAAATGTAGAATCCGTCCGAGAACCGAAAAATTAACCGAACGAGTACCGAAAAATGGTAGAATCAGGATCAGTACCGGAAAATGATGGAATCCGGGCGACTATCGGGAAAAGGTAGAATCCGTGCGAGTACCCAAAAATTGTCCGAACGAGTACCGAAAAATTGTAGAATCAGGATCAGTACAGGAAAATGATAGAATCCGGGCGAGTACCTGGAAAATGTAGAATCCGTCCGAGTACCGAAAAATTAACCGAACGAGTACCGAAAAATGGTAGAATCAGGGTCAGTAACGGAAAATGATAGAATCCGGGCGACTATCGGGAAAAGGTAGAATCCGTGCAAGTACCGAAAAATTGTAGAATCATGGTCAGTACAGGAAAATGATAGAATCCGGGCGAGTACCTGGAAAATAAAGAATCCGTCCGAGTACCAAAAAATTGACCAAACGAGTACCGAAAAATGGTAGAATCAGGATCAGTACCGGAAAATGATAGAATCCGGGCAACTATCGGGAAAAGGTAGAATCCGTGCGAGTACCCAAAAATTGTCCGAACGAGTACCGAAAAATTGTAGAATCAGGGTCGGTACAGGAAAATGATGGAATCCGGGCGAGTACCTGGAAAATGTAGAATCCGTCCGAGTACCGAAAAATTGTCCGAACCAGTACCAAGAAATGGTAGAATCGGGGTCAGTAACGGAAAATGATAGAATCCGGGCGACTATCGGGAAAAGGTAGAATCCGTGCGAGTACCCAAAAATTGTCCGAACGAGTACCGAAAAATTGTAGAATCAGGGTCGGTACAGGAAAATGATGGAATCCGGGCGAGTACCTGGAAAATGTAGAATCCGTCCGAGTACCGAAAAATTGTCCGAACCAGTACCAAGAAATGGTAGAATCAGGGTCAGTAACGGAAAATGATAGAATCCGGGCGACTATCGGGAAAAGGTAGAATCCGTGCAAGTACCGAAAAATTGTAGAATCATGGTCAGTACAGGAAAATGATAGAATCCGGGCGAGTACCTGGAAAATGTAGAATCCGTTCGAGTACCGAAAAATTGATCGAACGAGTACCGAAAAATGGTAGAATCAGGATCAGTACCGGAAAATGATAGAATCCGGGCGACTATCGGGAAAAGGTAGAATCCGTGCGAGTACCCAAAAATTGCCCGAACGAGTACCGAAAAATTGTAGAATCTGGGTCAGTACAGGAAAATGATAGAATCCGGGCGAGTACCTGGAAAATAAAGAATCCGTCCGAGTACCGAAAAATTGTCCGAACGAGTACCGAAAAATGGTAGAATCAGGATGAGTACCGGAAAATGATAGAATCCGGGCAACTATCGGGAAAAGGTAGAATCCGTGCGAGTACCCAAAAACTGTCCGAACGAGTACCGAAAAATTGTAGAATCAGGGTCAGTACAGGAAAATTATAGAATCCGGGCGAGAACCTGGAAAATGTAGAATCCGTCCGAGTACCGAAAAATTAACCGAACGAGTACCGAAAAATGGTAGAATCAGGATCAGTACCGGAAACTGATAGAATCCGGGCGACTATCGGGAAAAGGTAGAATCCGTGCGAGTACCCAAAAATTGCCCGAACGAGTACCGAAAAATTGTAGAATCTGGGTCAGTACAGGAAAATGATAGAATCCGGGCGAGTACCTGGAAAATAAAGAATCCGTCCGAGTACCGAAAAATTGTCCGAACCAGTACCAAAAAATGGTAGAATCAGGGTCAGTAACGGAAAATGATAGAATCCGGGCGACTATCGGGAAAAGGTAGAATCCGTGCGAGTACCCAAAAATTGTCCGAACGAGTACCGAAAAATTGTAGAATCAGGGTCAGTACAGGAAAATGATAGAATCCGGGTGAGAACCTGGAAAATGTAGAATCCGTCCGAGAACCGAAAAATTAACCGAACGAGTACCGAAAAATGGTAGAATCAGGATCAGTACCGGAAAATGATAGAATCCGGGCGACTATCGGGAAAAGGTAGAATCCGTGCGAGTACCCAAAAATTGTCCGAACGAGTACCGAAAAATTGTAGAATCAGGGTCGGTACAGGAAAATGATGGAATCCGGGCGAGTACCTGGAAAATGTAGAATCCGTCCGAGTACCGAAAAATTGTCCGAACCAGTACCAAAAAATGGTAGAATCAGGGTCAGTAACGGAAAATGATAGAATCCGGGCGACTATCGGGAAAAGGTAGAATCCGTGCAAGTACCGAAAAATTGTAGAATCATGGTCAGTACAGGAAAATGATAGAATCCGGGCGAGTACCTGGAAAATGTAGAATCCGTTCGAGTACCGAAAAATTGACCGTACGAGTACCGAAAAATGGTAGAATCAGGATCAGTACCGGAAAATGATAGAATCCGGGCGACTATCGGGAAAAGGTAGAATCCGTGCGAGTACCCAAAAATTGCCCGAACGAGTACCGAAAAATTGAAGAATCTGGGTCAGTACAGGAAAATGATAGAATCCGGGCGAGTACCTGGAAAATAAAGAATCCGTCCGAGTACCAAAAAATTGACCAAACGAGTACCGAAAAATGGTAGAATCAGGATCAGTACCGGAAAATGATAGAATCCGGGCAACTATCGGGAAAAGGTAGAATCCGTGCAAGTACCGAAAAATTGTAGAATCAGGGTCAGTACAGGAAAATGATGGAATCCGGGCGAGTACCTGGAAAATGTAGAATCCGGCCGAGTACCGAAAAATTGACCGAACGAGTGCCGAAAAATGGTAGAATCAGGATCAGTACCGGAAAATGATAGAATCCGGGCGATTATCGGGAAAAAGTAGAATCCGTGCGAGTACCCAAAAAATGTCCGAACGAGTACCGAAAAATTGGAGAATCAGGGTCAGTACAGGAAAATGATAGAATCCGGGCGAGTACCTGGAAAAGGTAGAATCCGTCCGAGAACCGAAAAATTAACCGAACGAGTACCGAAAAATGGTAGAATCAGGATCAGTACCGGAAAATGATAGAATCCGGGCGACTATCGGGAAAAGGTAGAATCCGTGCGAGTACCCAAAAATTGTCCGAACGAGTACCGAAAAATTGTAGAATCAGGGTCGGTAGAGGAAAATGATGGAATCCGGGCGAGTACCTGGAAAATGTAGAATCCGTCCGAGTACCGAAAAATTGTCCGAACCAGTACCAAAAAATGGTAGAATCAGGGTCAGTAACGGAAAATGATAGAATCCGGGCGACTATCGGGAAAAGGTAGAATCCGTGCAAGTACCGAAAAATTGTAGAATCATGGTCAATACAGGAAAATGATAGAATCCGGGCGAGTACCTGGAAAATAAAGAATCCGTCCGAGTACCAAAAAATTGACCAAACGAGTACCGAAAAATGGTAGAATCAGGATCAGTACCGGAAAATGATAGAATCCGGGCAACTATCGGGAAAAGGTAGAATCCGTGCGAGTACCCAAAAATTGTCCGAACGAGTACCGAAAAATTGTAGAATCAGGGTCAGTACAGGAAAATGATAGAATCCGGGCGAGAACCTGGAAAATGTAGAATCCGTCCGAGAACCGAAAAATTAACCGAACGAGTACCGAAAAATGGTAGAATCAGGATCAGTACCGGAAAATGATGGAATCCGGGCGACTATCGGGAAAAGGTAGAATCCGTGCGAGTACCCAAAAATTGTCCGAACGAGTACCGAAAAATTGTAGAATCAGGATCAGTACAGGAAAATGATAGAATCCGGGCGAGTACCTGGAAAATGTAGAATCCGTCCGAGTACCGAAAAATTAACCGAACGAGTACCGAAAAATGGTAGAATCAGGGTCAGTAACGGAAAATGATAGAATCCGGGCGACTATCGGGAAAAGGTAGAATCCGTGCAAGTACCGAAAAATTGTAGAATCATGGTCAGTACAGGAAAATGATAGAATCCGGGCGAGTACCTGGAAAATAAAGAATCCGTCCGAGTACCAAAAAATTGACCAAACGAGTACCGAAAAATGGTAGAATCAGGATCAGTACCGGAAAATGATAGAATCCGGGCAACTATCGGGAAAAGGTAGAATCCGTGCGAGTACCCAAAAATTGTCCGAACGAGTACCGAAAAATTGTAGAATCAGGGTCGGTACAGGAAAATGATGGAATCCGGGCGAGTACCTGGAAAATGTAGAATCCGTCCGAGTACCGAAAAATTGTCCGAACCAGTACCAAGAAATGGTAGAATCGGGGTCAGTAACGGAAAATGATAGAATCCGGGCGACTATCGGGAAAAGGTAGAATCCGTGCGAGTACCCAAAAATTGTCCGAACGAGTACCGAAAAATTGTAGAATCAGGGTCGGTACAGGAAAATGATGGAATCCGGGCGAGTACCTGGAAAATGTAGAATCCGTCCGAGTACCGAAAAATTGTCCGAACCAGTACCAAGAAATGGTAGAATCAGGGTCAGTAACGGAAAATGATAGAATCCGGGCGACTATCGGGAAAAGGTAGAATCCGTGCAAGTACCGAAAAATTGTAGAATCATGGTCAGTACAGGAAAATGATAGAATCCGGGCGAGTACCTGGAAAATGTAGAATCCGTTCGAGTACCGAAAAATTGATCGAACGAGTACCGAAAAATGGTAGAATCAGGATCAGTACCGGAAAATGATAGAATCCGGGCGACTATCGGGAAAAGGTAGAATCCGTGCGAGTACCCAAAAATTGCCCGAACGAGTACCGAAAAATTGTAGAATCTGGGTCAGTACAGGAAAATGATAGAATCCGGGCGAGTACCTGGAAAATAAAGAATCCGTCCGAGTACCGAAAAATTGTCCGAACGAGTACCGAAAAATGGTAGAATCAGGATGAGTACCGGAAAATGATAGAATCCGGGCAACTATCGGGAAAAGGTAGAATCCGTGCGAGTACCCAAAAACTGTCCGAACGAGTACCGAAAAATTGTAGAATCAGGGTCAGTACAGGAAAATTATAGAATCCGGGCGAGAACCTGGAAAATGTAGAATCCGTCCGAGTACCGAAAAATTAACCGAACGAGTACCGAAAAATGGTAGAATCAGGATCAGTACCGGAAACTGATAGAATCCGGGCGACTATCGGGAAAAGGTAGAATCCGTGCGAGTACCCAAAAATTGCCCGAACGAGTACCGAAAAATTGTAGAATCTGGGTCAGTACAGGAAAATGATAGAATCCGGGCGAGTACCTGGAAAATAAAGAATCCGTCCGAGTACCGAAAAATTGTCCGAACCAGTACCAAAAAATGGTAGAATCAGGGTCAGTAACGGAAAATGATAGAATCCGGGCGACTATCGGGAAAAGGTAGAATCCGTGCGAGTACCCAAAAATTGTCCGAACGAGTACCGAAAAATTGTAGAATCAGGGTCAGTACAGGAAAATGATAGAATCCGGGTGAGAACCTGGAAAATGTAGAATCCGTCCGAGAACCGAAAAATTAACCGAACGAGTACCGAAAAATGGTAGAATCAGGATCAGTACCGGAAAATGATAGAATCCGGGCGACTATCGGGAAAAGGTAGAATCCGTGCGAGTACCCAAAAATTGTCCGAACGAGTACCGAAAAATTGTAGAATCAGGGTCGGTACAGGAAAATGATGGAATCCGGGCGAGTACCTGGAAAATGTAGAATCCGTCCGAGTACCGAAAAATTGTCCGAACCAGTACCAAAAAATGGTAGAATCAGGGTCAGTAACGGAAAATGATAGAATCCGGGCGACTATCGGGAAAAGGTAGAATCCGTGCAAGTACCGAAAAATTGTAGAATCATGGTCAGTACAGGAAAATGATAGAATCCGGGCGAGTACCTGGAAAATGTAGAATCCGTTCGAGTACCGAAAAATTGACCGTACGAGTACCGAAAAATGGTAGAATCAGGATCAGTACCGGAAAATGATAGAATCCGGGCGATTATCGGGAAAAAGTAGAATCCGTGCGAGTACCCAAAAAATGTCCGAACGAGTACCGAAAAATTGGAGAATCAGGGTCAGTACAGGAAAATGATAGAATCCGGGCGAGTACCTGGAAAAGGTAGAATCCGTCCGAGAACCGAAAAATTAACCGAACGAGTACCGAAAAATGGTAGAATCAGGATCAGTACCGGAAAATGATAGAATCCGGGCGACTATCGGGAAAAGGTAGAATCCGTGCGAGTACCCAAAAATTATCCGAACGAGTACCGAAAAATTGTAGAATCTGGGTCAGTACAGGAAAATGATAGAATCCGGGCGAGTACCCAGAAAAATAAAGAATCCGTCCGAGTACCGAAAAATTGTCCGAACCAGTACCAAAAAATGGTAGAATCAGGGTCAGTAACGGAAAATGATAGAATCCGGGCGACTATCGGGAAAAGGTAGAATCCGTGCGAGTACCCAAAAATTGTCCGAACGAGTACCGAAAAATTGTAGAATCAGGGTCAGTACAGGAAAATGATAGAATCCGGGTGAGAACCTAGAAAATGTAGAATCCGTCCGAGAACCGAAAAATTAACCGAACGAGTACCGAAAAATGGTAGAATCAGGATCAGTACCGGAAAATGATAGAATCCGGGCGACTATCGGGAAAAGGTAGAATCCGTGCGAGTACCCAAAAATTGTCCGAACGAGTACCGAAAAATTGTAGAATCAGGGTCGGTACAGGAAAATGATGGAATCCGGGCGAGTACCTGGAAAATGTAGAATCCGTCCGAGTACCGAAAAATTGTCCGAACCAGTACCAAAAAATGGTAGAATCAGGGTCAGTAACGGAAAATGATAGAATCCGGGCGACTATCGGGAAAAGGTAGAATCCGTGCGAGTACCCAAAAATTGTCCGAACGAGTACCGAAAAATTGTAGAATCAGGGTCAGTACAGGAAAATGATAGAATCCGGGTGAGAACCTGGAAAATGTAGAATCCGTCCGAGAACCGAAAAATTAACCGAACGAGTACCGAAAAATGGTAGAATCAGGATCAGTACCGGAAAATGATAGAATCCGGGCGACTATCGGGAAAAGGTAGAATCCGTGCGAGTACCCAAAAATTGTCCGAACGAGTACCGAAAAATTGTAGAATCAGGGTCGGTACAGGAAAATGATGGAATCCGGGCGAGTACCTGGAAAATGTAGAATCCGTCCGAGTACCGAAAAATTGTCCGAACCAGTACCAAAAAATGGTAGAATCAGGGTCAGTAACGGAAAATGATAGAATCCGGGCGACTATCGGGAAAAGGTAGAATCCGTGCAAGTACCGAAAAATTGTAGAATCATGGTCAGTACAGGAAAATGATAGAATCCGGGCGAGTACCTGGAAAATGTAGAATCCGTTCGAGTACCGAAAAATTGACCGTACGAGTACCGAAAAATGGTAGAATCAGGATCAGTACCGGAAAATGATAGAATCCGGGCGACTATCGGGAAAAGGTAGAATCCGTGCGAGTACCCAAAAATTGCCCGAACGAGTACCGAAAAATTGAAGAATCTGGGTCAGTACAGGAAAATGATAGAATCCGGGCGAGTACCTGGAAAATAAAGAATCCGTCCGAGTACCAAAAAATTGACCAAACGAGTACCGAAAAATGGTAGAATCAGGATCAGTACCGGAAAATGATAGAATCCGGGCAACTATCGGGAAAAGGTAGAATCCGTGCAAGTACCGAAAAATTGTAGAATCAGGGTCAGTACAGGAAAATGATGGAATCCGGGCGAGTACCTGGAAAATGTAGAATCCGTCCGAGTACCGAAAAATTGACCGAACGAGTGCCGAAAAATGGTAGAATCAGGATCAGTACCGGAAAATGATAGAATCCGGGCGATTATCGGGAAAAAGTAGAATCCGTGCGAGTACCCAAAAAATGTCCGAACGAGTACCGAAAAATTGGAGAATCAGGGTCAGTACAGGAAAATGATAGAATCCGGGCGAGTACCTGGAAAAGGTAGAATCCGTCCGAGAACCGAAAAATTAACCGAACGAGTACCGAAAAATGGTAGAATCAGGATCAGTACCGGAAAATGATAGAATCCGGGCGACTATCGGGAAAAGGTAGAATCCGTGCGAGTACCCAAAAATTATCCGAACGAGTACCGAAAAATTGTAGAATCTGGGTCAGTACAGGAAAATGATAGAATCCGGGCGAGTACCTGGAAAATAAAGAATCCGTCCGAGTACCGAAAAATTGACCAAACGAGTACCGAAAAATGGTAGAATCAGGATCAGTACCGGAAAATGATAGAATCCGGGCAACTATCGGGAAAAGGTAGAATCCGTGCGAGTACCCAAAAATTTTCCGAACGAGTACCGAAAAATTGTAGAATCAGGGTCAGTACAGGAAAATGATAGAATCCGGGCGAGAACCTGGAAAATGTAGAATTCGTCCGAGAACCGAAAAATTAACCGAACGAGTACCGAAAAATGGTAGAATCAGGATCTGTACCGGAAAATGATAGAATCCGGACGACTATCGGGAAAAGGTAGAATCCGTGCGAGTACCCAAAAATTGTCCGAACGAGTACCGAAGAATTGTAGAATCAGGGTCGGTACAGGAAAATGATGGAATCCGGGCGAGTACCTGGAAAATGTAGAAGCCGTCCGAGTACCGAAAAATTGATCGAACGAGTACCGAAAAATGGTAGAATCAGGATCAGTACCGGAAAATGATAGAATCCGGGCGATTACCGGGAAAAAGTAGAATTCGTGCGAGTACCAAAAAACTGTCCTAACGAGTACCGAAAAATTGTAGAATCAGGGTCAGTACAGGAAAATGATAGAATCCGGGCGAGTACCTGGAAAATGTAGAATCCGTCTGAGTACCGAAAAATTGTCTGAACCAGTACCGAAAAATGGTAGAATCAGGGTCAGTAACGGAAAATAATAGAATCCGGGCGACTATCGGGAAAAGGTAGAATCCGTGCAAGTACCGAAAAATTGTAGAATCAGGGTCAGTACCGGAAAATGATAGAATCCGGGCGATTACCGGGAAAAAGTAGAATTCGTGCGAGTACCAAAAAACTGTCCTAACGAGTACCGAAAAATTGTAGAATCAGGGTCAGTACAGGAAAATGATAGAATCCGGGCGAGTACCTGGAAAATGTAGAATCCGTCTGAGTACCGAAAAATTGTCTGAACCAGTACCGAAAAATGGTAGAATCAGGGTCAGTAACGGAAAATGATAGAATCCGGGCAATTATCGGGAAAAGGTAGAATCCGTGCAAGTATCGAAAAATTGTAGAATCAGGGCCAGTACAGGAAAATGATAGAATCCGGGAGAGTACCTGGAAAATGTAGAATCCGTCCGAGTATCGAAAAATTGTCCGAACTAGTACCGAAAAATGGTAGAATCAGGGTCAGTAACGGAAAATGATAGAATCCGGGCGACTATCGGGAAAAGGTAGAATCCGTGCAAGTACCGAAAAATTGTAGAATCAGGGTCAGTACAGGAAAATGATAGAATACGGGCGAGTACCTGGAAAATGTAGAATCCGTCCGAGTACCGAAAAATTGACCGAACGAGTACCGAAAAATGGTAGAATCAGGATCAGTACCGGAAAATGATAGAATCCGGGCGACTATCCGGAAAAGGTAGAATCCGTGCGAGTACCCAAAAATTGTCCGAACGAGTACCGAAAAATTGTAGAATCAGGGTCAGTACAGGAAAATGATAGAATCCGGGCGAGTACTCGGAAAAGGTAGAATCCGTGCGAGTACCGAAAAATTGACCGAACGAGTACCGAAAAATGGTAGAATCAGGATCAGTACCGGAAAATGTTAAAATCCGGGCAACTACCGGGAAAAAGTAGAATCCGTGCGAGTACCCAAAAATTGTCCGAACGAGTACCGAAAAATTGGAGAATCAGGGTCAGTACAGGAAAATGATAGAATCCGGGAGAGTACCTGGAAAATGTAGAATCCGTCCGAGTACCGAAAAATTGACCGAACGAGTACCGAAAAATGGTAGAATCAGGATCAGTACCGGAAAATGATAGAATCCGGGCGACTATCGGGAAAAGGTAGAATCCGTGCGAGTACCCAAAAATTGTCCGAACGAGTACCGAAAAATTGTAGAATCAGGATCAGTACAGGAAAATGATAGAATCCGGGCGAGTACCTGGAAAATGTAGAATCCGTCCGAGTACCGAAAAATTGTCCGAACCAGTACCAAAAAATGGTAGAATCAGGGTTAGTAACGGAAAATGATAGAATCCGGGCGACTATCGGGAAAAGGTAAAATCCGTGCAAGTACCGAAAAATTGTAGAATCAGGGTCAGCATAGGAAAATGATAGAATCCGGGCGAGTACCTGGAAAATGTAGAATCCGTCCGAGTACCGAAAAATTGATCGAACGAGTACCGAAAAATGGTAGAATCAGGATCAGTACCGGAAAATGATAGAATCCGGGCGATTACCGGGAAAAAGTAGAATCCGTGCGAGTACCCAAAAACTGTCCGAACGAGTACCGAAAAATTGGAGAATCAGGGTCAGTACAGGAAAATGATAGAATCCGGGCGAGTACCTGGAAAAGGAAGAATCCGTCCGAGAACCGAAAAATTAACCGAACGAGTACCGAAAAATGGTAGAATCAGGATCAGTACAGGAAAATGATAGAATCCGGGCGACTATCGGGAAAAGGTAGAATCCGTGCGAGTACCCAAAAATTGTCCGAACGAGTACCGAAAAATTGTAGAATCAGGGTCAGTACAGGAAAATTATAGAATCCGGGCGAGAACCTGGAAAATGTAGAATCCGTCCGAGTACCGAAAAATTAACCGAACGAGTACCGAAAAATGGTAGAATCAGGATCAGTACCGGAAAATGATAGAATCCGGGCGACTATCGGGAAAAGGTAGAATCCGTGCGAGTACCCAAAAATTGTCCGAACGAGTACCGAAAAATTGTAGAATCAGGGTCAGTACAGGAAAATGATAGAATCCGGGCGAGTACCTGGAAAAGGAAGAATCCGTCCGAGAACCGAAAAATTAACCGAACGAGTACCGAAAAATGGTAGAATCAGGATCAGTACCGGAAAATGATAGAATTCGGGCGACTATCGGGAAAAGGTAGAATCCGTGCGAGTACCCAAAAATTGTCCGAACGAGTACCGAAAAATTGTAGAATCAGGGTCAGTACAGGAAAATGATAGAATCCGGGCGAGTACCTGGAAAATGTAGAATCCGTCCGAGTACCGAAAAATTGACCGAACGAGTACCGAAAAATGGTAGAATCAGGATCAGTACCGGAAAATGATAGAATCCGGGCGACTATCGGGAAAAGGTAGAATCCGTGCGAGTACCCAAAAATTGTCCGAACGAGTACCGAAAAATTGTAGAATCAGGGTCAGTACAGGAAAATGATAGAATCCGGGCGAGTACCTGGAAAATGTAGAATCCGTCCGAGTACCGAAAAATTGACCGAACGAGTACCGAAAAATGGTAGAATCAGGATCAGTACCGGAAAATGATAGAATCCGGGCGACTATCGGGAAAAGGTAGAATCCGTGCGAGTACCCAAAAATTGTCCGAACGAGTACCGAAAAATTGTAGAACCAGGGTCGGTACAGGAAAATGATGGAATCCGGGCGAGTACCTGGAAAATTTAGAATCCGTCCGAGTACCGAAAAATTGTCCGAACCAGTACCAAAAAATGGTAGAATCAGGGTCAGTAACGGAAAATGATAGAATCCGGGCGACTATCGGGAAAAGGTAGAATCCGTGCAAGTACCGAAAAATTGTAGAATCATGGTCAGTACAGGAAAATGATAGAATCCGGGCGAGTACCTGGAAAATGTAGAATCCGTTCGAGTACCGAAAAATTGACCGTACGAGTACCGAAAAATGGTAGAATCAGGATCAGTACCGGAATATGATAGAATCCGGGCGACTATCGGGAAAAGGTAGAATCCGTGCGAGTACCCAAAAATTGCCCGAACGAGTACCGAAAAATTGAAGAATCTGGGTCAGTACAGGAAAATGATAGAATCCGGGCGAGTACCTGGAAAATAAAGAATCCGTCCGAGTACCAAAAAATTGACCAAACGAGTACCGAAAAATGGTAGAATCAGGATCAGTACCGGAAAATGATAGAATCCGGGCAACTATCGGGAAAAGGTAGAATCCGTGCAAGTACCGAAAAATTGTAGAATCAGGGTCAGTACAGGAAAATGATGGAATCCGGGCGAGTACCTGGAAAATGTAGAATCCGTCCGAGTACCGAAAAATTGACCGAACGAGTGCCGAAAAATGGTAGAATCAGGATCAGTACCGGAAAATGATAGAATCCGGGCGATTATCGGGAAAAAGTAGAATCCGTGCGAGTACCCAAAAAATGTCCGAACGAGTACCGAAAAATTGGAGAATCAGGGTCAGTACAGGAAAATGATAGAATCCGGGCGAGTACCTGGAAAAGGTAGAATCCGTCCGAGAACCGAAAAATTAACCGAACGAGTACCGAAAAATGGTAGAATCAGGATCAGTACCGGAAAATGATAGAATCCGGGCGACTATCGGGAAAAGGTAGAATCCGTGCGAGTACCCAAAAATTATCCGAACGAGTACCGAAAAATTGTAGAATCTGGGTCAGTACAGGAAAATGATAGAATCCGGGCGAGTACCTGGAAAATAAAGAATCCGTCCGAGTACCGAAAAATTGACCAAACGAGTACCGAAAAATGGTAGAATCAGGATCAGTACCGGAAAATGATAGAATCCGGGCAACTATCGGGAAAAGGTAGAATCCGTGCGAGTACCCAAAAATTTTCCGAACGAGTACCGAAAAATTGTAGAATCAGGGTCAGTACAGGAAAATGATAGAATCCGGGCGAGAACCTGGAAAATGTAGAATTCGTCCGAGAACCGAAAAATTAACCGAACGAGTACCGAAAAATGGTAGAATCAGGATCTGTACCGGAAAATGATAGAATCCGGACGACTATCGGGAAAAGGTAGAATCCGTGCGAGTACCCAAAAATTGTCCGAACGAGTACCGAAGAATTGTAGAATCAGGGTCGGTACAGGAAAATGATGGAATCCGGGCGAGTACCTGGAAAATGTAGAAGCCGTCCGAGTACCGAAAAATTGATCGAACGAGTACCGAAAAATGGTAGAATCAGGATCAGTACCGGAAAATGATAGAATCCGGGCGATTACCGGGAAAAAGTAGAATTCGTGCGAGTACCAAAAAACTGTCCTAACGAGTACCGAAAAATTGTAGAATCAGGGTCAGTACAGGAAAATGATAGAATCCGGGCGAGTACCTGGAAAATGTAGAATCCGTCTGAGTACCGAAAAATTGTCTGAACCAGTACCGAAAAATGGTAGAATCAGGGTCAGTAACGGAAAATGATAGAATCCGGGCGACTATCGGGAAAAGGTAGAATCCGTGCAAGTACCGAAAAATTGTAGAATCAGGGTCAGTACCGGAAAATGATAGAATCCGGGCGATTACCGGGAAAAAGTAGAATTCGTGCGAGTACCAAAAAACTGTCCTAACGAGTACCGAAAAATTGTAGAATCAGGGTCAGTACAGGAAAATGATAGAATCCGGGCGAGTACCTGGAAAATGTAGAATCCGTCTGAGTACCGAAAAATTGTCTGAACCAGTACCGAAAAATGGTAGAATCAGGGTCAGTAACGGAAAATGATAGAATCCGGGCAATTATCGGGAAAAGGTAGAATCCGTGCAAGTATCGAAAAATTGTAGAATCAGGGCCAGTACAGGAAAATGATAGAATCCGGGAGAGTACCTGGAAAATGTAGAATCCGTCCGAGTATCGAAAAATTGTCCGAACTAGTACCGAAAAATGGTAGAATCAGGGTCAGTAACGGAAAATGATAGAATCCGGGCGACTATCGGGAAAAGGTAGAATCCGTGCAAGTACCGAAAAATTGTAGAATCAGGGTCAGTACAGGAAAATGATAGAATACGGGCGAGTACCTGGAAAATGTAGAATCCGTCCGAGTACCGAAAAATTGACCGAACGAGTACCGAAAAATGGTAGAATCAGGATCAGTACCGGAAAATGATAGAATCCGGGCGACTATCCGGAAAAGGTAGAATCCGTGCGAGTACCCAAAAATTGTCCGAACGAGTACCGAAAAATTGTAGAATCAGGGTCAGTACAGGAAAATGATAGAATCCGGGCGAGTACTCGGAAAAGGTAGAATCCGTGCGAGTACCGAAAAATTGACCGAACGAGTACCGAAAAATGGTAGAATCAGGATCAGTACCGGAAAATGTTAAAATCCGGGCAACTACCGGGAAAAAGTAGAATCCGTGCGAGTACCCAAAAATTGTCCGAACGAGTACCGAAAAATTGGAGAATCAGGGTCAGTACAGGAAAATGATAGAATCCGGGAGAGTACCTGGAAAATGTAGAATCCGTCCGAGTACCGAAAAATTGACCGAACGAGTACCGAAAAATGGTAGAATCAGGATCAGTACCGGAAAATGATAGAATCCGGGCGACTATCGGGAAAAGGTAGAATCCGTGCGAGTACCCAAAAATTGTCCGAACGAGTACCGAAAAATTGTAGAATCAGGATCAGTACAGGAAAATGATAGAATCCGGGCGAGTACCTGGAAAATGTAGAATCCGTCCGAGTACCGAAAAATTGTCCGAACCAGTACCAAAAAATGGTAGAATCAGGGTTAGTAACGGAAAATGATAGAATCCGGGCGACTATCGGGAAAAGGTAAAATCCGTGCAAGTACCGAAAAATTGTAGAATCAGGGTCAGCATAGGAAAATGATAGAATCCGGGCGAGTACCTGGAAAATGTAGAATCCGTCCGAGTACCGAAAAATTGATCGAACGAGTACCGAAAAATGGTAGAATCAGGATCAGTACCGGAAAATGATAGAATCCGGGCGATTACCGGGAAAAAGTAGAATCCGTGCGAGTACCCAAAAACTGTCCGAACGAGTACCGAAAAATTGGAGAATCAGGGTCAGTACAGGAAAATGATAGAATCCGGGCGAGTACCTGGAAAAGGAAGAATCCGTCCGAGAACCGAAAAATTAACCGAACGAGTACCGAAAAATGGTAGAATCAGGATCAGTACAGGAAAATGATAGAATCCGGGCGACTATCGGGAAAAGGTAGAATCCGTGCGAGTACCCAAAAATTGTCCGAACGAGTACCGAAAAATTGTAGAATCAGGGTCAGTACAGGAAAATTATAGAATCCGGGCGAGAACCTGGAAAATGTAGAATCCGTCCGAGTACCGAAAAATTAACCGAACGAGTACCGAAAAATGGTAGAATCAGGATCAGTACCGGAAAATGATAGAATCCGGGCGACTATCGGGAAAAGGTAGAATCCGTGCGAGTACCCAAAAATTGTCCGAACGAGTACCGAAAAATTGTAGAATCAGGGTCAGTACAGGAAAATGATAGAATCCGGGCGAGTACCTGGAAAAGGAAGAATCCGTCCGAGAACCGAAAAATTAACCGAACGAGTACCGAAAAATGGTAGAATCAGGATCAGTACCGGAAAATGATAGAATTCGGGCGACTATCGGGAAAAGGTAGAATCCGTGCGAGTACCCAAAAATTGTCCGAACGAGTACCGAAAAATTGTAGAATCAGGGTCAGTACAGGAAAATGATAGAATCCGGGCGAGTACCTGGAAAATGTAGAATCCGTCCGAGTACCGAAAAATTGACCGAACGAGTACCGAAAAATGGTAGAATCAGGATCAGTACCGGAAAATGATAGAATCCGGGCGACTATCGGGAAAAGGTAGAATCCGTGCGAGTACCCAAAAATTGTCCGAACGAGTACCGAAAAATTGTAGAATCAGGGTCAGTACAGGAAAATGATAGAATCCGGGCGAGTACCTGGAAAATGTAGAATCCGTCCGAGTACCGAAAAATTGACCGAACGAGTACCGAAAAATGGTAGAATCAGGATCAGTACCGGAAAATGATAGAATCCGGGCGACTATCGGGAAAAGGTAGAATCCGTGCGAGTACCCAAAAATTGTCCGAACGAGTACCGAAAAATTGTAGAACCAGGGTCGGTACAGGAAAATGATGGAATCCGGGCGAGTACCTGGAAAATGTAGAATCCGTCCGAGTACCGAAAAATTAACCGAACGAGTACCAAAAAATGGTAGAATCAGGGTCAGTAACGGAAAATGATAGAATCCGGGCGACTATCGGGAAAAGGTAGAATCCGTGCGAGTACCCAAAAATTGTCCGAACGAGTACCGAAAAATTGTAGAATCAGGGTCAGTACAGGAAAATAATAGAATCCGGGCGAGTACCTGGAAAAGGTAGAATCCGTCCGAGAACCGAAAAATTAACCGAACGAGTACCGAAAAATGGTAGAATCAGGATCAGTACCGGAAAATGATAGAATCCGGGCGACTATCGGGAAAAGGTAGAATCCGTGCGAGTACCCAAAAATTGTCCGAACGAGTACCGAAAAATTGTAGAATCTGGGTCGGTACAGGAAAATGATAGAATCCGGGCGAGTACCTGGAAAAGGTAGAATCCGTCCGAGAACCGAAAAATTAACCGAACGAGTACCGAAAAATGGTAGAATCAGGATCAGTACCGGAAAATGATAGAATCCGGGCGACTATCGGGAAAAGGTAGAATCTGTGCGAGTACCCAAAAATTGTCCGAACGAGTACCGAAAAATTATAGAATCTGGGTCAGTACAGGAAAATGATAGAATCCGGGCGAGTACCTGGAAAAGGTAGAATCCGTCCGAGAACCGAAAAATTAACCGAACGAGTACCGAAAAATGGTAGAATCAGGATCAGTACCGGAAAATGATAGAATCCGGGCGACTATCGGGAAAAGGTAGAATCCGTGCGAGTACACAAAAATTGTCCGAACGAGTACCGAAAAATTGTAGAATCAAGGTCAGTACAGGAAAATGATAGAATCCGGGCGAGTACCTGGAAAATGTAGAATCCGTCCGAGTACCGAAAAATTGACCAAACGAGTACCGAAAAATGGTAGAATCAGGATTAGTACCGGAAAATGATAGAATCCGGGCGACTATCGGGAAAAGGTAGAATCCGTGCGAGTACCCAAAAATTGTCCGAACGAGTACCGAAAAATTGTAGAATCTGGGTCAGTACAGGAAAATGATAGAATCCGGGCGAGTACCTGGAAAAGGTAGAATCCGTCCGAGAACCGAAAAATTAACCGAACGAGTACCGAAAAATGGTAGAATCAGGATCAGTACCGGAAAATGATAGAATCCGGGCGACTATCGGGAAAAGGTAGAATCCGTGCGAGTACCCAAAAATTGTCCGAACGAGTACCGAAAAATTGTAGAATCTGGGTCAGTACAGGAAAATGATAGAATCCGGGCGAGTACCTGGAAAAGGTAGAATCCGTCCGAGCACCGAAAAATTAACCGAACGAGTACCGAAAAATGGTAGAATCAGGATCAGTACCGGAAAATGATAGAATCCGGGCGACTATCGGGAAAAGGTAGAATCCGTGCGAGTACCCAAAAATTGTCCGAACGAGTACCGAAAAATTGTAGAATCTGGGTCAGTACAGGAAAATGATAGAATCCGGGCGAGTACCTGGAAAAGGTAGAATCCGTCCGAGCACCGAAAAATTAACCGAACGAGTACCGAAAAATGGTAGAATCAGGATCAGTACCGGAAAATGATAGAATCCGGGCGACTATCGGGAAAAGGTAGAATCCGTGCGAGTACCCAAAAATTGTCCGAACGTGTACCGAAAAATTGTAGAATCAGGGTCAGTACAGGAAAATGATAGAATCCGGGCGAGTACCTGGAAAATGTAGAATCCGTCCGAGTACCGAAAAATTGATCGAACGAGTACCGAAAAATGGTAGAATCAGGATCAGTACCGGAAAATGTTAGAATCCGGGCGACTACCGGGAAAAAGTAGAATCCGTGCGAGTACCCAAAAATTGTCCGAACGAGTACCGAAAAATTGGAGAATCAGGGTCAGTACAGGAAAATGATAGAATCCGGGCGAGTACCTGGAAAATGTAGAATCCGTCCGAGAACCGAAAAATTAACCGAACGAGTACCGAAAAATGGTAGAATCAGGATCAGTACCAGAAAATGATAGAATCCGGGCGACTATCGGGAAAAGGTAGAATCCGTGCGAGTACCCAAAAATTGTCCGAACGAGTACCGAAAAATTGTAGAATCAGGGTCAGTACAGGAAAATGATAGAATCTGGGCGAGTACCTGGAAAAGGTAGAATCCGTCCGAGAACCGAAAAATTAACCGAACGATTACCGAAAAATGGTATAATCAGGATCAGTACCGGAAAATGATAGAATCCGGGCGACTATCGGGAAAAGGTAGAATCCGTGCGAGTACCCAAAAATTGTCCGAACGAGTACCGAAAAATTGTAGAATCTGGGTCAGTACAGGAAAATGATAGAATCCGGGCGAGTACCTGGAAAAGGTAGAATCCGTCCGAGAACCGAAAAATTAACCGAACGAGTACCGAAAAATGGTAGAATCAGGATCAGTACCGGAAAATGATAGAATCCGGGCGACTATCGGGAAAAGGTAGAATCCGTGCGAGTACCCAAAAATTGTCCGAACGAGTACCGAAAAATTGTAGAATCTGGGTCAGTACAGGAAAATGATAGAATCCGGGCGAGTACCTGGAAGAGGTAGAATCCGTCCGAGCACCGAAAAATTAACCGAACGAGTACCGAAAAATGGTAGAATCAGGATCAGTACCGGAAAATGATAAAATCCGGGCGACTATCGGGAAAAGGTAGAATCCGTGCGAGTACCCAAAAATTGTCCGAACGAGTACCGAAAAATTGTAGAATCAGGGTCAGTACAGGAAAATGATAGAATCCGGGCGAGTACCTGGAAAATGTAGAATCCGTCCGAGTACCGAAAAATTGACCAAACGAGTACCGAAAAATGGTAGAATCAGGATCAGTACCGGAAAATGATAGAATCCGGGCGACTATCGGGAAAAGGTAGAATCCGTGCGAGTACCCAAAAATTGTCCGAACGAGTACCGAAAAATTGTAGAATCTGGGTCAGTACAGGAAAATGATAGAATCCGGGCGAGTACCTGGAAAATAAAGAATCCGTCCGAGAACCGAAAAATTAACCGAACGAGTACCGAAAAATGGTATAATCAGGATCAGTACCGGAAAATGATAGAATCCGGGCGACTATCGGGAAAAGGTAGAATCCGTGCGAGTACCCAAAAATTGTCCGAACGAGTACCGAAAAATTGTAGAATCTGGGTCAGTACAGGAAAATGATAGAATCCGGGCGAGTACCTGGAAAAGGTAGAATCCGTCCGAGAACCGAAAAATTAACCGAACGAGTACCGAAAAATGGTAGAATCAGGATCAGTACCGGAAAATGATAGAATCCGGGCGACTATCGGGAAAAGGTAGAATCCGTGCGAGTACCCAAAAATTGTCCGAACGAGTACCGAAAAATTGTAGAATCTGGGTCAGTACAGGAAAATGATAGAATCCGGGCGAGTACCTGGAAAAGGTAGAATCCGTCCGAGAACCGAAAAATTAACCGAACGAGTACCGAAAAATGGTAGAATCAGGATCAGTACCGGAAAATGATAGAATCCGGGCGACTATCGGGAAAAGGTAAAATGCGTGCGAGTACCCAAAAATTGTCCGAACGAGTACAGAAAAATTGTAGAATCAGGGTCAGTACAGGAAAATTATAGAATCCGGGCGAGTACCTGGAAAATGTAGAATCCGTCCGAGTACCGAAAAATTGACCAAACGAGTACCGAAAAATGGTAGAATCAGGATGAGTACCGGAAAATGATAGAATCCGGGCGACTATCGGGAAAAGGTAGAATCCGTGCGAGTACCCAAAAATTGTCCGAACGAGTACCGAAAAATTGGAGAATCAGGGTCAGTACAGGAAAATGATAGAATCCGGGCGAGTACCTGGAAAAGGTAGAATCCGTCCGAGCACCGAAAAATTAACCGAACGAGTACCGAAAAATGGTAGAATCAGGATCAGTACCGGAAAATGATAGAATCCGGGCGACTATCGGGAAAAGGTAGAATCCGTGCGAGTACCCAAAAATTGTCCGAACGAGTACCGAAAAATTGTAGAATCTGGGTCAGTACAGGAAAATGATAGAATCCGGGCGAGTACCTGGAAAATAAAGAATCCGTCCGAGTACCGAAAAATTGACCAAACGAGTACCGAAAAATGGTAGAATCAGGATCAGTACCGGAAAATGATAGAATCCGGGCAACTATCGGGAAAAGGTAGAATCCGTGCGAGTACCCAAAAATTGTCCGAACGAGTACCGAAAAATTGTAGAATCAGGGTCGGTACAGGAAAATGATGGAATCCGGGCGAGTACCTGGAAAATGTAGAATCCGTCCGAGAACCGAAAAATTAACCGAACGAGTACCGAAAAATGGTAGAATCAGGATCAGTACCAGAAAATGATAGAATCCGGGCGACTATCGGGAAAAGGTAGAATCCGTGCGAGTACCCAAAAATTGTCCGAACGAGTACCGAAAAATTGTAGAATCAGGGTCAGTACAGGAAAATGATAGAATCTGGGCGAGTACCTGGAAAAGGTAGAATCCGTCCGAGAACCGAAAAATTAACCGAACGAGTACCGAAAAATGGTATAATCAGGATCAGTACCGGAAAATGATAGAATCCGGGCGACTATCGGGAAAAGGTAGAATCCGTGCGAGTACCCAAAAATTGTCCGAACGAGTACCGAAAAATTGTAGAATCTGGGTCAGTACAGGAAAATGATAGAATCCGGGCGAGTACCTGGAAAAGGTAGAATCCGTCCGAGAATCGAAAAATTAACCGAACGAGTACCGAAAAATGGTAGAATCAGGATCAGTACCGGAAAATGATAGAATCCGGGCGACTATCGGGAAAAGGTAGAATCCGTGCGAGTACCCAAAAATTGTCCGAACGAGTACCGAAAAATTGTAGAATCTGGGTCAGTACAGGAAAATGATAGAATCCGGGCGAGTACCTGGAAAATAAAGAATCCGTCCGAGTACCAAAAAATTGACCAAACGAGTACCGAAAAATGGTAGAATCAGGATCAGTACCGGAAAATGATAGAATCCGGGCAACTATCGGGAAAAAGTAGAATCCGTGCGAGTACCCAAAAATAGTCCGAACGAGTACCGAAAAATTGTAGAATCTGGGTCAGTACAGGAAAATGATAGAATCCGGGCGAGTACCTGGAAAAGGAAGAATCCGTCTGAGAACCGAAAAATTAACCGAACGAGTACCGAAAAATGGTAGAATCAGGATCAGTACCGGAAAATGATAGAATTCGGGCGACTATCGGGAAAAGGTAGAATCCGTGCGAGTACCCAAAAATTGTCCGAACGAGTACCGAAAAATTGTAGAATCAGGGTCAGTACAGGAAAATGATAGAATCCGGGCGAGTACCTGGAAAATGTAGAATCCGTCCGAGTACCGAAAAATTAACCGAACGAGTACCGAAAAATGGTAGAATCAGGATCAGTACCAGAAAATGATAGAATCCGGGCGACTATCGGGAAAAGGTAGAATCCGTGCGAGTACCCAAAAATTGTCCGAACGAGTACCGAAAAATTGTAGAATCTGGGTCAGTACAGGAAAATGATAGAATCCGGGCGAGTACCTGGAAAAGGTAGAATCCGTCCGAGAACCGAAAAATTAACCGAACGAGTACCGAAAAATGGTAGAATCAGGATCAGTACCGGAAAATGATAGAATCCGGGCGACTATCGGGAAAAGGTAAAATGCGTGCGAGTACCCAAAAATTGTCCGAACGAGTACAGAAAAATTGTAGAATCAGGGTCAGTACAGGAAAATTATAGAATCCGGGCGAGTACCTGGAAAATGTAGAATCCGTCCGAGTACCGAAAAATTGACCGAACGAGTACCGAAAAATGGTAGAATCAGGATCAGTACCGGAAAATGATAGAATCCGGGCGACTATCGGGAAAAGGTAGAATCCGTGCGAGTACCCAAAAATTGTCCGAACGAGTACCGAAAAATTGTAGAATCTGGGTCAGTACAGGAATATGATAGAATCCGGGCGAGTACCTGGAAAATAAAGAATCCGTCCGAGTACCGAAAAATTGACCAAACGAGTACCGAAAAATGGTAGAATCAGGATCAGTACCGGAAAATGATAGAATCCGGGCAACTATCGGGAAAAGGTAGAATCCGTGCGAGTACCCAAAAATTGTCCGAACGAGTACCGAAAAATTGTAGAATCAGGGTCAGTACAGGAAAATGATAGAATCCGGGCGAGTACCTGGAAAATGTAGAATCCGTCCGAGTACCGAAAAATTGATCGAACGAGTACCGAAAAATGGTAGAATCAGGATCAGTACCGGAAAATGTTAGAATCCGGGCGACTATCGGGAAAAGGTAGAATCCGTGCGAGTACCCAAAAATTGTCCGAACGAGTACCGAAAAATTGTAGAATCTGGGTCAGTACAGGAAAATGATAGAATCCGGGCGAGTACCTGGAAAAGGTAGAATCCGTCCGAGAACCGAAAAATTAACCGAACGAGTACCGAAAAATGGTAGAATCAGGATCAGTACCGGAAAATGATAGAATCCGGGCGACTATCGGGAAAAGGTAGAATCCGTGCGAGTACCCAAAAATTGTCCGAACGAGTACCGAAAAATTGTAGAATCAGGGTCGGTACAGGAAAATGATGGAATCCGGGCGAGTACCTGGAAAATGTAGAATCCGTCCGAGAACCGAAAAATTAACCGAACGAGTACCGAAAAATGGTAGAATCAGGATCAGTACCAGAAAATGATAGAATCCGGGCGACTATCGGGAAAAGGTAGAATCCGTGCGAGTACCCAAAAATTGTCCGAACGAGTACCGAAAAATTGTAGAATCAGGGTCAGTACAGGAAAATGATAGAATCTGGGCGAGTACCTGGAAAAGGTAGAATCCGTCCGAGAACCGAAAAATTAACCGAACGAGTACCGAAAAATGGTATAATCAGGATCAGTACCGGAAAATGATAGAATCCGGGCGACTATCGGGAAAAGGTAGAATCCGTGCGAGTACCCAAAAATTGTCCGAACGAGTACCGAAAAATTGTAGAATCTGGGTCAGTACAGGAAAATGATAGAATCCGGGCGAGTACCTGGAAAATAAAGAATCCGTCCGAGTACCAAAAAATTGACCAAACGAGTACCGAAAAATGGTAGAATCAGGATCAGTACCGGAAAATGATAGAATCCGGGCGACTATCGGGAAAAGGTAGAATCCGTGCGAGTACCCAAAAATTGTCCGAACGAGTACCGAAAAATTGTAGAATCAGGGTCAGTACAGGAAAATGATAGAATCCGGGCGAGTACCTGGAAAATGTAGAATCCGTCCGAGTACCGAAAAATTGATCGAACGAGTACCGAAAAATGGTAGAATCAGGATCAGTACCGGAAAATGTTAGAATCCGGGCGACTATCGGGAAAAGGTAGAATCCGTGCGAGTACCCAAAAATTGTCCGAACGAGTACCGAAAAATTGTAGAATCTGGGTCAGTACAGGAAAATGATAGAATCCGGGCGAGTACCTGGAAAAGGTAGAATCCGTCCGAGAACCGAAAAATTAACCGAACGAGTACCGAAAAATGGTAGAATCAGGATCAGTACCGGAAAATGATAGAATCCGGGCGACTATCGGGAAAAGGTAGAATCCGTGCGAGTACCCAAAAATTGTCCGAACGAGTACCGAAAAATTGTAGAATCAGGGTCGGTACAGGAAAATGATGGAATCCGGGCGAGTACCTGGAAAATGTAGAATCCGTCCGAGAACCGAAAAATTAACCGAACGAGTACCGAAAAATGGTAGAATCAGGATCAGTACCAGAAAATGATAGAATCCGGGCGACTATCGGGAAAAGGTAGAATCCGTGCGAGTACCCAAAAATTGTCCGAACGAGTACCGAAAAATTGTAGAATCAGGGTCAGTACAGGAAAATGATAGAATCTGGGCGAGTACCTGGAAAAGGTAGAATCCGTCCGAGAACCGAAAAATTAACCGAACGAGTACCGAAAAATGGTATAATCAGGATCAGTACCGGAAAATGATAGAATCCGGGCGACTATCGGGAAAAGGTAGAATCCGTGCGAGTACCCAAAAATTGTCCGAACGAGTACCGAAAAATTGTAGAATCTGGGTCAGTACAGGAAAATGATAGAATCCGGGCGAGTACCTGGAAAATAAAGAATCCGTCCGAGTACCAAAAAATTGACCAAACGAGTACCGAAAAATGGTAGAATCAGGATCAGTACCGGAAAATGATAGAATCCGGGCGACTATCGGGAAAAGGTAGAATCCGTGCGAGTACCCAAAAATTGTCCGAACGAGTACCGAAAAATTGTAGAATCTGGGTCAGTACAGGAAAATGATAGAATCCGGGCGAGTACCTGGAAAATAAAGAATCCGTCCGAGTACCAAAAAATTGACCAAACGAGTACCGAAAAATGGTAGAATCAGGATCAGTACCGGAAAATGATAGAATCCGGGCAACTATCGGGAAAAGGTAGAATCCGTGCGAGTACCCAAAAATTGTCCGAACGAGTACCGAAAAATTGTAGAATCAGGGTCAGTACAGGAAAATGATAGAATCCGGGCGAGTACCTGGAAAAGGTAGAATCCGTCCGAGAATCGAAAAATTGATCGAACGAGTACCGAAAAATGGTAGAATCAGGATCAGTACCGGAAAATGATAGAATCCGGGCGACTATCGGGAAAAGGTAGAATCCGTGCGAGTACCCAAAAATTGTCCGAACGAGTACCGAAAAATTGTAGAATCAGGGTCGGTACAGGAAAATGATGGAATCCGGGCGAGTACCTGGAAAATGTAGAATCCGTCCGAGAACCGAAAAATTAACCGAACGAGTACCGAAAAATGGTAGAATTAGGATCAGTACCGGAAAATGATAGAATCCGGGCGACTATCGGGAAAAGGTAGAATCCGTGCGAGTACCCAAAAATTGTCCGAACGAGTACCGAAAAATTGTAGAATCTGGGTCAGTACAGGAAAATGATAGAATCCGGGCGAGTACCTGGAAAATAAAGAATCCGTCCGAGTACCAAAAAATTGACCAAACGAGTACCGAAAAATGGTAGAATCAGGATCAGTACCGGAAAATGATAGAATCCGGGCGACTATCGGGAAAAGGTAGAATCCGTGCGAGTACCCAAAAATTGTCCGTACGAGTACCGAAAAATTGTAGAATCTGGGTCAGTACAGGAAAATGATAGAATCCGGGCGAGTACCTGGAAAATAAAGAATCCGTCCGAGTACCAAAAAATTGACCAAACGAGTACCGAAAAATGGTAGAATCAGGATCAGTACCGGAAAATGATAGAATCCGGGCGATTACCGGGAAAAAGTAGAATCCGTGTGAGTACCCAAAAATTGTCCGAACGAGTACCGAAAAATTGTAGAATCAGGGTCAGTACAGGAAAATGATAGAATCCGGGCGAGTACCTGGAAAATGTAGAATCCGTCCGAGTACCGAAAAATTGACCGAACGAGTACCGAAAAATGGTAGAATCAGGATCAGTACCGGAAAATGATAGAATCCGGGCGACTATCGGGAAAAGGTAGAATCCGTGCGAGTACCCAAAAATTGTCCGAACGAGTACCGAAAAATTGTAGAATCAGGGTCGGTACAGGAAAATGATGGAATCCGGGCGAGTACCTGGAAAATGTAGAATCCGTCCGAGAACCGAAAAATTAACCGAACGAGTACCGAAAAATGGTAGAATCAGGATCAGTACCGGAAAATGATAGAATCCGGGCGACTATCGGGAAAAGGTAGAATCCGTGCGAGTACCCAAAAATTGTCCGAACGAGTACCGAAAAATTGTAGAATCAGGGTCAGTACAGGAAAATGATAGAATCTGGGCGAGTACCTGGAAAAGGTAGAATCCGTCCGAGAACCGAAAAATTAACCGAACGAGTACCGAAAAATGGTATAATCAGGATCAGTACCGGAAAATGATAGAATCCGGGCGACTATCGGGAAAAGGTAGAATCCGTGCGAGTACCCAAAAATTGTCCGAACGAGTACCGAAAAATTGTAGAATCTGGGTCAGTACAGGAAAATGATAGAATCCGGGCGAGTACCTGGAAAAGGTAGAATCCGTCCGAGAATCGAAAAATTAACCGAACGAGTACCGAAAAATGGTAGAATCAGGATCAGTACCGGAAAATGATAGAATCCGGGCGACTATCGGGAAAAGGTAGAATCCGTGCGAGTACCCAAAAATTGTCCGAACGAGTACCGAAAAATTGTAGAATCAGGGTCGGTACAGGAAAATGATGGAATCCGGGCGAGTACCTGGAAAATGTAGAATCCGTCCGAGAACCGAAAAATTAACCGAACGAGTACCGAAAAATGGTAGAATCAGGATCAGTACCGGAAAATGATAGAATCCGGGCGACTATCGGGAAAAGGTAGAATCCGTGCGAGTACCCAAAAATTGTCCGAACGAGTACCGAAAAATTGTAGAATCAGGGTCAGTACAGGAAAATGATAGAATCTGGGCGAGTACCTGGAAAAGGTAGAATCCGTCCGAGAACCGAAAAATTAACCGAACGAGTACCGAAAAATGGTATAATCAGGATCAGTACCGGAAAATGATAGAATCCGGGCGACTATCGGGAAAAGGTAGAATCCGTGCGAGTACCCAAAAATTGTCCGAACGAGTACCGAAAAATTGTAGAATCTGGGTCAGTACAGGAAAATGATAGAATCCGGGCGAGTACCTGGAAAAGGTAGAATCCGTCCGAGAATCGAAAAATTAACCGAACGAGTACCGAAAAATGGTAGAATCAGGATCAGTACCGGAAAATGATAGAATCCGGGCGACTATCAGGAAAAGGTAGAATCCGTGCGAGTACCCAAAAATTGTCCGAACGAGTACCGAAAAATTGTAGAATCAGGGTCGGTACAGGAAAATGATGGAATCCGGGCGAGTACCTGGAAAATGTAGAATCCGTCCGAGAACCGAAAAATTAACCGAACGAGTACCGAAAAATGGTAGAATCAGGATCAGTACCAGAAAATGATAGAATCCGGGCGACTATCGGGAAAAGGTAGAATCCGTGCGAGTACCCAAAAATTGTCCGAACGAGTACCGAAAAATTGTAGAATCAGGGTCAGTACAGGAAAATGATAGAATCTGGGCGAGTACCTGGAAAAGGTAGATCCCGTCCGAGAACCGAAAAATTAACCGAACGAGTACCGAAAAATGGTATAATCAGGATCAGTACCGGAAAATGATAGAATCCGGGCGACTATCGGGAAAAGGTAGAATCCGTGCGAGTACCCAAAAATTGTCCGAACGAGTACCGAAAAATTGTAGAATCTGGGTCAGTACAGGAAAATGATAGAATCCGGGCGAGTACCTGGAAAAGGTAGAATCCGTCCGAGAATCGAAAAATTAACCGAACGAGTACCGAAAAATGGTAGAATCAGGATCAGTACCGGAAAATGATAGAATCCGGGCGACTATCGGGAAAAGGTAGAATCCGTGCGAGTACCCAAAAATTGTCCGAACGAGTACCGAAAAATTGTAGAATCTGGGTCAGTACAGGAAAATGATAGAATCCGGGCGAGTACCTGGAAAAGGTAGAATCCGTCCGAGAATCGAAAAATTAACCGAACGAGTACCGAAAAATGGTAGAATCAGGATCAGTACCGGAAAATGATAGAATCCGGGCGACTATCGGGAAAAGGTAGAATCCGTGCGAGTACCCAAAAATTGTCCGAACGAGTACCGAAAAATTGTAGAATCAGGGTCGGTACAGGAAAATGATGGAATCCGGGCGAGTACCTGGAAAATGTAGAATCCGTCCGAGAACCGAAAAATTAACCGAACGAGTACCGAAAAATGGTAGAATCAGGATCAGTACCAGAAAATGATAGAATCCGGGCGACTATCGGGAAAAGGTAGAATCCGTGCGAGTACCCAAAAATTGTCCGAACGAGTACCGAAAAATTGTAGAATCTGGGTCAGTACAGGAAAATGATAGAATCCGGGCGAGTACCTGGAAAATAAAGAATCCGTCCGAGTACCAAAAAATTGACCAAACGAGTACCGAAAAATGGTAGAATCAGGATCAGTACCGGAAAATGATAGAATCCGGGCGACTATCGGGAAAAGGTAGAATCCGTGCGAGTACCCAAAAATTGTCCGTACGAGTACCGAAAAATTGTAGAATCTGGGTCAGTACAGGAAAATGATAGAATCCGGGCGAGTACCTGGAAAATAAAGAATCCGTCCGAGTACCAAAAAATTGACCAAACGAGTACCGAAAAATGGTAGAATCAGGATCAGTACCGGAAAATGATAGAATCCGGGCGATTACCGGGAAAAAGTAGAATCCGTGTGAGTACCCAAAAATTGTCCGAACGAGTACCGAAAAATTGTAGAATCAGGGTCAGTACAGGAAAATGATAGAATCCGGGCGAGTACCTGGAAAATGTAGAATCCGTCCGAGTACCGAAAAATTGACCGAACGAGTACCGAAAAATGGTAGAATCAGGATCAGTACCGGAAAATGATAGAATCCGGGCGACTATCGGGAAAAGGTAGAATCCGTGCGAGTACCCAAAAATTGTCCGAACGAGTACCGAAAAATTGTAGAATCAGGGTCGGTACAGGAAAATGATGGAATCCGGGCGAGTACCTGGAAAATGTAGAATCCGTCCGAGAACCGAAAAATTAACCGAACGAGTACCGAAAAATGGTAGAATCAGGATCAGTACCGGAAAATGATAGAATCCGGGCGACTATCGGGAAAAGGTAGAATCCGTGCGAGTACCCAAAAATTGTCCGAACGAGTACCGAAAAATTGTAGAATCAGGGTCAGTACAGGAAAATGATAGAATCTGGGCGAGTACCTGGAAAAGGTAGAATCCGTCCGAGAACCGAAAAATTAACCGAACGAGTACCGAAAAATGGTATAATCAGGATCAGTACCGGAAAATGATAGAATCCGGGCGACTATCGGGAAAAGGTAGAATCCGTGCGAGTACCCAAAAATTGTCCGAACGAGTACCGAAAAATTGTAGAATCTGGGTCAGTACAGGAAAATGATAGAATCCGGGCGAGTACCTGGAAAAGGTAGAATCCGTCCGAGAATCGAAAAATTAACCGAACGAGTACCGAAAAATGGTAGAATCAGGATCAGTACCGGAAAATGATAGAATCCGGGCGACTATCGGGAAAAGGTAGAATCCGTGCGAGTACCCAAAAATTGTCCGAACGAGTACCGAAAAATTGTAGAATCAGGGTCGGTACAGGAAAATGATGGAATCCGGGCGAGTACCTGGAAAATGTAGAATCCGTCCGAGAACCGAAAAATTAACCGAACGAGTACCGAAAAATGGTAGAATCAGGATCAGTACCGGAAAATGATAGAATCCGGGCGACTATCGGGAAAAGGTAGAATCCGTGCGAGTACCCAAAAATTGTCCGAACGAGTACCGAAAAATTGTAGAATCAGGGTCAGTACAGGAAAATGATAGAATCTGGGCGAGTACCTGGAAAAGGTAGAATCCGTCCGAGAACCGAAAAATTAACCGAACGAGTACCGAAAAATGGTATAATCAGGATCAGTACCGGAAAATGATAGAATCCGGGCGACTATCGGGAAAAGGTAGAATCCGTGCGAGTACCCAAAAATTGTCCGAACGAGTACCGAAAAATTGTAGAATCTGGGTCAGTACAGGAAAATGATAGAATCCGGGCGAGTACCTGGAAAAGGTAGAATCCGTCCGAGAATCGAAAAATTAACCGAACGAGTACCGAAAAATGGTAGAATCAGGATCAGTACCGGAAAATGATAGAATCCGGGCGACTATCGGGAAAAGGTAGAATCCGTGCGAGTACCCAAAAATTGTCCGAACGAGTACCGAAAAATTGTAGAATCAGGGTCGGTACAGGAAAATGATGGAATCCGGGCGAGTACCTGGAAAATGTAGAATCCGTCCGAGAACCGAAAAATTAACCGAACGAGTACCGAAAAATGGTAGAATCAGGATCAGTACCAGAAAATGATAGAATCCGGGCGACTATCGGGAAAAGGTAGAATCCGTGCGAGTACCCAAAAATTGTCCGAACGAGTACCGAAAAATTGTAGAATCAGGGTCAGTACAGGAAAATGATAGAATCTGGGCGAGTACCTGGAAAAGGTAGAATCCGTCCGAGAACCGAAAAATTAACCGAACGAGTACCGAAAAATGGTATAATCAGGATCAGTACCGGAAAATGATAGAATCCGGGCGACTATCGGGAAAAGGTAGAATCCGTGCGAGTACCCAAAAATTGTCCGAACGAGTACCGAAAAATTGTAGAATCTGGGTCAGTACAGGAAAATGATAGAATCCGGGCGAGTACCTGGAAAAGGTAGAATCCGTCCGAGAATCGAAAAATTAACCGAACGAGTACCGAAAAATGGTAGAATCAGGATCAGTACCGGAAAATGATAGAATCCGGGCGACTATCGGGAAAAGGTAGAATCCGTGCGAGTACCCAAAAATTGTCCGAACGAGTACCGAAAAATTGTAGAATCTGGGTCAGTACAGGAAAATGATAGAATCCGGGCGAGTACCTGGAAAAGGTAGAATCCGTCCGAGAATCGAAAAATTAACCGAACGAGTACCGAAAAATGGTAGAATCAGGATCAGTACCGGAAAATGATAGAATCCGGGCGACTATCGGGAAAAGGTAGAATCCGTGCGAGTACCCAAAAATTGTCCGAACGAGTACCGAAAAATTGTAGAATCAGGGTCGGTACAGGAAAATGATGGAATCCGGGCGAGTACCTGGAAAATGTAGAATCCGTCCGAGAACCGAAAAATTAACCGAACGAGTACCGAAAAATGGTAGAATCAGGATCAGTACCAGAAAATGATAGAATCCGGGCGACTATCGGGAAAAGGTAGAATCCGTGCGAGTACCCAAAAATTGTCCGAACGAGTACCGAAAAATTGTAGAATCAGGGTCGGTACAGGAAAATGATGGAATCCGGGCGAGTACCTGGAAAATGTAGAATCCGTCCGAGAACCGAAAAATTAACCGAACGAGTACCGAAAAATGGTAGAATCAGGATCAGTACCAGAAAATGATAGAATCCGGGCGACTATCGGGAAAAGGTAGAATCCGTGCGAGTACCCAAAAATTGTCCGAACGAGTACCGAAAAATTGTAGAATCAGGGTCAGTACAGGAAAATGATAGAATCTGGGCGAGTACCTGGAAAAGGTAGAATCCGTCCGAGAACCGAAAAATTAACCGAACGAGTACCGAAAAATGGTATAATCAGGATCAGTACCGGAAAATGATAGAATCCGGGCGACTATCGGGAAAAGGTAGAATCCGTGCGAGTACCCAAAAATTGTCCGAACGAGTACCGAAAAATTGTAGAATCTGGGTCAGTACAGGAAAATGATAGAATCCGGGCGAGTACCTGGAAAAGGTAGAATCCGTCCGAGAATCGAAAAATTAACCGAACGAGTACCGAAAAATGGTAGAATCAGGATCAGTACCGGAAAATGATAGAATCCGGGCGACTATCGGGAAAAGGTAGAATCCGTGCGAGTACCCAAAAATTGTCCGAACGAGTACCGAAAAATTGTAGAATCTGGGTCAGTACAGGAAAATGATAGAATCCGGGCGAGTACCTGGAAAATAAAGAATCCGTCCGAGTACCAAAAAATTGACCAAACGAGTACCGAAAAATGGTAGAATCAGGATCAGTACCGGAAAATGATAGAATCCGGGCGACTATCGGGAAAAGGTAGAATCCGTGCGAGTACCCAAAAATTGTCCGTACGAGTACCGAAAAATTGTAGAATCTGGGTCAGTACAGGAAAATGATAGAATCCGGGCGAGTACCTGGAAAATGTAGAATCCGTCCGAGAACCGAAAAATTAACCGAACGAGTACCGAAAAATGGTAGAATCAGGATCAGTACCGGAAAATGATAGAATCCGGGCGACTATCGGGAAAAGGAAGAATCCGTGCGAGTACCCAAAAATTGTCCGTACGAGTACCGAAAAATTGTAGAATCTGGGTCAGTACAGGAAAATGATAGAATCCGGGCGAGTACCTGGAAAATAAAGAATCCGTCCGAGTACCAAAAAATTGACCAAACGAGTACCGAAAAATGGTAGAATCAGGATCAGTACCGGAAAATGATAGAATCCGGGCAACTATCGGGAAAAGGTAGAATCCGTGCGAGTACCCAAAAATTGTCCGAACGAGTACCGAAAAATTGTAGAATCAGGGTCGGTACAGGAAAATGATGGAATCCGGGCGAGTACCTGGAAAATGTAGAATCCGTCCGAGAACCGAAAAATTAACCGAACGAGTACCGAAAAATGGTAGAATCAGGATCAGTACCGGAAAATGATAGAATCCGGGCGACTATCGGGAAAAGGTAGAATCCGTGCGAGTACCCAAAAATTGTCCGTACGAGTACCGAAAAATTGTAGAATCTGGGTCAGTACAGGAAAATGATAGAATCCGGGCGAGTACCTGGAAAATAAAGAATCCGTCCGAGTACCAAAAAATTGACCAAACGAGTACCGAAAAATGGTAGAATCAGGATCAGTACCGGAAAATGATAGAATCCGGGCGATTACCGGGAAAAAGTAGAATCCGTGTGAGTACCCAAAAATTGTCCGAACGAGTACCGAAAAATTGTAGAATCAGGGTCAGTACAGGAAAATGATAGAATCCGGGCGAGTACCTGGAAAATGTAGAATCCGTCCGAGTACCGAAAAATTGACCGAACGAGTACCGAAAAATGGTAGAATCAGGATCAGTACCGGAAAATGATAGAATCCGGGCGACTATCGGGAAAAGGTAGAATCCGTGCGAGTACCCAAAAATTGTCCGAACGAGTACCGAAAAATTGTAGAATCAGGGTCGGTACAGGAAAATGATGGAATCCGGGCGAGTACCTGGAAAATGTAGAATCCGTCCGAGAACCGAAAAATTAACCGAACGAGTACCGAAAAATGGTAGAATCAGGATCAGTACCGGAAAATGATAGAATCCGGGCGACTATCGGGAAAAGGTAGAATCCGTGCGAGTACCCAAAAATTGTCCGAACGAGTACCGAAAAATTGTAGAATCAGGGTCAGTACAGGAAAATGATAGAATCTGGGCGAGTACCTGGAAAAGGTAGAATCCGTCCGAGAACCGAAAAATTAACCGAACGAGTACCGAAAAATGGTATAATCAGGATCAGTACCGGAAAATGATAGAATCCGGGCGACTATCGGGAAAAGGTAGAATCCGTGCGAGTACCCAAAAATTGTCCGAACGAGTACCGAAAAATTGGAGAATCAGGGTCAGTACAGGAAAATGATAGAATCCGGGCGAGTACCTGGAAAATGTAGAATCCGTCCGAGAACCGAAAAATTAACCGAACGAGTACCGAAAAATGGTAGAATCAGGATCAGTACCGGAAAATGATAGAATCCGGGCGACTATCGGGAAAAGGTAGAATCCGTGCGAGTACCCAAAAATTGTCCGAACGAGTACCGAAAAATTGTAGAATCTGGGTCAGTACAGGAAAATGATAGAATCCGGGCGAGTACCTGGAAAATAAAGAATCCGTCCGAGTACCAAAAAATTGACCAAACGAGTACCGAAAAATGGTAGAATCAGGATCAGTACCGGAAAATGATAGAATCCGGGCGATTACCGGGAAAAAGTAGAATCCGTGTGAGTACCCAAAAATTGTCCGAACGAGTACCGAAAAATTGTAGAATCAGGGTCAGTACAGGAAAATGATAGAATCCGGGCGAGTACCTGGAAAATGTAGAATCCGTCCGAGTACCGAAAAATTGACCGAACGAGTACCGAAAAATGGTAGAATCAGGATCAGTACCGGAAAATGATAGAATCCGGGCGACTATCGGGAAAAGGTAGAATCCGTGCGAGTACCCAAAAATTGTCCGAACGAGTACCGAAAAATTGTAGAATCAGGGTCGGTACAGGAAAATGATGGAATCCGGGCGAGTACCTGGAAAATGTAGAATCCGTCCGAGAACCGAAAAATTAACCGAACGAGTACCGAAAAATGGTAGAATCAGGATCAGTACCGGAAAATGATAGAATCCGGGCGACTATCGGGAAAAGGTAGAATCCGTGCGAGTACCCAAAAATTGTCCGAACGAGTACCGAAAAATTGTAGAATCAGGGTCAGTACAGGAAAATGATAGAATCTGGGCGAGTACCTGGAAAAGGTAGAATCCGTCCGAGAACCGAAAAATTAACCGAACGAGTACCGAAAAATGGTATAATCAGGATCAGTACCGGAAAATGATAGAATCCGGGCGACTATCGGGAAAAGGTAGAATCCGTGCGAGTACCCAAAAATTGTCCGAACGAGTACCGAAAAATTGTAGAATCTGGGTCAGTACAGGAAAATGATAGAATCCGGGCGAGTACCTGGAAAAGGTAGAATCCGTCCGAGAATCGAAAAATTAACCGAACGAGTACCGAAAAATGGTAGAATCAGGATCAGTACCGGAAAATGATAGAATCCGGGCGACTATCGGGAAAAGGTAGAATCCGTGCGAGTACCCAAAAATTGTCCGAACGAGTACCGAAAAATTGTAGAATCAGGGTCAGTACAGGAAAATGATAGAATCTGGGCGAGTACCTGGAAAAGGTAGAATCCGTCCGAGAACCGAAAAATTAACCGAACGAGTACCGAAAAATGGTATAATCAGGATCAGTACCGGAAAATGATAGAATCCGGGCGACTATCGGGAAAAGGTAGAATCCGTGCGAGTACCCAAAAATTGTCCGAACGAGTACCGAAAAATTGGAGAATCAGGGTCAGTACAGGAAAATGATAGAATCCGGGCGAGTACCTGGAAAATGTAGAATCCGTCCGAGAACCGAAAAATTAACCGAACGAGTACCGAAAAATGGTAGAATTAGGATCAGTACCGGAAAATGATAGAATCCGGGCGACTATCGGGAAAAGGTAGAATCCGTGCGAGTACCCAAAAATTGTCCGAACGAGTACCGAAAAATTGTAGAATCTGGGTCAGTACAGGAAAATGATAGAATCCGGGCGAGTACCTGGAAAATAAAGAATCCGTCCGAGTACCAAAAAATTGACCAAACGAGTACCGAAAAATGGTAGAATCAGGATCAGTACCGGAAAATGATAGAATCCGGGCGACTATCGGGAAAAGGTAGAATCCGTGCGAGTACCCAAAAATTGTCCGTACGAGTACCGAAAAATTGTAGAATCTGGGTCAGTACAGGAAAATGATAGAATCCGGGCGAGTACCTGGAAAATAAAGAATCCGTCCGAGTACCAAAAAATTGACCAAACGAGTACCGAAAAATGGTAGAATCAGGATCAGTACCGGAAAATGATAGAATCCGGGCGATTACCGGGAAAAAGTAGAATCCGTGTGAGTACCCAAAAATTGTCCGAACGAGTACCGAAAAATTGTAGAATCAGGGTCAGTACAGGAAAATGATAGAATCCGGGCGAGTACCTGGAAAATGTAGAATCCGTCCGAGTACCGAAAAATTGACCGAACGAGTACCGAAAAATGGTAGAATCAGGATCAGTACCGGAAAATGATAGAATCCGGGCGACTATCGGGAAAAGGTAGAATCCGTGCGAGTACCCAAAAATTGTCCGAACGAGTACCGAAAAATTGTAGAATCAGGGTCGGTACAGGAAAATGATGGAATCCGGGCGAGTACCTGGAAAATGTAGAATCCGTCCGAGAACCGAAAAATTAACCGAACGAGTACCGAAAAATGGTAGAATCAGGATCAGTACCGGAAAATGATAGAATCCGGGCGACTATCGGGAAAAGGTAGAATCCGTGCGAGTACCCAAAAATTGTCCGAACGAGTACCGAAAAATTGTAGAATCAGGGTCAGTACAGGAAAATGATAGAATCTGGGCGAGTACCTGGAAAAGGTAGAATCCGTCCGAGAACCGAAAAATTAACCGAACGAGTACCGAAAAATGGTATAATCAGGATCAGTACCGGAAAATGATAGAATCCGGGCGACTATCGGGAAAAGGTAGAATCCGTGCGAGTACCCAAAAATTGTCCGAACGAGTACCGAAAAATTGTAGAATCTGGGTCAGTACAGGAAAATGATAGAATCCGGGCGAGTACCTGGAAAAGGTAGAATCCGTCCGAGAATCGAAAAATTAACCGAACGAGTACCGAAAAATGGTAGAATCAGGATCAGTACCGGAAAATGATAGAATCCGGGCGACTATCGGGAAAAGGTAGAATCCGTGCGAGTACCCAAAAATTGTCCGAACGAGTACCGAAAAATTGTAGAATCAGGGTCGGTACAGGAAAATGATGGAATCCGGGCGAGTACCTGGAAAATGTAGAATCCGTCCGAGAACCGAAAAATTAACCGAACGAGTACCGAAAAATGGTAGAATCAGGATCAGTACCAGAAAATGATAGAATCCGGGCGACTATCGGGAAAAGGTAGAATCCGTGCGAGTACCCAAAAATTGTCCGAACGAGTACCGAAAAATTGTAGAATAAGGGTCAGTACAGGAAAATGATAGAATCTGGGCGAGTACCTGGAAAAGGTAGAATCCGTCCGAGAACCGAAAAATTAACCGAACGAGTACCGAAAAATGGTATAATCAGGATCAGTACCGGAAAATGATAGAATCCGGGCGACTATCGGGAAAAGGTAGAATCCGTGCGAGTACCCAAAAATTGTCCGAACGAGTACCGAAAAATTGTAGAATCTGGGTCAGTACAGGAAAATGATAGAATCCGGGCGAGTACCTGGAAAAGGTAGAATCCGTCCGAGAATCGAAAAATTAACCGAACGAGTACCGAAAAATGGTAGAATCAGGATCAGTACCGGAAAATGATAGAATCCGGGCGACTATCGGGAAAAGGTAGAATCCGTGCGAGTACCCAAAAATTGTCCGAACGAGTACCGAAAAATTGTAGAATCTGGGTCAGTACAGGAAAATGATAGAATCCGGGCGAGTACCTGGAAAATAAAGAATCCGTCCGAGTACCAAAAAATTGACCAAACGAGTACCGAAAAATGGTAGAATCAGGATCAGTACCGGAAAATGATAGAATCCGGGCGACTATCGGGAAAAGGTAGAATCCGTGCGAGTACCCAAAAATTGTCCGTACGAGTACCGAAAAATTGTAGAATCTGGGTCAGTACAGGAAAATGATAGAATCCGGGCGAGTACCTGGAAAATGTAGAATCCGTCCGAGAACCGAAAAATTAACCGAACGAGTACCGAAAAATGGTAGAATCAGGATCAGTACCGGAAAATGATAGAATCCGGGCGACTATCGGGAAAAGGAAGAATCCGTGCGAGTACCCAAAAATTGTCCGTACGAGTACCGAAAAATTGTAGAATCTGGGTCAGTACAGGAAAATGATAGAATCCGGGCGAGTACCTGGAAAATAAAGAATCCGTCCGAGTACCAAAAAATTGACCAAACGAGTACCGAAAAATGGTAGAATCAGGATCAGTACCGGAAAATGATAGAATCCGGGCAACTATCGGGAAAAGGTAGAATCCGTGCGAGTACCCAAAAATTGTCCGAACGAGTACCGAAAAATTGTAGAATCAGGGTCGGTACAGGAAAATGATGGAATCCGGGCGAGTACCTGGAAAATGTAGACTCCGTCCGAGAACCGAAAAATTAACCGAACGAGTACCGAAAAATGGTAGAATCAGGATCAGTACCGGAAAATGATAGAATCCGGGCGACTATCGGGAAAAGGTAGAATCCGTGCGAGTACCCAAAAATTGTCCGAACGAGTACCGAAAAATTGTAGAATCTGGGTCAGTACAGGAAAATGATAGAATCCGGGCGAGTACCTGGAAAAGGTAGAATCCGTCCGAGAATCGAAAAATTAACCGAACGAGTACCGAAAAATGGTAGAATCAGGATCAGTACCGGAAAATGATAGAATCCGGGCGACTATCGGGAAAAGGTAGAATCCGTGCGAGTACCCAAAAATTGTCCGAACGAGTACCGAAAAATTGTAGAATCTGGGTCAGTACAGGAAAATGATAGAATCCGGGCGAGTACCTGGAAAATAAAGAATCCGTCCGAGTACCAAAAAATTGACCAAACGAGTACCGAAAAATGGTAGAATCAGGATCAGTACCGGAAAATGATAGAATCCGGGCGACTATCGGGAAAAGGTAGAATCCGTGCGAGTACCCAAAAATTGTCCGTACGAGTACCGAAAAATTGTAGAATCTGGGTCAGTACAGGAAAATGATAGAATCCGGGCGAGTACCTGGAAAATGTAGAATCCGTCCGAGAACCGAAAAATTAACCGAACGAGTACCGAAAAATGGTAGAATCAGGATCAGTACCGGAAAATGATAGAATCCGGGCGACTATCGGGAAAAGGTAGAATCCGTGCGAGTACCCAAAAATTGTCCGTACGAGCACCGAAAAATTGTAGAATCTGGGTCAGTACAGGAAAATGATAGAATCCGGGCGAGTACCTGGAAAATAAAGAATCCGTCCGAGTACCAAAAAATTGACCAAACGAGTACCGAAAAATGGTAGAATCAGGATCAGTACCGGAAAATGATAGAATCCGGGCAACTATCGGGAAAAGGTAGAATCCGTGCGAGTACCCAAAAATTGTCCGAACGAGTACCGAAAAATTGTAGAATCAGGGTCGGTACAGGAAAATGATGGAATCCGGGCGAGTACCTGGAAAATGTAGAATCCGTCCGAGAACCGAAAAATTAACCGAACGAGTACCGAAAAATGGTAGAATCAGGATCAGTACCGGAAAATGATAGAATCCGGGCGACTATCGGGAAAAGGTAGAATCCGTGCGAGTACCCAAAAATTGTCCGAACGAGTACCGAAAAATTGTAGAATCAGGGTCAGTACAGGAAAATGATAGAATCCGGGCGAGTACCTGGAAAATGTAGAATCCGTCCGAGTACCGAAAAATTGACCGAACGAGTACCGAAAAATGGTAGAATCAGGATCAGTACCGGAAAATGATAGAATCCGGGCGACTATCGGGAAAAGGTAGAATCCGTGCGAGTACCCAAAAATTGTCCGAACGAGTACCGAAAAATTGTAGAATCAGGGTCGGTACAGGAAAATGATGGAATCCGGGCGAGTACCTGGAAAATGTAGAATCCGTCCGAGAACCGAAAAATTAACCGAACGAGTACCGAAAAATGGTAGAATCAGGATCAGTACCAGAAAATGATAGAATCCGGGCGACTATCGGGAAAAGGTAGAATCCGTGCGAGTACCCAAAAATTGTCCGAACGAGTACCGAAAAATTGTAGAATCAGGGTCAGTACAGGAAAATGATAGAATCTGGGCGAGTACCTGGAAAAGGTAGAATCCGTCCGAGAACCGAAAAATTAACCGAACGAGTACCGAAAAATGGTATAATCAGGATCAGTACCGGAAAATGATAGAATCCGGGCGACTATCGGGAAAAGGTAGAATCCGTGCGAGTACCCAAAAATTGTCCGAACGAGTACCGAAAAATTGTAGAATCTGGGTCAGTACAGGAAAATGATAGAATCCGGGCGAGTACCTGGAAAAGGTAGAATCCGTCCGAGAATCGAAAAATTAACCGAACGAGTACCGAAAAATGGTAGAATCAGGATCAGTACCGGAAAATGATAGAATCCGGGCGACTATCGGGAAAAGGTAGAATCCGTGCGAGTACCCAAAAATTGTCCGAACGAGTACCGAAAAATTGTAGAATCAGGGTCGGTACAGGAAAATGATGGAATCCGGGCGAGTACCTGGAAAATGTAGAATCCGTCCGAGAACCGAAAAATTAACCGAACGAGTACCGAAAAATGGTAGAATCAGGATCAGTACCAGAAAATGATAGAATCCGGGCGACTATCGGGAAAAGGTAGAATCCGTGCGAGTACCCAAAAATTGTCCGAACGAGTACCGAAAAATTGTAGAATCAGGGTCAGTACAGGAAAATGATAGAATCTGGGCGAGTACCTGGAAAAGGTAGAATCCGTCCGAGAACCGAAAAATTAACCGAACGAGTACCGAAAAATGGTATAATCAGGATCAGTACCGGAAAATGATAGAATCCGGGCGACTATCGGGAAAAGGTAGAATCCGTGCGAGTACCCAAAAATTGTCCGAACGAGTACCGAAAAATTGTAGAATCTGGGTCAGTACAGGAAAATGATAGAATCCGGGCGAGTACCTGGAAAAGGTAGAATCCGTCCGAGAATCGAAAAATTAACCGAACGAGTACCGAAAAATGGTAGAATCAGGATCAGTACCGGAAAATGATAGAATCCGGGCGACTATCGGGAAAAGGTAGAATCCGTGCGAGTACCCAAAAATTGTCCGAACGAGTACCGAAAAATTGTAGAATCAGGGTCGGTACAGGAAAATGATGGAATCCGGGCGAGTACCTGGAAAATGTAGAATCCGTCCGAGAACCGAAAAATTAACCGAACGAGTACCGAAAAATGGTAGAATCAGGATCAGTACCAGAAAATGATAGAATCCGGGCGACTATCGGGAAAAGGTAGAATCCGTGCGAGTACCCAAAAATTGTCCGAACGAGTACCGAAAAATTGTAGAATCAGGGTCAGTACAGGAAAATGATAGAATCTGGGCGAGTACCTGGAAAAGGTAGAATCCGTCCGAGAACCGAAAAATTAACCGAACGAGTACCGAAAAATGGTATAATCAGGATCAGTACCGGAAAATGATAGAATCCGGGCGACTATCGGGAAAAGGTAGAATCCGTGCGAGTACCCAAAAATTGTCCGAACGAGTACCGAAAAATTGTAGAATCTGGGTCAGTACAGGAAAATGATAGAATCCGGGCGAGTACCTGGAAAAGGTAGAATCCGTCCGAGAATCGAAAAATTAACCGAACGAGTACCGAAAAATGGTAGAATCAGGATCAGTACCGGAAAATGATAGAATCCGGGCGACTATCGGGAAAAGGTAGAATCCGTGCGAGTACCCAAAAATTGTCCGAACGAGTACCGAAAAATTGTAGAATCTGGGTCAGTACAGGAAAATGATAGAATCCGGGCGAGTACCTGGAAAATAAAGAATCCGTCCGAGTACCAAAAAATTGACCAAACGAGTACCGAAAAATGGTAGAATCAGGATCAGTACCGGAAAATGATAGAATCCGGGCAACTATCGGGAAAAGGTAGAATCCGTGCGAGTACCCAAAAATTGTCCGAACGAGTACCGAAAAATTGTAGAATCAGGGTCAGTACAGGAAAATGATAGAATCCGGGCGAGTACCTGGAAAATGTAGAATCCGTCCGAGTACCGAAAAATTGATCGAACGAGTACCGAAAAATGGTAGAATCAGGATCAGTACCGGAAAATGTTAGAATCCGGGCGACTACCGGGAAAAAGTAGAATCCGTGCGAGTACCCAAAAATTGTCCGAACGAGTACCGAAAAATTGGAGAATCAGGGTCAGTACAGGAAAATGATAGAATCCGGGCGAGTACCTGGAAAATGTAGAATCCGTCCGAGAACCGAAAAATTAACCGAACGAGTACCGAAAAATGGTAGAATCAGGATCAGTACCGGAAAATGATAGAATCCGGGCGACTATCGGGAAAAGGTAGAATCCGTGCGAGTACCCAAAAATTGTCCGAACGAGTACCGAAAAATTGTAGAATCTGGGTCAGTACAGGAAAATGATAGAATCCGGGCGAGTACCTGGAAAATAAAGAATCCGTCCGAGTACCAAAAAATTGACCAAACGAGTACCGAAAAATGGTAGAATCAGGATCAGTACCGGAAAATGATAGAATCCGGGCGACTATCGGGAAAAGCTAGAATCCGTGCGAGTACCCAAAAATTGTCCGTACGAGTACCGAAAAATTGTAGAATCTGGGTCAGTACAGGAAAATGATAGAATCCGGGCGAGTACCTGGAAAATAAAGAATCCGTCCGAGTACCAAAAAATTGACCAAACGAGTACCGAAAAATGGTAGAATCAGGATCAGTACCGGAAAATGATAGAATCCGGGCGATTACCGGGAAAAAGTAGAATCCGTGTGAGTACCCAAAAATTGTCCGAACGAGTACCGAAAAATTGTAGAATCAGGGTCAGTACAGGAAAATGATAGAATCCGGGCGAGTACCTGGAAAATGTAGAATCCGTCCGAGTACCGAAAAATTGACCGAACGAGTACCGAAAAATGGTAGAATCAGGATCAGTACCGGAAAATGATAGAATCCGGGCGACTATCGGGAAAAGGTAGAATCCGTGCGAGTACCCAAAAATTGTCCGAACGAGTACCGAAAAATTGTAGAATCAGGGTCGGTACAGGAAAATGATGGAATCCGGGCGAGTACCTGGAAAATGTAGACTCCGTCCGAGAACCGAAAAATTAACCGAACGAGTACCGAAAAATGGTAGAATCAGGATCAGTACCAGAAAATGATAGAATCCGGGCGACTATCGGGAAAAGGTAGAATCCGTGCGAGTACCCAAAAATTGTCCGAACGAGTACCGAAAAATTGTAGAATCAGGGTCAGTACAGGAAAATGATAGAATCTGGGCGAGTACCTGGAAAAGGTAGAATCCGTCCGAGAACCGAAAAATTAACCGAACGAGTACCGAAAAATGGTATAATCAGGATCAGTACCGGAAAATGATAGAATCCGGGCGACTATCGGGAAAAGGTAGAATCCGTGCGAGTACCCAAAAATTGTCCGAACGAGTACCGAAAAATTGTAGAATCTGGGTCAGTACAGGAAAATGATAGAATCCGGGCGAGTACCTGGAAAATAAAGAATCCGTCGGAGTACCAAAAAATTGACCAAACGAGTACCGAAAAATGGTAGAATCAGGATCAGTACCGGAAAATGATAGAATCCGGGCGACTATCGGGAAAAGGTAGAATCCGTGCGAGTACCCAAAAATTGTCCGAACGAGTACCGAAAAATTGTAGAATCTGGGTCAGTACAGGAAAATGATAGAATCCGGGCGAGTACCTGGAAAATAAAGAATCCGTCCGAGTACCAAAAAATTGACCAAACGAGTACCGAAAAATGGTAGAATCAGGATCAGTACCGGAAAATGATAGAATCCGGGCAACTATCGGGAAAAGGTAGAATCCGTGCGAGTACCCAAAAATTGTCCGAACGAGTACCGAAAAATTGTAGAATCAGGGTCAGTACAGGAAAATGATAGAATCCGGGCGAGTACCTGGAAAATGTAGAATCCGTCCGAGTACCGAAAAATTGATCGAACGAGTACCGAAAAATGGTAGAATCAGGATCAGTACCGGAAAATGTTAGAATCCGGGCGACTACCGGGAAAAAGTAGAATCCGTGCGAGTACCCAAAAATTGTCCGAACGAGTACCGAAAAATTGGAGAATCAGGGTCAGTACAGGAAAATGATAGAATCCGGGCGAGTACCTGGAAAATGTAGAATCCGTCCGAGAACCGAAAAATTAACCGAACGAGTACCGAAAAATGGTAGAATCAGGATCAGTACCGGAAAATGATAGAATCCGGGCGACTATCGGGAAAAGGTAGAATCCGTGCGAGTACCCAAAAATTGTCCGAACGAGTACCGAAAAATTGTAGAATCTGGGTCAGTACAGGAAAATGATAGAATCCGGGCGAGTACCTGGAAAATAAAGAATCCGTCCGAGTACCAAAAAATTGACCAAACGAGTACCGAAAAATGGTAGAATCAGGATCAGTACCGGAAAATGATAGAATCCGGGCGACTATCGGGAAAAGCTAGAATCCGTGCGAGTACCCAAAAATTGTCCGTACGAGTACCGAAAAATTGTAGAATCTGGGTCAGTACAGGAAAATGATAGAATCCGGGCGAGTACCTGGAAAATAAAGAATCCGTCCGAGTACCAAAAAATTGACCAAACGAGTACCGAAAAATGGTAGAATCAGGATCAGTACCGGAAAATGATAGAATCCGGGCGATTACCGGGAAAAAGTAGAATCCGTGTGAGTACCCAAAAATTGTCCGAACGAGTACCGAAAAATTGTAGAATCAGGGTCAGTACAGGAAAATGATAGAATCCGGGCGAGTACCTGGAAAATGTAGAATCCGTCCGAGTACCGAAAAATTGACCGAACGAGTACCGAAAAATGGTAGAATCAGGATCAGTACCGGAAAATGATAGAATCCGGGCGACTATCGGGAAAAGGTAGAATCCGTGCGAGTACCCAAAAATTGTCCGAACGAGTACCGAAAAATTGTAGAATCAGGGTCGGTACAGGAAAATGATGGAATCCGGGCGAGTACCTGGAAAATGTAGACTCCGTCCGAGAACCGAAAAATTAACCGAACGAGTACCGAAAAATGGTAGAATCAGGATCAGTACCAGAAAATGATAGAATCCGGGCGACTATCGGGAAAAGGTAGAATCCGTGCGAGTACCCAAAAATTGTCCGAACGAGTACCGAAAAATTGTAGAATCAGGGTCAGTACAGGAAAATGATAGAATCTGGGCGAGTACCTGGAAAAGGTAGAATCCGTCCGAGAACCGAAAAATTAACCGAACGAGTACCGAAAAATGGTATAATCAGGATCAGTACCGGAAAATGATAGAATCCGGGCGACTATCGGGAAAAGGTAGAATCCGTGCGAGTACCCAAAAATTGTCCGAACGAGTACCGAAAAATTGTAGAATCTGGGTCAGTACAGGAAAATGATAGAATCCGGGCGAGTACCTGGAAAAGGTAGAATCCGTCCGAGAATCGAAAAATTAACCGAACGAGTACCGAAAAATGGTAGAATCAGGATCAGTACCGGAAAATGATAGAATCCGGGCGACTATCGGGAAAAGGTAGAATCCGTGCGAGTACCCAAAAATTGTCCGAACGAGTACCGAAAAATTGTAGAATCTGGGTCAGTACAGGAAAATGATAGAATCCGGGCGAGTACCTGGAAAATAAAGAATCCGTCCGAGTACCAAAAAATTGACCAAACGAGTACCGAAAAATGGTAGAATCAGGATCAGTACCGGAAAATGATAGAATCCGGGCAACTATCGGGAAAAGGTAGAATCCGTGCGAGTACCCAAAAATTGTCCGAACGAGTACCGAAAAATTGTAGAATCAGGGTCAGTACAGGAAAATGATAGAATCCGGGCGAGTACCTGGAAAATGTAGAATCCGTCCGAGTACCGAAAAATTGATCGAACGAGTACCGAAAAATGGTAGAATCAGGATCAGTACCGGAAAATGTTAGAATCCGGGCGACTACCGGGAAAAAGTAGAATCCGTGCGAGTACCCAAAAATTGTCCGAACGAGTACCGAAAAATTGGAGAATCAGGGTCAGTACAGGAAAATGATAGAATCCGGGCGAGTACCTGGAAAATGTAGAATCCGTCCGAGAACCGAAAAATTAACCGAACGAGTACCGAAAAATGGTAGAATCAGGATCAGTACCGGAAAATGATAGAATCCGGGCGACTATCGGGAAAAGGTAGAATCCGTGCGAGTACCCAAAAATTGTCCGAACGAGTACCGAAAAATTGTAGAATCTGGGTCAGTACAGGAAAATGATAGAATCCGGGCGAGTACCTGGAAAATAAAGAATCCGTCCGAGTACCAAAAAATTGACCAAACGAGTACCGAAAAATGGTAGAATCAGGATCAGTACCGGAAAATGATAGAATCCGGGCGACTATCGGGAAAAGGTAGAATCCGTGCGAGTACCCAAAAATTGTCCGTACGAGTACCGAAAAATTGTAGAATCTGGGTCAGTACAGGAAAATGATAGAATCCGGGCGAGTACCTGGAAAATAAAGAATCCGTCCGAGTACCAAAAAATTGACCAAACGAGTACCGAAAAATGGTAGAATCAGGATCAGTACCGGAAAATGATAGAATCCGGGCGATTACCGGGAAAAAGTAGAATCCGTGTGAGTACCCAAAAATTGTCCGAACGAGTACCGAAAAATTGTAGAATCAGGGTCAGTACAGGAAAATGATAGAATCCGGGCGAGTACCTGGAAAATGTAGAATCCGTCCGAGTACCGAAAAATTGACCGAACGAGTACCGAAAAATGGTAGAATCAGGATCAGTACCGGAAAATGATAGAATCCGGGCGACTATCGGGAAAAGGTAGAATCCGTGCGAGTACCCAAAAATTGTCCGAACGAGTACCGAAAAATTGTAGAATCAGGGTCGGTACAGGAAAATGATGGAATCCGGGCGAGTACCTGGAAAATGTAGACTCCGTCCGAGAACCGAAAAATTAACCGAACGAGTACCGAAAAATGGTAGAATCAGGATCAGTACCAGAAAATGATAGAATCCGGGCGACTATCGGGAAAAGGTAGAATCCGTGCGAGTACCCAAAAATTGTCCGAACGAGTACCGAAAAATTGTAGAATCAGGGTCAGTACAGGAAAATGATAGAATCTGGGCGAGTACCTGGAAAAGGTAGAATCCGTCCGAGAACCGAAAAATTAACCGAACGAGTACCGAAAAATGGTATAATCAGGATCAGTACCGGAAAATGATAGAATCCGGGCGACTATCGGGAAAAGGTAGAATCCGTGCGAGTACCCAAAAATTGTCCGAACGAGTACCGAAAAATTGTAGAATCTGGGTCAGTACAGGAAAATGATAGAATCCGGGCGAGTACCTGGAAAAGGTAGAATCCGTCCGAGAATCGAAAAATTAACCGAACGAGTACCGAAAAATGGTAGAATCAGGATCAGTACCGGAAAATGATAGAATCCGGGCGACTATCGGGAAAAGGTAGAATCCGTGCGAGTACCCAAAAATTGTCCGAACGAGTACCGAAAAATTGTAGAATCTGGGTCAGTACAGGAAAATGATAGAATCCGGGCGAGTACCTGGAAAATAAAGAATCCGTCCGAGTACCAAAAAATTGACCAAACGAGTACCGAAAAATGGTAGAATCAGGATCAGTACCGGAAAATGATAGAATCCGGGCAACTATCGGGAAAAGGTAGAATCCGTGCGAGTACCCAAAAATTGTCCGAACGAGTACCGAAAAATTGTAGAATCAGGGTCAGTACAGGAAAATGATAGAATCCGGGCGAGTACCTGGAAAATGTAGAATCCGTCCGAGTACCGAAAAATTGATCGAACGAGTACCGAAAAATGGTAGAATCAGGATCAGTACCGGAAAATGTTAGAATCCGGGCGACTACCGGGAAAAAGTAGAATCCGTGCGAGTACCCAAAAATTGTCCGAACGAGTACCGAAAAATTGGAGAATCAGGGTCAGTACAGGAAAATGATAGAATCCGGGCGAGTACCTGGAAAATGTAGAATCCGTCCGAGAACCGAAAAATTAACCGAACGAGTACCGAAAAATGGTAGAATCAGGATCAGTACCGGAAAATGATAGAATCCGGGCGACTATCGGGAAAAGGTAGAATCCGTGCGAGTACCGAAAAATTGTCCGAACGAGTACCGAAAAATTGTAGAATCTGGGTCAGTACAGGAAAATGATAGAATCCGGGCGAGTACCTGGAAAATAAAGAATCCGTCCGAGTACCAAAAAATTGACCAAACGAGTACCGAAAAATGGTAGAATCAGGATCAGTACCGGAAAATGATAGAATCCGGGCGACTATCGGGAAAAGCTAGAATCCGTGCGAGTACCCAAAAATTGTCCGTACGAGTACCGAAAAATTGTAGAATCTGGGTCAGTACAGGAAAATGATAGAATCCGGGCGAGTACCTGGAAAATAAAGAATCCGTCCGAGTACCAAAAAATTGACCAAACGAGTACCGAAAAATGGTAGAATCAGGATCAGTACCGGAAAATGATAGAATCCGGGCGATTACCGGGAAAAAGTAGAATCCGTGTGAGTACCCAAAAATTGTCCGAACGAGTACCAAAAAATTGTAGAATCAGGGTCAGTACAGGAAAATGATAGAATCCGGGCGAGTACCTGGAAAATGTAGAATCCGTCCGAGTACCGAAAAATTGACCGAACGAGTACCGAAAAATGGTAGAATCAGGATCAGTACCGGAAAATGATAGAATCCGGGCGACTATCGGGAAAAGGTAGAATCCGTGCGAGTACACAAAAATTGTCCGAACGAGTACCGAAAAATTGTAGAATCAGGGTCGGTACAGGAAAATGATGGAATCCGGGCGAGTACCTGGAAAATGTAGACTCCGTCCGAGAACCGAAAAATTAACCGAACGAGTACCGAAAAATGGTAGAATCAGGATCAGTACCAGAAAATGATAGAATCCGGGCGACTATCGGGAAAAGGTAGAATCCGTGCGAGTACCCAAAAATTGTCCGAACGAGTACCGAAAAATTGTAGAATCAGGGTCAGTACAGGAAAATGATAGAATCTGGGCGAGTACCTGGAAAAGGTAGAATCCGTCCGAGAACCGAAAAATTAACCGAACGAGTACCGAAAAATGGTATAATCAGGATCAGTACCGGAAAATGATAGAATCCGGGCGACTATCGGGAAAAGGTAGAATCCGTGCGAGTACCCAAAAATTGTCCGAACGAGTACCGAAAAATTGTAGAATCTGGGTCAGTACAGGAAAATGATAGAATCCGGGCGAGTACCTGGAAAAGGTAGAATCCGTCCGAGAATCGAAAAATTAACCGAACGAGTACCGAAAAATGGTAGAATCAGGATCAGTACCGGAAAATGATAGAATCCGGGCGACTATCGGGAAAAGGTAGAATCCGTGCGAGTACCCAAAAATTGTCCGAACGAGTACCGAAAAATTGTAGAATCTGGGTCAGTACAGGAAAATGATAGAATCCGGGCGAGTACCTGGAAAATAAAGAATCCGTCCGAGTACCAAAAAATTGACCAAACGAGTACCGAAAAATGGTAGAATCAGGATCAGTACCGGAAAATGATAGAATCCGGGCAACTATCGGGAAAAGGTAGAATCCGTGCGAGTACCCAAAAATTGTCCGAACGAGTACCGAAAAATTGTAGAATCAGGGTCAGTACAGGAAAATGATAGAATCCGGGCGAGTACCTGGAAAATGTAGAATCCGTCCGAGTACCGAAAAATTGATCGAACGAGTACCGAAAAATGGTAGAATCAGGATCAGTACCGGAAAATGTTAGAATCCGGGCGACTACCGGGAAAAAGTAGAATCCGTGCGAGTACCCAAAAATTGTCCGAACGAGTACCGAAAAATTGGAGAATCAGGGTCAGTACAGGAAAATGATAGAATCCGGGCGAGTACCTGGAAAATGTAGAATCCGTCCGAGAACCGAAAAATTAACCGAACGAGTACCGAAAAATGGTAGAATCAGGATCAGTACCGGAAAATGATAGAATCCGGGCGACTATCGGGAAAAGGTAGAATCCGTGCGAGTACCCAAAAATTGTCCGAACGAGTACCGAAAAATTGTAGAATCTGGGTCAGTACAGGAAAATGATAGAATCCGGGCGAGTACCTGGAAAATAAAGAATCCGTCCGAGTACCAAAAAATTGACCAAACGAGTACCGAAAAATGGTAGAATCAGGATCAGTACCGGAAAATGATAGAATCCGGGCGACTATCGGGAAAAGCTAGAATCCGTGCGAGTACCCAAAAATTGTCCGTACGAGTACCGAAAAATTGTAGAATCTGGGTCAGTACAGGAAAATGATAGAATCCGGGCGAGTACCTGGAAAATAAAGAATCCGTCCGAGTACCAAAAAATTGACCAAACGAGTACCGAAAAATGGTAGAATCAGGATCAGTACCGGAAAATGATAGAATCCGGGCGATTACCGGGAAAAAGTAGAATCCGTGTGAGTACCCAAAAATTGTCCGAACGAGTACCGAAAAATTGTAGAATCAGGGTCAGTACAGGAAAATGATAGAATCCGGGCGAGTACCTGGAAAATGTAGAATCCGTCCGAGTACCGAAAAATTGACCGAACGAGTACCGAAAAATGGTAGAATCAGGATCAGTACCGGAAAATGATAGAATCCGGGCGACTATCGGGAAAAGGTAGAATCCGTGCGAGTACCCAAAAATTGTCCGAACGAGTACCGAAAAATTGTAGAATCAGGGTCGGTACAGGAAAATGATGGAATCCGGGCGAGTACCTGGAAAATGTAGACTCCGTCCGAGAACCGAAAAATTAACCGAACGAGTACCGAAAAATGGTAGAATCAGGATCAGTACCAGAAAATGATAGAATCCGGGCGACTATCGGGAAAAGGTAGAATCCGTGCGAGTACCCAAAAATTGTCCGAACGAGTACCGAAAAATTGTAGAATCAGGGTCAGTACAGGAAAATGATAGAATCTGGGCGAGTACCTGGAAAAGGTAGAATCCGTCCGAGAACCGAAAAATTAACCGAACGAGTACCGAAAAATGGTATAATCAGGATCAGTACCGGAAAATGATAGAATCCGGGCGACTATCGGGAAAAGGTAGAATCCGTGCGAGTACCCAAAAATTGTCCGAACGAGTACCGAAAAATTGTAGAATCTGGGTCAGTACAGGAAAATGATAGAATCCGGGCGAGTACCTGGAAAATAAAGAATCCGTCCGAGTACCAAAAAATTGACCAAACGAGTACCGAAAAATGGTAGAATCAGGATCAGTACCGGAAAATGATAGAATCCGGGCGACTATCGGGAAAAGGTAGAATCCGTGCGAGTACCCAAAAATTGTCCGAACGAGTACCGAAAAATTGTAGAATCTGGGTCAGTACAGGAAAATGATAGAATCCGGGCGAGTACCTGGAAAAGGTAGAATCCGTCCGAGAATCGAAAAATTAACCGAACGAGTACCGAAAAATGGTAGAATCAGGATCAGTACCGGAAAATGATAGAATCCGGGCGACTATCGGGAAAAGGTAGAATCCGTGCGAGTACCCAAAAATTGTCCGAACGAGTACCGAAAAATTGTAGAATCTGGGTCAGTACAGGAAAATGATAGAATCCGGGCGAGTACCTGGAAAATAAAGAATCCGTCCGAGTACCAAAAAATTGACCAAACGAGTACCGAAAAATGGTAGAATCAGGATCAGTACCGGAAAATGATAGAATCCGGGCAACTATCGGGAAAAGGTAGAATCCGTGCGAGTACCCAAAAATTGTCCGAACGAGTACCGAAAAATTGTAGAATCAGGGTCAGTACAGGAAAATGATAGAATCCGGGCGAGTACCTGGAAAATGTAGAATCCGTCCGAGTACCGAAAAATTGATCGAACGAGTACCGAAAAATGGTAGAATCAGGATCAGTACCGGAAAATGTTAGAATCCGGGCGACTACCGGGAAAAAGTAGAATCCGTGCGAGTACCCAAAAATTGTCCGAACGAGTACCGAAAAATTGGAGAATCAGGGTCAGTACAGGAAAATGATAGAATCCGGGCGAGTACCTGGAAAATGTAGAATCCGTCCGAGAACCGAAAAATTAACCGAACGAGTACCGAAAAATGGTAGAATCAGGATCAGTACCGGAAAATGATAGAATCCGGGCGACTATCGGGAAAAGGTAGAATCCGTGCGAGTACCCAAAAATTGTCCGAACGAGTACCGAAAAATTGTAGAATCTGGGTCAGTACAGGAAAATGATAGAATCCGGGCGAGTACCTGGAAAATAAAGAATCCGTCCGAGTACCAAAAAATTGACCAAACGAGTACCGAAAAATGGTAGAATCAGGATCAGTACCGGAAAATGATAGAATCCGGGCGACTATCGGGAAAAGCTAGAATCCGTGCGAGTACCCAAAAATTGTCCGTACGAGTACCGAAAAATTGTAGAATCTGGGTCAGTACAGGAAAATGATAGAATCCGGGCGAGTACCTGGAAAATAAAGAATCCGTCCGAGTACCAAAAAATTGACCAAACGAGTACCGAAAAATGGTAGAATCAGGATCAGTACCGGAAAATGATAGAATCCGGGCGATTACCGGGAAAAAGTAGAATCCGTGTGAGTACCCAAAAATTGTCCGAACGAGTACCGAAAAATTGTAGAATCAGGGTCAGTACAGGAAAATGATAGAATCCGGGCGAGTACCTGGAAAATGTAGAATCCGTCCGAGTACCGAAAAATTGACCGAACGAGTACCGAAAAATGGTAGAATCAGGATCAGTACCGGAAAATGATAGAATCCGGGCGACTATCGGGAAAAGGTAGAATCCGTGCGAGTACCCAAAAATTGTCCGAACGAGTACCGAAAAATTGTAGAATCAGGGTCGGTACAGGAAAATGATGGAATCCGGGCGAGTACCTGGAAAATGTAGACTCCGTCCGAGAACCGAAAAATTAACCGAACGAGTACCGAAAAATGGTAGAATCAGGATCAGTACCAGAAAATGATAGAATCCGGGCGACTATCGGGAAAAGGTAGAATCCGTGCGAGTACCCAAAAATTGTCCGAACGAGTACCGAAAAATTGTAGAATCAGGGTCAGTACAGGAAAATGATAGAATCTGGGCGAGTACCTGGAAAAGGTAGAATCCGTCCGAGAACCGAAAAATTAACCGAACGAGTACCGAAAAATGGTATAATCAGGATCAGTACCGGAAAATGATAGAATCCGGGCGACTATCGGGAAAAGGTAGAATCCGTGCGAGTACCCAAAAATTGTCCGAACGAGTACCGAAAAATTGTAGAATCTGGGTCAGTACAGGAAAATGATAGAATCCGGGCGAGTACCTGGAAAATAAAGAATCCGTCCGAGTACCAAAAAATTGACCAAACGAGTACCGAAAAATGGTAGAATCAGGATCAGTACCGGAAAATGATAGAATCCGGGCGACTATCGGGAAAAGGTAGAATCCGTGCGAGTACCCAAAAATTGTCCGAACGAGTACCGAAAAATTGTAGAATCTGGGTCAGTACAGGAAAATGATAGAATCCGGGCGAGTACCTGGAAAAGGTAGAATCCGTCCGAGAATCGAAAAATTAACCGAACGAGTACCGAAAAATGGTAGAATCAGGATCAGTACCGGAAAATGATAGAATCCGGGCGACTATCGGGAAAAGGTAGAATCCGTGCGAGTACCCAAAAATTGTCCGAACGAGTACCGAAAAATTGTAGAATCTGGGTCAGTACAGGAAAATGATAGAATCCGGGCGAGTACCTGGAAAATAAAGAATCCGTCCGAGTACCAAAAAATTGACCAAACGAGTACCGAAAAATGGTAGAATCAGGATCAGTACCGGAAAATGATAGAATCCGGGCAACTATCGGGAAAAGGTAGAATCCGTGCGAGTACCCAAAAATTGTCCGAACGAGTACCGAAAAATTGTAGAATCAGGGTCAGTACAGGAAAATGATAGAATCCGGGCGAGTACCTGGAAAATGTAGAATCCGTCCGAGTACCGAAAAATTGATCGAACGAGTACCGAAAAATGGTAGAATCAGGATCAGTACCGGAAAATGTTAGAATCCGGGCGACTACCGGGAAAAAGTAGAATCCGTGCGAGTACCCAAAAATTGTCCGAACGAGTACCGAAAAATTGGAGAATCAGGGTCAGTACAGGAAAATGATAGAATCCGGGCGAGTACCTGGAAAATGTAGAATCCGTCCGAGAACCGAAAAATTAACCGAACGAGTACCGAAAAATGGTAGAATCAGGATCAGTACCGGAAAATGATAGAATCCGGGCGACTATCGGGAAAAGGTAGAATCCGTGCGAGTACCCAAAAATTGTCCGAACGAGTACCGAAAAATTGTAGAATCTGGGTCAGTACAGGAAAATGATAGAATCCGGGCGAGTACCTGGAAAATAAAGAATCCGTCCGAGTACCAAAAAATTGACCAAACGAGTACCGAAAAATGGTAGAATCAGGATCAGTACCGGAAAATGATAGAATCCGGGCGACTATCGGGAAAAGCTAGAATCCGTGCGAGTACCCAAAAATTGTCCGTACGAGTACCGAAAAATTGTAGAATCTGGGTCAGTACAGGAAAATGATAGAATCCGGGCGAGTACCTGGAAAATAAAGAATCCGTCCGAGTACCAAAAAATTGACCAAACGAGTACCGAAAAATGGTAGAATCAGGATCAGTACCGGAAAATGATAGAATCCGGGCGATTACCGGGAAAAAGTAGAATCCGTGTGAGTACCCAAAAATTGTCCGAACGAGTACCGAAAAATTGTAGAATCAGGGTCAGTACAGGAAAATGATAGAATCCGGGCGAGTACCTGGAAAATGTAGAATCCGTCCGAGTACCGAAAAATTGACCGAACGAGTACCGAAAAATGGTAGAATCAGGATCAGTACCGGAAAATGATAGAATCCGGGCGACTATCGGGAAAAGGTAGAATCCGTGCGAGTACCCAAAAATTGTCCGAACGAGTACCGAAAAATTGTAGAATCAGGGTCGGTACAGGAAAATGATGGAATCCGGGCGAGTACCTGGAAAATGTAGACTCCGTCCGAGAACCGAAAAATTAACCGAACGAGTACCGAAAAATGGTAGAATCAGGATCAGTACCAGAAAATGATAGAATCCGGGCGACTATCGGGAAAAGGTAGAATCCGTGCGAGTACCCAAAAATTGTCCGAACGAGTACCGAAAAATTGTAGAATCAGGGTCAGTACAGGAAAATGATAGAATCTGGGCGAGTACCTGGAAAAGGTAGAATCCGTCCGAGAACCGAAAAATTAACCGAACGAGTACCGAAAAATGGTATAATCAGGATCAGTACCGGAAAATGATAGAATCCGGGCGACTATCGGGAAAAGGTAGAATCCGTGCGAGTACCCAAAAATTGTCCGAACGAGTACCGAAAAATTGTAGAATCTGGGTCAGTACAGGAAAATGATAGAATCCGGGCGAGTACCTGGAAAATAAAGAATCCGTCCGAGTACCAAAAAATTGACCAAACGAGTACCGAAAAATGGTAGAATCAGGATCAGTACCGGAAAATGATAGAATCCGGGCGACTATCGGGAAAAGGTAGAATCCGTGCGAGTACCCAAAAATTGTCCGAACGAGTACCGAAAAATTGTAGAATCTGGGTCAGTACAGGAAAATGATAGAATCCGGGCGAGTACCTGGAAAATAAAGAATCCGTCCGAGTACCAAAAAATTGACCAAACGAGTACCGAAAAATGGTAGAATCAGGATCAGTACCGGAAAATGATAGAATCCGGGCAACTATCGGGAAAAGGTAGAATCCGTGCGAGTACCCAAAAATTGTCCGAACGAGTACCGAAAAATTGTAGAATCAGGGTCAGTACAGGAAAATGATAGAATCCGGGCGAGTACCTGGAAAATGTAGAATCCGTCCGAGTACCGAAAAATTGATCGAACGAGTACCGAAAAATGGTAGAATCAGGATCAGTACCGGAAAATGTTAGAATCCGGGCGACTACCGGGAAAAAGTAGAATCCGTGCGAGTACCCAAAAATTGTCCGAACGAGTACCGAAAAATTGGAGAATCAGGGTCAGTACAGGAAAATGATAGAATCCGGGCGAGTACCTGGAAAATGTAGAATCCGTCCGAGAACCGAAAAATTAACCGAACGAGTACCGAAAAATGGTAGAATCAGGATCAGTACCGGAAAATGATAGAATCCGGGCGACTATCGGGAAAAGGTAGAATCCGTGCGAGTACCCAAAAATTGTCCGAACGAGTACCGAAAAATTGTAGAATCTGGGTCAGTACAGGAAAATGATAGAATCCGGGCGAGTACCTGGAAAATAAAGAATCCGTCCGAGTACCAAAAAATTGACCAAACGAGTACCGAAAAATGGTAGAATCAGGATCAGTACCGGAAAATGATAGAATCCGGGCGACTATCGGGAAAAGCTAGAATCCGTGCGAGTACCCAAAAATTGTCCGTACGAGTACCGAAAAATTGTAGAATCTGGGTCAGTACAGGAAAATGATAGAATCCGGGCGAGTACCTGGAAAATAAAGAATCCGTCCGAGTACCAAAAAATTGACCAAACGAGTACCGAAAAATGGTAGAATCAGGATCAGTACCGGAAAATGATAGAATCCGGGCGATTACCGGGAAAAAGTAGAATCCGTGTGAGTACCCAAAAATTGTCCGAACGAGTACCGAAAAATTGTAGAATCAGGGTCAGTACAGGAAAATGATAGAATCCGGGCGAGTACCTGGAAAATGTAGAATCCGTCCGAGTACCGAAAAATTGACCGAACGAGTACCGAAAAATGGTAGAATCAGGATCAGTACCGGAAAATGATAGAATCCGGGCGACTATCGGGAAAAGGTAGAATCCGTGCGAGTACCCAAAAATTGTCCGAACGAGTACCGAAAAATTGTAGAATCAGGGTCGGTACAGGAAAATGATGGAATCCGGGCGAGTACCTGGAAAATGTAGACTCCGTCCGAGAACCGAAAAATTAACCGAACGAGTACCGAAAAATGGTAGAATCAGGATCAGTACCAGAAAATGATAGAATCCGGGCGACTATCGGGAAAAGGTAGAATCCGTGCGAGTACCCAAAAATTGTCCGAACGAGTACCGAAAAATTGTAGAATCAGGGTCAGTACAGGAAAATGATAGAATCTGGGCGAGTACCTGGAAAAGGTAGAATCCGTCCGAGAACCGAAAAATTAACCGAACGAGTACCGAAAAATGGTATAATCAGGATCAGTACCGGAAAATGATAGAATCCGGGCGACTATCGGGAAAAGGTAGAATCCGTGCGAGTACCCAAAAATTGTCCGAACGAGTACCGAAAAATTGTAGAATCTGGGTCAGTACAGGAAAATGATAGAATCCGGGCGAGTACCTGGAAAATAAAGAATCCGTCCGAGTACCAAAAAATTGACCAAACGAGTACCGAAAAATGGTAGAATCAGGATCAGTACCGGAAAATGATAGAATCCGGGCGACTATCGGGAAAAGGTAGAATCCGTGCGAGTACCCAAAAATTGTCCGAACGAGTACCGAAAAATTGTAGAATCTGGGTCAGTACAGGAAAATGATAGAATCCGGGCGAGTACCTGGAAAATAAAGAATCCGTCCGAGTACCAAAAAATTGACCAAACGAGTACCGAAAAATGGTAGAATCAGGATCAGTACCGGAAAATGATAGAATCCGGGCAACTATCGGGAAAAGGTAGAATCCGTGCGAGTACCCAAAAATTGTCCGAACGAGTACCGAAAAATTGTAGAATCAGGGTCAGTACAGGAAAATGATAGAATCCGGGCGAGTACCTGGAAAATGTAGAATCCGTCCGAGTACCGAAAAATTGATCGAACGAGTACCGAAAAATGGTAGAATCAGGATCAGTACCGGAAAATGTTAGAATCCGGGCGACTACCGGGAAAAAGTAGAATCCGTGCGAGTACCCAAAAATTGTCCGAACGAGTACCGAAAAATTGGAGAATCAGGGTCAGTACAGGAAAATGATAGAATCCGGGCGAGTACCTGGAAAATGTAGAATCCGTCCGAGAACCGAAAAATTAACCGAACGAGTACCGAAAAATGGTAGAATCAGGATCAGTACCGGAAAATGATAGAATCCGGGCGACTATCGGGAAAAGGTAGAATCCGTGCGAGTACCCAAAAATTGTCCGAACGAGTACCGAAAAATTGTAGAATCTGGGTCAGTACAGGAAAATGATAGAATCCGGGCGAGTACCTGGAAAATAAAGAATCCGTCCGAGTACCAAAAAATTGACCAAACGAGTACCGAAAAATGGTAGAATCAGGATCAGTACCGGAAAATGATAGAATCCGGGCGACTATCGGGAAAAGCTAGAATCCGTGCGAGTACCCAAAAATTGTCCGTACGAGTACCGAAAAATTGTAGAATCTGGGTCAGTACAGGAAAATGATAGAATCCGGGCGAGTACCTGGAAAATAAAGAATCCGTCCGAGTACCAAAAAATTGACCAAACGAGTACCGAAAAATGGTAGAATCAGGATCAGTACCGGAAAATGATAGAATCCGGGCGATTACCGGGAAAAAGTAGAATCCGTGTGAGTACCCAAAAATTGTCCGAACGAGTACCGAAAAATTGTAGAATCAGGGTCAGTACAGGAAAATGATAGAATCCGGGCGAGTACCTGGAAAATGTAGAATCCGTCCGAGTACCGAAAAATTGACCGAACGAGTACCGAAAAATGGTAGAATCAGGATCAGTACCGGAAAATGATAGAATCCGGGCGACTATCGGGAAAAGGTAGAATCCGTGCGAGTACCCAAAAATTGTCCGAACGAGTACCGAAAAATTGTAGAATCAGGGTCGGTACAGGAAAATGATGGAATCCGGGCGAGTACCTGGAAAATGTAGACTCCGTCCGAGAACCGAAAAATTAACCGAACGAGTACCGAAAAATGGTAGAATCAGGATCAGTACCAGAAAATGATAGAATCCGGGCGACTATCGGGAAAAGGTAGAATCCGTGCGAGTACCCAAAAATTGTCCGAACGAGTACCGAAAAATTGTAGAATCAGGGTCAGTACAGGAAAATGATAGAATCTGGGCGAGTACCTGGAAAAGGTAGAATCCGTCCGAGAACCGAAAAATTAACCGAACGAGTACCGAAAAATGGTATAATCAGGATCAGTACCGGAAAATGATAGAATCCGGGCGACTATCGGGAAAAGGTAGAATCCGTGCGAGTACCCAAAAATTGTCCGAACGAGTACCGAAAAATTGTAGAATCTGGGTCAGTACAGGAAAATGATAGAATCCGGGCGAGTACCTGGAAAAGGTAGAATCCGTCCGAGAATCGAAAAATTAACCGAACGAGTACCGAAAAATGGTAGAATCAGGATCAGTACCGGAAAATGATAGAATCCGGGCGACTATCGGGAAAAGGTAGAATCCGTGCGAGTACCCAAAAATTGTCCGAACGAGTACCGAAAAATTGTAGAATCTGGGTCAGTACAGGAAAATGATAGAATCCGGGCGAGTACCTGGAAAAGGTAGAATCCGTCCGAGAATCGAAAAATTAACCGAACGAGTACCGAAAAATGGTAGAATCAGGATCAGTACCGCAAAAATGATAGAATCCGGGCGACTATCGGGAAAAGGTAGAATCCGTGCGAGTACCCAAAAATTGTCCGAACGAGTACCGAAAAATTGTAGAATCAGGGTCGGTACAGGAAAATGATGGAATCCGGGCGAGTACCTGGAAAATGTAGAATCCGTCCGAGAACCGAAAAATTAACCGAACGAGTACCGAAAAATGGTAGAATCAGGATCAGTACCAGAAAATGATAGAATCCGGGCGACTATCGGGAAAAGGTAGAATCCGTGCGAGTACCCAAAAATTGTCCGAACGAGTACCGAAAAATTGTAGAATCAGGGTCAGTACAGGAAAATGATAGAATCCGGGCGAGTACCTGGAAAATGTAGAATCCGTCCGAGTACCGAAAAATTGATCGAACGAGTACCGAAAAATGGTAGAATCAGGATCAGTACCGGAAAATGTTAGAATCCGGGCGACTACCGGGAAAAAGTAGAATCCGTGCGAGTACCCAAAAATTGTCCGAACGAGTACCGAAAAATTGGAGAATCAGGGTCAGTACAGGAAAATGATAGAATCCGGGCGAGTACCTGGAAAATGTAGAATCCGTCCGAGAACCGAAAAATTAACCGAACGAGTACCGAAAAATGGTAGAATCAGGATCAGTACCGGAAAATGATAGAATCCGGGCGACTATCGGGAAAAGGTAGAATCCGTGCGAGTACCCAAAAATTGTCCGAACGAGTACCGAAAAATTGTAGAATCTGGGTCAGTACAGGAAAATGATAGAATCCGGGCGAGTACCTGGAAAATAAAGAATCCGTCCGAGTACCAAAAAATTGACCAAACGAGTACCGAAAAATGGTAGAATCAGGATCAGTACCGGAAAATGATAGAATCCGGGCGACTATCGGGAAAAGGTAGAATCCGTGCGAGTACCCAAAAATTGTCCGAACGAGTACCGAAAAATTGTAGAATCAGGGTCAGTACAGGAAAATGATAGAATCCGGGCGAGTACCTGGAAAATGTAGAATCCGTCCGAGTACCGAAAAATTGATCGAACGAGTACCGAAAAATGGTAGAATCAGGATCAGTACCGGAAAATGTTAGAATCCGGGCGACTACCGGGAAAAAGTAGAATCCGTGCGAGTACCCAAAAATTGTCCGAACGAGTACCGAAAAATTGGAGAATCAGGGTCAGTACAGGAAAATGATAGAATCCGGGCGAGTACCTGGAAAATAAAGAATCCGTCCGAGTACCAAAAAATTGACCAAACGAGTACCGAAAAATGGTAGAATCAGGATCAGTACCGGAAAATGATAGAATCCGGGCAACTATCGGGAAAAGGTAGAATCCGTGCGAGTACCCAAAAATTGTCCGAACGAGTACCGAAAAATTGTAGAATCTGGGTCAGTACAGGAAAATGATAGAATCCGGGCGAGTACCTGGAAAAGGAAGAATCCGTCCGAGAACCGAAAAATTAACCGAACGAGTACCGAAAAATGGTAGAATCAGGATCAGTACCGGAAAATGATAGAATTCGGGCGACTATCGGGAAAAGGTAGAATCCGTGCGAGTACCCAAAAATTGTCCGAACGAGTACCGAAAAATTGTAGAATCAGGGTCAGTACAGGAAAATGATAGAATCCGGGCGAGTACCTGGAAAATGTAGAATCCGTCCGAGAATCGAAAAATTAACCGAACGAGTACCGAAAAATGGTAGAATCAGGATCAGTACCGGAAAATGATAGAATCCGGGCGACTATCGGGAAAAGGTAGAATCCGTGCGAGTACCCAAAAATTGTCCGAACGAGTACCGAAAAATTGTAGAATCTGGGTCAGTACAGGAAAATGATAGAATCCGGGCGAGTACCTGGAAAATAAAGAATCCGTCCGAGTACCAAAAAATTGACCAAACGAGTACCGAAAAATGGTAGAATCAGGATCAGTACCGGAAAATGATAGAATCCGGGCAACTATCGGGAAAAGGTAGAATCCGTGCGAGTACCCAAAAATTGTCCGAACGAGTACCGAAAAATTGTAGAATCTGGGTCAGTACAGGAAAATGATAGAATCCGGGCGAGTACCTGGAAAAGGAAGAATCCGTCCGAGAACCGAAAAATTAACCGAACGAGTACCGAAAAATGGTAGAATCAGGATCAGTACCGGAAAATGATAGAATTCGGGCGACTATCGGGAAAAGGTAGAATCCGTGCGAGTACCCAAAAATTGTCCGAACGAGTACCGAAAAATTGTAGAATCAGGGTCAGTACAGGAAAATGATAGAATCCGGGCGAGTACCTGGAAAATGTAGAATCCGTCCGAGTACCGAAAAATTAACCGAACGAGTACCGAAAAATGGTAGAATCAGGATCAGTACCAGAAAATGATAGAATCCGGGCGACTATCGGGAAAAGGTAGAATCCGTGCGAGTACCCAAAAATTGTCCGAACGAGTACCGAAAAATTGTAGAATCTGGGTCAGTACAGGAAAATGATAGAATCCGGGCGAGTACCTGGAAAAGGTAGAATCCGTCCGAGAACCGAAAAATTAACCGAACGAGTACCGAAAAATGGTAGAATCAGGATCAGTACCGGAAAATGATAGAATCCGGGCGACTATCGGGAAAAGGTAAAATGCGTGCGAGTACCCAAAAATTGTCCGAACGAGTACAGAAAAATTGTAGAATCAGGGTCAGTACAGGAAAATGATAGAATCCGGGCGAGTACCTGGAAAATGTAGAATCCGTCCGAGTACCGAAAAATTGACCGAACGAGTACCGAAAAATGGTAGAATCAGGATCAGTACCGGAAAATGATAGAATCCGGGCGACTATCGGGAAAAGGTAGAATCCGTGCGAGTACCCAAAAATTGTCCGAACGAGTACCGAAAAATTGTAGAATCTGGGTCAGTACAGGAAAATGATAGAATCCGGGCGAGAACCTGGAAAATAAAGAATCCGTCCGAGTACCGAAAAATTGACCAAACGAGTACCGAAAAATGGTAGAATCAGGATCAGTACCGGAAAATGATAGAATCCGGGCAACTATCGGGAAAAGGTAGAATCCGTGCGAGTACCCAAAAATTGTCCGAACGAGTACCGAAAAATTGTAGAATCAGGGTCAGTACAGGAAAATGATAGAATCCGGGCGAGTACCTGGAAAATGTAGAATCCGTCCGAGTACCGAAAAATTGATCGAACGAGTACCGAAAAATGGTAGAATCAGGATCAGTACCGGAAAATGTTAGAATCCGGGCGACTACCGGGAAAAAGTAGAATCCGTGCGAGTACCCAAAAATTGTCCGAACGAGTACCGAAAAATTGGAGAATCAGGGTCAGTACAGGAAAATGATAGAATCCGGGCGAGTACCTGGAAAATGTAGAATCCGTCCGAGAACCGAAAAATTAACCGAACGAGTACCGAAAAATGGTAGAATCAGGATCAGTACCGGAAAATGATAGAATCGGGGCGACTATCGGGAAAAGGTAGAATTCGTGCGAGTACCCAAAAATTGTCCGAACGAGTACCGAAAAATTGTAGAATCAGGGTCAGTACAGGAAAATGATAGAATCCGGGCGAGTACCTGGAAAATGTAGAATCCGTCCCAGTACCGAAAAATTGATCGAACGAGTACCGAAAAATGGTAGAATCAGGATCAGTACCGGAAAATGTTAGAATCCGGGCGACTACCGGGAAAAAGTAGAATCCGTGCGAGTACCCAAAAATTGTCCGAACGAGTACCGAAAAATTGGAGAATCAGGGTCAGTACAGGAAAATGATAGAATCCGGGCGAGTACCTGGAAAATGTAGAATCCGTCCGAGAACCGAAAAATTAACCGAACGAGTACCGAAAAATGGTAGAATCAGGATCAGTACCAGAAAATGATAGAATCCGGGCGACTATCGGGAAAAGGTAGAATCCGTGCGAGTACCCAAAAATTGTCCGAACGAGTACCGAAAAATTGTAGAATGAGGGTCAGTACAGGAAAATGATAGAATCTGGGCGAGTACCTGGAAAAGGTAGAATCCGTCCGAGAACCGAAAAATTAACCGAACGAGTACCGAAAAATGGTATAATCAGGATCAGTACCGGAAAATGATAGAATCCGGGCGACTATCGGGAAAAGGTAGAATCCGTGCGAGTACCCAAAAATTGTCCGAACGAGTACCGAAAAATTGTAGAATCTGGGTCAGTACAGGAAAATGATAGAATCCGGGCGAGTACCTGGAAAAGGTAGAATCCGTCCGAGAATCGAAAAATTAACCGAACGAGTACCGAAAAATGGTAGAATCAGGATCAGTACCGGAAAATGATAGAATCCGGGCGACTATCGGGAAAAGGTAGAATCCGTGCGAGTACCCAAAAATTGTCCGAACGAGTACCGAAAAATTGTAGAATCTGGGTCAGTACAGGAAAATGATAGAATCCGGGCGAGTACCTGGAAAATAAAGAATCCGTCCGAGTACCAAAAAATTGACCAAACGAGTACCGAAAAATGGTAGAATCAGGATCAGTACCGGAAAATGATAGAATCCGGGCAACTATCGGGAAAAGGTAGAATCCGTGCGAGTACCCAAAAATTGTCCGAACGAGTACCGAAAAATTGTAGAATCTGGGTCAGTACAGGAAAATGATAGAATCCGGGCGAGTACCTGGAAAAGGAAGAATCCGTCCGAGAACCGAAAAATTAACCGAACGAGTACCGAAAAATGGTAGAATCAGGATCAGTACCGGAAAATGATAGAATTCGGGCGACTATCGGGAAAAGGTAGAATCCGTGCGAGTACCCAAAAATTGTCCGAACGAGTACCGAAAAATTGTAGAATCAGGGTCAGTACAGGAAAATGATAGAATCCGGGCGAGTACCTGGAAAATGTAGAATCCGTCCGAGTACCGAAAAATTAACCGAACGAGTACCGAAAAATGGTAGAATCAGGATCAGTACCAGAAAATGATAGAATCCGGGCGACTATCGGGAAAAGGTAGAATCCGTGCGAGTACCCAAAAATTGTCCGAACGAGTACCGAAAAATTGTAGAATCTGGGTCAGTACAGGAAAATGATAGAATCCGGGCGAGTACCTGGAAAAGGTAGAATCCGTCCGAGAACCGAAAAATTAACCGAACGAGTACCGAAAAATGGTAGAATCAGGATCAGTACCGGAAAATGATAGAATCCGGGCGACTATCGGGAAAAGGTAGAATCCGTGCGAGTACCCAAAAATTGTCCGAACGAGTACCGAAAAATTGTAGAATCAGGGTCAGTACAGGAAAATGATATAATCCGGGCGAGTACCTGGAAAATGTAGAATCTGTCCGAGTACCGAAAAATTGATCGAACGAGTACCGAAAAATGGTAGAATCAGGATCAGTACCGGAAAATGTTAGAATCCGGGCAACTATCGGGAAAAGGTAGAATCCGTGCAAGTACCGAAAAATTGTAGAATCATGGTCAGTACAGGAAAATGATAGAATCCGGGCGAGTACCTGGAAAATAAAGAATCCGTCCGAGTACCGAAAAATTGACCAAACGAGTACCGAAAAATGGTAGAATCAGGATCAGTACCGGAAAATGATAGAATCCGGGCAACTATCGGGAAAAGGTAGAATCCGTGCGAGTACCCAAAAATTGTCCGAACGAGTACCGAAAAATTGTAGAATCAGGGTCAGTACAGGAAAATGATAGAATCCGGGCGAGAACCTGGAAAATGTTGAATCCGTCCGAGAACCGAAAAATTAACCGAACGAGTACCGAAAAATGGTAGAATCAGGATCAGTACCGGAAAATGATAGAATCCGGGCGACTATCGGGAAAAGGTAGAATGCGTGCGAGTACCCAAAAATTGTTCGAACGAGTACCGAAAAATTGTAGAATCAGGGTCAGTACAGGAAAATGATAGAATCCGGGCGAGTACCTGGAAAATGTAGAATCCGTCTGAGTACCGAAAAATTGTCTGAACCAGTACCGAAAAATGGTAGAATCAGGGTCAGTAACGGAAAATGATAGAATCAGGGCGACATCGGGAAAAGGTAGAATCCGTGCAAGTACCGAAAAATTGTAGAATCAGGGCCAGTACAGGAAAATGATAGAATCCGGGAGAGTACCTGGAAAATGTAGAATCCGTCCGAGTATCGAAAAATTGTCCGAACTAGTACCGAAAAATGGTAGAATCAGGGTCAGTAACGGAAAATGATAGAATCCGGGCGACTATCGGGAAAAGGTAGAATCCGTGCAAGTACCGAAAAATTGTAGAATCATGGTCAGTACAGGAAAATGATAGAATCCGTGCGAGTACCTGGAAAATGTAGAATCCGTCCGAGTACCGAAAAATTGATCGAACAAGTACCGAAAAATGGTAGAATCAGGATCAGTACCGGAAAATGTTAGAATCCGGGCGACTACCGGGAAAAAGTAGAATCCGTGCGAGTACCCAAAAATTGTCCGAACGAGTACCGAAAAATTGGAGAATCAGGGTCAGTACAGGAAAATGATAGAATCCGGGCGAGTACCTGGAAAAGGTAGAATCCGTCTGAGAACCGAAAAATTAACCGAACGAGTACCGAAAAATGGTAGAATCAGGATCAGTACCGGAAAATGATAGAATCCGGGCGACTATCGGGAAAAGGTAGAATGCGTGCGAGTACCCAAAAATTGTCCGAACGAGTACCGAAAAATTGTAGAATCAGGGTCAGTACAGGAAAATGATAGAATCCGGGCGAGTACCTGGAAAATGTAGAATCCGTCCGAGTACCGAAAAATTGTCCGAACCAGTACCAAAAAATGGTAGAATCAGGGTCAGTAACGGAAAATGATAGAATCCGGGCGACTATCGGGAAAAGGTAGAATCCGTGCAAGTACCGAAAAATTGTAGAATCAGGGTCAGTACAGGAAAATGATAGAATCCGGGCGAGTACCTGGAAAAGGTAGAATCCGTCTGAGTACCGAAAAATTTTCCGAACCAGTACCGAAAAATGGTAGAATCAGGATCAGTACCGGAAAATGATAGAATCCGGGCGACTATCGGGAAAAGGTAGAATCCGTGCGAGTACCCAAAAATTGTCCGAACGAGCACCGAAAAATTTTAGAATCAGGGTCAGTACAGGAAAATGATAGAATCCGGGCGAGTACCTGGAAAATGTAGAATCCGTCCGAGTACCGAAAAATTGACCGAACGAGTACCGAAAAATGGTAGAATCAGGATCAGTACCGGAAAATGATAGAATCCGGGCGACTATCGGGAAAAGGTAGAATCCGTGCGAGTACCCAAAAATTGTCCGAACGAGTACCGAAAAATTGTAGAATCAGGATCAGTACAGGAAAATGATAGAATCCGGGCGAGTACCTGGAAAATGTAGAATCCGTCCGAGTACCGAAAAATTGTCCGAACCAGTACCAAAAAATAGTAGAATCAGGGTCAGTAACGGAAAATGATAGAATCCGGGCGACTATCGGGAAAAGGTAGAATCCGTGCGAGTACCCAAAAATTGTCCGAACGAGTACCGAAAAATTGTAGAATCTTGGTCAGTACAGGATAATGATAGAATCCGGGCGAGTACATGGAAAATAAAGAATCCGTCCGAGTACCGAAAAATTGACCAAACGAGTACCGAAAAATGGTAGAATCAGGATCAGTACCGGAAAATGATAGAATCCGGGCAACTATCGGGAAAAGGTAGAATCCGTGCGAGTACCCAAAAATTGTCCGAACGAGTACCGAAAAATTGTAGAATCAGGGTCAGTACAGGAAAATGATATAATCCGTGCGAGTACCTGGAAAATGTAGAATCTGTCCGAGTACCGAAAAATTGATCGAACGAGTACCGAAAAATTGTAGAATCAGGATCAGTACCGGAAAATGATAGAATCCGGGCGACTATCGGGAAAAGGTAGAATCCGTGCGAGTACCCAAAAATTGTCCGAACGAGTACCGAAATATTGTAGAATCAGGATCAGTACAGGAAAATGATAGAATCCGGGCGAGTACCTGGAAAATGTAGAATCCGTCCGAGTACCGAAAAATTAACCGAACGAGTACCGAAAAATGGTAGAATCAGGATCAGTACCAGAAAATGATAGAATCCGGGCGACTATCGGGAAAAGGTAGAATCCGTGCGAGTACCCAAAAATTGTCCGAACGAGTACCGAAAAATTGTAGAATCTGGGTCAGTACAGGAAAATGATAGAATCCGGGCGAGTACCTGGAAAAGGTAGAATCCGTCCGAGAACCGAAAAATTAACCGAACGAGTACCGAAAAATGGTAGAATCAGGATCAGTACCGGAAAATGAGAGAATCCGGGCGACTATCGGGAAAAGGTAGAATCCGTGCGAGTACCCAAAAATTGTCCGAACGAGTACCGAAAAATTGTAGAATCTGGGTCAGTACAGGAAAATGATAGAATCCGGGCGAGTACCTGGAAAAGGTAGAATCCGTCCGAGAACCGAAAAATTAACCGAACGAGTACCGAAAAATGGTAGAATCAGGATCAGTACCGGAAAATGATAGAATCCGGGCGACTATCGGGAAAAGGTAGAATCCGTGCGAGTACCCAAAAATTGTCCGAACGAGTACCGAAAAATTGTAGAATCAGGGTCAGTACAGGAAAATGATATAATCCGGGCGAGTACCTGGAAAATGTAGAATCTGTCCGAGTACCGAAAAATTGATCGAACGAGTACCGAAAAATGGTAGAATCAGGATCAGTACCGGAAAATGTTAGAATCCGGGCAACTATCGGGAAAAGGTAGAATCCGTGCAAGTACCGAAAAATTGTAGAATCATGGTCAGTACAGGAAAATGATAGAATCTGGGCGAGTACCTGGAAAATAAAGAATCCGTCCGAGTACCGAAAAATTGACCAAACGAGTACCGAAAAATGGTAGAATCAGGATCAGTACCGGAAAATGATAGAATCCGGGCAACTATCGGGAAAAGGTAGAATCCGTGCGAGTACCCAAAAATTGTCCGAACGAGTACCGAAAAATTGTAGAATCAGGGTCAGTACAGGAAAATGATAGAATCCGGGCGAGAACCTGGAAAATGTTGAATCCGTCCGAGAACCGAAAAATTAACCGAACGAGTACCGAAAAATGGTAGAATCAGGATCAGTACCGGAAAATGATAGAATCCGGGCGACTATCGGGAAAAGGTAGAATGCGTGCGAGTACCCAAAAATTGTTCGAACGAGTACCGAAAAATTGTAGAATCAGGGTCAGTACAGGAAAATGATAGAATCCGGGCGAGTACCTGGAAAATGTAGAATCCGTCTGAGTACCGAAAAATTGTCTGAACCAGTACCGAAAAATGGTAGAATCAGGGTCAGTAACGGAAAATGATAGAATCAGGGCGACTATCGGGAAAAGGTAGAATCCGTGCAAGTACCGAAAAATTGTAGAATCAGGGCCAGTACAGGAAAATGATAGAATCCGGGAGAGTACCTGGAAAATGTAGAATCCGTCCGAGTACCGAAAAATTGTCCGAACTAGTACCGAAAAATGGTAGAATCAGGGTCAGTACCGGAAAATGTTAGAATCCGGGCGACTACCGGGAAAAAGTAGAATCCGTGCGAGTACCCAAAAATTGTCCGAACGAGTACCGAAAAATTGGAGAATCAGGGTCAGTACAGGAAAATGATAGAATCCGGGCGAGTACCTGGAAAAGGTAGAATCCGTCTGAGAACCGAAAAATTAACCGAACGAGTACCGAAAAATGGTAGAATCAGGATCAGTACCGGAAAATGATAGAATCCGGGCGACTATCGGGAAAAGGTAGAATGCGTGCGAGTACCCAAAAATTGTCCGAACGAGTACCGAAAAATTGTAGAATCAGGGTCAGTACAGGAAAATGATAGAATCCGGGCGAGTACCTGGAAAATGTAGAATCCGTCCGAGTACCGAAAAATTGTCCGAACCAGTACCAAAAAATGGTAGAATCAGGGTCAGTAACGGAAAATGATAGAATCCGGGCGACTATCGGGAAAAGGTAGAATCCGTGCAAGTACCGAAAAATTGTAGAATCAGGGTCAGTACAGGAAAATGATAGAATCCGGGCGAGTACCTGGAAAAGGTAGAATCCGTCTGAGTACCGAAAAATTTTCCGAACCAGTACCGAAAAATGGTAGAATCAGGATCAGTACCGGAAAATGATAGAATCCGGGCGACTATCGGGAAAAGGTAGAATCCGTGCGAGTACCCAAAAATTGTCCGAACGAGCACCGAAAAATTTTAGAATCAGGGTCAGTACAGGAAAATGATAGAATCCGGGCGAGTACCTGGAAAATGTAGAATCCGTCCGAGTACCGAAAAATTGACCGAACGAGTACCGAAAAATGGTAGAATCAGGATCAGTACCGGAAAATGATAGAATCCGGGCGACTATCGGGAAAAGGTAGAATCCGTGCGAGTACCCAAAAATTGTCCGAACGAGTACCGAAAAATTGTAGAATCAGGATCAGTACAGGAAAATGATAGAATCCGGGCGAGTACCTGGAAAATGTAGAATCCGTCCGAGTACCGAAAAATTGTCCGAACCAGTACCAAAAAATAGTAGAATCAGGGTCAGTAACGGAAAATGATAGAATCCGGGCGACTATCGGGAAAAGGTAAACTCCGTGCAAGTACCGAAAAATTCTAGAATAAGGGTCAGTACAGGAAAATGATAGAATCCGGGCGAGTACCTGGAAAATGTAGAATCCGTCCGAGTACCGAAAAATTGATCGAACGAGTACCGAAAAATGGTAGAATCAGGATCAGTACCGGAAAATGATAGAATCCGGGCGATTACCGGGAAAAAGTAGAATCCGTGCGAGTACCCAAAAACTGTCCGAACGAGTACCGAAAAATTGGAGAAACAGGGTCAGTACAGGAAAATGATAGAATCCGGGCGAGTACGTGGAAAATGTAGAATCCGTCCGAGTACCGAAAAATTGACCGAACGAGTACCGAAAAATGGTAGAATCAGGATCAGTACCGGAAAATGATAGAATCCGGGCGATTACCGGGAAAAAGTAGAATCCGTGTGAGTACCCAAAAATTGTCCGAACGAGTACCGAAAAATTGTAGAATCAGGGTCAGTACAGGAAAATGATAGAATCCGGGCGAGTACCTGGAAAATGTAGAATCCGTCCGAGTACCGAAAAATTGACCGAACGAGTACCGAAAAATGGTAGAATCAGGATCAGTACCGGAAAATGATAGAATCCGGGCGACTATCGGGAAAAGGTAGAATCCGTGCGAGTACCCAAAAATTGTCCGAACGAGTACCGAAAAATTGTAGAATCTTGGTCAGTACAGGAAAATGATAGAATCCGGGCGAGTACATGGAAAATAAAGAATCCGTCCGAGTACCGAAAAATTGACCAAACGAGTACCGAAAAATGGTAGAATCAGGATCAGTACCGGAAAATGATAGAATCCGGGCAACTATCGGGAAAAGGTAGAATCCGTGCGAGTACCCAAAAATTGTCCGAACGAGTACCGAAAAATTGTAGAATCAGGGTCAGTACAGGAAAATGATATAATCCGTGCGAGTACCTGGAAAATGTAGAATCTGTCCGAGTACCGAAAAATTGATCGAACGAGTACCGAAAAATTGTAGAATCAGGATCAGTACCGGAAAATGATAGAATCCGGGCGACTATCGGGAAAAGGTAGAATCCGTGCGAGTACCCAAAAATTGTCCGAACGAGTACCGAAATATTGTAGAATCAGGATCAGTACAGGAAAATGATAGAATCCGGGCGAGTACCTGGAAAATGTAGAATCCGTCCGAGTACCGAAAAATTAACCGAACGAGTACCGAAAAATGGTAGAATCAGGATCAGTACCAGAAAATGATAGAATCCGGGCGACTATCGGGAAAAGGTAGAATCCGTGCGAGTACCCAAAAATTGTCCGAACGAGTACCGAAAAATTGTAGAATCTGGGTCAGTACAGGAAAATGATAGAATCCGGGCGAGTACCTGGAAAAGGTAGAATCCGTCCGAGAACCGAAAAATTAACCGAACGAGTACCGAAAAATGGTAGAATCAGGATCAGTACCGGAAAATGAGAGAATCCGGGCGACTATCGGGAAAAGGTAGAATCCGTGCGAGTACCCAAAAATTGTCCGAACGAGTACCGAAAAATTGTAGAATCTGGGTCAGTACAGGAAAATGATAGAATCCGGGCGAGTACCTGGAAAAGGTAGAATCCGTCCGAGAACCGAAAAATTAACCGAACGAGTACCGAAAAATGGTAGAATCAGGATCAGTACCGGAAAATGATAGAATCCGGGCGACTATCGGGAAAAGGTAGAATCCGTGCGAGTACCCAAAAATTGTCCGAACGAGTACCGAAATATTGTAGAATCAGGATCAGTACAGGAAAATGATAGAATCCGGGCGAGTACCTGGAAAATGTAGAATCCGTCTGAGTACCGAAAAATTGTCCGAACCAGTACCAAAAAATAGTAGAATCAGGGTCAGTAACGGAAAATGATAGAATCCGGGCGACTATCGGGAAAAGGTAAACTCCGTGCAAGTACCGAAAAATTGTAGAATCAGGGTCAGTACAGGAAAATGATAGAATCCGGGCGAGTACCTGGAAAATGTAGAATCCGTCCGAGTACCGAAAAATTGATCGAACGAGTACCGAAAAATGGTAGAATCAGGATCAGTACCGGAAAATGATAGAATCCGGGCGATTACCGGGAAAAAGTAGAATCCGTGTGAGTACCCAAAAATTGTCCGAACGAGTACCGAAAAATTGTAGAATCAGGGTCAGTACAGGAAAATGATAGAATCCGGGCGAGTACCTGGAAAATGTAGAATCCGTCCGAGTACCGAAAAATTGACCGAACGAGTACCGAAAAATGGTAGAATCAGGATCAGTACCGGAAAATGATAGAATCCGGGCGACTATCGGGAAAAGGTAGAATCCGTGCGAGTACCCAAAAATTGTCCGAACGAGTACCGAAAAATTGTAGAATCAGGATCAGTACAGGAAAATGATAGAATCCGGGCGAGTACCTGGAAAATGTAGAATCCGTCCGAGTATCGAAAAATTGTCCGAACCAGTACCAAAAAATAGTAGAATCAGGGTCAGTAACGGAAAATGATAGAATCCGGGCGACTATCGGGAAAAGGTAAACTCCGTGCAAGTACCGAAAAATTGTAGAATAAGGGTCAGTACAGGAAAATGATAGAATCCGGGCGAGTACCTGGAAAATGTAGAATCCGTCCGAGTACCGAAAAATTGATCGAACGAGTACCGAAAAATGGTAGAATCAGGATCAGTACCGGAAAATGATAGAATCCGGGCGATTACCGGGAAAAAGTAGAATCCGTGCGAGTACCCAAAAACTGTCCGAACGAGTACCGAAAAATTGGAGAAACAGGGTCAGTACAGGAAAATGATAGAATCCGGGCGAGTACGTGGAAAATGTAGAATCCGTCCGAGTACCGAAAAATTGACCGAACGAGTACCGAAAAATGGTAGAATCAGGATCAGTACCGGAAAATGATAGAATCCGGGCGATTACCGGGAAAAAGTAGAATCCGTGTGAGTACCCAAAAATTGTCCGAACGAGTACCGAAAAATTGTAGAATCAGGGTCAGTACAGGAAAATGATAGAATCCGGGCGAGTACCTGGAAAATGTAGAATCCGTCCGAGTACCGAAAAATTGACCGAACGAGTACCGAAAAATGGTAGAATCAGGATCAGTACCGGAAAATGATAGAATCCGGGCGACTATCGGGAAAAGGTAGAATCCGTGCGAGTACCCAAAAATTGTCCGAACGAGTACCGAAAAATTGTAGAATCTTGGTCAGTACAGGAAAATGATAGAATCCGGGCGAGTACATGGAAAATAAAGAATCCGTCCGAGTACCGAAAAATTGACCAAACGAGTACCGAAAAATGGTAGAATCAGGATCAGTACCGGAAAATGATAGAATCCGGGCAACTATCGGGAAAAGGTAGAATCCGTGCGAGTACCCAAAAATTGTCCGAACGAGTACCGAAAAATTGTAGAATCAGGGTCAGTACAGGAAAATGATATAATCCGTGCGAGTACCTGGAAAATGTAGAATCTGTCCGAGTACCGAAAAATTGATCGAACGAGTACCGAAAAATTGTAGAATCAGGATCAGTACCGGAAAATGATAGAATCCGGGCGACTATCGGGAAAAGGTAGAATCCGTGCGAGTACCCAAAAATTGTCCGAACGAGTACCGAAATATTGTAGAATCAGGATCAGTACAGGAAAATGATAGAATCCGGGCGAGTACCTGGAAAATGTAGAATCCGTCTGAGTACCGAAAAATTGTCCGAACCAGTACCAAAAAATAGTAGAATCAGGGTCAGTAACGGAAAATGATAGAATCCGGGCGACTATCGGGAAAAGGTAAACTCCGTGCAAGTACCGAAAAATTGTAGAATCAGGGTCAGTACAGGAAAATGATAGAATCCGGGCGAGTACCTGGAAAATGTAGAATCCGTCCGAGTACCGAAAAATTGATCGAACGAGTACCGAAAAATGGTAGAATCAGGATCAGTACCGGAAAATGATAGAATCCGGGCGATTACCGGGAAAAAGTAGAATCCGTGCGAGTACCCAAAAACTGTCCGAACGAGTACCGAAAAATTGGAGAAACAGGGTCAGTACAGGAAAATGATAGAATCCGGGCGAGTACGTGGAAAATGTAGAATCCGTCCGAGTACCGAAAAATTGACCGAACGAGTACCGAAAAATGGTAGAATCAGGATCAGTACCGGAAAATGATAGAATCCGGGCGATTACCGGGAAAAAGTAGAATCCGTGTGAGTACCCAAAAATTGTCCGAACGAGTACCGAAAAATTGTAGAATCAGGGTCAGTACAGGAAAATGATAGAATCCGGGCGAGTACCTGGAAAATGTAGAATCCGTCCGAGTACCGAAAAATTGACCGAACGAGTACCGAAAAATGGTAGAATCAGGATCAGTACCGGAAAATGATAGAATCCGGGCGACTATCGGGAAAAGGTAGAATCCGTGCGAGTACCCAAAAATTGTCCGAACGAGTACCGAAAAATTGTAGAATCTTGGTCAGTACAGGAAAATGATAGAATCCGGGCGAGTACATGGAAAATAAAGAATCCGTCCGAGTACCGAAAAATTGACCAAACGAGTACCGAAAAATGGTAGAATCAGGATCAGTACCGGAAAATGATAGAATCCGGGCAACTATCGGGAAAAGGTAGAATCCGTGCGAGTACCCAAAAATTGTCCGAACGAGTACCGAAAAATTGTAGAATCAGGGTCAGTACAGGAAAATGATATAATCCGGGCGAGTACCTGGAAAATGTAGAATCTGTCCGAGTACCGAAAAATTGATCGAACGAGTACCGAAAAATTGTAGAATCAGGATCAGTACCGGAAAATGATAGAATCCGGGCGACTATCGGGAAAAGGTAGAATCCGTGCGAGTACCCAAAAATTGTCCGAACGAGTACCGAAATATTGTAGAATCAGGATCAGTACAAGAAAATGATAGAATCCGGGCGAGTACCTGGAAAATGTAGAATCCGTCTGAGTACCGAAAAATTGTCCGAACCAGTACCAAAAAATAGTAGAATCAGGGTCAGTAACGGAAAATAATAGAATCCGGGCGACTATCGGGAAAAGGTAAACTCCGTGCAAGTACCGAAAAATTGTAGAATCAGGGTCAGTACAGGAAAATGATAGAATCCGGGCGAGTACCTGGAAAATGTAGAATCCGTCCGAGTACCGAAAAATTGACCGAACGAGTACCGAAAAATGGTAGAATCAGGATCAGTACCGGAAAATGATAGAATCCGGGCGACTATCGGGAAAAGGTAGAATCCGTGCGAGTACCCAAAAATTGTCCGAACGAGTACCGAAAAATTGTAGAATCAGGATCAGTACAGGAAAATGATAGAATCCGGGCGAGTACCTGGAAAATGTAGAATCCGTCCGAGTACCGAAAAATTGTCCGAACCAGTACCAAAAAATAGTAGAATCAGGGTCAGTAACGGAAAATGATAGAATCCGGGCGACTATCGGGAAAAGGTAAACTCCGTGCAAGTACCGAAAAATTGTAGAATAAGGGTCAGTACAGGAAAATGATAGAATCCGGGCGAGTACCTGGAAAATGTAGAATCCGTCCGAGTACCGAAAAATTGATCGAACGAGTACCGAAAAATGGTAGAATCAGGATCAGTACCGGAAAATGATAGAATCCGGGCGATTACCGGGAAAAAGTAGAATCCGTGCGAGTACCCAAAAACTGTCCGAACGAGTACCGAAAAATTGGAGAAACAGGGTCAGTACAGGAAAATGATAGAATCCGGGCGAGTACGTGGAAAATGTAGAATCCGTCCGAGTACCGAAAAATTGACCGAACGAGTACCGAAAAATGGTAGAATCAGGATCAGTACCGGAAAATGATAGAATCCGGGCGATTACCGGGAAAAAGTAGAATCCGTGTGAGTACCCAAAAATTGTCCGAACGAGTACCGAAAAATTGTAGAATCAGGGTCAGTACAGGAAAATGATAGAATCCGGGCGAGTACCTGGAAAATGTAGAATCCGTCCGAGTACCGAAAAATTGACCGAACGAGTACCGAAAAATGGTAGAATCAGGATCAGTACCGGAAAATGATAGAATCCGGGCGACTATCGGGAAAAGGTAGAATCCGTGCGAGTACCCAAAAATTGTCCGAACGAGTACCGAAAAATTGTAGAATCTTGGTCAGTACAGGAAAATGATAGAATCCGGGCGAGTACATGGAAAATAAAGAATCCGTCCGAGTACCGAAAAATTGACCAAACGAGTACCGAAAAATGGTAGAATCAGGATCAGTACCGGAAAATGATAGAATCCGGGCAACTATCGGGAAAAGGTAGAATCCGTGCGAGTACCCAAAAATTGTCCGAACGAGTACCGAAAAATTGTAGAATCAGGGTCAGTACAGGAAAATGATATAATCCGTGCGAGTACCTGGAAAATGTAGAATCTGTCCGAGTACCGAAAAATTGATCGAACGAGTACCGAAAAATTGTAGAATCAGGATCAGTACCGGAAAATGATAGAATCCGGGCGACTATCGGGAAAAGGTAGAATCCGTGCGAGTACCCAAAAATTGTCCGAACGAGTACCGAAATATTGTAGAATCAGGATCAGTACAGGAAAATGATAGAATCCGGGCGAGTACCTGGAAAATGTAGAATCCGTCTGAGTACCGAAAAATTGTCCGAACCAGTACCAAAAAATAGTAGAATCAGGGTCAGTAACAGAAAATGATAGAATCCGGGCGACTATCGGGAAAAGGTAAACTCCGTGCAAGTACCGAAAAATTGTAGAATCAGGGTCAGTACAGGAAAATGATAGAATCCGGGCGAGTACCTGGAAAATGTAGAATCCGTCCGAGTACCGAAAAATTGATCGAACGAGTACCGAAAAATGGTAGAATCAGGATCAGTACCGGAAAATGATAGAATCCGGGCGATTACCGGGAAAAAGTAGAATCCGTGTGAGTACCCAAAAATTGTCCGAACGAGTACCGAAAAATTGTAGAATCAGGGTCAGTACAGGAAAATGATAGAATCCGGGCGAGTACCTGGAAAATGTAGAATCCGTCCGAGTACCGAAAAATTGACCGAACGAGTACCGAAAAATGGTAGAATCAGGATCAGTACCGGAAAATGATAGAATCCGGGCGACTATCGGGAAAAGGTAGAATCCGTGCGAGTACCCAAAAATTGTCCGAACGAGTACCGAAAAATTGTAGAATCAGGATCAGTACAGGAAAATGATAGAATCCGGGCGAGTACCTGGAAAATGTAGAATCCGTCCGAGTATCGAAAAATTGTCCGAACCAGTACCAAAAAATAGTAGAATCAGGGTCAGTAACGGAAAATGATAGAATCCGGGCGACTATCGGGAAAAGGTAAACTCCGTGCAAGTACCGAAAAATTGTAGAATAAGGGTCAGTACAGGAAAATGATAGAATCCGGGCGAGTACCTGGAAAATGTAGAATCCGTCCGAGTACCGAAAAATTGATCGAACGAGTACCGAAAAATGGTAGAATCAGGATCAGTACCGGAAAATGATAGAATCCGGGCGATTACCGGGAAAAAGTAGAATCCGTGCGAGTACCCAAAAACTGTCCGAACGAGTACCGAAAAATTGGAGAAACAGGGTCAGTACAGGAAAATGATAGAATCCGGGCGAGTACGTGGAAAATGTAGAATCCGTCCGAGTACCGAAAAATTGACCGAACGAGTACCGAAAAATGGTAGAATCAGGATCAGTACCGGAAAATGATAGAATCCGGGCGAGTACCTGGAAAATGTAGAATCCGTCCGAGTACCGAAAAATTGACCGAACGAGTACCGAAAAATGGTAGAATCAGGATCAGTACCGGAAAATGATAGAATCCGGGCGACTATCGGGAAAAGGTAGAATCCGTGCGAGTACCCAAAAATTGTCCGAACGAGTACCGAAAAATTGTAGAATCTTGGTCAGTACAGGAAAATGATAGAATCCGGGCGAGTACATGGAAAATAAAGAATCCGTCCGAGTACCGAAAAATTGACCAAACGAGTACCGAAAAATGGTAGAATCAGGATCAGTACCGGAAAATGATAGAATCCGGGCAACTATCGGGAAAAGGTAGAATCCGTGCGAGTACCCAAAAATTGTCCGAACGAGTACCGAAAAATTGTAGAATCAGGGTCAGTACAGGAAAATGATATAATCCGGGCGAGTACCTGGAAAATGTAGAATCTGTCCGAGTACCGAAAAATTGATCGAACGAGTACCGAAAAATTGTAGAATCAGGATCAGTACCGGAAAATGATAGAATCCGGGCGACTATCGGGAAAAGGTAGAATCCGTGCGAGTACCCAAAAATTGTCCGAACGAGTACCGAAATATTGTAGAATCAGGATCAGTACAGGAAAATGATAGAATCCGGGCGAGTACCTGGAAAATGTAGAATCCGTCTGAGTACCGAAAAATTGTCCGAACCAGTACCAAAAAATAGTAGAATCAGGGTCAGTAACGGAAAATAATAGAATCCGGGCGACTATCGGGAAAAGGTAAACTCCGTGCAAGTACCGAAAAATTGTAGAATCAGGGTCAGTACAGGAAAATGATAGAATCCGGGCGAGTACCTGGAAAATGTAGAATCCGTCCGAGTACCGAAAAATTGATCGAACGAGTACCGAAAAATGGTAGAATCAGGATTAGTACCGGAAAATGATAGAATCCGGGCGATTACCGGGAAAAAGTAGAATCCGTGCGAGTACCCAAAAACTGTCCGAACGAGTACCGAAAAATTGGAGAAACAGGGTCAGTACAGGAAAATGATAGAATCCGGGCGAGTACGTGGAAAATGTAGAATCCGTCCGAGTACCGAAAAATTGACCGAACGAGTACCGAAAAATGGTAGAATCAGGATCAGTACCGGAAAATGATAGAATCCGGGCGATTACCGGGAAAAAGTAGAATCCGTGTGAGTACCCAAAAATTGTCCGAACGAGTACCGAAAAATTGTAGAATCAGGGTCAGTACAGGAAAATGATAGAATCCGGGCGAGTACCTGGAAAATGTAGAATCCGTCCGAGTACCGAAAAATTGACCGAACGAGTACCGAAAAATGGTAGAATCAGGATCAGTACCGGAAAATGATAGAATCCGGGCGACTATCGGGAAAAGGTAGAATCCGTGCGAGTACCCAAAAATTGTCCGAACGAGTACCGAAAAATTGTAGAATCTTGGTCAGTACAGGAAAATGATAGAATCCGGGCGAGTACATGGAAAATAAAGAATCCGTCCGAGTACCGAAAAATTGACCAAACGAGTACCGAAAAATGGTAGAATCAGGATCAGTACCGGAAAATGATAGAATCCGGGCAACTATCGGGAAAAGGTAGAATCCGTGCGAGTACCCAAAAATTGTCCGAACGAGTACCGAAAAATTGTAGAATCAGGGTCAGTACAGGAAAATGATATAATCCGGGCGAGTACCTGGAAAATGTAGAATCTGTCCGAGTACCGAAAAATTGATCGAACGAGTACCGAAAAATTGTAGAATCAGGATCAGTACCGGAAAATGATAGAATCCGGGCGACTATCGGGAAAAGGTAGAATCCGTGCGAGTACCCAAAAATTGTCCGAACGAGTACCGAAATATTGTAGAATCAGGATCAGTACAGGAAAATGATAGAATCCGGGCGAGTACCTGGAAAATGTAGAATCCGTCCGAGTACCGAAAAATTGTCCGAACCAGTACCAAAAAATAGTAGAATCAGGGTCAGTAACGGAAAATGATAGAATCCGGGCGACTATCGGGAAAAGGTAAACTCCGTGCAAGTACCGAAAAATTGTAGAATCAGGGTCAGTACAGGAAAATGATAGAATCCGGGCGAGTACCTGGAAAATGTAGAATCCGTCCGAGTACCGAAAAATTGATCGAACGAGTACCGAAAAATGGTAGAATCAGGATCAGTACCGGAAAATGATAGAATCCGGGCGATTACCGGGAAAAAGTAGAATCCGTGCGAGTACCCAAAAACTGTCCGAACGAGTACCGAAAAATTGGAGAAACAGGGTCAGTACAGGAAAATGATAGAATCCGGGCGAGTACGTGGAAAATGTAGAATCCGTCCGAGTACCGAAAAATTGACCGAACGAGTACCGAAAAATGGTAGAATCAGGATCAGTACCGGAAAATGATAGAATCCGGGCGATTACCGGGAAAAAGTAGAATCCGTGTGAGTACCCAAAAATTGTCCGAACGAGTACCGAAAAATTGTAGAATCAGGGTCAGTACAGGAAAATGATAGAATCCGGGCGAGTACCTGGAAAATGTAGAATCCGTCCGAGTACCGAAAAATTGACCGAACGAGTACCGAAAAATGGTAGAATCAGGATCAGTACCGGAAAATGATAGAATCCGGGCGACTATCGGGAAAAGGTAGAATCCGTGCGAGTACCCAAAAATTGTCCGAACGAGTACCGAAAAATTGTAGAATCTTGGTCAGTACAGGAAAATGATAGAATCCGGGCGAGTACATGGAAAATAAAGAATCCGTCCGAGTACCGAAAAATTGACCAAACGAGTACCGAAAAATGGTAGAATCAGGATCAGTACCGGAAAATGATAGAATCCGGGCAACTATCGGGAAAAGGTAGAATCCGTGCGAGTACCCAAAAATTGTCCGAACGAGTACCGAAAAATTGTAGAATCAGGGTCAGTACAGGAAAATGATAGAATCCGGGCGAGAACCTGGAAAATGTAGAATCCGTCCGAGAACCGAAAAATTAACCGAACTAGTACCGAAAAATGGTAGAATCAGGATCAGTACCGGAAAATGATAGAATCCGGGCGACTATCGGGAAAAGGTAGAATCCGTGCGAGTACCCAAAAATTGTCCGAACGAGTACCGAAAAATTGTAGAATCAGGGTCGGTACAGGAAAATGATGGAATCCGGGCGAGTACCTGGAAAATGTAGAATCCGTCTGAGTACCGAAAAATTGTCCGAACCAGTACCAAAAAATGGTAGAATCAGGGTCAGTACAGGAAAATGATAGAATCCGGGCGAGTACCTGGAAAATGTAGAATCCGTCCGAGTACCGAAAAATTGACCGAACGAGTACCGAAAAATGGTAGAATCAGGATCAGTACCGGAAAATGATAGAATCCGGGCGATTACCGGGAAAAAGTAGAATCCGTGTGAGTACCCAAAAATTGTCCGAACGAGTACCGAAAAATTGTAGAATCAGGGTCAGTACAGGAAAATGATAGAATCCGGGCGAGTACCTGGAAAATGTAGAATCCGTCCGAGTACCGAAAAATTGACCGAACGAGTACCGAAAAATGGTAGAATCAGGATCAGTACCGGAAAATGATAGAATCCGGGCGACTATCGGGAAAAGGTAGAATCCGTGCGAGTACCCAAAAATTGTCCGAACGAGTACCGAAATATTGTAGAATCAGGATCAGTACAGGAAAATGATAGAATCCGGGCGAGTACCTGGAAAATGTAGAATCCGTCCGAGTACCGAAAAATTGTCCGAACCAGTACCAAAAAATAGTAGAATCAGGGTCAGTAACGGAAAATGATAGAATCCGGGCGACTATCGGGAAAAGGTAAACTCCGTGCAAGTACCGAAAAATTGTAGAATCAGGGTCAGTACAGGAAAATGATAGAATCCGGGCGAGTACCTGGAAAATGTAGAATCCGTCCGAGTACCGAAAAATTGTCCGAACCAGTACCAAAAAATAGTAGAATCAGGGTCAGTAACGGAAAATGATAGAATCCGGGCGACTATCGGGAAAAGGTAAACTCCGTGCAAGTACCGAAAAATTGTAGAATCAGGGTCAGTACAGGAAAATGATAGAATCCGGGCGAGTACCTGGAAAATGTAGAATCCGTCCGAGTACCGAAAAATTGATCGAACGAGTACCGAAAAATGGTAGAATCAGGATCAGTACCGGAAAATGATAGAATCCGGGCGACTATCGGGAAAAGGTAGAATCCGTGCGAGTACCCAAAAATTGTCCGAACGAGTACCGAAAAATTGTAGAATCTTGGTCAGTACAGGAAAATGATAGAATCCGGGCGAGTACCTGGAAAATGTAGAATCCGTCCGAGTACCGAAAAATTGACCGAACGAGTACCGAAAAATGGTAGAATCAGGATCAGTACCGGAAAATGATAGAATCCGGGCGACTATCGGGAAAAGGTAGAATCCGTGCGAGTACCCAAAAATTGTCCGAACGAGTACCGAAAAATTGTAGAATCTTGGTCAGTACAGGAAAATGATAGAATCCGGGCGAGTACATGGAAAATAAAGAATCCGTCCGAGTACCGAAAAATTGACCAAACGAGTACCGAAAAATGGTAGAATCAGGATCAGTACCGGAAAATGATAGAATCCGGGCAACTATCGGGAAAAGGTAGAATCCGTGCGAGTACCCAAAAATTGTCCGAACGAGTACCGAAAAATTGTAGAATCAGGGTCAGTACAGGAAAATGATAGAATCCGGGCGAGAACCTGGAAAATGTAGAATCCGTCCGAGAACCGAAAAATTAACCGAACTAGTACCGAAAAATGGTAGAATCAGGATCAGTACCGGAAAATGATAGAATCCGGGCGACTATCGGGAAAAGGTAGAATCCGTGCGAGTACCCAAAAATTGTCCGAACGAGTACCGAAAAATTGTAGAATCAGGGTCGGTACAGGAAAATGATGGAATCCGGGCGAGTACCTGGAAAATGTAGAATCCGTCTGAGTACCGAAAAATTGTCCGAACCAGTACCAAAAAATGGTAGAATCAGGGTCAGTACAGGAAAATGATAGAATCCGGGCGAGTACCTGGAAAATGTAGAATCCGTCCGAGTACCGAAAAATTGACCGAACGAGTACCGAAAAATGGTAGAATCAGGATCAGTACCGGAAAATGATAGAATCCGGGCGATTACCGGGAAAAAGTAGAATCCGTGTGAGTACCCAAAAATTGTCCGAACGAGTACCGAAAAATTGTAGAATCAGGGTCAGTACAGGAAAATGATAGAATCCGGGCGAGTACCTGGAAAATGTAGAATCCGTCCGAGTACCGAAAAATTGACCGAACGAGTACCGAAAAATGGTAGAATCAGGATCAGTACCGGAAAATGATAGAATCCGGGCGACTATCGGGAAAAGGTAGAATCCGTGCGAGTACCCAAAAATTGTCCGAACGAGTACCGAAATATTGTAGAATCAGGATCAGTACAGGAAAATGATAGAATCCGGGCGAGTACCTGGAAAATGTAGAATCCGTCCGAGTACCGAAAAATTGTCCGAACCAGTACCAAAAAATAGTAGAATCAGGGTCAGTAACGGAAAATGATAGAATCCGGGCGACTATCGGGAAAAGGTAAACTCCGTGCAAGTACCGAAAAATTGTAGAATCAGGGTCAGTACAGGAAAATGATAGAATCCGGGCGAGTACCTGGAAAATGTAGAATCCGTCCGAGTACCGAAAAATTGTCCGAACCAGTACCAAAAAATAGTAGAATCAGGGTCAGTAACGGAAAATGATAGAATCCGGGCGACTATCGGGAAAAGGTAAACTCCGTGCAAGTACCGAAAAATTGTAGAATCAGGGTCAGTACAGGAAAATGATAGAATCCGGGCGAGTACCTGGAAAATGTAGAATCCGTCCGAGTACCGAAAAATTGATCGAACGAGTACCGAAAAATGGTAGAATCAGGATCAGTACCGGAAAATGATAGAATCCGGGCGATTACCGGGAAAAAGTAGAATCCGTGCGAGTACCCAAAAACTGTCCGAACGAGTACCGAAAAATTGTAGAATCAGGGTCAGTACAGGAAAATGATAGAATCCGGGCGAGTACCTGGAAAATGTAGAATCCGTCCGAGTACCGAAAAATTGACCGAACGAGTACCGAAAAATGGTAGAATCAGGATCAGTACCGGAAAATGATAGAATCCGGGCGACTATCGGGAAAAGGTAGAATCCGTGCGAGTACCCAAAAATTGTCCGAACGAGTACCGAAAAATTGTAGAATCTTGGTCAGTACAGGAAAATGATAGAATCCGGGCGAGTACATGGAAAATAAAGAATCCGTCCGAGTACCGAAAAATTGACCAAACGAGTACCGAAAAATGGTAGAATCAGGATCAGTACCGGAAAATGATAGAATCCGGGCAACTATCGGGAAAAGGTAGAATCCGTGCGAGTACCCAAAAATTGTCCGAACGAGTACCGAAAAATTGTAGAATCAGGGTCAGTACAGGAAAATGATATAATCCGGGCGAGTACCTGGAAAATGTAGAATCTGTCCGAGTACCGAAAAATTGATCGAACGAGTACCGAAAAATTGTAGAATCAGGATCAGTACCGGAAAATGATAGAATCCGGGCGACTATCGGGAAAAGGTAGAATCCGTGCGAGTACCCAAAAATTGTCCGAACGAGTACCGAAATATTGTAGAATCAGGATCAGTACAGGAAAATGATAGAATCCGGGCGAGTACCTGGAAAATGTAGAATCCGTCCGAGTACCGAAAAATTGTCCGAACCAGTACCAAAAAATAGTAGAATCAGGGTCAGTAACGGAAAATGATAGAATCCGGGCGACTATCGGGAAAAGGTAAACTCCGTGCAAGTACCGAAAAATTGTAGAATCAGGGTCAGTACAGGAAAATGATAGAATCCGGGCGAGTACCTGGAAAATGTAGAATCCGTCCGAGTACCGAAAAATTGATCGAACGAGTACCGAAAAATGGTAGAATCAGGATCAGTACCGGAAAATGATAGAATCCGGGCGATTACCGGGAAAAAGTAGAATCCGTGCGAGTACCCAAAAACTGTCCGAACGAGTACCGAAAAATTGGAGAAACAGGGTCAGTACAGGAAAATGATAGAATCCGGGCGAGTACGTGGAAAATGTAGAATCCGTCCGAGTACCGAAAAATTGACCGAACGAGTACCGAAAAATGGTAGAATCAGGATCAGTACCGGAAAATGATAGAATCCGGGCGATTACCGGGAAAAAGTAGAATCCGTGTGAGTACCCAAAAATTGTCCGAACGAGTACCGAAAAATTGTAGAATCAGGGTCAGTACAGGAAAATGATAGAATCCGGGCGAGTACCTGGAAAATGTAGAATCCGTCCGAGTACCGAAAAATTGACCGAACGAGTACCGAAAAATGGTAGAATCAGGATCAGTACCGGAAAATGATAGAATCCGGGCGACTATCGGGAAAAGGTAGAATCCGTGCGAGTACCCAAAAATTGTCCGAACGAGTACCGAAAAATTGTAGAATCTTGGTCAGTACAGGAAAATGATAGAATCCGGGCGAGTACATGGAAAATAAAGAATCCGTCCGAGTACCGAAAAATTGACCAAACGAGTACCGAAAAATGGTAGAATCAGGATCAGTACCGGAAAATGATAGAATCCGGGCAACTATCGGGAAAAGGTAGAATCCGTGCGAGTACCCAAAAATTGTCCGAACGAGTACCGAAAAATTGTAGAATCAGGGTCAGTACAGGAAAATGATAGAATCCGGGCGAGAACCTGGAAAATGTAGAATCCGTCCGAGAACCGAAAAATTAACCGAACTAGTACCGAAAAATGGTAGAATCAGGATCAGTACCGGAAAATGATAGAATCCGGGCGACTATCGGGAAAAGGTAGAATCCGTGCGAGTACCCAAAAATTGTCCGAACGAGTACCGAAAAATTGTAGAATCAGGGTCGGTACAGGAAAATGATGGAATCCGGGCGAGTACCTGGAAAATGTAGAATCCGTCCGAGTACCGAAAAATTGTCCGAACCAGTACCAAAAAATGGTAGAATCAGGGTCAGTACAGGAAAATGATAGAATCCGGGCGAGTACCTGGAAAATGTAGAATCCGTCCGAGTACCGAAAAATTGACCGAACGAGTACCGAAAAATGGTAGAATCAGGATCAGTACCGGAAAATGATAGAATCCGGGCGATTACCGGGAAAAAGTAGAATCCGTGTGAGTACCCAAAAATTGTCCGAACGAGTACCGAAAAATTGTAGAATCAGGGTCAGTACAGGAAAATGATAGAATCCGGGCGAGTACCTGGAAAATGTAGAATCCGTCCGAGTACCGAAAAATTGACCGAACGAGTACCGAAAAATGGTAGAATCAGGATCAGTACCGGAAAATGATAGAATCCGGGCGACTATCGGGAAAAGGTAGAATCCGTGCGAGTACCCAAAAATTGTCCGAACGAGTACCGAAAAATTGTAGAATCTTGGTCAGTACAGGAAAATGATAGAATCCGGGCGAGTACATGGAAAATAAAGAATCCGTCCGAGTACCGAAAAATTGACCAAACGAGTACCGAAAAATGGTAGAATCAGGATCAGTACCGGAAAATGATAGAATCCGGGCAACTATCGGGAAAAGGTAGAATCCGTGCGAGTACCCAAAAATTGTCCGAACGAGTACCGAAAAATTGTAGAATCAGGGTCAGTACAGGAAAATGATAGAATCCGGGCGAGAACCTGGAAAATGTAGAATCCGTCCGAGAACCGAAAAATTAACCGAACTAGTACCGAAAAATGGTAGAATCAGGATCAGTACCGGAAAATGATAGAATCCGGGCGACTATCGGGAAAAGGTAGAATCCGTGCGAGTACCCAAAAATTGTCCGAACGAGTACCGAAAAATTGTAGAATCAGGGTCGGTACAGGAAAATGATGGAATCCGGGCGAGTACCTGGAAAATGTAGAATCCGTCCGAGTACCGAAAAATTGTCCGAACCAGTACCAAAAAATGGTAGAATCAGGGTCAGTACAGGAAAATGATAGAATCCGGGCGAGTACCTGGAAAATGTAGAATCCGTCCGAGTACCGAAAAATTAACCGAACGAGTACCGAAAAATGGTAGAATCAGGATCAGTACCGGAAAATGATAGAATCCGGGCGACTATCGGGAAAAGGTAGAATCCGTGCGAGTACCCAAAAATTGTCCGAACGAGTACCGAAAAATTGTAGAATCAGGATCAATACAAGAAAATGATAGAATCCGGGCGAGTACCTGGAAAATGTAGAATCCGTCCGAGTACCGAAAAATTGTCCGAACCAGTACCAAAAAATGGTAGAATCAGGGTCAGTACAGGAAAATGATAGAATCCGGGCGAGTACCTGGAAAATGTAGAATCCGTCCGAGTACCGAAAAATTGACCGAACGAGTACCGAAAAATGGTAGAATCAGGATCAGTACCGGAAAATGATAGAATCCGGGCGACTATCGGGAAAAGGTAGAATCCGTGCGAGTACCCAAAAATTGTCCGAACGAGTACCGAAAAATTGTAGAATCAGGATCAGTACAAGAAAATGATAGAATCCGGGCGAGTACCTGGAAAATGTATAATCCGTCCGAGTACCGAAAAATTGTCCGAACCAGTACCAAAAAATAGTAGAATCAGGGTCAGTAACGGAAAATGATAGAATCCGGGCGACTATCGGGAAAAGGTAAAATCCGTGCAAGTACCGAAAAATTGTAGAATCAGGGTCAGTACAGGAAAATTATAGAATCCGGGCGAGTACCTGGAAAATGTAGAATCCGTCCGAGTACCGAAAAATTGATCGAACGAGTACCGAAAAATGGTAGAATCAGGATCAGTACCGGAAAATGATAGAATCCGGGCGATTACCGGGAAAAAGTAGAATCCGTGCGAGTACCCAAAAACTGTCCGAACGAGTACCGAAAAATTGGAGAAACAGGGTCAGTACAGGAAAATGATAGAATCCGGGCGAGTACCTGGAAAAGGTAGAATCCGTCCGAGAACCGAAAAATTAACCGAACGAGTACCGAAAAATGGTAGAATCAGGATCAGTACCGGAAAAAGATAGAATCCGGGCGACTATCGGGAAAAGTTAGAATCCGTGCGAGTACCCAAAAATTGTCCGAACGAGTACCGAAAAATTGTAGAATCAGGGTCAGTACAGGAAAATGATAGAATCCGGGCGAGAACCTGGAAAATGTAGAATCCGTCCGAGAACCGAAAAATTAACCGAACGAGTACCGAAAAATGGTAGAATCAGGATCAGTACCGGAAAATGATAGAATCCGGGCGACTATCGGGAAAAGGTAGAATCCGTGCGAGTACCCAAAAATTGTCCGAACGAGTACCGAAAAATTGTAGAATCTGGGTCAGTACAGGAAAATGATAGAATCCGGGCGAGAACCTGGAAAATGTAGAATCCGTCCGAGAACCGAAAAATTAACCGAACTAGTACCGAAAAATGGTAGAATCAGGATCAGTACCGGAAAATGATAGAATCCGGGCGACTATCGGGAAAAGGTAGAATCCGTGCGAGTACCCAAAAATTGTCCGAACGAGTACCGAAAAATTGTAGAATCAGGGTCGGTACAGGAAAATGATGGAATCCGGGCGAGTACCTGGAAAATGTAGAATCCGTCCGAGTACCGAAAAATTGATCGAACGAGTACCGAAAAATGGTAGAATCAGGATCAGTACCGGAAAATGATAGAATCCGGGCGATTACCGGGAAAAAGTAGAATCCGTGCGAGTACCAAAAAACTGTCCTAACGAGTACCGAAAAATTGGAGAATCAGGGTCAGTACAGGAAAATGATAGAATCCGGGCGAGTACCTGGAAAAGGTAGAATCCGTCCGAGAATCGAAAAATTAACCGAACGAGTACCGAAAAATGGTAGAATCAGGATCAGTACCGGAAAATGATAGAATCCGGGCGACTATCGGGAAAAGTTAGAATCTGTGCGAGTACCCAAAAATTGTCCGAACGAGTACCGAAAAATTGTAGAATCAGGGTCAGTACAGGAAAATGATAGAATCCGGGCGAGAACCTGGAAAATGTAGAATCCGTCCGAGAACCGAAAAATTAACCGAACGAGTACCGAAAAATGGTAGAATCAGGATCAGTACCGGAAAATGATAGAATCCGGACGACTATGGGGAAAAGGTAGAATCCGTGCGAGTACCCAAAAATTGTCCGAACGAGTACCGAAAAATTGTAGAATCTGGGTCAGTACAGGAAAATGATAGAATCCGGGCGAGTACCTGGAAAATAAAGAATCCGTCCGAGTACCGAAAAATTGACCAAACGAGTACCGAAAAATGGTAGAATCAGGACCAGTACCGGAAAATGATAGAATCCGGGCGACAATCGGGAAAAGTTAGAATCCGTGCGAGTACCTAAAAATTGTCCGAACGAGTACCGAAAAATTGTAGAATCAGGGTCGGTACAGGAAAATGATGGAATCCGGGCGAGTACCTGGAAAATGTAGAATCCGTCCGAGTACCGAAAAATTGTCCGAACCAGTACCAAAAAATGGTAGAATCAGGGTCAGTAACGGAAAATGATAGAATCCGGGCGACTATCGGGAAAAGATAGAATCCGTGCAAGTACCGAAAAATTGTAGAATCAGGGTCAGTACAGGAAAATGATAGAATCCGGGCGAGTACCTGGAAAATGTAGAATCCGTCCGAGTACCGAAAAAATGATCGAACGAGTACCGAAAAATGGTAGAATCAGGATCAGTACCGGAAAATGATAGAATCCGGGCGATTACCGGGAAAAAGTAGAATCCGTGCGAGTACCCAAAAACTGTCCGAACGAGTACCGAAAAATTGTAGAATCAGGGTCAGTACAGGAAAATTATAGAATCCGGGCGAGAACCTGGAAAATGTAGAATCCGTCCGAGTACCGAAAAATTAACCGAACGAGTACCGAAAAATGGTAGAATCAGGATCAGTACCGGAAAATGATAGAATCCGGGCGACTATCGGGAAAAGGTAGAATCCGTGCGAGTACCCAAAAATTGTCCGAACGAGTACCGAAAAATTGTAGAATCAGGGTCAGTACAGGAAAATGATAGAATCCGGGCGAGAACCTGGAAAATGTAGAATCCGTCCGAGAACCGAAAAATTAACCGAACTAGTACCGAAAAATGGTAGAATCAGGATCAGTACCGGAAAATGATAGAATCCGGGCGACTATCGGGAAAAGGTAGAATCCGTGCGAGTACCCAAAAATTGTCCGAACGAGTACCGAAAAATTGTAGAATCAAGGTCGGTACAGGAAAATGATGGAATCCGGGCGAGTACCTGGAAAATGTAGAATCCGTCCGAGTACCGAAAAATTGTCCGAACCAGTACCAAAAAATGGTAGAATCAGGGTCAGTACAGGAAAATGATAGAATCCGGGCGAGTACCTGGAAAATGTAGAATCCGTGCGAGTACCGAAAAATTGACCGAACGAGTACCGAAAAATGGTAGAATCAGGATCAGTACCGGAAAATGATAGAATCCGGGCGACTATCGGGAAAAGGTAGAATCCGTGCGAGTACCCAAAAATTGTCCGAACGAGTACCGAAAAATTGTAGAATCAGGATCAGTACAAGAAAATGATAGAATCCGGGCGAGTATCGGGAAAAGTTAGAATCTGTGCGAGTACCCAAAAATTGTCCGAACGAGTACCGAAAAATTGTAGAATCAGGGTCAGTACAGGAAAATGATAGAATCCGGGCGAGAACCTGGAAAATGTAGAATCCGTCCGAGAACCGAAAAATTGACCGAACGAGTACCGAAAAATGGTAGAATCAGGATCAGTACCGGAAAATGATAGAATCCGGGCGACTATCGGGAAAAGGTAGAATCCGTGAGAGTACCCAAAAATTGTCCGAACGAGTACCGAAAAATTGTAGAATCTGGGTCAGTACAGGAAAATGATAGAATCCGGGCGAGTACCTGGAAAATAAAGAATCCGTCCGAGTACCGAAAAATTGACCAAACGAGTACCGAAAAATGGTAGAATCAGGACCAGTACCGGAAAATGATAGAATCCGGGCGACAATCGGGAAAAGTTAGAATCCGTGCGAGTACCTAAAAATTGTCCGAACGAGTACCGAAAAATTGTAGAATCAGGGTCGGTACAGGAAAATGATGGAATCCGGGCGAGTACCTGGAAAATGTAGAATCCGTCCGAGTACCGAAAAATTGTCCGAACCAGTACCAAAAAATGGTAGAATCAGGGTCAGTAACGGAAAATGATAGAATCCGGGCGACTATCGGGAAAAGATAGAATCCGTGCGAGTACCGAAAAATTGTAGAATCAGGGTCAGTACAGGAAAATGATAGAATCCGGGCGAGTACCTGGAAAATGTAGAATCCGTCCGAGTACCGAAAAAATGATCGAACGAGTACCGAAAAATGGTAGAATCAGGATCAGTACCGGAAAATGATAGAATCCGGGCGATTACCGGGAAAAAGTAGAATCCGTGCGAGTACCCAAAAACTGTCCGAACGAGTACCGAAAAATTGTAGAATCAGGGTCAGTACAGGAAAATTATAGAATCCGGGCGAGAACCTGGAAAATGTAGAATCCGTCCGAGTACCGAAAAATTAACCGAACGAGTACCGAAAAATGGTAGAATCAGGATCAGTACCGGAAAATGATAGAATCCGGGCGACTATCGGGAAAAGGTAGAATCCGTGCGAGTACCCAAAAATTGTCCGAACGAGTACCGAAAAATTGTAGAATCAGGGTCAGTACAGGAAAATGATAGAATCCGGGCGAGAACCTGGAAAATGTAGAATCCGTCCGAGAACCGAAAAATTAACCGAACTAGTACCGAAAAATGGTAGAATCAGGATCAGTACCGGAAAATGATAGAATCCGGGCGACTATCGGGAAAAGGTAGAATCCGTGCGAGTACCCAAAAATTGTCCGAACGAGTACCGAAAAATTGTAGAATCAGGGTCGGTACAGGAAAATGATGGAATCCGGGCGAGTACCTGGAAAATGTAGAATCCGTCCGAGTACCGAAAAATTGTCCGAACCAGTACCAAAAAATGGTAGAATCAGGGTCAGTACAGGAAAATGATAGAATCCGGGCGAGTACCTGGAAAATGTAGAATCCGTCCGAGTACCGAAAAATTGACCGAACGAGTACCGAAAAATGGTAGAATCAGGATCAGTACCGGAAAATGATAGAATCCGGGCGACTATCGGGAAAAGGTAGAATCCGTGCGAGTACCCAAAAATTGTCCGAACGAGTACCGAAAAATTGTAGAATCAGGATCAGTACAAGAAAATGATAGAATCCGGGCGAGTACCTGGAAAATGTAGAATCCGTCCGAGTACCGAAAAATTGTCCGAACCAGTACCAAAAAATGGTAGAATCAGGATCAGTACCGGAAAATGATAGAATCCGGGCGACTATCGGGAAAAGGTAGAATCCGTGCGAGTACCCAAAAATTGTCCGAACGAGTACCGAAAAATTGTAGAATCAGGGTCGGTACAGGAAAATGATGGAATCCGGGCGAGTACCTGGAAAATGTAGAATCCGTCCGAGTACCGAAAAATTGATCGAACGAGTACCGAAAAATGGTAGAATCAGGATCAGTTTCGGAAAATGATAGAATCCGGGCGATTACCGGGAAAAAGTAGAATCCGTGCGAGTACCAAAAAACTGTCCTAACGAGTACCGAAAAATTGGAGAATCAAGGTCAGTACAGGAAAATGATAGAATCCGGGCGAGTACCTGGAAAAGGTAGAATCCGTCCGAGAACCGAAAAATTAACCGAACGAGTACCGAAAAATGGTAGAATCAGGATCAGTACCGGAAAATGATAGAATCCGGGCGACTATCGGGAAAAGTTAGAATCTGTGCGAGTACCCAAAAATTGTCCGAACGAGTACCGAAAAATTGTAGAATCAGGGTCAGTACACGAAAATGATAGAATCCGGGCGAGAACCTGGAAAATGTAGAATCCGTCCGAGAACCGAAAAATTAACCGAACGAGTACCGAAAAATGGTAGAATCAGGATCAGTACCGGAAAATGATAGAATCCGGACGACTATGGGGAAAAGGTAGAATCCGTGCGAGTACCCAAAAATTGTCCGAACGAGTACCGAAAAATTGTAGAATCTGGGTCAGTACAGGAAAATGATAGAATCCGGGCGAGTACCTGGAAAATAAAGAATCCGTCCGAGTACCGAAAAATTGACCAAACGAGTACCGAAAAATGGTAGAATCAGGACCAGTACCGGAAAATGATAGAATCCGGGCGACAATCGGGAAAAGTTAGAATCCGTGCGAGTACCTAAAAATTGTCCGAACGAGTACCGAAAAATTGTAGAATCAGGGTCGGTACAGGAAAATGATGGAATCCGGGCGAGTACCTGGAAAATGTAGAATCCGTCCGAGTACCGAAAAATTGTCCGAACCAGTACCAAAAAATGGTAGAATCAGGGTCAGTAACGGAAAATGATAGAATCCGGGCGACTATCGGGAAAAGATAGAATCCGTGCAAGTACCGAAAAATTGTAGAATCAGGGTCAGTACAGGAAAATGATAGAATCCGGGCGAGTACCTGGAAAATGTAGAATCCGTCCGAGTACCGAAAAAATGATCGAACGAGTACCGAAAAATGGTAGAATCAGGATCAGTACCGGAAAATGATAGAATCCGGGCGATTACCGGGAAAAAGTAGAATCCGTGCGAGTACCCAAAAACTGTCCGAACGAGTACCGAAAAATTGTAGAATCAGGGTCAGTACAGGAAAATTATAGAATCCGGGCGAGAACCTGGAAAATGTAGAATCCGTCCGAGTACCGAAAAATTAACCGAACGAGTACCGAAAAATGGTAGAATCAGGATCAGTACCGGAAAATGATAGAATCCGGGCGACTATCGGGAAAAGGTAGAATCCGTGCGAGTACCCAAAAATTGTCCGAACGAGTACCGAAAAATTGTAGAATCAGGGTCAGTACAGGAAAATGATAGAATCCGGGCGAGAACCTGGAAAATGTAGAATCCGTCCGAGAACCGAAAAATTAACCGAACTAGTACCGAAAAATGGTAGAATCAGGATCAGTACCGGAAAATGATAGAATCCGGGCGACTATCGGGAAAAGGTAGAATCCGTGCGAGTACCCAAAAATTGTCCGAACGAGTACCGAAAAATTGTAGAATCAGGGTCGGTACAGGAAAATGATGGAATCCGGGCGAGTACCTGGAAAATGTAGAATCCGTCCGAGTACCGAAAAATTGTCCGAACCAGTACCAAAAAATGGTAGAATCAGGGTCAGTACAGGAAAATGATAGAATCCGGGCGAGTACCTGGAAAATGTAGAATCCGTCCGAGTACCGAAAAATTGACCGAACGAGTACCGAAAAATGGTAGAATCAGGATCAGTACCGGAAAATGATAGAATCCGGGCGACTATCGGGAAAAGGTAGAATCCGTGCGAGTACCCAAAAATTGTCCGAACGAGTACCGAAAAATTGTAGAATCAGGATCAGTACAAGAAAATGATAGAATCCGGGCGAGTACCTGGAAAATGTAGAATCCGTCCGAGTACCGAAAAATTGTCCGAACCAGTACCAAAAAATGGTAGAATCAGGGTCACTACAGGAAAATGATAGAATCCGGGCGAGTACCTGGAAAATGTAGAATCCGTCCGAGTACCGAAAAATTGACCGAACGAGTACCGAAAAATGGTAGAATCAGGATCAGTACCGGAAAATGATAGAATCCGGGCGACTATCGGGAAAAGGTAGAATCCGTGCGAGTACCCAAAAATTGTCCGAACGAGTACCGAAAAATTGTAGAATCAGGATCAGTACAAGAAAATGATAGAATCCGGGCGAGTACCTGGAAAATGTATAATCCGTCCGAGTACCGAAAAATTGTCCGAACCAGTACCAAAAAATAGTAGAATCAGGGTCAGTAACGGAAAATGATAGAATCCGGGCGACTATCGGGAAAAGGTAAAATCCGTGCAAGTACCGAAAAATTGTAGAATCAGGGTCAGTACAGGAAAATTATAGAATCCGGGCGAGTACCTGGAAAATGTAGAATCCGTCCGAGTACCGAAAAATTGATCGAACGAGTACCGAAAAATGGTAGAATCAGGATCAGTACCGGAAAATGATAGAATCCGGGCGATTACCGGGAAAAAGTAGAATCCGTGCGAGTACCCAAAAACTGTCCGAACGAGTACCGAAAAATTGGAGAATCAGGGTCAGTACAGGAAAATGATAGAATACGGGCGAGTACCTGGAAAAGGTAGAATCCGTCCGAGAACCGAAAAATTAACCGAACGAGTACCGAAAAATGGTAGAATCAGGATCAGTACCGGAAAAAGATAGAATCCGGGCGACTATCGGGAAAAGTTAGAATCCGTGCGAGTACCCAAAAATTGTCCGAACGAGTACCGAAAAATTGTAGAATCAGGGTCAGTACAGGAAAATGATAGAATCCGGGCGAGAACCTGGAAAATGTAGAATCCGTCCGAGAACCGAAAAATTAACCGAACGAGTACCGAAAAATGGTAGAATCAGGATCAGTACCGGAAAATGATAGAATCCGGGCGACTATCGGGAAAAGGTAGAATCCGTGCGAGTACCCAAAAATTGTCCGAACGAGTACCGAAAAATTGTAGAATCTGGGTCAGTACAGGAAAATGATAGAATCCGGGCGAGAACCTGGAAAATGTAGAATCCGTCCGAGAACCGAAAAATTAACCGAACTAGTACCGAAAAATGGTAGAATCAGGATCAGTACCGGAAAATGATAGAATCCGGGCGACTATCGGGAAAAGGTAGAATCCGTGCGAGTACCCAAAAATTGTCCGAACGAGTACCGAAAAATTGTAGAATCAGGGTCGGTACAGGAAAATGATGGAATCCGGGCGAGTACCTGGAAAATGTAGAATCCGTCCGAGTACCGAAAAATTGATCGAACGAGTACCGAAAAATGGTAGAATCAGGATCAGTACCGGAAAATGATAGAATCCGGGCGATTACCCAAAAATTGTCCGAACGAGTACCGAAAAATTGTAGAATCAGGGTCAGTACAGGAAAATGATAGAATCCGGGCGAGAACCTGGAAAATGTAGAATCCGTCCGAGAACCGAAAAATTAACCGAACTAGTACCGAAAAATGGTAGAATCAGGATCAGTACCGGAAAATGATAGAATCCGGGCGACTATCGGGAAAAGGTAGAATCCGTGCGAGTACCCAAAAATTGTCCGAACGAGTACCGAAAAATTGTAGAATCAAGGTCGGTACAGGAAAATGATGGAATCCGGGCGAGTACCTGGAAAATGTAGAATCCGTCCGAGTACCGAAAAATTGTCCGAACCAGTACCAAAAAATGGTAGAATCAGGGTCAGTACAGGAAAATGATAGAATCCGGGCGAGTACCTGGAAAATGTAGAATCCGTGCGAGTACCGAAAAATTGACCGAACGAGTACCGAAAAATGGTAGAATCAGGATCAGTACCGGAAAATGATAGAATCCGGGCGACTATCGGGAAAAGGTAGAATCCGTGCGAGTACCCAAAAATTGTCCGAACGAGTACCGAAAAATTGTAGAATCAGGATCAGTACAAGAAAATGATAGAATCCGGGCGAGTATCGGGAAAAGTTAGAATCTGTGCGAGTACCCAAAAATTGTCCGAACGAGTACCGAAAAATTGTAGAATCAGGGTCAGTACAGGAAAATGATAGAATCCGGGCGAGAACCTGGAAAATGTAGAATCCGTCCGAGAACCGAAAAATTGACCGAACGAGTACCGAAAAATGGTAGAATCAGGATCAGTACCGGAAAATGATAGAATCCGGGCGACTATCGGGAAAAGGTAGAATCCGTGAGAGTACCCAAAAATTGTCCGAACGAGTACCGAAAAATTGTAGAATCTGGGTCAGTACAGGAAAATGATAGAATCCGGGCGAGTACCTGGAAAATAAAGAATCCGTCCGAGTACCGAAAAATTGACCAAACGAGTACCGAAAAATGGTAGAATCAGGACCAGTACCGGAAAATGATAGAATCCGGGCGACAATCGGGAAAAGTTAGAATCCGTGCGAGTACCTAAAAATTGTCCGAACGAGTACCGAAAAATTGTAGAATCAGGGTCGGTACAGGAAAATGATGGAATCCGGGCGAGTACCTGGAAAATGTAGAATCCGTCCGAGTACCGAAAAATTGTCCGAACCAGTACCAAAAAATGGTAGAATCAGGGTCAGTAACGGAAAATGATAGAATCCGGGCGACTATCGGGAAAAGATAGAATCCGTGCGAGTACCGAAAAATTGTAGAATCAGGGTCAGTACAGGAAAATGATAGAATCCGGGCGAGTACCTGGAAAATGTAGAATCCGTCCGAGTACCGAAAAAATGATCGAACGAGTACCGAAAAATGGTAGAATCAGGATCAGTACCGGAAAATGATAGAATCCGGGCGATTACCGGGAAAAAGTAGAATCCGTGCGAGTACCCAAAAACTGTCCGAACGAGTACCGAAAAATTGTAGAATCAGGGTCAGTACAGGAAAATTATAGAATCCGGGCGAGAACCTGGAAAATGTAGAATCCGTCCGAGTACCGAAAAATTAACCGAACGAGTACCGAAAAATGGTAGAATCAGGATCAGTACCGGAAAATGATAGAATCCGGGCGACTATCGGGAAAAGGTAGAATCCGTGCGAGTACCCAAAAATTGTCCGAACGAGTACCGAAAAATTGTAGAATCAGGGTCAGTACAGGAAAATGATAGAATCCGGGCGAGAACCTGGAAAATGTAGAATCCGTCCGAGAACCGAAAAATTAACCGAACTAGTACCGAAAAATGGTAGAATCAGGATCAGTACCGGAAAATGATAGAATCCGGGCGACTATCGGGAAAAGGTAGAATCCGTGCGAGTACCCAAAAATTGTCCGAACGAGTACCGAAAAATTGTAGAATCAGGGTCGGTACAGGAAAATGATGGAATCCGGGCGAGTACCTGGAAAATGTAGAATCCGTCCGAGTACCGAAAAATTGTCCGAACCAGTACCAAAAAATGGTAGAATCAGGGTCAGTACAGGAAAATGATAGAATCCGGGCGAGTACCTGGAAAATGTAGAATCCGTCCGAGTACCGAAAAATTGACCGAACGAGTACCGAAAAATGGTAGAATCAGGATCAGTACCGGAAAATGATAGAATCCGGGCGACTATCGGGAAAAGGTAGAATCCGTGCGAGTACCCAAAAATTGTCCGAACGAGTACCGAAAAATTGTAGAATCAGGATCAGTACAAGAAAATGATAGAATCCGGGCGAGTACCTGGAAAATGTAGAATCCGTCCGAGTACCGAAAAATTGTCCGAACCAGTACCAAAAAATGGTAGAATCAGGATCAGTACCGGAAAATGATAGAATCCGGGCGACTATCGGGAAAAGGTAGAATCCGTGCGAGTACCCAAAAATTGTCCGAACGAGTACCGAAAAATTGTAGAATCAGGGTCGGTACAGGAAAATGATGGAATCCGGGCGAGTACCTGGAAAATGTAGAATCCGTCCGAGTACCGAAAAATTGATCGAACGAGTACCGAAAAATGGTAGAATCAGGATCAGTACCGGAAAATGATAGAATCCGGGCGATTACCGGGAAAAAGTAGAATCCGTGCGAGTACCAAAAAACTGTCCTAACGAGTACCGAAAAATTGGAGAATCAAGGTCAGTACAGGAAAATGATAGAATCCGGGCGAGTACCTGGAAAAGGTAGAATCCGTCCGAGAACCGAAAAATTAACCGAACGAGTACCGAAAAATGGTAGAATCAGGATCAGTACCGGAAAATGATAGAATCCGGGCGACTATCGGGAAAAGTTAGAATCTGTGCGAGTACCCAAAAATTGTCCGAACGAGTACCGAAAAATTGTAGAATCAGGGTCAGTACACGAAAATGATAGAATCCGGGCGAGAACCTGGAAAATGTAGAATCCGTCCGAGAACCGAAAAATTAACCGAACGAGTACCGAAAAATGGTAGAATCAGGATCAGTACCGGAAAATGATAGAATCCGGACGACTATGGGGAAAAGGTAGAATCCGTGCGAGTACCCAAAAATTGTCCGAACGAGTACCGAAAAATTGTAGAATCTGGGTCAGTACAGGAAAATGATAGAATCCGGGCGAGTACCTGGAAAATAAAGAATCCGTCCGAGTACCGAAAAATTGACCAAACGAGTACCGAAAAATGGTAGAATCAGGACCAGTACCGGAAAATGATAGAATCCGGGCGACAATCGGGAAAAGTTAGAATCCGTGCGAGTACCTAAAAATTGTCCGAACGAGTACCGAAAAATTGTAGAATCAGGGTCGGTACAGGAAAATGATGGAATCCGGGCGAGTACCTGGAAAATGTAGAATCCGTCCGAGTACCGAAAAATTGTCCGAACCAGTACCAAAAAATGGTAGAATCAGGGTCAGTAACGGAAAATGATAGAATCCGGGCGACTATCGGGAAAAGATAGAATCCGTGCAAGTACCGAAAAATTGTAGAATCAGGGTCAGTACAGGAAAATGATAGAATCCGGGCGAGTACCTGGAAAATGTAGAATCCGTCCGAGTACCGAAAAAATGATCGAACGAGTACCGAAAAATGGTAGAATCAGGATCAGTACCGGAAAATGATAGAATCCGGGCGATTACCGGGAAAAAGTAGAATCCGTGCGAGTACCCAAAAACTGTCCGAACGAGTACCGAAAAATTGTAGAATCAGGGTCAGTACAGGAAAATTATAGAATCCGGGCGAGAACCTGGAAAATGTAGAATCCGTCCGAGTACCGAAAAATTAACCGAACGAGTACCGAAAAATGGTAGAATCAGGATCAGTACCGGAAAATGATAGAATCCGGGCGACTATCGGGAAAAGGTAGAATCCGTGCGAGTACCCAAAAATTGTCCGAACGAGTACCGAAAAATTGTAGAATCAGGGTCAGTACAGGAAAATGATAGAATCCGGGCGAGAACCTGGAAAATGTAGAATCCGTCCGAGAACCGAAAAATTAACCGAACTAGTACCGAAAAATGGTAGAATCAGGATCAGTACCGGAAAATGATAGAATCCGGGCGACTATCGGGAAAAGGTAGAATCCGTGCGAGTACCCAAAAATTGTCCGAACGAGTACCGAAAAATTGTAGAATCAGGGTCGGTACAGGAAAATGATGGAATCCGGGCGAGTACCTGGAAAATGTAGAATCCGTCCGAGTACCGAAAAATTGTCCGAACCAGTACCAAAAAATGGTAGAATCAGGGTCAGTACAGGAAAATGATAGAATCCGGGCGAGTACCTGGAAAATGTAGAATCCGTCCGAGTACCGAAAAATTGACCGAACGAGTACCGAAAAATGGTAGAATCAGGATCAGTACCGGAAAATGATAGAATCCGGGCGACTATCGGGAAAAGGTAGAATCCGTGCGAGTACCCAAAAATTGTCCGAACGAGTACCGAAAAATTGTAGAATCAGGATCAGTACAAGAAAATGATAGAATCCGGGCGAGTACCTGGAAAATGTAGAATCCGTCCGAGTACCGAAAAATTGTCCGAACCAGTACCAAAAAATGGTAGAATCAGGGTCACTACAGGAAAATGATAGAATCCGGGCGAGTACCTGGAAAATGTAGAATCCGTCCGAGTACCGAAAAATTGACCGAACGAGTACCGAAAAATGGTAGAATCAGGATCAGTACCGGAAAATGATAGAATCCGGGCGACTATCGGGAAAAGGTAGAATCCGTGCGAGTACCCAAAAATTGTCCGAACGAGTACCGAAAAATTGTAGAATCAGGATCAGTACAAGAAAATGATAGAATCCGGGCGAGTACCTGGAAAATGTATAATCCGTCCGAGTACCGAAAAATTGTCCGAACCAGTACCAAAAAATAGTAGAATCAGGGTCAGTAACGGAAAATGATAGAATCCGGGCGACTATCGGGAAAAGGTAAAATCCGTGCAAGTACCGAAAAATTGTAGAATCAGGGTCAGTACAGGAAAATTATAGAATCCGGGCGAGTACCTGGAAAATGTAGAATCCGTCCGAGTACCGAAAAATTGATCGAACGAGTACCGAAAAATGGTAGAATCAGGATCAGTACCGGAAAATGATAGAATCCGGGCGATTACCGGGAAAAAGTAGAATCCGTGCGAGTACCCAAAAACTGTCCGAACGAGTACCGAAAAATTGGAGAATCAGGGTCAGTACAGGAAAATGATAGAATACGGGCGAGTACCTGGAAAAGGTAGAATCCGTCCGAGAACCGAAAAATTAACCGAACGAGTACCGAAAAATGGTAGAATCAGGATCAGTACCGGAAAAAGATAGAATCCGGGCGACTATCGGGAAAAGTTAGAATCCGTGCGAGTACCCAAAAATTGTCCGAACGAGTACCGAAAAATTGTAGAATCAGGGTCAGTACAGGAAAATGATAGAATCCGGGCGAGAACCTGGAAAATGTAGAATCCGTCCGAGAACCGAAAAATTAACCGAACGAGTACCGAAAAATGGTAGAATCAGGATCAGTACCGGAAAATGATAGAATCCGGGCGACTATCGGGAAAAGGTAGAATCCGTGCGAGTACCCAAAAATTGTCCGAACGAGTACCGAAAAATTGTAGAATCTGGGTCAGTACAGGAAAATGATAGAATCCGGGCGAGAACCTGGAAAATGTAGAATCCGTCCGAGAACCGAAAAATTAACCGAACTAGTACCGAAAAATGGTAGAATCAGGATCAGTACCGGAAAATGATAGAATCCGGGCGACTATCGGGAAAAGGTAGAATCCGTGCGAGTACCCAAAAATTGTCCGAACGAGTACCGAAAAATTGTAGAATCAGGGTCGGTACAGGAAAATGATGGAATCCGGGCGAGTACCTGGAAAATGTAGAATCCGTCCGAGTACCGAAAAATTGATCGAACGAGTACCGAAAAATGGTAGAATCAGGATCAGTACCGGAAAATGATAGAATCCGGGCGATTACCCAAAAATTGTCCGAACGAGTACCGAAAAATTGTAGAATCAGGGTCAGTACAGGAAAATGATAGAATCCGGGCGAGAACCTGGAAAATGTAGAATCCGTCCGAGAACCGAAAAATTAACCGAACTAGTACCGAAAAATGGTAGAATCAGGATCAGTACCGGAAAATGATAGAATCCGGGCGACTATCGGGAAAAGGTAGAATCCGTGCGAGTACCCAAAAATTGTCCGAACGAGTACCGAAAAATTGTAGAATCAAGGTCGGTACAGGAAAATGATGGAATCCGGGCGAGTACCTGGAAAATGTAGAATCCGTCCGAGTACCGAAAAATTGTCCGAACCAGTACCAAAAAATGGTAGAATCAGGGTCAGTACAGGAAAATGATAGAATCCGGGCGAGTACCTGGAAAATGTAGAATCCGTGCGAGTACCGAAAAATTGACCGAACGAGTACCGAAAAATGGTAGAATCAGGATCAGTACCGGAAAATGATAGAATCCGGGCGACTATCGGGAAAAGGTAGAATCCGTGCGAGTACCCAAAAATTGTCCGAACGAGTACCGAAAAATTGTAGAATCAGGATCAGTACAAGAAAATGATAGAATCCGGGCGAGTATCGGGAAAAGTTAGAATCTGTGCGAGTACCCAAAAATTGTCCGAACGAGTACCGAAAAATTGTAGAATCAGGGTCAGTACAGGAAAATGATAGAATCCGGGCGAGAACCTGGAAAATGTAGAATCCGTCCGAGAACCGAAAAATTGACCGAACGAGTACCGAAAAATGGTAGAATCAGGATCAGTACCGGAAAATGATAGAATCCGGGCGACTATCGGGAAAAGGTAGAATCCGTGAGAGTACCCAAAAATTGTCCGAACGAGTACCGAAAAATTGTAGAATCTGGGTCAGTACAGGAAAATGATAGAATCCGGGCGAGTACCTGGAAAATAAAGAATCCGTCCGAGTACCGAAAAATTGACCAAACGAGTACCGAAAAATGGTAGAATCAGGACCAGTACCGGAAAATGATAGAATCCGGGCGACAATCGGGAAAAGTTAGAATCCGTGCGAGTACCTAAAAATTGTCCGAACGAGTACCGAAAAATTGTAGAATCAGGGTCGGTACAGGAAAATGATGGAATCCGGGCGAGTACCTGGAAAATGTAGAATCCGTCCGAGTACCGAAAAATTGTCCGAACCAGTACCAAAAAATGGTAGAATCAGGGTCAGTAACGGAAAATGATAGAATCCGGGCGACTATCGGGAAAAGATAGAATCCGTGCGAGTACCGAAAAATTGTAGAATCAGGGTCAGTACAGGAAAATGATAGAATCCGGGCGAGTACCTGGAAAATGTAGAATCCGTCCGAGTACCGAAAAAATGATCGAACGAGTACCGAAAAATGGTAGAATCAGGATCAGTACCGGAAAATGATAGAATCCGGGCGATTACCGGGAAAAAGTAGAATCCGTGCGAGTACCCAAAAACTGTCCGAACGAGTACCGAAAAATTGTAGAATCAGGGTCAGTACAGGAAAATTATAGAATCCGGGCGAGAACCTGGAAAATGTAGAATCCGTCCGAGTACCGAAAAATTAACCGAACGAGTACCGAAAAATGGTAGAATCAGGATCAGTACCGGAAAATGATAGAATCCGGGCGACTATCGGGAAAAGGTAGAATCCGTGCGAGTACCCAAAAATTGTCCGAACGAGTACCGAAAAATTGTAGAATCAGGGTCAGTACAGGAAAATGATAGAATCCGGGCGAGAACCTGGAAAATGTAGAATCCGTCCGAGAACCGAAAAATTAACCGAACTAGTACCGAAAAATGGTAGAATCAGGATCAGTACCGGAAAATGATAGAATCCGGGCGACTATCGGGAAAAGGTAGAATCCGTGCGAGTACCCAAAAATTGTCCGAACGAGTACCGAAAAATTGTAGAATCAGGGTCGGTACAGGAAAATGATGGAATCCGGGCGAGTACCTGGAAAATGTAGAATCCGTCCGAGTACCGAAAAATTGTCCGAACCAGTACCAAAAAATGGTAGAATCAGGGTCAGTACAGGAAAATGATAGAATCCGGGCGAGTACCTGGAAAATGTAGAATCCGTCCGAGTACCGAAAAATTGACCGAACGAGTACCGAAAAATGGTAGAATCAGGATCAGTACCGGAAAATGATAGAATCCGGGCGACTATCGGGAAAAGGTAGAATCCGTGCGAGTACCCAAAAATTGTCCGAACGAGTACCGAAAAATTGTAGAATCAGGATCAGTACAAGAAAATGATAGAATCCGGGCGAGTACCTGGAAAATGTAGAATCCGTCCGAGTACCGAAAAATTGTCCGAACCAGTACCAAAAAATGGTAGAATCAGGATCAGTACCGGAAAATGATAGAATCCGGGCGACTATCGGGAAAAGGTAGAATCCGTGCGAGTACCCAAAAATTGTCCGAACGAGTACCGAAAAATTGTAGAATCAGGGTCGGTACAGGAAAATGATGGAATCCGGGCGAGTACCTGGAAAATGTAGAATCCGTCCGAGTACCGAAAAATTGATCGAACGAGTACCGAAAAATGGTAGAATCAGGATCAGTACCGGAAAATGATAGAATCCGGGCGATTACCGGGAAAAAGTAGAATCCGTGCGAGTACCAAAAAACTGTCCTAACGAGTACCGAAAAATTGGAGAATCAAGGTCAGTACAGGAAAATGATAGAATCCGGGCGAGTACCTGGAAAAGGTAGAATCCGTCCGAGAACCGAAAAATTAACCGAACGAGTACCGAAAAATGGTAGAATCAGGATCAGTACCGGAAAATGATAGAATCCGGGCGACTATCGGGAAAAGTTAGAATCTGTGCGAGTACCCAAAAATTGTCCGAACGAGTACCGAAAAATTGTAGAATCAGGGTCAGTACACGAAAATGATAGAATCCGGGCGAGAACCTGGAAAATGTAGAATCCGTCCGAGAACCGAAAAATTAACCGAACGAGTACCGAAAAATGGTAGAATCAGGATCAGTACCGGAAAATGATAGAATCCGGACGACTATGGGGAAAAGGTAGAATCCGTGCGAGTACCCAAAAATTGTCCGAACGAGTACCGAAAAATTGTAGAATCTGGGTCAGTACAGGAAAATGATAGAATCCGGGCGAGTACCTGGAAAATAAAGAATCCGTCCGAGTACCGAAAAATTGACCAAACGAGTACCGAAAAATGGTAGAATCAGGACCAGTACCGGAAAATGATAGAATCCGGGCGACAATCGGGAAAAGTTAGAATCCGTGCGAGTACCTAAAAATTGTCCGAACGAGTACCGAAAAATTGTAGAATCAGGGTCGGTACAGGAAAATGATGGAATCCGGGCGAGTACCTGGAAAATGTAGAATCCGTCCGAGTACCGAAAAATTGTCCGAACCAGTACCAAAAAATGGTAGAATCAGGGTCAGTAACGGAAAATGATAGAATCCGGGCGACTATCGGGAAAAGATAGAATCCGTGCAAGTACCGAAAAATTGTAGAATCAGGGTCAGTACAGGAAAATGATAGAATCCGGGCGAGTACCTGGAAAATGTAGAATCCGTCCGAGTACCGAAAAAATGATCGAACGAGTACCGAAAAATGGTAGAATCAGGATCAGTACCGGAAAATGATAGAATCCGGGCGATTACCGGGAAAAAGTAGAATCCGTGCGAGTACCCAAAAACTGTCCGAACGAGTACCGAAAAATTGTAGAATCAGGGTCAGTACAGGAAAATTATAGAATCCGGGCGAGAACCTGGAAAATGTAGAATCCGTCCGAGTACCGAAAAATTAACCGAACGAGTACCGAAAAATGGTAGAATCAGGATCAGTACCGGAAAATGATAGAATCCGGGCGACTATCGGGAAAAGGTAGAATCCGTGCGAGTACCCAAAAATTGTCCGAACGAGTACCGAAAAATTGTAGAATCAGGGTCAGTACAGGAAAATGATAGAATCCGGGCGAGAACCTGGAAAATGTAGAATCCGTCCGAGAACCGAAAAATTAACCGAACTAGTACCGAAAAATGGTAGAATCAGGATCAGTACCGGAAAATGATAGAATCCGGGCGACTATCGGGAAAAGGTAGAATCCGTGCGAGTACCCAAAAATTGTCCGAACGAGTACCGAAAAATTGTAGAATCAGGGTCGGTACAGGAAAATGATGGAATCCGGGCGAGTACCTGGAAAATGTAGAATCCGTCCGAGTACCGAAAAATTGTCCGAACCAGTACCAAAAAATGGTAGAATCAGGGTCAGTACAGGAAAATGATAGAATCCGGGCGAGTACCTGGAAAATGTAGAATCCGTCCGAGTACCGAAAAATTGACCGAACGAGTACCGAAAAATGGTAGAATCAGGATCAGTACCGGAAAATGATAGAATCCGGGCGACTATCGGGAAAAGGTAGAATCCGTGCGAGTACCCAAAAATTGTCCGAACGAGTACCGAAAAATTGTAGAATCAGGATCAGTACAAGAAAATGATAGAATCCGGGCGAGTACCTGGAAAATGTAGAATCCGTCCGAGTACCGAAAAATTGTCCGAACCAGTACCAAAAAATGGTAGAATCAGGGTCACTACAGGAAAATGATAGAATCCGGGCGAGTACCTGGAAAATGTAGAATCCGTCCGAGTACCGAAAAATTGACCGAACGAGTACCGAAAAATGGTAGAATCAGGATCAGTACCGGAAAATGATAGAATCCGGGCGACTATCGGGAAAAGGTAGAATCCGTGCGAGTACCCAAAAATTGTCCGAACGAGTACCGAAAAATTGTAGAATCAGGATCAGTACAAGAAAATGATAGAATCCGGGCGAGTACCTGGAAAATGTATAATCCGTCCGAGTACCGAAAAATTGTCCGAACCAGTACCAAAAAATAGTAGAATCAGGGTCAGTAACGGAAAATGATAGAATCCGGGCGACTATCGGGAAAAGGTAAAATCCGTGCAAGTACCGAAAAATTGTAGAATCAGGGTCAGTACAGGAAAATTATAGAATCCGGGCGAGTACCTGGAAAATGTAGAATCCGTCCGAGTACCGAAAAATTGATCGAACGAGTACCGAAAAATGGTAGAATCAGGATCAGTACCGGAAAATGATAGAATCCGGGCGATTACCGGGAAAAAGTAGAATCCGTGCGAGTACCCAAAAACTGTCCGAACGAGTACCGAAAAATTGGAGAATCAGGGTCAGTACAGGAAAATGATAGAATCCGGGCGAGTACCTGGAAAAGGTAGAATCCGTCCGAGAACCGAAAAATTAACCGAACGAGTACCGAAAAATGGTAGAATCAGGATCAGTACCGGAAAAAGATAGAATCCGGGCGACTATCGGGAAAAGTTAGAATCCGTGCGAGTACCCAAAAATTGTCCGAACGAGTACCGAAAAATTGTAGAATCAGGGTCAGTACAGGAAAATGATAGAATCCGGGCGAGAACCTGGAAAATGTAGAATCCGTCCGAGAACCGAAAAATTAACCGAACGAGTACCGAAAAATGGTAGAATCAGGATCAGTACCGGAAAATGATAGAATCCGGGCGACTATCGGGAAAAGGTAGAATCCGTGCGAGTACCCAAAAATTGTCCGAACGAGTACCGAAAAATTGTAGAATCTGGGTCAGTACAGGAAAATGATAGAATCCGGGCGAGAACCTGGAAAATGTAGAATCCGTCCGAGAACCGAAAAATTAACCGAACTAGTACCGAAAAATGGTAGAATCAGGATCAGTACCGGAAAATGATAGAATCCGGGCGACTATCGGGAAAAGGTAGAATCCGTGCGAGTACCCAAAAATTGTCCGAACGAGTACCGAAAAATTGTAGAATCAGGGTCGGTACAGGAAAATGATGGAATCCGGGCGAGTACCTGGAAAATGTAGAATCCGTCCGAGTACCGAAAAATTGATCGAACGAGTACCGAAAAATGGTAGAATCAGGATCAGTACCGGAAAATGATAGAATCCGGGCGATTACCGGGAAAAAGTAGAATCCGTGCGAGTACCAAAAAACTGTCCTAACGAGTACCGAAAAATTGGAGAATCAGGGTCAGTACAGGAAAATGATAGAATCCGGGCGAGTACCTGGAAAAGGTAGAATCCGTCCGAGAACCGAAAAATTAACCGAACGAGTACCGAAAAATGGTAGAATCAGGATCAGTACCGGAAAATGATAGAATCCGGGCGACTATCGGGAAAAGTTAGAATCTGTGCGAGTACCCAAAAATTGTCCGAACGAGTACCGAAAAATTGTAGAATCAGGGTCAGTACAGGAAAATGATAGAATCCGGGCGAGAACCTGGAAAATGTAGAATCCGTCCGAGAACCGAAAAATTAACCGAACGAGTACCGAAAAATGGTAGAATCAGGATCAGTACCGGAAAATGATAGAATCCGGACGACTATCGGGAAAAGGTAGAATCCGTGCGAGTACCCAAAAATTGTCCGAACGAGTACCGAAAAATTGTAGAATCTGGGTCAGTACAGGAAAATGATAGAATCCGGGCGAGTACCTGGAAAATAAAGAATCCGTCCGAGTACCGAAAAATTGACCAAACGAGTACCGAAAAATGGTAGAATCAGGACCAGTACCGGAAAATGATAGAATCCGGGCGACAATCGGGAAAAGTTAGAATCCGTGCGAGTACCTAAAAATTGTCCGAACGAGTACCGAAAAATTGTAGAATCAGGGTCGGTACAGGAAAATGATGGAATCCGGGCGAGTACCTGGAAAATGTAGAATCCGTCCGAGTACCGAAAAATTGTCCGAACCAGTACCAAAAAATGGTAGAATCAGGGTCAGTAACGGAAAATGATAGAATCCGGGCGACTATCGGGAAAAGATAGAATCCGTGCAAGTACCGAAAAATTGTAGAATCAGGGTCAGTACAGGAAAATGATAGAATCCGGGCGAGTACCTGGAAAATGTAGAATCCGTCCGAGTACCGAAAAAATGATCGAACGAGTACCGAAAAATGGTAGAATCAGGATCAGTACCGGAAAATGATAGAATCCGGGCGATTACCGGGAAAAAGTAGAATCCGTGCGAGTACCCAAAAACTGTCCGAACGAGTACCGAAAAATTGTAGAATCAGGGTCAGTACAGGAAAATTATTGAATCCGGGCGAGAACCTGGAAAATGTAGAATCCGTCCGAGTACCGAAAAATTAACCGAACGAGTACCGAAAAATGGTAGAATCAGGATCAGTACCGGAAAATGATAGAATCCGGGCGACTATCGGGAAAAGGTAGAATCCGTGCGAGTACCCAAAAATTGTCCGAACGAGTACCGAAAAATTGTAGAATCTGGGTCAGTACAGGAAAATGATAGAATCCGGGCGAGTACCTGGAAAATAAAGAATCCGTCCGATTACCAAAAAATTGACAAAACGAGTACCGAAAAATGGTAGAATCAGGATCAGTACCGGAAAATGATAGAATCCGGGCAACTATCGGGAAAAGGTAGAATCCGTGCAAGTACCGAAAAATTGTAGAATCAGGGTCAGTACAGGAAAATGATGGAATCCGGGCGAGTACCTGGAAAATGTAGAATCCGTCCGAGTACCGAAAAATTGATCGAACGAGTACCGAAAAATGGTAGAATCAGGATCAGTACCGGAAAATGTTAGAATCCGGGCGACTACCGGGAAAAAGTAGAATCCGTGCGAGTACCCAAAAATTGTCCGAACGAGTACCGAAAAATTGGAGAATCAGGGTCAGTACAGGAAAATGATAGAATCCGGGCGAGTACCTGGAAAAGGTAGAATCCGTCTGAGAACCGAAAAATTAACCGAACGAGTACCGAAAAATGGTAGAATCAGGATCAGTACCGGAAAATGATAGAATCCGGGCGACTATCGAGAAAAGGTAGAATCCGTGCGAGTACCCAAAAATTGTCCGAACGAGTACCGAAAAATTGTAGAATCAGGGTCAGTACAGGAAAATGATAGAATCCGGGCGAGTACCTGGAAAAAGTAGAATCCGTGCGAGTACCCAAAAACTGTCCGAACGAGTACCGAAAAATTGTAGAATCAGGGTCAGTACAGGAAAATTATAGAATCCGGGCGAGAACCTGGAAAATGTAGAATCCGTCCGAGTACCGAAAAATTAACCGAACGAGTACCGAAAAATGGTAGAATCAGGATCAGTACCGGAAAATGATAGAATCCGGGCGATTACCGGGAAAAAGTAGAATCCGTGCGAGTACCCAAAAACTGTCCGAACGAGTACCGAAAAATTGTAGAATCAGGGTCAGTACAGGAAGATTATAGAATCCGGGCGAGAACCTGGAAAATGTAGAATCCGTCCGAGAACCGAAAAATTAACCGAACGAGTACCGAAAAATGGTAGAATCAGGATCAGTACCGGAAAATGATAGAATCCGGACGACTATCGGGAAAAGGTAGAATCCGTGCGAGTACCCAAAAATTGTCCGAACGAGTACCGAAAAATTGTAGAATCAGGGTCGGTACAGGAAAATGATGGAATCCGGGCGAGTACCTGGAAAATGTAGAATCCGTCCGAGTACCGAAAAATTGTCCGAACCAGTACCAAAAAATGGTAGAATCAGGGTCAGTAACGGAAAATGATAGAATCCGGGCGACTATCGGGAAAAGGTAGAATCCGTGCAAGTACCGAAAAATTGTAGAATCAGGGTCAGTACAGGAAAATGATAGAATCCGGGCGAGTACCTGGAAAATGTAGAATCCGTCCGAGTACCGAAAAATTGATCGAACGAGTACCGAAAAATGGTAGAATCAGGATCAGTACCGGAAAATGATAGAATCCGGGCGATTACCGGGAAAAAGTAGAATCCGTGCGAGTACCCAAAAACTGTCCGAACGAGTACCGAAAAATTGTAGAATCAGGGTCAGTACAGGAAAATTATAGAATCCGGGCGAGAACCTGGAAAATGTAGAATCCGTCCGAGTACCGAAAAATTAACCGAACGAGTACCGAAAAATGGTAGAATCAGGATCAGTACCGGAAAATGATAGAATCCGGGCGACTATCGGGAAAAGGTAGAATCCGTGCGAGTACCCAAAAATTGCCCGAACGAGTACCGAAAAATTGTAGAATCTGGGTCAGTACAGGAAAATGATAGAATCCGGGCGAGTACCTGGAAAATAAAGAATCCGTCCGAGTACCGAAAAATTGTCCGAACCAGTACCAAAAAATGGTAGAATCAGGGTCAGTAACGGAAAATGATAAAATCCGGGCGACTATCGGGAAAAGGTAGAATCCGTGCGAGTACCCAAAAATTGTCCGAACGAGTACCGAAAAATTGTAGAATCAGGGTCAGTACAGGAAAATGATAGAATCCGGGCGAGAACCTGGAAAATGTAGAATCCGTCCGAGAACCGAAAAATTAACCGAACGAGTACCGAAAAATGGTAGAATCAGGATCAGTACCGGAAAATGATAGAATCGGGGCGACTATCGGGAAAAGGTAGAATCCGTGCGAGTACACAAAAATTGTCCGAACGAGTACCGAAAAATTGTAGAATCAGGGTCAGTACAGGAAAATGATAGAATCCGGGCGAGTACCTGGAAAAGGTAGAATCCGTCCGAGAACCGAAAAATTAACCGAACGAGTACCGAAAAATGGTAGAATCAGGATCAGTACCGGAAAATGATAGAATCCGGGCGACTATCGGGAAAAGGTAGAATCCGTGCGAGTACACAAAAATTGTCCGAACGAGTACCGAAAAATTGTAGAATCAGGGTCAGTACAGGAAAATGATAGAATCCGGGCGAGTACCTGGAAAATGTAGAATCCGTCCGAGTACCGAAAAATTAACCAAACGAGTACCGAAAAATGGTAGAATCAGGATCAGTACCGGAAAATGATAGAATCCGGGCGACTATCGGGAAAAGGTAGAATCCGTGCGAGTACCCAAAAATTGTCCGAACGAGTACCGAAAAATTGTAGAATCAGGGTCAGTACAGGAAAATGATAGAATCCGGGCGAGAACCTGGAAAATGTAGAATCCGTCCGAGAACCGAAAAATTAACCGAACGAGTACCGAAAAATGGTAGAATCAGGATCAGTACCGGAAAATGATAGAATCCAGGCGACTATCGGGAAAAGGTAGAATCCGTGCGAGTACCCAAAAATTGTCCGAACGAGTACCGAAAAATTGGAGAATCAGGGTCAGTACAGGAAAATGATAGAATCCGGGCGAGTACCTGGAAAAGGTAGAATCCGTCCGAGAACCGAAAAATTAACCGAACGAGTACCGAAAAATGGTAGAATCAGGATCAGTACCGGAAAAAGATAGAATCCGGGCGACTACCGGGAAAAAGTAGAATCCGTGCGAGTACCCAAAAACTGTCCGAACGAGTACCGAAAAATTGGAGAATCAGGGTCAGTACAGGAAAATGATAGAATCCGGGCGAGTACCTGGAAAATGTAGAATCCGTCCGAGTACCGAAAAATTGATCGAACGAGTACCGAAAAATGGTAGAATCAGGATCAGTACCGGAAAATGATAGAATCCGGGCGATTACCGGGAAAAAGTAGAATCCGTGCGAGTACCCAAAAACTGTCCGAACGAGTACCGAAAAATTGGAGAATCAGGGTCAGTACAGGAAAATGATAGAATCCGGGCGAGTACCTGGAAAAGGTAGAATCCGTCCGAGAACCGAAAAATTAACCGAACGAGTACCGAAAAATGGTAGAATCAGGATCAGTACCGGAAAAAGATAGAATCCGGGCGACTATCGGGAAAAGTTAGAATCCGTGCGAGTACCCAAAAATTGTCCGAACGAGTACCGAAAAATTGTAGAATCAGGGTCAGTACAGGAAAATGATAGAATCCGGGCGAGAACCTGGAAAATGTAGAATCCGTCCGAGAACCGAAAAATTAACCGAACGAGTACCGAAAAATGGTAGAATCAGGATCAGTACCGGAAAATGATAGAATCCGGGCGACTATCGGGAAAAGGTAGAATCCGTGCGAGTACCCAAAAATTGTCCGAACGAGTACCGAAAAATTGTAGAATCTGGGTCAGTACAGGAAAATGATAGAATCCGGGCGAGAACCTGGAAAATGTAGAATCCGTCCGAGAACCGAAAAATTAACCGAACTAGTACCGAAAAATGGTAGAATCAGGATCAGTACCGGAAAATGATAGAATCCGGGCGACTATCGGGAAAAGGTAGAATCCGTGCGAGTACCCAAAAATTGTCCGAACGAGTACCGAAAAATTGTAGAATCAGGGTCGGTACAGGAAAATGATGGAATCCGGGCGAGTACCTGGAAAATGTAGAATCCGTCCGAGTACCGAAAAATTGATCGAACGAGTACCGAAAAATGGTAGAATCAGGATCAGTACCGGAAAATGATAGAATCCGGGCGATTACCGGGAAAAAGTAGAATCCGTGCGAGTACCAAAAAACTGTCCTAACGAGTACCGAAAAATTGGAGAATCAGGGTCAGTACAGGAAAATGATAGAATCCGGGCGAGTACCTGGAAAAGGTAGAATCCGTCCGAGAACCGAAAAATTAACCGAACGAGTACCGAAAAATGGTAGAATCAGGATCAGTACCGGAAAATGATAGAATCGGGGCGACTATCGGGAAAAGGTAGAATCCGTGCGAGTACACAAAAATTGTCCGAACGAGTACCGAAAAATTGTAGAATCAGGGTCAGTACAGGAAAATGATAGAATCCGGGCGAGTACCTGGAAAAGGTAGAATCCGTCCGAGAACCGAAAAATTAACCGAACGAGTACCGAAAAATGGTAGAATCAGGATCAGTACCGGAAAATGATAGAATCCGGGCGACTATCGGGAAAAGGTAGAATCCGTGCGAGTACACAAAAATTGTCCGAACGAGTACCGAAAAATTGTAGAATCAGGGTCAGTACAGGAAAATGATAGAATCCGGGCGAGTACCTGGAAAATGTAGAATCCGTCCGAGTACCGAAAAATTAACCAAACGAGTACCGAAAAATGGTAGAATCAGGATCAGTACCGGAAAATGATAGAATCCGGGCGACTATCGGGAAAAGGTAGAATCCGTGCGAGTACCCAAAAATTGTCCGAACGAGTACCGAAAAATTGTAGAATCAGGGTCAGTACAGGAAAATGATAGAATCCGGGCGAGAACCTGGAAAATGTAGAATCCGTCCGAGAACCGAAAAATTAACCGAACGAGTACCGAAAAATGGTAGAATCAGGATCAGTACCGGAAAATGATAGAATCCAGGCGACTATCGGGAAAAGGTAGAATCCGTGCGAGTACCCAAAAATTGTCCGAACTAATACCGAAAAATTGGAGAATCAGGGTCAGTACAGGAAAATGATAGAATCCGGGCGAGTACCTGGAAAAGGTAGAATCCGTCCGAGAACCGAAAAATTAACCGAACGAGTACCGAAAAATGGTAGAATCAGGATCAGTACCGGAAAAAGATAGAATCCGGGCGACTACCGGGAAAAAGTAGAATCCGTGCGAGTACCCAAAAACTGTCCGAACGAGTACCGAAAAATTGGAGAATCAGGGTCAGTACAGGAAAATGATAGAATCCGGGCGAGTACCTGGAAAATGTAGAATCCGTCCGAGTACCGAAAAATTGATCGAACGAGTACCGAAAAATGGTAGAATCAGGATCAGTACCGGAAAATGATAGAATCCGGGCGATTACCGGGAAAAAGTAGAATCCGTGCGAGTACCCAAAAACTGTCCGAACGAGTACCGAAAAATTGGAGAATCAGGGTCAGTACAGGAAAATGATAGAATCCGGGCGAGTACCTGGAAAAGGTAGAATCCGTCCGAGAACCGAAAAATTAACCGAACGAGTACCGAAAAATGGTAGAATCAGGATCAGTACCGGAAAAAGATAGAATCCGGGCGACTATCGGGAAAAGTTAGAATCCGTGCGAGTACCCAAAAATTGTCCGAACGAGTACCGAAAAATTGTAGAATCAGGGTCAGTACAGGAAAATGATAGAATCCGGGCGAGAACCTGGAAAATGTAGAATCCGTCCGAGAACCGAAAAATTAACCGAACGAGTACCGAAAAATGGTAGAATCAGGATCAGTACCGGAAAATGATAGAATCCGGGCGACTATCGGGAAAAGGTAGAATCCGTGCGAGTACCCAAAAATTGTCCGAACGAGTACCGAAAAATTGTAGAATCTGGGTCAGTACAGGAAAATGATAGAATCCGGGCGAGAACCTGGAAAATGTAGAATCCGTCCGAGAACCGAAAAATTAACCGAACTAGTACCGAAAAATGGTAGAATCAGGATCAGTACCGGAAAATGATAGAATCCGGGCGACTATCGGGAAAAGGTAGAATCCGTGCGAGTACCCAAAAATTGTCCGAACGAGTACCGAAAAATTGTAGAATCAGGGTCGGTACAGGAAAATGATGGAATCCGGGCGAGTACCTGGAAAATGTAGAATCCGTCCGAGTACCGAAAAATTGATCGAACGAGTACCGAAAAATGGTAGAATCAGGATCAGTACCGGAAAATGATAGAATCCGGGCGATTACCGGGAAAAAGTAGAATCCGTGCGAGTACCAAAAAACTGTCCTAACGAGTACCGAAAAATTGGAGAATCAGGGTCAGTACAGGAAAATGATAGAATCCGGGCGAGTACCTGGAAAAGGTAGAATCCGTCCGAGAACCGAAAAATTAACCGAACGAGTACCGAAAAATGGTAGAATCAGGATCAGTACCGGAAAATGATAGAATCCGGGCGACTATCGGGAAAAGTTAGAATCTATGCGAGTACCCAAAAATTGTCCGAACGAGTACCGAAAAATTGTAGAATCAGGGTCAGTACAGGAAAATGATAGAATCCGGGCGAGAACCTGGAAAATGTAGAATCCGTCCGAGAACCGAAAAATTAACCGAACGAGTACCGAAAAATGGTAGAATCAGGATCAGTACCGGAAAATGATAGAATCCGGACGACTATCGGGAAAAGGTAGAATCCGTGCGAGTACCCAAAAATTGTCCGAACGAGTACCGAAAAATTGTAGAATCTGGGTCAGTACAGGAAAATGATAGAATCCGGGCGAGTACCTGGAAAATAAAGAATCCGTCCGAGTACCGAAAAATTGACCAAACGAGTACCGAAAAATGGTAGAATCAGGACCAGTACCGGAAAATGATAGAATCCGGGCGACAATCGGGAAAAGTTAGAATCCGTGCGAGTACCTAAAAATTGTCCGAACGAGTACCGAAAAATTGTAGAATCAGGGTCGGTACAGGAAAATGATGGAATCCGGGCGAGTACCTGGAAAATGTAGAATCCGTCCGAGTACCGAAAAATTGTCCGAACCAGTACCAAAAAATGGTAGAATCAGGGTCAGTAACGGAAAATGATAGAATCCGGGCGACTATCGGGAAAAGATAGAATCCGTGCAAGTACCGAAAAATTGTAGAATCAGGGTCAGTACAGGAAAATGATAGAATCCGGGCGAGTACCTGGAAAATGTAGAATCCGTCCCAGTACCGAAAAAATGATCGAACGAGTACCGAAAAATGGTAGAATCAGGATCAGTACCGGAAAATGATAGAATCCGGGCGATTACCGGGAAAAAGTAGAATCCGTGCGAGTACCCAAAAACTGTCCGAACGAGTACCGAAAAATTGTAGAATCAGGGTCAGTACAGGAAAATTATTGAATCCGGGCGAGAACCTGGAAAATGTAGAATCCGTCCGAGTACCGAAAAATTAACCGAACGAGTACCGAAAAATGGTAGAATCAGGATCAGTACCGGAAAATGATAGAATCCGGGCGACTATCGGGAAAAGGTAGAATCCGTGCGAGTACACAAAAATTGTCCGAACGAGTACCGAAAAATTGTAGAATCTGGGTCAGTACAGGAAAATGATAGAATCCGGGCGAGTACCTGGAAAATGTAGAATCCGTCCGAGTACCGAAAAATTAACCAAACGAGTACCGAAAAATGGTAGAATCAGGATCAGTACCGGAAAATGATAGAATCCGGGCGACTATCGGGAAAAGGTAGAATCCGTGCGAGTACCCAAAAATTGTCCGAACGAGTACCGAAAAATTGTAGAATCAGGGTCAGTACAGGAAAATGATAGAATCCGGGCGAGAACCTGGAAAATGTAGAATCCGTCCGAGAACCGAAAAATTAACCGAACGAGTACCGAAAAATGGTAGAATCAGGATCAGTACCGGAAAATGATAGAATCCAGGCGACTATCGGGAAAAGGTAGAATCCGTGCGAGTACCCAAAAATTGTCCGAACGAGTACCGAAAAATTGTAGAATCAGGGTCAGTACAGGAAAATGATAGAATCCGGGCGAGTACCTGGAAAATATAGAATCCGTCCGAGAACCGAAAAATTAACCGAACGAGTACCGAAAAATGGTAGAATCAGGATCAGTACCGGAAAATGATAGAATCCGGGCGACAATCGGGAAAAGTTAGATTCCGTGCGAGTACCCAAAAATTGTCCGAACGAGTACCGAAAAATTGTAGAATCAGGGTCGGTACAGGAAAATGATGGAATCCGGGCGAGTACCTGGAAAATGTAGAATCCGTCCGAGTACCGAAAAATTGTCCGAACCAGTACCAAAAAATGGTAGAATCAGGGTCAGTAACGGAAAATGATAGAATCCGGGCGACTATCGGGAAAAGATAGAATCCGTGCAAGTACCGAAAAATTGTAGAATCAGGGTCAGTACAGGAAAATGATAGAATCCGGGCGAGTACCTGGAAAATGTAGAATCCGTCCGAGTACCGAAAAATTGATCGAACGAGTACCGAAAAATGGTAGAATCAGGATCAGTACCGGAAAATGATAGAATCCGGGCAACTATCGGGAAAAGGTAGAATCCGTGCAAGTACCGAAAAATTGTAGAATCAGGGTCAGTACAGGAAAATGATGGAATCCGGGCGAGTACCTGGAAAATGTAGAATCCGTCCGAGTACCGAAAAATTGTCCGAACCAGTACCGAAAAAAGGTAGAATCAGGATCCGTACCGGAAAATAATAGAATCCGGGCGACTACCGGGAAAAGGTAGAATCCGTGCGAGTACCCAAAAACTGTCCGAACGAGTACCGAAAAATTGTAGAATCAGGGTCAGTACAGGAAAAGGATAAAATCCGGGCGAGTACCTGGAAAAGGTAGAATCCGTCCGAGTACCGAAAAACTGTCCGAACGAGTACCGAAAAATGGTAGAATCAAGATCAGTACCGAAAAATGATAGAATCCGGGCGACTACCGGGAAAAGGTAGAATCCGTGCGAGTACCCAAAAACTGTCCGAACGGGTACCGAAAAATTGTAGAATCAGGGTCAGTACTGGAAAATGATAGAATCCGGGCGACTATCGGGAAAATGTAGAATCCGTCCGAGAACCGAAAAATTAACCGAACGAGTACCGAAAAATGGTAGAATCAGGATCAGTACCGGAAAATGATAGAATCCGGGCGACTATCGGGAAAAGGTAGAATCCGTGCGAGTACACAAAAATTGTCCGAACGAGTACCGAAAAATTGTAGAATCAGGGTCAGTACAGGAAAATGATAGAATCCGGGCGAGTACCTGGAAAATGTAGAATCCGTCCGAGTACCGAAAAATTAACCAAACGAGTACCGAAAAATGGTAGAATCAGGATCAGTACCGGAAAATGATAGAATCCGGGCGACTATCGGGAAAAGGTAGAATCCGTGCGAGTACCCAAAAATTGTCCGAACGAGTACCGAAAAATTGTAGAATCAGGGTCAGTACAGGAAAATGATAGAATCCGGGCGAGAACCTGGAAAATGTAGAATCCGTCCGAGAACCGAAAAATTAACCGAACGAGTACCGAAAAATGGTAGAATCAGGATCAGTACCGGAAAATGATAGAATCCAGGCGACTATCGGGAAAAGGTAGAATCCGTGCGAGTACCCAAAAATTGTCCGAACGAGTACCGAAAAATTGTAGAATCAGGGTCAGTACAGGAAAATGATAGAATCCGGGCGAGAACCTGGAAAATGTAGAATCCGTCCGAGAACCGAAAAATTAACCGAACGAGTACCGAAAAATGGTAGAATCAGGATCAGTACCGGAAAATGATAGAATCCAGGCGACTATCGGGAAAAGGTAGAATCCGTGCGAGTACCCAAAAATTGTCCGAACGAGTACCGAAAAATTGTAGAATCAGGGTCAGTACAGGAAAATGATAGAATCCGGGCGAGTACCTGGAAAATATAGAATCCGTCCGAGAACCGAAAAATTAACCGAACGAGTACCGAAAAATGGTAGAATCAGGATCAGTACCGGAAAATGATAGAATCCGGGCGACAATCGGGAAAAGTTAGATTCCGTGCGAGTACCCAAAAATTGTCCGAACGAGTACCGAAAAATTGTAGAATCAGGGTCGGTACAGGAAAATGATGGAATCCGGGCGAGTACCTGGAAAATGTAGAATCCGTCCGAGTACCGAAAAATTGTCCGAACCAGTACCAAAAAATGGTAGAATCAGGGTCAGTAACGGAAAATGATAGAATCCGGGCGACTATCGGGAAAAGATAGAATCCGTGCAAGTACCGAAAAATTGTAGAATCAGGGTCAGTACAGGAAAATGATAGAATCCGGGCGAGTACCTGGAAAATGTAGAATCCGTCCGAGTACCGAAAAATTGATCGAACGAGTACCGAAAAATGGTAGAATCAGGATCAGTACCGGAAAATGATAGAATCCGGGCAACTATCGGGAAAAGGTAGAATCCGTGCAAGTACCGAAAAATTGTAGAATCAGGGTCAGTACAGGAAAATGATGGAATCCGGGCGAGTACCTGGAAAATGTAGAATCCGTCCGAGTACCGAAAAATTGTCCGAACCAGTACCGAAAAAAGGTAGAATCAGGATCCGTACCGGAAAATAATAGAATCCGGGCGACTACCGGGAAAAGGTAGAATCCGTGCGAGTACCCAAAAACTGTCCGAACGAGTACCGAAAAATTGTAGAATCAGGGTCAGTACAGGAAAAGGATAAAATCCGGGCGAGTACCTGGAAAAGGTAGAATCCGTCCGAGTACCGAAAAACTGTCCGAACGAGTACCGAAAAATGGTAGAATCAAGATCAGTACCGAAAAATGATAGAATCCGGGCGACTACCGGGAAAAGGTAGAATCCGTGCGAGTACCCAAAAACTGTCCGAACGGGTACCGAAAAATTGTAGAATCAGGGTCAGTACTGGAAAATGATAGAATCCGGGCGACTATCGGGAAAATGTAGAATCCGTCCGAGAACCGAAAAATTAACCGAACGAGTACCGAAAAATGGTAGAATCAGGATCAGTACCGGAAAATGATAGAATCCGGGCGACTATCGGGAAAAGGTAGAATCCGTGCGAGTACACAAAAATTGTCCGAACGAGTACCGAAAAATTGTAGAATCAGGGTCAGTACAGGAAAATGATAGAATCCGGGCGAGTACCTGGAAAATGTAGAATCCGTCCGAGTACCGAAAAATTAACCAAACGAGTACCGAAAAATGGTAGAATCAGGATCAGTACCGGAAAATGATAGAATCCGGGCGACTATCGGGAAAAGGTAGAATCCGTGCGAGTACCCAAAAATTGTCCGAACGAGTACCGAAAAATTGTAGAATCAGGGTCAGTACAGGAAAATGATAGAATCCGGGCGAGAACCTGGAAAATGTAGAATCCGTCCGAGAACCGAAAAATTAACCGAACGAGTACCGAAAAATGGTAGAATCAGGATCAGTACCGGAAAATGATAGAATCCAGGCGACTATCGGGAAAAGGTAGAATCCGTGCGAGTACCCAAAAATTGTCCGAACGAGTACCGAAAAATTGTAGAATCAGGGTCAGTACAGGAAAATGATAGAATCCGGGCGAGTACCTGGAAAATATAGAATCCGTCCGAGAACCGAAAAATTAACCGAACGAGTACCGAAAAATGGTAGAATCAGGATCAGTACCGGAAAATGATAGAATCCGGGCGACAATCGGGAAAAGTTAGATTCCGTGCGAGTACCCAAAAATTGTCCGAACGAGTACCGAAAAATTGTAGAATCAGGGTCGGTACAGGAAAATGATGGAATCCGGGCGAGTACCTGGAAAATGTAGAATCCGTCCGAGTACCGAAAAATTGTCCGAACCAGTACCAAAAAATGGTAGAATCAGGGTCAGTAACGGAAAATGATAGAATCCGGGCGACTATCGGGAAAAGATAGAATCCGTGCAAGTACCGAAAAATTGTAGAATCAGGGTCAGTACAGGAAAATGATAGAATCCGGGCGAGTACCTGGAAAATGTAGAATCCGTCCGAGTACCGAAAAATTGATCGAACGAGTACCGAAAAATGGTAGAATCAGGATCAGTACCGGAAAATGATAGAATCCGGGCAACTATCGGGAAAAGGTAGAATCCGTGCAAGTACCGAAAAATTGTAGAATCAGGGTCAGTACAGGAAAATGATGGAATCCGGGCGAGTACCTGGAAAATGTAGAATCCGTCCGAGTACCGAAAAATTGTCCGAACCAGTACCGAAAAAAGGTAGAATCAGGATCCGTACCGGAAAATAATAGAATCCGGGCGACTACCGGGAAAAGGTAGAATCCGTGCGAGTACCCAAAAACTGTCCGAACGAGTACCGAAAAATTGTAGAATCAGGGTCAGTACAGGAAAAGGATAAAATCCGGGCGAGTACCTGGAAAAGGTAGAATCCGTCCGAGTACCGAAAAACTGTCCGAACGAGTACCGAAAAATGGTAGAATCAAGATCAGTACCGAAAAATGATAGAATCCGGGCGACTACCGGGAAAAGGTAGAATCCGTGCGAGTACCCAAAAACTGTCCGAACGGGTACCGAAAAATTGTAGAATCAGGGTCAGTACAGGAAAATGATAGAATCCGGGCGAGAACCTGGAAAATGTAGAATCCGTCCGAGAACCGAAAAATTAACCGAACGAGTACCGAAAAATGGTAGAATCAGGATCAGTACCGGAAAATGATAGAATCGGGGCGACTATCGGGAAAAGGTAGAATCCGTGCGAGTACACAAAAATTGTCCGAACGAGTACCGAAAAATTGTAGAATCAGGGTCAGTACAGGAAAATGATAGAATCCGGGCGAGTACCTGGAAAAGGTAGAATCCGTCCGAGAACCGAAAAATTAACCGAACGAGTACCGAAAAATGGTAGAATCAGGATCAGTACCGGAAAATGATAGAATCCGGGCGACTATCGGGAAAAGGTAGAATCCGTGCGAGTACACAAAAATTGTCCGAACGAGTACCGAAAAATTGTAGAATCAGGGTCAGTACAGGAAAATGATAGAATCCGGGCGAGTACCTGGAAAATGTAGAATCCGTCCGAGTACCGAAAAATTAACCAAACGAGTACCGAAAAATGGTAGAATCAGGATCAGTACCGGAAAATGATAGAATCCGGGCGACTATCGGGAAAAGGTAGAATCCGTGCGAGTACCCAAAAATTGTCCGAACGAGTACCGAAAAATTGTAGAATCAGGGTCAGTACAGGAAAATGATAGAATCCGGGCGAGAACCTGGAAAATGTAGAATCCGTCCGAGAACCGAAAAATTAACCGAACGAGTACCGAAAAATGGTAGAATCAGGATCAGTACCGGAAAATGATAGAATCCAGGCGACTATCGGGAAAAGGTAGAATCCGTGCGAGTACCCAAAAATTGTCCGAACGAGTACCGAAAAATTGTAGAATCAGGGTCAGTACAGGAAAATGATAGAATCCGGGCGAGTACCTGGAAAATATAGAATCCGTCCGAGAACCGAAAAATTAACCGAACGAGTACCGAAAAATGGTAGAATCAGGATCAGTACCGGAAAATGATAGAATCCGGGCGACAATCGGGAAAAGTTAGATTCCGTGCGAGTACCCAAAAATTGTCCGAACGAGTACCGAAAAATTGTAGAATCAGGGTCGGTACAGGAAAATGATGGAATCCGGGCGAGTACCTGGAAAATGTAGAATCCGTCCGAGTACCGAAAAATTGTCCGAACCAGTACCAAAAAATGGTAGAATCAGGGTCAGTAACGGAAAATGATAGAATCCGGGCGACTATCGGGAAAAGATAGAATCCGTGCAAGTACCGAAAAATTGTAAAATCAGGGTCAGTACAGGAAAATGATAGAATCCGGGCGAGTACCTGGAAAATGTAGAATCCGTCCGAGTACCGAAAAATTGATCGAACGAGTACCGAAAAATGGTAGAATCAGGATCAGTACCGGAAAATGATAGAATCCGGGCAACTATCGGGAAAAGGTAGAATCCGTGCAAGTACCGAAAAATTGTAGAATCAGGGTCAGTACAGGAAAATGATGGAATCCGGGCGAGTACCTGGAAAATGTAGAATCCGTCCGAGTACCGAAAAATTGTCCGAACCAGTACCGAAAAAAGGTAGAATCAGGATCCGTACCGGAAAATAATAGAATCCGGGCGACTACCGGGAAAAGGTAGAATCCGTGCGAGTACCCAAAAACTGTCCGAACGAGTACCGAAAAATTGTAGAATCAGGGTCAGTACAGGAAAAGGATAAAATCCGGGCGAGTACCTGGAAAAGGTAGAATCCGTCCGAGTACCGAAAAACTGTCCGAACGAGTACCGAAAAATGGTAGAATCAAGATCAGTACCGAAAAATGATAGAATCCGGGCGACTACCGGGAAAAGGTAGAATCCGTGCGAGTACCCAAAAACTGTCCGAACGGGTACCGAAAAATTGTAGAATCAGGGTCAGTACTGGAAAATGATAGAATCCGGGCGACTATCGGGAAAATGTAGAATCCGTCCGAGAACCGAAAAATTAACCGAACGAGTACCGAAAAATGGTAGAATCAGGATCAGTACCGGAAAATGATAGAATCCGGGCGACTATCGGGAAAAGGTAGAATCCGTGCGAGTACACAAAAATTGTCCGAACGAGTACCGAAAAATTGTAGAATCAGGGTCAGTACAGGAAAATGATAGAATCCGGGCGAGTACCTGGAAAATGTAGAATCCGTCCGAGTACCGAAAAATTAACCAAACGAGTACCGAAAAATGGTAGAATCAGGATCAGTACCGGAAAATGATAGAATCCGGGCGACTATCGGGAAAAGGTAGAATCCGTGCGAGTACCCAAAAATTGTCCGAACGAGTACCGAAAAATTGTAGAATCAGGGTCAGTACAGGAAAATGATAGAATCCGGGCGAGAACCTGGAAAATGTAGAATCCGTCCGAGAACCGAAAAATTAACCGAACGAGTACCGAAAAATGGTAGAATCAGGATCAGTACCGGAAAATGATAGAATCCAGGCGACTATCGGGAAAAGGTAGAATCCGTGCGAGTACCCAAAAATTGTCCGAACGAGTACCGAAAAATTGTAGAATCAGGGTCAGTACAGGAAAATGATAGAATCCGGGCGAGTACCTGGAAAATATAGAATCCGTCCGAGAACCGAAAAATTAACCGAACGAGTACCGAAAAATGGTAGAATCAGGATCAGTACCGGAAAATGATAGAATCCGGGCGACAATCGGGAAAAGTTAGATTCCGTGCGAGTACCCAAAAATTGTCCGAACGAGTACCGAAAAATTGTAGAATCAGGGTCGGTACAGGAAAATGATGGAATCCGGGCGAGTACCTGGAAAATGTAGAATCCGTCCGAGTACCGAAAAATTGTCCGAACCAGTACCAAAAAATGGTAGAATCAGGGTCAGTAACGGAAAATGATAGAATCCGGGCGACTATCGGGAAAAGATAGAATCCGTGCAAGTACCGAAAAATTGTAGAATCAGGGTCAGTACAGGAAAATGATAGAATCCGGGCGAGTACCTGGAAAATGTAGAATCCGTCCGAGTACCGAAAAATTGATCGAACGAGTACCGAAAAATGGTAGAATCAGGATCAGTACCGGAAAATGATAGAATCCGGGCAACTATCGGGAAAAGGTAGAATCCGTGCAAGTACCGAAAAATTGTAGAATCAGGGTCAGTACAGGAAAATGATGGAATCCGGGCGAGTACCTGGAAAATGTAGAATCCGTCCGAGTACCGAAAAATTGTCCGAACCAGTACCGAAAAAAGGTAGAATCAGGATCCGTACCGGAAAATAATAGAATCCGGGCGACTACCGGGAAAAGGTAGAATCCGTGCGAGTACCCAAAAACTGTCCGAACGAGTACCGAAAAATTGTAGAATCAGGGTCAGTACAGGAAAAGGATAAAATCCGGGCGAGTACCTGGAAAAGGTAGAATCCGTCCGAGTACCGAAAAACTGTCCGAACGAGTACCGAAAAATGGTAGAATCAAGATCAGTACCGAAAAATGATAGAATCCGGGCGACTACCGGGAAAAGGTAGAATCCGTGCGAGTACCCAAAAACTGTCCGAACGGGTACCGAAAAATTGTAGAATCAGGGTCAGTACAGGAAAATGATAGAATCCGGGCGAGAACCTGGAAAATGTAGAATCCGTCCGAGAACCGAAAAATTAACCGAACGAGTACCGAAAAATGGTAGAATCAGGATCAGTACCGGAAAATGATAGAATCGGGGCGACTATCGGGAAAAGGTAGAATCCGTGCGAGTACACAAAAATTGTCCGAACGAGTACCGAAAAATTGTAGAATCAGGGTCAGTACAGGAAAATGATAGAATCCGGGCGAGTACCTGGAAAAGGTAGAATCCGTCCGAGAACCGAAAAATTAACCGAACGAGTACCGAAAAATGGTAGAATCAGGATCAGTACCGGAAAATGATAGAATCCGGGCGACTATCGGGAAAAGGTAGAATCCGTGCGAGTACACAAAAATTGTCCGAACGAGTACCGAAAAATTGTAGAATCAGGGTCAGTACAGGAAAATGATAGAATCCGGGCGAGTACCTGGAAAATGTAGAATCCGTCCGAGTACCGAAAAATTAACCAAACGAGTACCGAAAAATGGTAGAATCAGGATCAGTACCGGAAAATGATAGAATCCGGGCGACTATCGGGAAAAGGTAGAATCCGTGCGAGTACCCAAAAATTGTCCGAACGAGTACCGAAAAATTGTAGAATCAGGGTCAGTACAGGAAAATGATAGAATCCGGGCGAGAACCTGGAAAATGTAGAATCCGTCCGAGAACCGAAAAATTAACCGAACGAGTACCGAAAAATGGTAGAATCAGGATCAGTACCGGAAAATGATAGAATCCAGGCGACTATCGGGAAAAGGTAGAATCCGTGCGAGTACCCAAAAATTGTCCGAACGAGTACCGAAAAATTGTAGAATCAGGGTCAGTACAGGAAAATGATAGAATCCGGGCGAGTACCTGGAAAATATAGAATCCGTCCGAGAACCGAAAAATTAACCGAACGAGTACCGAAAAATGGTAGAATCAGGATCAGTACCGGAAAATGATAGAATCCGGGCGACAATCGGGAAAAGTTAGATTCCGTGCGAGTACCCAAAAATTGTCCGAACGAGTACCGAAAAATTGTAGAATCAGGGTCGGTACAGGAAAATGATGGAATCCGGGCGAGTACCTGGAAAATGTAGAATCCGTCCGAGTACCGAAAAATTGTCCGAACCAGTACCAAAAAATGGTAGAATCAGGGTCAGTAACGGAAAATGATAGAATCCGGGCGACTATCGGGAAAAGATAGAATCCGTGCAAGTACCGAAAAATTGTAGAATCAGGGTCAGTACAGGAAAATGATAGAATCCGGGCGAGTACCTGGAAAATGTAGAATCCGTCCGAGTACCGAAAAATTGATCGAACGAGTACCGAAAAATGGTAGAATCAGGATCAGTACCGGAAAATGATAGAATCCGGGCAACTATCGGGAAAAGGTAGAATCCGTGCAAGTACCGAAAAATTGTAGAATCAGGGTCAGTACAGGAAAATGATGGAATCCGGGCGAGTACCTGGAAAATGTAGAATCCGTCCGAGTACCGAAAAATTGTCCGAACCAGTACCGAAAAAAGGTAGAATCAGGATCCGTACCGGAAAATAATAGAATCCGGGCGACTACCGGGAAAAGGTAGAATCCGTGCGAGTACCCAAAAACTGTCCGAACGAGTACCGAAAAATTGTAGAATCAGGGTCAGTACAGGAAAAGGATAAAATCCGGGCGAGTACCTGGAAAAGGTAGAATCCGTCCGAGTACCGAAAAACTGTCCGAACGAGTACCGAAAAATGGTAGAATCAAGATCAGTACCGAAAAATGATAGAATCCGGGCGACTACCGGGAAAAGGTAGAATCCGTGCGAGTACCCAAAAACTGTCCGAACGGGTACCGAAAAATTGTAGAATCAGGGTCAGTACTGGAAAATGATAGAATCCGGGCGACTATCGGGAAAATGTAGAATCCGTCCGAGAACCGAAAAATTAACCGAACGAGTACCGAAAAATGGTAGAATCAGGATCAGTACCGGAAAATGATAGAATCCGGGCGACTATCGGGAAAAGGTAGAATCCGTGCGAGTACACAAAAATTGTCCGAACGAGTACCGAAAAATTGTAGAATCAGGGTCAGTACAGGAAAATGATAGAATCCGGGCGAGTACCTGGAAAATGTAGAATCCGTCCGAGTACCGAAAAATTAACCAAACGAGTACCGAAAAATGGTAGAATCAGGATCAGTACCGGAAAATGATAGAATCCGGGCGACTATCGGGAAAAGGTAGAATCCGTGCGAGTACCCAAAAATTGTCCGAACGAGTACCGAAAAATTGTAGAATCAGGGTCAGTACAGGAAAATGATAGAATCCGGGCGAGAACCTGGAAAATGTAGAATCCGTCCGAGAACCGAAAAATTAACCGAACGAGTACCGAAAAATGGTAGAATCAGGATCAGTACCGGAAAATGATAGAATCCAGGCGACTATCGGGAAAAGGTAGAATCCGTGCGAGTACCCAAAAATTGTCCGAACGAGTACCGAAAAATTGTAGAATCAGGGTCAGTACAGGAAAATGATAGAATCCGGGCGAGTACCTGGAAAATATAGAATCCGTCCGAGAACCGAAAAATTAACCGAACGAGTACCGAAAAATGGTAGAATCAGGATCAGTACCGGAAAATGATAGAATCCGGGCGACAATCGGGAAAAGTTAGATTCCGTGCGAGTACCCAAAAATTGTCCGAACGAGTACCGAAAAATTGTAGAATCAGGGTCGGTACAGGAAAATGATGGAATCCGGGCGAGTACCTGGAAAATGTAGAATCCGTCCGAGTACCGAAAAATTGTCCGAACCAGTACCAAAAAATGGTAGAATCAGGGTCAGTAACGGAAAATGATAGAATCCGGGCGACTATCGGGAAAAGATAGAATCCGTGCAAGTACCGAAAAATTGTAGAATCAGGGTCAGTACAGGAAAATGATAGAATCCGGGCGAGTACCTGGAAAATGTAGAATCCGTCCGAGTACCGAAAAATTGATCGAACGAGTACCGAAAAATGGTAGAATCAGGATCAGTACCGGAAAATGATAGAATCCGGGCAACTATCGGGAAAAGGTAGAATCCGTGCAAGTACCGAAAAATTGTAGAATCAGGGTCAGTACAGGAAAATGATGGAATCCGGGCGAGTACCTGGAAAATGTAGAATCCGTCCGAGTACCGAAAAATTGTCCGAACCAGTACCGAAAAAAGGTAGAATCAGGATCCGTACCGGAAAATAATAGAATCCGGGCGACTACCGGGAAAAGGTAGAATCCGTGCGAGTACCCAAAAACTGTCCGAACGAGTACCGAAAAATTGTAGAATCAGGGTCAGTACAGGAAAAGGATAAAATCCGGGCGAGTACCTGGAAAAGGTAGAATCCGTCCGAGTACCGAAAAACTGTCCGAACGAGTACCGAAAAATGGTAGAATCAAGATCAGTACCGAAAAATGATAGAATCCGGGCGACTACCGGGAAAAGGTAGAATCCGTGCGAGTACCCAAAAACTGTCCGAACGGGTACCGAAAAATTGTAGAATCAGGGTCAGTACAGGAAAATGATAGAATCCGGGCGAGAACCTGGAAAATGTAGAATCCGTCCGAGAACCGAAAAATTAACCGAACGAGTACCGAAAAATGGTAGAATCAGGATCAGTACCGGAAAATGATAGAATCGGGGCGACTATCGGGAAAAGGTAGAATCCGTGCGAGTACACAAAAATTGTCCGAACGAGTACCGAAAAATTGTAGAATCAGGGTCAGTACAGGAAAATGATAGAATCCGGGCGAGTACCTGGAAAAGGTAGAATCCGTCCGAGAACCGAAAAATTAACCGAACGAGTACCGAAAAATGGTAGAATCAGGATCAGTACCGGAAAATGATAGAATCCGGGCGACTATCGGGAAAAGGTAGAATCCGTGCGAGTACACAAAAATTGTCCGAACGAGTACCGAAAAATTGTAGAATCAGGGTCAGTACAGGAAAATGATAGAATCCGGGCGAGTACCTGGAAAATGTAGAATCCGTCCGAGTACCGAAAAATTAACCAAACGAGTACCGAAAAATGGTAGAATCAGGATCAGTACCGGAAAATGATAGAATCCGGGCGACTATCGGGAAAAGGTAGAATCCGTGCGAGTACCCAAAAATTGTCCGAACGAGTACCGAAAAATTGTAGAATCAGGGTCAGTACAGGAAAATGATAGAATCCGGGCGAGAACCTGGAAAATGTAGAATCCGTCCGAGAACCGAAAAATTAACCGAACGAGTACCGAAAAATGGTAGAATCAGGATCAGTACCGGAAAATGATAGAATCCAGGCGACTATCGGGAAAAGGTAGAATCCGTGCGAGTACCCAAAAATTGTCCGAACGAGTACCGAAAAATTGTAGAATCAGGGTCAGTACAGGAAAATGATAGAATCCGGGCGAGTACCTGGAAAATATAGAATCCGTCCGAGAACCGAAAAATTAACCGAACGAGTACCGAAAAATGGTAGAATCAGGATCAGTACCGGAAAATGATAGAATCCGGGCGACAATCGGGAAAAGTTAGATTCCGTGCGAGTACCCAAAAATTGTCCGAACGAGTACCGAAAAATTGTAGAATCAGGGTCGGTACAGGAAAATGATGGAATCCGGGCGAGTACCTGGAAAATGTAGAATCCGTCCGAGTACCGAAAAATTGTCCGAACCAGTACCAAAAAATGGTAGAATCAGGGTCAGTAACGGAAAATGATAGAATCCGGGCGACTATCGGGAAAAGATAGAATCCGTGCAAGTACCGAAAAATTGTAGAATCAGGGTCAGTACAGGAAAATGATAGAATCCGGGCGAGTACCTGGAAAATGTAGAATCCGTCCGAGTACCGAAAAATTGATCGAACGAGTACCGAAAAATGGTAGAATCAGGATCAGTACCGGAAAATGATAGAATCCGGGCAACTATCGGGAAAAGGTAGAATCCGTGCAAGTACCGAAAAATTGTAGAATCAGGGTCAGTACAGGAAAATGATGGAATCCGGGCGAGTACCTGGAAAATGTAGAATCCGTCCGAGTACCGAAAAATTGTCCGAACCAGTACCGAAAAAAGGTAGAATCAGGATCCGTACCGGAAAATAATAGAATCCGGGCGACTACCGGGAAAAGGTAGAATCCGTGCGAGTACCCAAAAACTGTCCGAACGAGTACCGAAAAATTGTAGAATCAGGGTCAGTACAGGAAAAGGATAAAATCCGGGCGAGTACCTGGAAAAGGTAGAATCCGTCCGAGTACCGAAAAACTGTCCGAACGAGTACCGAAAAATGGTAGAATCAAGATCAGTACCGAAAAATGATAGAATCCGGGCGACTACCGGGAAAAGGTAGAATCCGTGCGAGTACCCAAAAACTGTCCGAACGGGTACCGAAAAATTGTAGAATCAGGGTCAGTACTGGAAAATGATAGAATCCGGGCGACTATCGGGAAAATGTAGAATCCGTCCGAGTACCGAAAAATTGACCGAACGAGTACCGAAAAATTGTAGAATCAGGGTCAGTACAGGAAAATGATAGAATCCGGGCGACTACCGGGAAAAGGTAGAATCCGTCCGAGTACCGAAAAATTGTCCGAACCAAGACCGAAAAATGGTAGAATCAGGGTCAGTAACGGAAAATGATAGAATCCGGGAGACTATCGGGAAAAGGTAGAATCCGTGCGAGTACCCAAAAATTGTACGAACGAGTACCGAAAAATTGTAGAATCAGGGTCAGTACAGGAAAATGATAGAATCCGGGCGAGTACCTGGAAAATGTAGAATCCGTCCGAGTACCGAAAAATTGTCCGAACCAGTACCGAAAAATGGTAGAATCAGGGTCAGTAACGGAAAATGATAGAATCCGGGCGACTATCGGGAAAAGGTAGAATCCGTGCAAGTACCGAAAAATTGTAGAACCAGGGTCAGTACAGGAAAATGATAGAATCCGGGCGAGTACTTGGAAAAGGTAGAATCCGTTCGAGTACCGAAAAATTGTCCGAACCAGTACCGAAAAATGGTAGAATCAGGGTCAGTAACGGAAAATGATAGAATCCGGGCGACTATCGGGAAAAGGTAGAATCCGTGCAAGTACCGAAAAATTGAAGAATCAGGGTCAATACAGGAAAATGATAGAATCCGGGCGAGTACCTGGAAAAGGTAGAATCCGTCCGAGAACCGAAAAATTGACCGAACGAGTACCGAAAAATGGTAGAATTAGGATCAGTACCGAAAAATGATAGAATCCGGGCGACTACCGGGAAAATGTAGAATCCGTGCGAGTACCCAAAAACTGTCCGAACGGGTACCGAAAAATTGTAGAATCAAAGTCAGTACAGGAAAATGATAGAATCCGGGCGAGTACCTGGAAAAGGTAGAATTCGTCCGAGTACCCAAAAATTGTCCGAACGAGTACCGAAAAATTGTAGAATCAGGGTCAGTACAGGAAAATGATAGAATCCGGGCGAGTACCTGGAAAAAGGTAGAATCCGTCCGAGAACCGAAAAATTAACCGAACGAGTACCGAAAAATGGTAGAATCAGGATCAGTACCGGAAAATGATAGAATCCGGGCGACTACCGGGAAAAGGTAGAATTCGTGCGACTAAGGAAAAAGTGTCAGAACCAGGACCAAAAATTGGTAGAATCAGGGTGAGTACCTGAAAATGATAGAATCCGGGCGACTACTTGGAAAATGTAGAATCCGTCCGAGTACCGAAAAATTGACCGAACGAGTACCGAAAAATGGTAGAATCAGGATCAGTACCGGAAAATGATAGAATCCGGGCGACTTCCGGGAAAAGGTAGAATCCGTGAGAGTACCCAAAAACTGTCCGAACGAGTACCGAAAAATTGTAGAATCAGGGTCAGTACCGGAAAATGATAGCATCCGAGCGAGTACCTGGAAAAGGTAGAATCCGTCCGAGTACCGAAAAACTGTCCGAACGAGTACCGAAAAATGGTAGAATCAGGGTCAGTACAGGAAAATGATAGAATCCGGGCGAGTACTTGGAAAATGTAGAATCCGTCCGAGTACCGAAAAATTGACCGAACGAGTACCGAAAAATGGTAGAATCAGGATCAGTACCGGAAAATCATAGAATCCGGGCGAGTACCTGGAAAATGTAGAATCCGTCCGAGTACCGAAAAATTGACCGAACGAGTACCGAAAAATGGTAGAATCAGGATCAGTACCGGAAAATGATAGAATCCGGGCGACTACCGGGAAAAGGTAGAATCCGTGCGAGTACCCAAAAACTGTCCGAACGAGTACCGAAAAATTGTAGAATCAGGGTCAGTACCGGAAAATGATAGCATCCGAGCGAGTACCTGGAAAAGGTAGAATCCGTCCGAGTACCGAAAAACTGTCCGAACGAGTACCGAAAAATGGTAGAATCAGGGTCAGTACAGGAAAATGATAGAATCCGGGCGAGTACCTGGAAAAGGTAGAATCCGTCCGAGTACCGAAAAATTGTCCGAACGAGTACCGAAAAAAGGTAGAATCAGGATCCGTACCGGAAAATAATAGAATCCGGGCGACTACCGGGAAAACGTAGAATCCGTGCGAGTACCCAAAAACTGTCCGAACGAGTACCGAAAAATTGTAGAATCAGGGTCAGTACAGGAAAAGGATAAAATCCGGGCGAGTACCTGGAAAAGGTAGAATCCGTCCGAGAACCGAAAAATTGACCGAACGAGTACCGAAAAATGGTAGAATCAAGATCAGTACCGAAAAATGATAGAATCCGGGCGACTACCGGGAAAACGTAGAATCCGTGCGAGTACCCAAAAACTGTCCGAACGGGTACCGAAAAATTGTAGAATCAGGGTCAGTACTGGAAAATGATAGAATCCGGGCGAGTACCTGGAAAAGGTAGAATTCGGCCGAGTACCGAAAAATTTTCCGAACGAGTACCGAAAAATTGTAGAATCAGGGTCAGTACAGGAAAATGGTAGAATCCGGGCGAGTACCTTGAAAAAGGTAGAATCCGTCCGAGTACCGAAAAATTGACCGAACGAGTACCGAAAAATGGTAGAATCAGGATCAGTACCGGAAAATAATAGAATCCGAGCGACTACCGGGAAAAGGTAGAATCCGTGTGAGTACCCCAAAACTGTCTGAACGAGTACCGAAAAATTGTAGAATCAGGGGTCAGTACGGGAAAATGATAGAATCCGGGCGAGTACCTGGAAAAGGTAGAATCCGTCCGAGTACCGAGAAACTGTCCGAACGAGTACCGAAAAATGTAGAATCAGGGTGAGTAACGGAAAATGATAGAATCCGGGCGACTACCTGGAAAAGGTAGAATCCGTCCGAGTACCGAAAAACTCTCCGAACGAGTACCGAAAAATTGGAGAATCAGGGTCAGTACAGGAAAATGATAGAATCCGGGCGACTACCGGGAAAAGGTAGAATTCGTGCGACTAAGGAAAAAGTGTCAGAACCAGGACCGAAAATTGGTAGAATCAGGGTGAGTACCGGAAAATGATAGAATCCGGGCGACTATCGGGCAAAGGTAGAATCCGTGCGAGTACCGAAACACTGTTCGAATGAGTATCGAAAACTGGTAGAATCCGGGCAACTACCGGGAAAAGGTAGAATCCGAAAGAGTACCGAAAAAGTGTCCGAACGAGGACCGAAAATTGGAAGAATCAAGGTCAGTACAGGAAAATGATAGAATCCGGGCGACTACCAGGAAAAGGTAGAATCAGGGTCAGTACAGGAAAATGATAGAATCCGGGCGAGTACCTGGAAAAGGTAGAATCCGTCCGAGTACTCAAAAATTGTCCGAACGAGTACCGAAAAATTGTAGAATCAGGGTCAGTACAGGAAAATGATAGAATCCGGGCGAGTACCTGGAAAATGTTGAATCCGTCCGAGTACCGAAAAACTGTCCGAACCAGTACCGAAAAATGGTAAAACCAGGGTCAGTAACGGAAAATGATAGAATCCGGGCGACTATCGGGAAAAGGTAGAATCCGTGCAAGTACCGAAAAATTGTAGAATCAGGGTTAGTACAGGAAAATGATAGAATCCGGGCGAGTACTTCGAAAAGGTAGAATCCGTTCGAGTACCGAAAAATTGACCGAACGAGTACCGAAAAATGGTAGAATCAGGATCAGTACCGGAAATTGATAGAATCCGGGCGACTACCGGGAAAAGGTAGAATCCGTGCGAGTACCCAAAAACTGTCCGAACGGGTACCGAAAAATTGTAGAATCAGGGTCAGTACTGGAAAATGATAGAATCCGGGCGAGTACCTGGAAAAGGTAGAATTCGGCCGAGTACCGAAAAATTTTCCGAACGAGTACCGAAAAATTGTAGAATCAGGGTCAGTACAGGAAAATGATAGAATCCGGGCGAGTACCTGGAAAAAGGTAGAATCCGTCCGAGTACCGAAAAATTGACCGAACGAGTACCGAAAAATGATAGAATCAGGATCAGTACCGGAAAATAATAGAATCCGAGCGACTACCGGGAAAAGGTAGAATCCGTGCGAGTACCCCAAAACTGTCTGAACGAGTACCGAAAAATTGTAGAATCAGGGTCAGTACGGGAAAATGATAGAATCCGGGCGAGTACCTGGAAAAGGTAGAATCCGTCCGAGTACCGAGAAACTGTCCGAACGAGTACCGAAAAATGTAGAATCAGGGTGAGTAACGGAAAAGGATAGAATCCGGGCGAGTACCTGGAAAAGGTAGATTCTGTCCGAGTACCGAAAAATTGACCGAACGAGTACCGAAAAATGGTAGAATCAGGATCAGTACCGGAAAATGATATAATCCGGGCGACTACCGGGAAAATGAAGAATCCGTGCAAGTACCCAAAAACTGTCCGAACGAGTACCGAAAAATTGAAGAATCAGGGTCAGTACAGGAAAATGATAGAATCCGGGCGAGTACCTGGAAAAGGTAGAATCCATCCGAGTACCGAAAAATTAACCGAACGAGTACCGAAAAATGGTAGAATCAGGATCAGTACCGGAAAATGATAGAATCCGGGCGACTATCGGGAAAAGGTAGAATCCGTGCGAGTACCCAAAAATTGTCCGAAGGAGTACCGAAAAATTGTAGAATCAGGGTCAGTACAGGAAAATGATGGAATCCGGACGAGTACCTGGAAAAGGTAAAATCCGTCCGAATACCGAAAAACTATCCGAACGAGTACCGAAAAATGGTAGAATCAGGGTCAGTACCGGAAAATGATAGAATCCGGACGACTACCGGGAGAAGGTAGAATTCGTGCGAGTACCAAAAAACTGTCCGAACGAGTACCGAAAAATTGTAAATTAGGGTCACTACAGGAAAATGATAGAATCCGGCCAAGTACCTGGAAAAGGTAGAATCCGTCCGAGTACCGAAAAATTGACCGAACGAGTATCGAAAAATGGTAGAATCAGGATCAGTACCGGAAAATGATAGAATCCGGGCGACTACCGGGAAAAGGTAGAATCCGTGCGAGTACCCAAAAACTGTCCGAACGAGTAGCGAAAAATTGTAGAATCAGGGTCAGTACCGGAAAATGATAGAATCCGGGCGAGTACCTGGAAAAGGTAGAATCCGTCCGAGTACCGAAAAACTGTCTGAACGAGTACCGAAAAATTGTAGAATCAGGGTCAGTACAGGAAAATGATAGAATCCGGGAGAGTACTTGGAAAAGGTAGAATCCGTGCGAGTACCCAAAAACTGTCCGAACGAGTAACGAAAAATTGCAGAATCAGGGTCAGTACAGGAAAATGATAGAATCCGGACGAGTACCTGGAAAAGGTAGAATCCGTGCGAGTCCCCAAAAACTGTCCGAACGAGTACCGAAAAATGGTAGAATCAGGGTCAGTACAGGAAAATCATAAAATCCAGGCGAGTACCTGGAAAAGGTAGAATCCGTCCGAGTACCGAAAAACTGTCCGAACGAGTACCGAAAAATTGTAGAATCAGGGTCTGTACAGGAAAATGATAGAATCCGGGCGAGTACCTAGAAAAGGTAGAATCCGTCCGAGTACCGAAAAATTGACCGAACGAGTACCGAAAAATGGTAGAATCAGGATTAGTACCGGAAAATGATAGAATCCGGGCGAGTACGTGGAAAAGGTAGAATCCGTCAGAGTACCGAAAAACTGTCCGAACGAGTACTGAAAAATTGTAGAATAAGGGTCAGTACAGGAAAATGATAGAATCCGGGCGAGTACCTAGAAAAGGTAGAATCCGTCCGAGTACCGAAAAATTGACCGAACGAGTACCGAAAAATGGTAGAATCAGGATCAGTACCGGAAAATGATAGACTTTGGGCGACTACCGGGAAAAGGTAGAATCTGTCCGAGTACCGAAAAATTGACCGAACGAGTACCGAAAAATGGTAGAATCAGGATCAGTACCGGAAAATGATAGAATCCGGGCGACTATCGAGAAAAGGTAGAATCCGTGCGAGTACCCAAAAACTGTCCGAACGAGTACCGAAAAATTGTAGAATCAGGGTCAGTACAGGAAAATGTTAAAATCCGGGCAAGTACCTGGAAAAAGTAGAATCCGTCCGAGTACCGAAAAACTGTCCGAACGAGTACCAAAAAATTGTAGAATAAGGGTCAGTACAGGAAAATGATAGAATCCGGGCGAGTACCTAGAAAAGGTAGAATCCGTCCGAGTACCGAAAAATTGACCGAACGAGTACCGAAAAATGGTAGAATCAGGATCAGTACCGGAAAATGATAGAATCCGGGCGACTATCGGGAAAAGGTAGAATCCGTGCGAGTACCCAAAAACTGTCCGAACGAGTACCGAAAAATTGTAGAATCAGGGTCAGTACAGGAAAATGATAGAATCCGGGCGAGTACCTGGAAAAGGTAGAATCCGTCCGAGTACCCAAAAATTGTCCGAACGAGTACCGAAAAATTGTAGAATCAGGGTCAGTACAGGAAAATGATAGAATCCGGGCGAGTACCTGGAAAATGTTGAATCCGTCCGAGTACCGAAAAACTGTCCGAACCAGTACCGAAAAATGGTAGAACCAGGGTCAGTAACGGAAGATGATAGAATCCGGGCGACTATCGGGAAAAGGTAGAATCCGTGCAAGTACCGAAAAATTGTAGAATCAGGGTCAGTACAGGAAAATGATAGAATCCGGGCGAGTACTTCGAAAAGGTAGAATCCGTTCGAGTACCGAAAAATTGACCGAACGAGTACCGAAAAATGGTAGAATCAGGATCAGTACCGGAAAATGATAGAATCCGGGCGACTACCGGGAAAAGGTAGAATTCGTGCGACTAAGGAAAAAGTGTCAGAACCAGGACCGAAAATTGGTAGAATCAGGGTGAGTACCGGAAAATGATAGAATCCGGGCGACTATCGGGCAAAGGTAGAATCCGTGCGAGTACCGAAACACTGTTCGAATGAGTATCGAAAACTGGTAGAATCCGGGCAACTACCGGGAAAAGGTAGAATCCGAAAGAGTACCGAAAAAGTGTCCGAACGAGGACCGAAAATTGGAAGAATCAGGGTCAGTACAGGAAAATGATAGAATCCGGGCGACTACCAGGAAAAGGTAGAATCAGGGTCAGTACAGGAAAATGATAGAATCCGGGCGACTATCGGGAAAAGGTAGAATCCGTGCGAGTACCCAAAAATTGTCCGAACGAGTACCGAAAAATTGTAGAATCAGGGTCAGTACAGGAAAATGATGGAATCCGGACGAGTACCTGGAAAAGGTAAAATCCGTCCGAATACCGAAAAACTATCCGAACGAGTACCGAAAAATGGTAGAATCAGGGTCAGTACCGGAAAATGATAGAATCCGGACGACTACCGGGAGAAGGTAGAATTCGTGCGAGTACCAAAAAACTGTCCGAACGAGTACCGAAAAATTGTAAATTAGGGTCACTACAGGAAAATGATAGAATCCGGCCAAGTACCTGGAAAAGGTAGAATCCGTCCGAGTACCGAAAAATTGACCGAACGAGTATCGAAAAATGGTAGAATCAGGATCAGTACCGGAAAATGATAGAATCCGGGCGACTACCGGGAAAAGGTAGAATCCGTGCGAGTACCCAAAAACTGTCCGAACGAGTAGCGAAAAATTGTAGAATCAGGGTCAGTACCGGAAAATGATAGAATCCGGGCGAGTACCTGGAAAAGGTAGAATCCGTCCGAGTACCGAAAAACTGTCTGAACGAGTACCGAAAAATTGAAGAATCAGGGTCAGTACAGGAAAATGATAGAATCCGGGAGAGTACTTGGAAAAGGTAGAATCCGTGCGAGTACCCAAAAACTGTCCGAACGAGTAACGAAAAATTGCAGAATCAGGGTCAGTACAGGAAAATGATAGAATCCGGACGAGTACCTGGAAAAGGTAGAATCCGTGCGAGTCCCCAAAAACTGTCCGAACGAGTACCGAAAAATGGTAGAATCAGGGTCAGTACAGGAAAATCATAAAATCCAGGCGAGTACCTGGAAAAGGTAGAATCCGTCCGAGTACCGAAAAACTGTCCGAACGAGTACCGAAAAATTGTAGAATCAGGGTCTGTACAGGAAAATGATAGAATCCGGGCGAGTACCTAGAAAAGGTAGAATCCGTCCGAGTACCGAAAAATTGACCGAACGAGTACCGAAAAATGGTAGAATCAGGATTAGTACCGGAAAATGATAGAATCCGGGCGAGTACGTGGAAAAGGTAGAATCCGTCAGAGTACCGAAAAACTGTCCGAACGAGTACTGAAAAATTGTAGAATAAGGGTCAGTACAGGAAAATGATAGAATCCGGGCGAGTACCTAGAAAAGGTAGAATCCGTCCGAGTACCGAAAAATTGACCGAACGAGTACCGAAAAATGGTAGAATCAGGATCAGTACCGGAAAATGATAGACTTTGGGCGACTACCGGGAAAAGGTAGAATCTGTCCGAGTACCGAAAAATTGACCGAACGAGTACCGAAAAATGGTAGAATCAGGATCAGTACCGGAAAATGATAGAATCCGGGCGACTATCGGGAAAAGGTAGAATCCGTGCGAGTACCCAAAAATTGTCCGAAGGAGTACCGAAAAATTGTAGAATCAGGGTCAGTACAGGAAAATGATGGAATCCGGACGAGTACCTGGAAAAGGTAAAATCCGTCCGAATACCGAAAAACTATCCGAACGAGTACCGAAAAATGGTAGAATCAGGGTCAGTACCGGAAAATGATAGAATCCGGACGACTACCGGGAGAAGGTAGAATTCGTGCGAGTACCAAAAAACTGTCCGAACGAGTACCGAAAAATTGTAAATTAGGGTCACTACAGGAAAATGATAGAATCCGGCCAAGTACCTGGAAAAGGTAGAATCCGTCCGAGTACCGAAAAATTGACCGAACGAGTATCGAAAAATGGTAGAATCAGGATCAGTACCGGAAAATGATAGAATCCGGGCGACTACCGGGAAAAGGTAGAATCCGTGCGAGTACCCAAAAACTGTCCGAACGAGTAGCGAAAAATTGTAGAATCAGGGTCAGTACCGGAAAATGATAGAATCCGGGCGAGTACCTGGAAAAGGTAGAATCCGTCCGAGTACCGAAAAACTGTCTGAACGAGTACCGAAAAATTGTAGAATCAGGGTCAGTACAGGAAAATGATAGAATCCGGGAGAGTACTTGGAAAAGGTAGAATCCGTGCGAGTACCCAAAAACTGTCCGAACGAGTAACGAAAAATTGCAGAATCAGGGTCAGTACAGGAAAATGATAGAATCCGGACGAGTACCTGGAAAAGGTAGAATCCGTGCGAGTCCCCAAAAACTGTCCGAACGAGTACCGAAAAATGGTAGAATCAGGGTCAGTACAGGAAAATCATAAAATCCAGGCGAGTACCTGGAAAAGGTAGAATCCGTCCGAGTACCGAAAAACTGTCCGAACGAGTACCGAAAAATTGTAGAATCAGGGTCTGTACAGGAAAATGATAGAATCCGGGCGAGTACCTAGAAAAGGTAGAATCCGTCCGAGTACCGAAAAATTGACCGAACGAGTACCGAAAAATGGTAGAATCAGGATTAGTACCGGAAAATGATAGAATCCGGGCGAGTACGTGGAAAAGGTAGAATCCGTCAGAGTACCGAAAAACTGTCCGAACGAGTACTGAAAAATTGTAGAATAAGGGTCAGTACAGGAAAATGATAGAATCCGGGCGAGTACCTAGAAAAGGTAGAATCCGTCCGAGTACCGAAAAATTGACCGAACGAGTACCGAAAAATGGTAGAATCAGGATCAGTACCGGAAAATGATAGACTTTGGGCGACTACCGGGAAAAGGTAGAATCTGTCCGAGTACCGAAAAATTGACCGAACGAGTACCGAAAAATGGTAGAATCAGGATCAGTACCGGAAAATGATAGAATCCGGGCGACTATCGAGAAAAGGTAGAATCCGTGCGAGTACCCAAAAACTGTCCGAACGAGTACCGAAAAATTGTAGAATCAGGGTCAGTACAGGAAAATGTTAAAATCCGGGCAAGTACCTGGAAAAAGTAGAATCCGTCCGAGTACCGAAAAACTGTCCGAACGAGTACCAAAAAATTGTAGAATAAGGGTCAGTACAGGAAAATGATAGAATCCGGGCGAGTACCTAGAAAAGGTAGAATCCGTCCGAGTACCGAAAAATTGACCGAACGAGTACCGAAAAATGGTAGAATCAGGATCAGTACCGGAAAATGATAGAATCCGGGCGACTATCGGGAAAAGGTAGAATCCGTGCGAGTACCCAAAAACTGTCCGAACGAGTACCGAAAAATTGTAGAATCAGGGTCAGTACAGGAAAATGATAGAATCCGGGCGAGTACCTGGAAAAGGTAGAATCCGTCCGAGTACCCAAAAATTGTCCGAACGAGTACCGAAAAATTGTAGAATCAGGGTCAGTACAGGAAAATGATAGAATCCGGGCGAGTACCTGGAAAATGTTGAATCCGTCCGAGTACCGAAAAACTGTCCGAACCAGTACCGAAAAATGGTAGAACCAGGGTCAGTAACGGAAGATGATAGAATCCGGGCGACTATCGGGAAAAGGTAGAATCCGTGCAAGTACCGAAAAATTGTAGAATCAGGGTCAGTACAGGAAAATGATAGAATCCGGGCGAGTACTTCGAAAAGGTAGAATCCGTTCGAGTACCGAAAAATTGACCGAACGAGTACCGAAAAATGGTAGAATCAGGATCAGTACCGGAAAATGATAGAATCCGGGCGACTACCGGGAAAAGGTAGAATTCGTGCGACTAAGGAAAAAGTGTCAGAACCAGGACCGAAAATTGGTAGAATCAGGGTGAGTACCGGAAAATGATAGAATCCGGGCGACTATCGGGCAAAGGTAGAATCCGTGCGAGTACCGAAACACTGTTCGAATGAGTATCGAAAACTGGTAGAATCCGGGCAACTACCGGGAAAAGGTAGAATCCGAAAGAGTACCGAAAAAGTGTCCGAACGAGGACCGAAAATTGGAAGAATCAGGGTCAGTACAGGAAAATGATAGAATCCGGGCGACTACCAGGAAAAGGTAGAATCAGGGTCAGTACAGGAAAATGATAGAATCCGGGCGACTATCGGGAAAAGGTAGAATCCGTGCGAGTACCCAAAAATTGTCCGAACGAGTACCGAAAAATTGTAGAATCAGGGTCAGTACAGGAAAATGATGGAATCCGGACGAGTACCTGGAAAAGGTAAAATCCGTCCGAATACCGAAAAACTATCCGAACGAGTACCGAAAAATGGTAGAATCAGGGTCAGTACCGGAAAATGATAGAATCCGGACGACTACCGGGAGAAGGTAGAATTCGTGCGAGTACCAAAAAACTGTCCGAACGAGTACCGAAAAATTGTAAATTAGGGTCACTACAGGAAAATGATAGAATCCGGCCAAGTACCTGGAAAAGGTAGAATCCGTCCGAGTACCGAAAAATTGACCGAACGAGTATCGAAAAATGGTAGAATCAGGATCAGTACCGGAAAATGATAGAATCCGGGCGACTACCGGGAAAAGGTAGAATCCGTGCGAGTACCCAAAAACTGTCCGAACGAGTAGCGAAAAATTGTAGAATCAGGGTCAGTACCGGAAAATGATAGAATCCGGGCGAGTACCTGGAAAAGGTAGAATCCGTCCGAGTACCGAAAAACTGTCTGAACGAGTACCGAAAAATTGAAGAATCAGGGTCAGTACAGGAAAATGATAGAATCCGGGAGAGTACTTGGAAAAGGTAGAATCCGTGCGAGTACCCAAAAACTGTCCGAACGAGTAACGAAAAATTGCAGAATCAGGGTCAGTACAGGAAAATGATAGAATCCGGACGAGTACCTGGAAAAGGTAGAATCCGTGCGAGTCCCCAAAAACTGTCCGAACGAGTACCGAAAAATGGTAGAATCAGGGTCAGTACAGGAAAATCATAAAATCCAGGCGAGTACCTGGAAAAGGTAGAATCCGTCCGAGTACCGAAAAACTGTCCGAACGAGTACCGAAAAATTGTAGAATCAGGGTCTGTACAGGAAAATGATAGAATCCGGGCGAGTACCTAGAAAAGGTAGAATCCGTCCGAGTACCGAAAAATTGACCGAACGAGTACCGAAAAATGGTAGAATCAGGATTAGTACCGGAAAATGATAGAATCCGGGCGAGTACGTGGAAAAGGTAGAATCCGTCAGAGTACCGAAAAACTGTCCGAACGAGTACTGAAAAATTGTAGAATAAGGGTCAGTACAGGAAAATGATAGAATCCGGGCGAGTACCTAGAAAAGGTAGAATCCGTCCGAGTACCGAAAAATTGACCGAACGAGTACCGAAAAATGGTAGAATCAGGATCAGTACCGGAAAATGATAGACTTTGGGCGACTACCGGGAAAAGGTAGAATCTGTCCGAGTACCGAAAAATTGACCGAACGAGTACCGAAAAATGGTAGAATCAGGATCAGTACCGGAAAATGATAGAATCCGGGCGACTATCGGGAAAAGGTAGAATCCGTGCGAGTACCCAAAAACTGTCCGAACGAGTACCGAAAAATTGTAGAATCAGGGTCAGTACAGGAAAATGTTAAAATCCGGGCGAGTACCTGGAAAAAGTAGAATCCGTCCGAGTACCGAAAAACTGTCCGAACGAGTACCAAAAAATTGTAGAATAAGGGTCAGTACAGGAAAATGATAGAATCCGGGCGAGTACCTAGAAAAGGTAGAATCCGTCCGAGTACCGAAAAATTGACCGAACGAGTACCGAAAAATGGTAGAATCAGGATCAGTACCGGAAAATGATAGAATCCGGGCGACTATCGGGAAAAGGTAGAATCCGTGCGAGTACCCAAAAACTGTCTGAACGAGTACCGAAAAATTGTAGAATCAGGGTCAGTACAGGAAAATGATAGAATCCGGGCGAGTACCTGGAAAAGGTAGAATCCGTCCGAGTACCCAAAAATTGTCCGAACGAGTACCGAAAAATTGTAGAATCAGGGTCAGTACAGGAAAATGATAGAATCCGGGCGAGTACCTGGAAAATGTTGAATCCGTCCGAGTACCGAAAAACTGTCCGAACCAGTACCGAAAAATGGTAGAACCAGGGTCAGTAACGGAAAATGATAGAATCCGGGCGACTATCGGGAAAAGGTAGAATCCGTGCAAGTACCGAAAAATTGTAGAATCAGGGTCAGTACAGGAAAATGATAGAATCCGGGCGAGTACTTCGAAAAGGTAGAATCCGTTCGAGTACCGAAAAATTGACCGAACGAGTACCGAAAAATGGTAGAATCAGGATCAGTACCGGAAAATGATAGAATCCGGGCGACTACCGGGAAAAGGTAGAATCCGTGCGAGTACCTAAAAACTGTCCGAACGAGTACCGAAAAATTATAGAATCAGGGTCAGTACAGGAAAATGATAGAATCCGGGCGAGTATCTGGAAAAGGTAGAATCCGTTCGAGTACCGAAAAACTGTCCGAACGAGTACTGAAAAATGGTAGAATCTGGGTCAGTACAGGAAAATGATAGAATCCAGGCGAGTACCTGGAAAAGGTAGAATCCGTCCGAGTACCGAAAAACTCTCCGAACGAGTACCGAAAAATTGTAGAATCAGGGTCAGTATAGGAAAATGATAGAATCCGGGCGAGTACCTGGAAAAGGTAGATTCTGTCCGAGTACCGAAAAATTGACCGAACGAGTACCGAAAAATGGTAGAATCAGGATCAGTACCGGAAAATGATATAATCCGGGCGACTACCGGGAAAATGAAGAATCCGTGCAAGTACCCAAAAACTGTCCGAACGAGTACCGAAAAATTGAAGAATCAGGGTCAGTACAGGAAAATGATAGAATCCGGGCGAGTACCTGGAAAAGGTAGAATCCATCCGAGTACCGAAAAATTAACCGAACGAGTACCGAAAAATGGTAGAATCAGGATCAGTACCGGAAAATGATAGAATCCGGGCGACTATCGGCAAAAAGGTAGAATCCGTGCGAGTACCCAAAAATTGTCCGAACGAGTACCGAAAAATTGTAGAATCAGGGTCAGTACAGGAAAATGATGGAATCCGGACGAGTACCTGGAAAAGGTAAAATCCGTCCGAATACCGAAAAACTATCCGAACGAGTACCGAAAAATGGTAGAATCAGGGTCAGTACCGGAAAATGATAGAATCCGGACGACTACCGGGAGAAGGTAGAATTCGTGCGAGTACCAAAAAACTGTCCGAACGAGTACCGAAAAATTGTAAATTAGGGTCAGTACAGGAAAATGATAGAATCCGGCCAAGTACCTGGAAAAGGTAGAATCCGTCCGAGTACCGAAAAATTGACCGAACGAGTACCGAAAAATGGTAGAATCAGGATCAGTACCGGAAAATGATAGAATCCGGGCGACTACCGGGAAAAGGTAGAATCCGTGCGAGTACCCAAAAACTGTCCGAACGAGTAGCGAAAAATTGTAGAATCAGGGTCAGTACCGGAAAATGATAGAATCCGGGCGAGTACCTGGAAAAGGTAGAATCCGTCCGAGTACCGAAAAACTGTCCGAACGAGTACCGAAAAATTGTAGAATCAGGGTCAGTACAGGAAAATGATAGAATCCGGGAGAGTACTTGGAAAAGGTAGAATCCGTGCGAGTACCCAAAAACTGTCCGAACGAGTAACGAAAAATTGCAGAATCAGGGTCAGTACAGGAAAATGATAGAATCCGGACGAGTACCTGGAAAAGGTAGAATCCGTGCGAGTCCCCAAAAACTGTCCGAACGAGTACCGAAAAATGGTAGAATCAGGGTCAGTACAGGAAAATCATAAAATCCAGGCGAGTACCTGGAAAAGGTAGAATCCGTCCGAGTACCGAAAAACTGTCCGAACGAGTACCGAAAAATTGTAGAATCAGGGTCTGTACAGGAAAATGATAGAATCCGGGCGAGTACCTAGAAAAGGTAGAATCCGTCCGAGTACCGAAAAATTGACCGAACGAGTACCGAAAAATGGTAGAATCAGGATTAGTACCGGAAAATGATAGAATCCGGGCGAGTACGTGGAAAAGGTAGAATCCGTCAGAGTACCGAAAAACTGTCCGAACGAGTACTGAAAAATTGTAGAATAAGGGTCAGTACAGGAAAATGATAGAATCCGGGCGAGTACCTAGAAAAGGTAGAAGCCGTCCGAGTACCGAAAAATTGACCGAACGAGTACCGAAAAATGGTAGAATCAGGATCAGTACCGGAAAATGATAGAATCCGGGCGACTATCGGGAAAAGGTAGAATCTGTCCGAGTACCGAAAAATTGACCGAACGAGTACCGAAAAATGGTAGAATCAGGATCAGTACCGCAAAATCATAGAATCCGGGCGACTACCGGGAAAAGGTAGAATCCGTGCGAGTACCCAAAAACTGTCCGAACGAGTACCGAAAAATTGTAGAATCAGGGTCAGTACAGGAAAATGATAGAATCCGGGAGAGTAATTGGAAAAGGTAGAATCCGTGCGAGTACCCAAAAACTGTCCGAACGAGTACCGAAAAATTGTAGAATCAGGGTCAGTACAGGAAAATGATAGAATTCGGGCGAGTACCTAGAAAAGGTAGAAGCCGTCCGAGTACCGAAAAATTGACCGAACGAGTACCGAAAAATGGTAGAATCAGGATCAGTACCGGAAAATGATAGAATCCGGGCGACTATCGGGAAAAGGTAGAATCTGTCCGAGTACAGAAAAATTGACCGAACGAGTACCGAAAAATGGTAGAATCAGGATCAGTACCGGAAAATGATAGAATCCGGGAGAGTAATTGGAAAAGGTAGAATCCGTGCGAGTACCCAAAAACTGTCCGAACGAGTACCGAAAAATTGTAGAATCAGGGTCAGTACAGGAAAATGATAGAATTCGGGCGAGTACCTAGAAAAGGTAGAAGCCGTCCGAGTACCGAAAAATTGACCGAACGAGTACCGAAAAATGGTAGAATCAGGATCAGTACCGGAAAATGATAGAATCCAGGCGACTATCGGGAAAAGGTAGAATCTGTCCGAGTACCGAAAAATTGACCGAACGAGTACCGAAAAGTCGTAGAATCAGGGTCAGTACAGGAAAATGATAGAATCCGGGCGACTATCGGGAAAAGGTAGAATCTGTCCGAGTACCGAAAAATTGACCGAACGAGTACCGAAAAATGGTAGAATCAGGATCAGTACCGGAAAATCATAGAATCCGGGCGACTACCGGGAAAAGGTAGAATCCGTGCGAGTACCCAAAAACTGTCCGAACGAGTACCGAAAAATTGTAGAATCAGGGTCAGTACAGGAAAATGATAGAATCCGGGCGAGTACCAGGAAAAGGTAGAATCCGTCCGAGTACCGAAAAACTGTCCGAAGGAGTACCGAAAAATTGTAGAATCAGGGTCAGTACAGGAAAATGATAGAATCCGGGAGAGTAATTGGAAAAGGTAGAATCCGTGCGAGTACCCAAAAACTGTCCGAACGAGTACCGAAAAATTGTAGAATCAGGGTCAGTACAGGAAAATGATAGAATCCGGGAGAGTAATTGGAAAAGGTAGAATCCGTGCGAGTACCCAAAAACTGTCCGAACGAGTACCGAAAAATTGTAGAATCAGGGTCAGTACAGGAAAATGATAGAATTCGGGCGAGTACCTAGAAAAGGTAGAAGCCGTCCGAGTACCGAAAAATTGACCGAACGAGTACCGAAAAATGGTAGAATCAGGATCAGTACCGGAAAATGATAGAATCCGGGCGACTACCGGGAAAAGGTAGAATCCGTGCGAGTACCCAAAAACTGTCCGAACGAGTACCGAAAAATTGTAGAATCAGGGTCAGTACAGGAAAATGATAGAATCCGGGCGAGTACCAGGAAAAGGTAGAATCCGTCCGAGTACCGAAAAACTGTCCGAAGGAGTACCGAAAAATTGTAGAATCAGGGTCAGTACAGGAAAATGATAGAATCCGGGAGAGTAATTGGAAAAGGTAGAATCCGTGCGAGTACCCAAAAACTGTCCGAACGAGTACCGAAAAATTGTAGAATCAGGGTCAGTACAGGAAAATGATAGAATCCGGGAGAGTAATTGGAAAAGGTAGAATCCGTGCGAGTACCCAAAAACTGTTCGAACGAGTACCGAAAAATTGTAGAATCAGGGTCAGTACAGGAAAATGATAGAATTCGGGCGAGTACCTAGAAAAGGTAGAAGCCGTCCGAGTACCGAAAAATTGACCGAACGAGTACCGAAAAATGGTAGAATCAGGATCAGTACCGGAAAATGATAGAATCCGGGCGACTATCGGGAAAAGGTAGAATCTGTCCGAGTACCGAAAAATTGACCGAACGAGTACCGAAAAATGGTAGAATCAGGATCAGTACCGGAAAATCATAGAATCCGGGCGACTACCGGGAAAAGCTAGAATCCGTGCGAGTACCCAAAAACTGTCCGACCGAGTACCGAAAAATTGTAGAATCAGGGTCAGTACAGGAAAATGATAGAATTCGGGCGAGTACCTAGAAAAGGTAGAAGCCGTCCGAGTACCGAAAAATTGACCGAACGAGTACCGAAAAATGGTAGAATCAGGATCAGTACCGGAAAATGATAGAATCCAGGCGACTATCGGGAAAAGGTAGAATCTGTCCGAGTATCGAAAAATTGACCGAACGAGTACCGAAAAGTCGTAGAATCAGGGTCAGTACAGGAAAATGATAGAATCCGGGCGACTATCGGGAAAAGGTAGAATCTGTCCGAGTACCGAAAAATTAACCGAACGAGTACCGAAAAATGGTAGAATCAGGATCAGTACCGGAAAATCATAGAATCCGGGCGACTATAGGGAAAAGGTAGAATCCGTGCGAGTACCGAAAAATTGTCCGAACGAGTACCGAAAAATTGTAGAATCAGGGTCAGTACAGGAAAATGATAGAATCCGGGCGTGTACCTAGAAAAGGTAGAATCCGTCCGAGTACCGAAAAATTGACCGAACCAGTACCGAAAAATGGTAGAATCAGGATCAGTACCGGAAAATGATAGAATCCGGGCGACTACCGGGAAAAGGTAGAATCCGTGCGAGTACCCAAAAACTGTCCGAACGAGTACCGAAAAATTGTAGAATCAGGGTCAGTACAGGAAAATGATAGAATCCGGGCGAGTACCAGGAAAAGGTAGAATCCGTCCGAGTACCGAAAAACTGTCCGAAGGAGTACCGAAAAATTGTAGAATCAGGGTCAGTACAGGAAAATGATAGAATCCGGGAGAGTAATTGGAAAAGGTAGAATCCGTGCGAGTACCCAAAAACTGTCCGAACGAGTACCGAAAAATTGTAGAATCAGGGTCAGTACAGGAAAATGATAGAATCCGGGAGAGTAATTGGAAAAGGTAGAATCCGTGCGAGTACCCAAAAACTGTTCGAACGAGTACCGAAAAATTGTAGAATCAGGGTCAGTACAGGAAAATGATAGAATTCGGGCGAGTACCTAGAAAAGGTAGAAGCCGTCCGAGTACCGAAAAATTGACCGAACGAGTACCGAAAAATGGTAGAATCAGGATCAGTACCGGAAAATGATAGAATTCGGGCGACTATCGGGAAAAGGTAGAATCTGTCCGAGTACCGAAAAATTGACCGAACGAGTACCGAAAAATGGTAGAATCAGGATCACTACCGGAAAATCATAGAATCCGGGCGACTACCGGGAAAAGCTAGAATCCGTGCGAGTACCCAGAAACTGTCCGACCGAGTACCGAAAAATTGTTGAATCAGGGTCAGTACAGGAAAATGATAAAATCCGGGCGAGTACCTGGAAAAAGTAGAATCCGTCCGAGTACCGAAAAACTGTCCGAACGAGTACCGAAAAATTGTAGAATCAGGGTCAGTACAGGAAAATGATAGAATCCGGGCGAGTACCTAGAAAAGGTAGAATCCGTCCGAGTACCGAAAAAATGACCGAACGAGTACCGAAAAATGGTAGAATCAGGATCAGTACCGGAAAATGATAGAATCCGGGCGACTACCGGGAAAAGGTAGAATCCGTGCGAGTACCCAAAAACTGTCCGAACGAGTACCGAAAAATTGTAGAATCAGGGTCAGTACAGGAAACTGATAGAATCCGGGCGAGTACCAGGAAAAAGTAGAATCCGTCCGAGTACCGAAAAACTGTCCGAAGGAGTACCGAAAAATTGTAGAATCAGGGTCAGTACAGGAAAATGATAGAATCCGGGAGAGTAATTGGAAAAGGTAGAATCCGTGCGAGTACCCAAAAACTGTCCGAAGGAGTACCGAAAAATTGTAGAATCAGGGTCAGTACAGGAAAATGATAGAATCCGGGAGAGTAATTGGAAAAGGTAGAATCCGTGCGAGTACCCAAAAACTGTCCGAACGAGTACCGAAAAATTGTAGAATCAGGGTCAGTACAGGAAAATGATAGAATTCGGGCGAGTACCTAGAAAAGGTAGAAGCCGTCCGAGTACCGAAAAATTGACCGAACGAGTACCGAAAAATGGTAGAATCAGGATCAGTACCGGAAAATGATAGAATTCGGGCGACTATCGGGAAAAGGTAGAATCTGTCCGAGTACCGAAAAATTGACCGAACGAGTACCGAAAAATGGTAGAATCAGGATCAGTACCGGAAAATCATAGAATCCGGGCGACTACCGGGAAAAGCTAGAATCCGTGCGAGTACCCAAAAACTGTCCGACCGAGTACCGAAAAATTGTTGAATCAGGGTCAGTATAGGAAAATGATAAAATCCGGGCGAGTACCTGGAAAAAGTAGAATCCGTCCGAGTACCGAAAAACTGTCCGAACGAGTACCGAAAAATTGTAGAATCAGGGTCAGTACAGGAAAATGATAGAATCCGGGCGAGTACCTAGAAAAGGTAGAATCCGTCCGAGTACCGAAAAAATGACCGAACGGGTACCGAAAAATGGTAGAATCAGGATCAGTACCGGAAAATGATAGAATCCGGGCGACTACCGGGAAAAGGTAGAATCCGTGCGAGTACCCAAAAACTGTCCGAACGAGTACCGAAAAATTGTAGAATCAGGGTCAGTACAGGAAAATGATAGAATCCGGGCGAGTACCAGGAAAAGGTAGAATCCGTCCGAGTACCGAAAAACTGTCCGAAGGAGTACCGAAAAATTGTAGAATCAGGGTCAGTACAGGAAAATGATAGAATCCGGGAGAGTAATTGGAAAAGGTAGAATCCGTGCGAGTACCCAAAAACTGTCCGAACGAGTACCGAAAAATTGTAGAATCAGGGTCAGTACAGGAAAATGATAGAATCCGGGAGAGTAATTGGAAAAGGTAGAATCCGTGCGAGTACCCAAAAACTGTTCGAACGAGTATCGAAAAATTGTAGAATCAGGGTCAGTACAGGAAAATGATAGAATTCGGGCGAGTACCTAGAAAAGGTAGAAGCCGTCCGAGTACCGAAAAATTGACCGAACGAGTACCGAAAAATGGTAGAATCAGGATCAGTACCGGAAAATGATAGAATCCGGGCGACTATCGGGAAAAGGTAGAATCTGTCCGAGTACCGAAAAATTGACCGAACGAGTACCGAAAAATGGTAGAATCAGGATCAGTACCGGAAAATCATAGAATCCGGGCGACTACCGGGAAAAGCTAGAATCCGTGCGAGTACCCAAAAACTGTGCGACCGAGTACCGAAAAATTGTAGAATCAGGGTCAGTACAGGAAAATGATAGAATTCGGGCGAGTACCTAGAAAAGGTAGAAGCCGTCCGAGTACCGAAAAATTGACCGAACGAGTACCGAAAAATGGTAGAATCAGGATCAGTACCGGAAAATGATAGAATCCGGGCGACTACCGGGAAAAGGTAGAATCCGTGCGAGTACCCAAAAACTGTCCGAACGAGTACCGAAAAATTGTAGAATCAGGGTCAGTACAGGAAAATGATAGAATCCGGGCGAGTACCAGGAAAAGGTAGAATCCGTCCGAGTACCGAAAAACTGTCCGAAGGAGTACCGAAAAATTGTAGAATCAGGGTCAGTACAGGAAAATGATAGAATCCGGGAGAGTAATTGGAAAAGGTAGAATCCGTGCGAGTACCCAAAAACTGTCCGAACGAGTACCGAAAAATTGTAGAATCAGGGTCAGTACAGGAAAATGATAGAATCCGGGAGAGTAATTGGAAAAGGTAGAATCCGTGCGAGTACCCAAAAACTGTTCGAACGAGTATCGAAAAATTGTAGAATCAGGGTCAGTACAGGAAAATGATAGAATTCGGGCGAGTACCTAGAAAAGGTAGAAGCCGTCCGAGTACCGAAAAATTGACCGAACGAGTACCGAAAAATGGTAGAATCAGGATCAGTACCGGAAAATGATAGAATCCGGGCGACTATCGGGAAAAGGTAGAATCTGTCCGAGTACCGAAAAATTGACCGAACGAGTACCGAAAAATGGTAGAATCAGGATCAGTACCGGAAAATCATAGAATCCGGGCGACTACCGGGAAAAGCTAGAATCCGTGCGAGTACCCAAAAACTGTGCGACCGAGTACCGAAAAATTGTAGAATCAGGGTCAGTACAGGAAAATGATAGAATTCGGGCGAGTACCTAGAAAAGGTAGAAGCCGTCCGAGTACCGAAAAATTGACCGAACGAGTACCGAAAAATGGTAGAATCAGGATCAGTACCGGAAAATGATAGAATCCGGGCGACTACCGGGAAAAGGTAGAATCCGTGCGAGTACCCAAAAACTGTCCGAACGAGTACCGAAAAATTGTAGAATCAGGGTCAGTACAGGAAAATGATAGAATCCGGGCGAGTACCAGGAAAAGGTAGAATCCGTCCGAGTACCGAAAAACTGTCCGAAGGAGTACCGAAAAATTGTAGAATCAGGGTCAGTACAGGAAAATGATAGAATCCGGGAGAGTAATTGGAAAAGGTAGAATCCGTGCGAGTACCCAAAAACTGTCCGAACGAGTACCGAAAAATTGTAGAATCAGGGTCAGTACAGGAAAATGATAGAATCCGGGAGAGTAATTGGAAAAGGTAGAATCCGTGCGAGTACCCAAAAACTGTTCGAACGAGTATCGAAAAATTGTAGAATCAGGGTCAGTACAGGAAAATGATAGAATTCGGGCGAGTACCTAGAAAAGGTAGAAGCCGTCCGAGTACCGAAAAATTGACCGAACGAGTACCGAAAAATGGTAGAATCAGGATCAGTACCGGAAAATGATAGAATCCGGGCGACTATCGGGAAAAGGTAGAATCTGTCCGAGTACCGAAAAATTGACCGAACGAGTACCGAAAAATGGTAGAATCAGGATCAGTACCGGAAAATCATAGAATCCGGGCGACTACCGGGAAAAGCTAGAATCCGTGCGAGTACCCAAAAACTGTGCGACCGAGTACCGAAAAATTGTAGAATCAGGGTCAGTACAGGAAAATGATAGAATTCGGGCGAGTACCTAGAAAAGGTAGAAGCCGTCCGAGTACCGAAAAATTGACCGAACGAGTACCGAAAAATGGTAGAATCAGGATCAGTACCGGAAAATGATAGAATCCGGGCGACTACCGGGAAAAGGTAGAATCCGTGCGAGTACCCAAAAACTGTCCGAACGAGTACCGAAAAATTGTAGAATCAGGGTCAGTACAGGAAAATGATAGAATCCGGGCGAGTACCAGGAAAAGGTAGAATCCATCCGAGTACCGAAAAACTGTCCGAAGGAGTACCGAAAAATTGTAGAATCAGGGTCAGTACAGGAAAATGATAGAATCCGGGAGAGTAATTGGAAAAGGTAGAATCCGTGCGAGTACCCAAAAACTGTCCGAACGAGTACCGAAAAATTGTAGAATCAGGGTCAGTACAGGAAAATGATAGAATCCGGGAGAGTAATTGGAAAAGGTAGAATCCGTGCGAGTACCCAAAAACTGTTCGAACGAGTACCGAAAAATTGTAGAATCAGGGTCAGTACAGGAAAATGATAGAATTCGGGCGAGTACCTAGAAAACGTAGAAGCCGTCCGAGTACCGAAAAATTGACCGAACGAGTACCGAAAAATGGTAGAATCAGGATCAGTACCGGAAAATGATAGAATCCGGGCGACTATCGGGAAAAGGTAGAATCTGTCCGAGTACCGAAAAATTGACCGAACGAGTACCGAAAAATGGTAGAATCAGGATCAGTACCGGAAAATCATAGAATCCGGGCGACTACCGGGAAAAGCTAGAATCCGTGCGAGTACCCAAAAACTGTCCGACCGAGTACCGAAAAATTGTAGAATCAGGGTCAGTACAGGAAAATGATAGAATTCGGGCGAGTACCTAGAAAAGGTAGAAGCCGTCCGAGTACCGAAAAATTGACCGAACGAGTACCGAAAAATGGTAGAATCAGGATCAGTACCGGAAAATGATAGAATCCAGGCGACTATCGGGAAAAGGTAGAATCTGTCCGAGTATCGAAAAATTGACCGAACGAGTACCGAAAAGTCGTAGAATCAGGGTCAGTACAGGAAAATGATAGAATCCGGGCGACTATCGGGAAAAGGTAGAATCTGTCCGAGTACCGAAAAATTGACCGAACGAGTACCGAAAAATGGTAGAATCAGGATCAGTACCGGAAAATCATAGAATCCGGGCGACTATAGGGAAAAGGTAGAATCCGTGCGAGTACCGAAAAATTGTCCGAACGAGTACCCAAAAATTGTAGAATCAGGGTCAGTACAGGAAAATGATAGAATCCGGGCGTGTACCTAGAAAAGGTAGAAGCCGTCCGAGTACCGAAAAATTGACCGAACGAGTACCGAAAAATGGTAGAATCAGGATCAGTACCGGAAAATGATAGAATCCGGGCGACTACCGGGAAAAGGTAGAATCCGTGCGAGTACCCAAAAACTGTCCGAACGAGTACCGAAAAATTGTAGAATCAGGGTCAGTACAGGAAAATGATAGAATCCGGGAGAGTAATTGGAAAAGGTAGAATCCGTGCGAGTACCCAAAAACAGTTCGAACGAGTACCGAAAAATTGTAGAATCAGGGTCAGTACAGGAAAATGATAGAATCCGGGAGAGTAATTGGAAAAGGTAGAATCCGTGCGAGTACCCAAAAACTGTCCGAACGAGTACCGAAAAATTGTAGAATCAGGGTTAGTAGAGGAAAATGATAAAATCCGGGCGAGTACCTGGAAAAGGTAGAATCCGTCCGAGTACCGAAAAACTGTCCGAACGAGTACCGAAAAATTGTAGAATCAGGGTCAGTACAGGAAAATGATAGAATCCGGGCGTGTACCTAGAAAAGGTAGAATCCGTCCGAGTACCGAAAAATTGACCGAACGGGTACCGAAAAATGGTAGAATCAGGATCAGTACCGGAAAATGATAGAATCCGGGCGACTACCGGGAAAAGGTAGAATCCGTGCGAGTACCCAAAAACTGTCCGAACGACTACCGAAAAATTGTAGAATCAGGGTCAGTACAGGAAAATGATAGAATCCGGGCGAGTACCAGGAAAAGGTAGAATCCGTCCGAGTACCGAAAAACTGTCCGAAGGAGTACCGAAAAATTGTAGAATCAGGGTCAGTACAGGAAAATGATAGAATCCGGGAGAGTAATTGGAAAAGGTAGAATCCGTGCGAGTACCCAAAAACTGTCCGAACGAGTACCGAAAAATTGTAGAATCAGGGTCAGTACAGGAAAATGATAGAATCCGGGCGAGTACCAGGAAAAGGTAGAATCCGTCCGAGTACCGAAAAACTGTCCGAAGGAGTACCGAAAAATTGTAGAATCAGGGTCAGTACAGGAAAATGATAGAATCCGGGAGAGTAATTGGAAAAGGTAGAATCCGTGCGAGTACCCAAAAACTGTCCGAACGAGTACCGAAAAATTGTAGAATCAGGGTCAGTACAGGAAAATGATAGAATCCGGGAGAGTAATTGGAAAAGGTAGAATCCGTGCGAGTACCCAAAAACTGTTCGAACGAGTATCGAAAAATTGTAGAATCAGGGTCAGTACAGGAAAATGATAGAATTCGGGCGAGTACCTAGAAAAGGTAGAAGCCGTCCGAGTACCGAAAAATTGACCGAACGAGTACCGAAAAATGGTAGAATCAGGATCAGTACCGGAAAATGATAGAATCCGGGCGACTATCGGGAAAAGGTAGAATCTGTCCGAGTACCGAAAAATTGACCGAACGAGTACCGAAAAATGGTAGAATCAGGATCAGTACCGGAAAATCATAGAATCCGGGCGACTACCGGGAAAAGCTAGAATCCGTGCGAGTACCCAAAAACTGTGCGACCGAGTACCGAAAAATTGTAGAATCAGGGTCAGTACAGGAAAATGATAGAATTCGGGCGAGTACCTAGAAAAGGTAGAAGCCGTCCGAGTACCGAAAAATTGACCGAACGAGTACCGAAAAATGGTAGAATCAGGATCAGTACCGGAAAATGATAGAATCCGGGCGACTACCGGGAAAAGGTAGAATCCGTGCGAGTACCCAAAAACTGTCCGAACGAGTACCGAAAAATTGTAGAATCAGGGTCAGTACAGGAAAATGATAGAATCCGGGCGAGTACCAGGAAAAGGTAGAATCCATCCGAGTACCGAAAAACTGTCCGAAGGAGTACCGAAAAATTGTAGAATCAGGGTCAGTACAGGAAAATGATAGAATCCGGGAGAGTAATTGGAAAAGGTAGAATCCGTGCGAGTACCCAAAAACTGTCCGAACGAGTACCGAAAAATTGTAGAATCAGGGTCAGTACAGGAAAATGATAGAATCCGGGAGAGTAATTGGAAAAGGTAGAATCCGTGCGAGTACCCAAAAACTGTTCGAACGAGTACCGAAAAATTGTAGAATCAGGGTCAGTACAGGAAAATGATAGAATTCGGGCGAGTACCTAGAAAACGTAGAAGCCGTCCGAGTACCGAAAAATTGACCGAACGAGTACCGAAAAATGGTAGAATCAGGATCAGTACCGGAAAATGATAGAATCCGGGCGACTATCGGGAAAAGGTAGAATCTGTCCGAGTACCGAAAAATTGACCGAACGAGTACCGAAAAATGGTAGAATCAGGATCAGTACCGGAAAATCATAGAATCCGGGCGACTACCGGGAAAAGCTAGAATCCGTGCGAGTACCCAAAAACTGTCCGACCGAGTACCGAAAAATTGTAGAATCAGGGTCAGTACAGGAAAATGATAGAATTCGGGCGAGTACCTAGAAAAGGTAGAAGCCGTCCGAGTACCGAAAAATTGACCGAACGAGTACCGAAAAATGGTAGAATCAGGATCAGTACCGGAAAATGATAGAATCCAGGCGACTATCGGGAAAAGGTAGAATCTGTCCGAGTATCGAAAAATTGACCGAACGAGTACCGAAAAGTCGTAGAATCAGGGTCAGTACAGGAAAATGATAGAATCCGGGCGACTATCGGGAAAAGGTAGAATCTGTCCGAGTACCGAAAAATTGACCGAACGAGTACCGAAAAATGGTAGAATCAGGATCAGTACCGGAAAATCATAGAATCCGGGCGACTATAGGGAAAAGGTAGAATCCGTGCGAGTACCGAAAAATTGTCCGAACGAGTACCCAAAAATTGTAGAATCAGGGTCAGTACAGGAAAATGATAGAATCCGGGCGTGTACCTAGAAAAGGTAGAAGCCGTCCGAGTACCGAAAAATTGACCGAACGAGTACCGAAAAATGGTAGAATCAGGATCAGTACCGGAAAATGATAGAATCCGGGCGACTACCGGGAAAAGGTAGAATCCGTGCGAGTACCCAAAAACTGTCCGAACGAGTACCGAAAAATTGTAGAATCAGGGTCAGTACAGGAAAATGATAGAATCCGGGAGAGTAATTGGAAAAGGTAGAATCCGTGCGAGTACCCAAAAACAGTTCGAACGAGTACCGAAAAATTGTAGAATCAGGGTCAGTACAGGAAAATGATAGAATCCGGGAGAGTAATTGGAAAAGGTAGAATCCGTGCGAGTACCCAAAAACTGTCCGAACGAGTACCGAAAAATTGTAGAATCAGGGTTAGTAGAGGAAAATGATAAAATCCGGGCGAGTACCTGGAAAAGGTAGAATCCGTCCGAGTACCGAAAAACTGTCCGAACGAGTACCGAAAAATTGTAGAATCAGGGTCAGTACAGGAAAATGATAGAATCCGGGCGTGTACCTAGAAAAGGTAGAATCCGTCCGAGTACCGAAAAATTGACCGAACGGGTACCGAAAAATGGTAGAATCAGGATCAGTACCGGAAAATGATAGAATCCGGGCGACTACCGGGAAAAGGTAGAATCCGTGCGAGTACCCAAAAACTGTCCGAACGACTACCGAAAAATTGTAGAATCAGGGTCAGTACAGGAAAATGATAGAATCCGGGCGAGTACCAGGAAAAGGTAGAATCCGTCCGAGTACCGAAAAACTGTCCGAAGGAGTACCGAAAAATTGTAGAATCAGGGTCAGTACAGGAAAATGATAGAATCCGGGAGAGTAATTGGAAAAGGTAGAATCCGTGCGAGTACCCAAAAACTGTCCGAACGAGTACCGAAAAATTGTAGAATCAGGGTCAGTACAGGAAAATGATAGAATTCGGGCGAGTACCTAGAAAAGGTAGAAGCCGTCCGAGTACCGAAAAATTGACCGAACGAGTACCGAAAAATGGTAGAATCAGGATCAGTACCGGAAAATGATAGAATTCGGGCGACTATCGGGAAAAGGTAGAATCTGTCCGAGTACCGAAAAATTGACCGAACGAGTACCGAAAAATGGTAGAATCAGGATCAGTACCGGAAAATCATAGAATCCGGGCGACTACCGGGAAAAGCTAGAATCCGTGCGAGTACCCAAAAACTGTCCGACCGACTACCGAAAAATTGTAGAATCAGGGTCAGTACAGGAAAATGATAAAATCCGGGAGAGTACCTGGAAAAAGTAGAATCCGTCCGAGTACCGAAAAACTGTCCGAACGAGTACCGAAAAATTGTAGAATCAGGGTCAGTACAGGAAAATGATAGAATTCGGGCGAGTACCTAGAAAAGGTAGAATCCGTCCGAGTACCGAAAAAATGACCGAACGGGTACCGAAAAATGGTAGAATCAGGATCAGTACCGGAAAATGATAGAATCCGGGCGACTACCGGGAAAAGGTAGAATCCGTGCGAGTACCCAAAAACTGTCCGAACGACTACCGAAAAATTGTAGAATCAGGGTCAGTACAGGAAAATGATAGAATCCGGGCGAGTACCAGGAAGAGGTAGAATCCGTCCGAGTACCGAAAAACTGTCCGAAGGAGTACCGAAAAATTGTAGAATCAGGGTCAGTACAGGAAAATGATAGAATCCGGGAGAGTAATTGGAAAAGGTAGAATCCGTGCGAGTACCCAAAAACTGTCCGAACGAGTACCGAAAAATTGTAGAATCAGGGTCAGTACAGGAAAATGATAGAATTCGGGCGAGTACCTAGAAAAGGTAGAAGCCGTCCGAGTACCGAAAAATTGACCGAACGAGTACCGAAAAATGGTAGAATCAGGATCAGTACCGGAAAATGATAGAATCCAGGCGACTATCAGGAAAAGGTAGAATCTGTCCGAGTACCGAAAAATTGACCGAACGAGTACCGAAAAATGGTAGAATCAGGATCAGTACCGGAAAATCATAGAATCCGGGCGACTACCGGGAAAAGGTAGAATCCGTGCGAGTACCCAAAAACTGTCCGAACGAGTACCGAAAAATTGTAGAATCAGGGTCAGTACAGGAAAATGATAGAATCCGGGCGAGTACCAGGAAAAGGTAGAATCCGTCCGAGTACCGAAAAACTGTCCGAAGGAGTACCGAAAAATTGTAGAATCAGGGTCAGTACAGGAAAATGATAGAATCCGGGAGAGTAATTGGAAAAGGTAGAATCCGTCCGAGTACCCAAAAACTGTCCGAACGAGTACCGAAAAATTGTAGAATCAGGGTCAGTACAGGAAAATGATAGAATCCGGGAGAGTAATTGGAAAAGGTAGAATCCGTGCGAGTACCCAAAAACTGTCCGAACGAGTACCGAAAAATTGTAGAATCAGGGTCAGTACAGGAAAATGATAGAATTCGGGCGAGTACCTAGAAAAGGTAGAAGCCGTCCGAGTACCGAAAAATTGACCGAACGAGTACCGAAAAATGGTAGAATCAGGATCAGTACCGGAAAATGATAGAATTCGGGCGACTATCGGGAAAAGGTAGAATCTGTCCGAGTACCGAAAAATTGACCGAACGAGTACCGAAAAATGGTAGAATCAGGATCAGTACCGGAAAATCATAGAATCCGGGCGACTACCGGGAAAAGCTAGAATCCGTGCGAGTACCCAAAAACTGTCCGACCGACTACCGAAAAATTGTAGAATCAGGGTCAGTACAGGAAAATGATAAAATCCGGGCGAGTACCTGGAAAAAGTAGAATCCGTCCGAGTACCGAAAAACTGTCCGAACGAGTACCGAAAAATTGTAGAATCAGGGTCAGTACAGGAAAATGATAGAATTCGGGCGAGTACCTAGAAAAGGTAGAATCCGTCCGAGTACCGAAAAAATGACCGAACGGGTACCGAAAAATGGTAGAATCAGGATCAGTACCGGAAAATGATAGAATCCGGGCGACTACCGGGAAAAGGTAGAATCCGTGCAAGTACCCAAAAACTGTCCGAACGACTACCGAAAAATTGTAGAATCAGGGTCAGTACAGGAAAATGATAGAATCCGGGCGAGTACCAGGAAGAGGTAGAATCCGTCCGAGTACCGAAAAACTGTCCGAAGGAGTACCGAAAAATTGTAGAATCAGGGTCAGTACAGGAAAATGATAGAATCCGGGAGAGTAATTGGAAAAGGTAGAATCCGTGCGAGTACCCAAAAACTGTCCGAACGAGTACCGAAAAATTGTAGAATCAGGGTCAGTACAGGAAAATGATAGAATTCGGGCGAGTACCTAGAAAAGGTAGAAGCCGTCCGAGTACCGAAAAATTGACCGAACGAGTACCGAAAAATGGTAGAATCAGGATCAGTACCGGAAAATGATAGAATCCAGGCGACTATCAGGAAAAGGTAGAATCTGTCCGAGTACCGAAAAATTGACCGAACGAGTACCGAAAAATGGTAGAATCAGGATCAGTACCGGAAAATCATAGAATCCGGGCGACTACCGGGAAAAGGTAGAATCCGTGCGAGTACCCAAAAACTGTCCGAACGAGTACCGAAAAATTGTAGAATCAGGGTCAGTACAGGAAAATGATAGAATCCGGGCGAGTACCAGGAAAAGGTAGAATCCGTCCGAGTACCGAAAAACTGTCCGAAGGAGTACCGAAAAATTGTAGAATCAGGGTCAGTACAGGAAAATGATAGAATCCGGGAGAGTAATTGGAAAAGGTAGAATCCGTCCGAGTACCCAAAAACTGTCCGAACGAGTACCGAAAAATTGTAGAATCAGGGTCAGTACAGGAAAATGATAGAATCCGGGAGAGTAATTGGAAAAGGTAGAATCCGTGCGAGTACCCAAAAACTGTTCGAACGAGTACCGAAAAATTGTAGAATCAGGGTCAGTACAGGAAAATGATAGAATTCGGGCGAGTACCTAGAAAAGGTAGAAGCCGTCCGAGTACCGAAAAATTGACCGAACGAGTACCGAAAAATGGTAGAATCAGGATCAGTACCGGAAAATGATAGAATTCGGGCGACTATCGGGAAAAGGTAGAATCTGTCCGAGTACCGAAAAATTGACCGAACGAGTACCGAAAAATGGTAGAATCAGGATCAGTACCGGAAAATCATAGAATCCGGGCGACTACCGGGAAAAGCTAGAATCCGGGCGAGTACCCAAAAACTGTCCGACCGAGTACCGAAAAATTGTTGAATCAGGGTCAGTACAGGAAAATGATACAATCCGGGCGAGTACCTGGAAAAAGTAGAATCCGTCCGAGTACCGAAAAACTGTCCGAACGAGTACCGAAAAATTGTAGAATCAGGGTCAGTACAGGAAAATGATAGAATCCGGGAGAGTAATTGGAAAAGGTAGAATCCGTGCGAGTACCCAAAAACTGTTCGAACGAGTACCGAAAAATTGTAGAATCAGGGTCAGTACAGGAAAATGATAGAATTCGGGCGAGTACCTAGAAAAGGTAGAAGCCGTCCGAGTACCGAAAAATTGACCGAACGAGTACCGAAAAATGGTAGAATCAGGATCAGTACCGGAAAATGATAGAATTCGGGCGACTATCGGGAAAAGGTAGAATCTGTCCGAGTACCGAAAAATTGACCGAACGAGTACCGAAAAATGGTAGAATCAGGATCAGTACCGGAAAATCATAGAATCCGGGCGACTACCGGGAAAAGCTAGAATCCGTGCGAGTACCCAAAAACTGTCCGACCGACTACCGAAAAATTGTAGAATCAGGGTCAGTACAGGAAAATGATAAAATCCGGGCGAGTACCTGGAAAAAGTAGAATCCGTCCGAGTACCGAAAAACTGTCCGAACGAGTACCGAAAAATTGTAGAATCAGGGTCAGTACAGGAAAATGATAGAATCCGGGCGAGTACCTAGAAAAGGTAGAATCCGTCCGAGTACCGAAAAAATGACCGAACGGGTACCGAAAAATGGTAGAATCAGGATCAGTACCGGAAAATGATAGAATCCGGGCGACTACCGGGAAAAGGTAGAATCCGTGCGAGTACCCAAAAACTGTCCGAACGAGTACCGAAAAATTGTAGAATCAGGGTCAGTACAGGAAAATGATAGAATCCGGGCGAGTACCAGGAAAAGGTAGAATCCGTCCGAGTACCGAAAAACTGTCCGAAGGAGTACCGAAAAATTGTAGAATCAGGGTCAGTACAGGAAAATGATAGAATCCGGGAGAGTAATTGGAAAAGGTAGAATCCGTCCGAGTACCCAAAAACTGTCCGAACGAGTACCGAAAAATTGTAGAATCAGGGTCAGTACAGGAAAATGATAGAATCCGGGAGAGTAATTGGAAAAGGTAGAATCCGTGCGAGTACCCAAAAACTGTTCGAACGAGTACCGAAAAATTGTAGAATCAGGGTCAGTACAGGAAAATGATAGAATTCGGGCGAGTACCTAGAAAAGGTAGAAGCCGTCCGAGTACCGAAAAATTGACCGAACGAGTACCGAAAAATGGTAGAATCAGGATCAGTACCGGAAAATGATAGAATTCGGGCGACTATCGGGAAAAGGTAGAATCTGTCCGAGTACCGAAAAATTGACCGAACGAGTACCGAAAAATGGTAGAATCAGGATCAGTACCGGAAAATCATAGAATCCGGGCGACTACCGGGAAAAGCTAGAATCCGGGCGAGTACCCAAAAACTGTCCGACCGAGTACCGAAAAATTGTTGAATCAGGGTCAGTACAGGAAAATGATACAATCCGGGCGAGTACCTGGAAAAAGTAGAATCCGTCCGAGTACCGAAAAACTGTCCGAACGAGTACCGAAAAATTGTAGAATCAGGGTCAGTACAGGAAAATGATAGAATCCGGGAGAGTAATTGGAAAAGGTAGAATCCGTGCGAGTACCCAAAAACTGTTCGAACGAGTACCGAAAAATTGTAGAATCAGGGTCAGTACAGGAAAATGATAGAATTCGGGCGAGTACCTAGAAAAGGTAGAAGCCGTCCGAGTACCGAAAAATTGACCGAACGAGTACCGAAAAATGGTAGAATCAGGATCAGTACCGGAAAATGATAGAATTCGGGCGACTATCGGGAAAAGGTAGAATCTGTCCGAGTACCGAAAAATTGACCGAACGAGTACCGAAAAATGGTAGAATCAGGATCAGTACCGGAAAATCATAGAATCCGGGCGACTACCGGGAAAAGCTAGAATCCGTGCGAGTACCCAAAAACTGTCCGACCGACTACCGAAAAATTGTAGAATCAGGGTCAGTACAGGAAAATGATAAAATCCGGGCGAGTACCTGGAAAAAGTAGAATCCGTCCGAGTACCGAAAAACTGTCCGAACGAGTACCGAAAAATTGTAGAATCAGGGTCAGTACAGGAAAATGATAGAATCCGGGCGAGTACCTAGAAAAGGTAGAATCCGTCCGAGTACCGAAAAAATGACCGAACGGGTACCGAAAAATGGTAGAATCAGGATCAGTACCGGAAAATGATAGAATCCGGGCGACTACCGGGAAAAGGTAGAATCCGTGCGAGTACCCAAAAACTGTCCGAACGAGTACCGAAAAATCGTAGAATCAGGGTCAGTACAGGAAAATGATAGAATCCGGGCGAGTACCAGGAAAAGGTAGAATCCGTCCGAGTACCGAAAAACTGCTGGAAGGAGTACCGAAAAATTGTAGAATCAGGGTCAGTACAGGAAAATGATAGAATCCGGGAGAGTAATTGGAAAAGGTAGAATCCGTGCGAGTACCCAAAAACTGTCCGAACGAGTACCGAAAAATTGTAGAATCAGGGTCAGTAGAGGAAAATGATAAAATCCGGGCGAGTACCTGGAAAAGGTAGAATCCGTCCGAGTACCGAAAAACTGTCCGAACGAGTACCGAAAAATTGTAGAATCAGGGTCAGTACAGGAAAATGATAGAATCCGGGCGTGTACCTAGAAAAGGTAGAATCCGTCCGAGTACCGAAAAATTGACCGAACGGGTACCGAAAAATGGTAGAATCAGGATCAGTACCGGAAAATGATAGAATCCGGGCGACTACCGGGAAAAGGTAGAATCCGTGCGAGTACCCAAAAACTGTCCGAACGACTACCGAAAAATTGTAGAATCAGGGTCAGTACAGGAAAATGATAGAATCCGGGCGAGTACCAGGAAAAGGTAGAATCCGTCCGAGTACCGAAAAACTGTCCGAAGGAGTACCGAAAAATTGTAGAATCAGGGTCAGTACAGGAAAATGATAGAATCCGGGAGAGTAATTGGAAAAGGTTGAATCCGTGCGAGTACCCAAAAACTGTCCGAACGAGTACCGAAAAATTGTAGAATCAGGGTCAGTACAGGAAAATGATAGAATTCGGGCGAGTACCTAGAAAAGGTAGAAGCCGTCCGAGTACCGAAAAATTGACCGAACGAGTACCGAAAAATGGTAGAATCAGGATCAGTACCGGAAAATGATAGAATTCGGGCGACTATCGGGAAAAGGTAGAATCTGTCCGAGTACCGAAAAATTGACCGAACGAGTACCGAAAAATGGTAGAATCAGGATCAGTACCGGAAAATCATAGAATCCGGGCGACTACCGGGAAAAGCTAGAATCCGTGCGAGTACCCAAAAACTGTCCGACCGACTACCGAAAAATTGTAGAATCAGGGTCAGTACAGGAAAATGATAAAATCCGGGCGAGTACCTGGAAAAAGTAGAATCCGTCCGAGTACCGAAAAACTGTCCGAACGAGTACCGAAAAATTGTAGAATCAGGGTCAGTACAGGAAAATGATAGAATCCGGGCGAGTACCTAGAAAAGGTAGAATCCGTCCGAGTACCGAAAAAATGACCGAACGGGTACCGAAAAATGGTAGAATCAGGATCAGTACCGGAAAATGATAGAATCCGGGCGACTACCGGGAAAAGGTAGAATCCGTGCGAGTACCCAAAAACTGTCCGAACGACTACCGAAAAATCGTAGAATCAGGGTCAGTACAGGAAAATGATAGAATCCGGGCGAGTACCAGGAAAAGGTAGAATCCGTCCGAGTACCGAAAAACTGCTGGAAGGAGTACCGAAAAATTGTAGAATCAGGGTCAGTACAGGAAAATGATAGAATCCGGGAGAGTAATTGGAAAAGGTAGAATCCGTGCGAGTACCCAAAAACTGTCCGAACGAGTACCGAAAAATTGTAGAATCAGGGTCAGTAGAGGAAAATGATAAAATCCGGGCGAGTACCTGGAAAAGGTAGAATCCGTCCGAGTACCGAAAAACTGTCCGAACGAGTACCGAAAAATTGTAGAATCAGGGTCAGTACAGGAAAATGATAGAATCCGGGCGTGTACCTAGAAAAGGTAGAATCCGTCCGAGTACCGAAAAATTGACCGAACGGGTACCGAAAAATGGTAGAATCAGGATCAGTACCGGAAAATGATAGAATCCGGGCGACTACCGGGAAAAGGTAGAATCCGTGCGAGTACCCAAAAACTGTCCGAACGACTACCGAAAAATTGTAGAATCAGGGTCAGTACAGGAAAATGATAGAATCCGGGCGAGTACCAGGAAAAGGTAGAATCCGTCCGAGTACCGAAAAACTGTCCGAAGGAGTACCGAAAAATTGTAGAATCAGGGTCAGTACAGGAAAATGATAGAATCCGGGAGAGTAATTGGAAAAGGTTGAATCCGTGCGAGTACCCAAAAACTGTCCGAACGAGTACCGAAAAATTGTAGAATCAGGGTCAGTACAGGAAAATGATAGAATTCGGGCGAGTACCTAGAAAAGGTAGAAGCCGTCCGAGTACCGAAAAATTGACCGAACGAGTACCGAAAAATGGTAGAATCAGGATCAGTACCGGAAAATGATAGAATTCGGGCGACTATCGGGAAAAGGTAGAATCTGTCCGAGTACCGAAAAATTGACCGAACGAGTACCGAAAAATGGTAGAATCAGGATCAGTACCGGAAAATCATAGAATCCGGGCGACTACCGGGAAAAGCTAGAATCCGTGCGAGTACCCAAAAACTGTCCGACCGACTACCGAAAAATTGTAGAATCAGGGTCAGTACAGGAAAATGATAAAATCCGGGCGAGTACCTGGAAAAAGTAGAATCCGTCCGAGTACCGAAAAACTGTCCGAACGAGTACCGAAAAATTGTAGAATCAGGGTCAGTACAGGAAAATGATAGAATCCGGGCGAGTACCTAGAAAAGGTAGAATCCGTCCGAGTACCGAAAAAATGACCGAACGGGTACCGAAAAATGGTAGAATCAGGATCAGTACCGGAAAATGATAGAATCCGGGCGACTACCGGGAAAAGGTAGAATCCGTGCGAGTACCCAAAAACTGTCCGAACGACTACCGAAAAATTGTAGAATCAGGGTCAGTACAGGAAAATGATAGAATCCGGGCGAGTACCAGGAAGAGGTAGAATCCGTCCGAGTACCGAAAAACTGTCCGAAGGAGTACCGAAAAATTGTAGAATCAGGGTCAGTACAGGAAAATGATAGAATCCGGGAGAGTAATTGGAAAAGGTAGAATCCGTGCGAGTACCCAAAAACTGTCCGAACGAGTACCGAAAAATTGTAGAATCAGGGTCAGTACAGGAAAATGATAGAATTCGGGCGAGTACCTAGAAAAGGTAGAAGCCGTCCGAGTACCGAAAAATTGACCGAACGAGTACCGAAAAATGGTAGAATCAGGATCAGTACCGGAAAATGATAGAATCCAGGCGACTATCAGGAAAAGGTAGAATCTGTCCGAGTACCGAAAAATTGACCGAACGAGTACCGAAAAATCGTAGAATCAGGGTCAGTACAGGAAAATGATAGAATCCGGGCGACTACCAGGAAAAGGTAGAATCCGTCCGAGTACCGAAAAACTGCTGGAAGGAGTACCGAAAAATTGTAGAATCAGGGTCAGTACAGGAAAATGATAGAATCCGGGAGAGTAATTGGAAAAGGTAGAATCCGTGCGAGTACCCAAAAACTGTCCGAACGAGTACCGAAAAATTGTAGAATCAGGGTTAGTAGAGGAAAATGATAAAATCCGGGCGAGTACCTGGAAAAGGTAGAATCCGTCCGAGTACCGAAAAACTGTCCGAACGAGTACCGAAAAATTGTAGAATCAGGGTCAGTACAGGAAAATGATAGAATCCGGGAGAGTAATTGGAAAAGGTAGAATCCGTGCGAGTACCCAAAAACTGTCCGAACGAGTACCGAAAAATTATAGAATCAGGGTCAGTACAGGAAAATGATAGAATCCGGGAGTGTAATTGGAAAAGGTAGAATCCGTGCGAGTACCCAAAAACTGTCCGAACGAGTACCGAAAAATTGTAGAATCAGGGTCAGTACAGGAAAATGATAGAATCCGGGCGAGTACCTAGAAAAGGTAGAAGCCGTCTGAGTACCGAAAAATTGACCGAACGAGTACCGAAAAATGGTAGAATCAGGATCAGTACCGGAAAATGATAGAATCCGGGCGACTATCGGGAAAAAGTAGAATCTGTCCGAGTACCGAAAAATTGACCGAACGAGTACCGAAAAATGGTAGAATCAGGATCAGTACCGGAAAATCATAGAATCCGGGCGACTACCTGGAAAAGGTAGAATCCGTGCGAGTACCCAAAAACTGTCCGAACGAGTACCGAAAAATCGTAGAATCAGGGTCAGTACAGGAAAATGATAGAATCCGGGCGAGTACCAGGAAAAGGTAGAATCAGTCCGAGTACTGAAAAACTGTCCGAAGGAGTACCGAAAAATTGTAGAATCAGGGTCAGTACAGGAAAATGATTGAATCCGGGAGAGTAATTGGAAAAGGTAGAAGCCGTCCGAGTACCGAAAAATTGACCGAACGAGTACCGAAAAATGGTAGAATCAGGATCAGTACCGGAAAATGATAGAATCCGGGCGACTATCGGGAAAAGGTAGAATCTGTCCGAGTATCGAAAAATTGACCGAACGGGTACCGAAAAATGGTAGAATCAGGATCAGTACCGGAAAATCATAGAATCCGGGCGACTATCGGAAAAAGGTAGAATCCGTCCGAGTACCGAAAAATTGACCGAACGAGTACCGAAAAATGGTAGAATCAGGATCAGTACCGGAAAATCATAGAATCCGGGCGACTACCGGGAAAAGGTAGAATCCGTGCGAGTACCCAAAAACTGTCCGAACGAGTACCGAAAAATTGTAGAATCAGGGTCAGTACGGGAAAATGATAGAATCCGGGCGAGTACCAGGAAAAGGTAGAATCCGTCCGAGTACCGAAAAACTGCTGGAAGGAGTACCGAAAAATTGTAGAATCAGGGTCAGTACAGGAAAATGATAGAATCCGGGAGAGTAATTGGAAAAGGTAGAATCCGTGCGAGTACCCAAAAACTGTCCGAACGAGTACCGAAAAATTGTAGAATCAGGGTCAGTACAGGAAAATGATAGAATCCGGGAGAGTAATTGGAAAAGGTAGAATCCGTGCGAGTACCCAAAAACTGTTCGAACGAGTACCGAAAAATTGTAGAATCAGGGTCAGTACAGGAAAATGATAGAATTCGGGCGAGTACCTAGAAAAGGTAGAAGCCGTCCGAGTACCGAAAAATTGACCGAACGAGTACCGAAAAATGGTAGAATCAGGATCAGTACCGGAAAATGATAGAATTCGGGCGACTATCGGGAAAAGGTAGAATCTGTCCGAGTACCGAAAAATTGACCGAACGAGTACCGAAAAATGGTAGAATCAGGATCAGTACCGGAAAATCATAGAATCCGGGCGACTACCGGGAAAAGCTAGAATCCGTGCGAGTACCCAAAAACTGTCCGACCGAGTACCGAAAAATTGTTGAATCAGGGTCAGTACAGGAAAATGATAAAATCCGGGCGAGTACCTGGAAAAAGTAGAATCCGTCCGAGTACCGAAAAACTGTCTGAACGAGTACCGAAAAATTGTAGAATCAGGGTCAGTACAGGAAAATGATAGAATCCGGGAGAGTAATTGGAAAAGGTAGAATCCGTGCGAGTACCCAAAAACTGTCCGAACGAGTACCGAAAAATTGTAGAATCAGGGTCAGTACAGGAAAATGATAGAATCCGGGAGAGTAATTGGAAAAGGTAGAATCCGTGCGAGTACCCAAAAACTGTCCGAACGAGTACCGAAAAATTATAGAATCAGGGTCAGTACAGGAAAATGATAGAATCCGGGAGTGTAATTGGAAAAGGTAGAATCCGTGCGAGTACCCAAAAACTGTCCGAACGAGTACCGAAAAATTGTAGAATCAGGGTCAGTACAGGAAAATGATAGAATTCGGGCGAGTACCTAGAAAAGGTAGAAGTCGTCCGAGTACCGAAAAATTGACCGAACGAGTACCGAAAAATGGTAGAATCAGGATCAGTACCGGAAAATGATAGAATTCGGGCGACTATCGGGAAAAGGTAGAATCTGTCCGAGTACCGAAAAATTCACCGAACGAGTACCGAAAAATGGTAGAATCAGGATCAGTACCGGAAAATCATAGAATCCGGGCGACTATCGGGAAAAGCTAGAATCCGTGCGAGTACCCAAAAACTGTCCGACCGAGTACCGAAAAATTGTTGAATCAGGGTCAGTACAGGAAAATGATAAAATCCGGGCGAGTACCTGGAAAAAGTAGAATCCGTCCGAGTACCGAAAAACTGTCCGAACGAGTACCGAAAAATTGTAGAATCAGGGTCAGTACAGGAAAATGATAGAATCCGGGAGAGTAATTGGAAAAGGTAGAATCCGTGCGAGTACCCAAAAACTGTTCGAACGAGTACCGAAAAATTGTAGAATCAGGGTCAGTACAGGAAAATGATAGAATTCGGGCGAGTACCTAGAAAAGGTAGAAGCCGTCCGAGTACCGAAAAATTGACCGAACGAGTACCGAAAAATGGTAGAATCAGGATCAGTACCGGAAAATGATAGAATTCGGGCGACTATCGGGAAAAGGTAGAATCTGTCCGAGTACCGAAAAATTGACCGAACGAGTACCGAAAAATGGTAGAATCAGGATCAGTACCGGAAAATCATAGAATCCGGGCGACTACCGGGAAAAGCTAGAATCCGTGCGAGTACCCAAAAACTGTCCGACCGACTACCGAAAAATTGTAGAATCAGGGTCAGTACAGGAAAATGATAAAATCCGGGCGAGTACCTGGAAAAAGTAGAATCCGTCCGAGTACCGAAAAACTGTCCGAACGAGTACCGAAAAATTGTAGAATCAGGGTCAGTACAGGAAAATGATAGAATCCGGGCGAGTACCTAGAAAAGGTAGAATCCGTCCGAGTACCGAAAAAATGACCGAACGGGTACCGAAAGATGGTAGAATCAGGATCAGTACCGGAAAATGATAGAATCCGGGCGACTACCGGGAAAAGGTAGAATCCGTGCGAGTACCCAAAAACTGTCCGAACGAGTACCGAAAAATCGTAGAATCAGGGTCAGTACAGGAAAATGATAGAATCCGGGCGAGTACCAGGAAAAGGTAGAATCCGTCCGAGTACCGAAAAACTGCTGGAAGGAGTACCGAAAAATTGTAGAATCAGGGTCAGTACAGGAAAATGATAGAATCCGGGAGAGTAATTGGAAAAGGTAGAATCCGTGCGAGTACCCAAAAACTGTCCGAACGAGTACCGAAAAATTGTAGAATCAGGGTCAGTAGAGGAAAATGATAAAATCCGGGCGAGTACCTGGAAAAGGTAGAATCCGTCCGAGTACCGAAAAACTGTCCGAACGAGTACCGAAAAATTGTAGAATCAGGGTCAGTACAGGAAAATGATAGAATCCGGGCGTGTACCTAGAAAAGGTAGAATCCGTCCGAGTACCGAAAAATTGACCGAACGGGTACCGAAAAATGGTAGAATCAGGATCAGTACCGGAAAATGATAGAATCCGGGCGACTACCGGGAAAAGGTAGAATCCGTGCGAGTACCCAAAAACTGTCCGAACGACTACCGAAAAATTGTAGAATCAGGGTCAGTACAGGAAAATGATAGAATCCGGGCGAGTACCAGGAAAAGGTAGAATCCGTCCGAGTACCGAAAAACTGTCCGAAGGAGTACCGAAAAATTGTAGAATCAGGGTCAGTACAGGAAAATGATAGAATCCGGGAGAGTAATTGGAAAAGGTTGAATCCGTGCGAGTACCCAAAAACTGTCCGAACGAGTACCGAAAAATTGTAGAATCAGGGTCAGTACAGGAAAATGATAGAATTCGGGCGAGTACCTAGAAAAGGTAGAAGCCGTCCGAGTACCGAAAAATTGACCGAACGAGTACCGAAAAATGGTAGAATCAGGATCAGTACCGGAAAATGATAGAATTCGGGCGACTATCGGGAAAAGGTAGAATCTGTCCGAGTACCGAAAAATTGACCGAACGAGTACCGAAAAATGGTAGAATCAGGATCAGTACCGGAAAATCATAGAATCCGGGCGACTACCGGGAAAAGGTAGAATCCGTGCGAGTACCCAAAAACTGTCCGACCGACTACCGAAAAATTGTAGAATCAGGGTCAGTACAGGAAAATGATAAAATCCGGGCGAGTACCTGGAAAAAGTAGAATCCGTCCGAGTACCGAAAAACTGTCCGAACGAGTACCGAAAAATTGTAGAATCAGGGTCAGTACAGGAAAATGATAGAATCCGGGCGAGTACCTAGAAAAGGTAGAATCCGTCCGAGTACCGAAAAAATGACCGAACGGGTACCGAAAAATGGTAGAATCAGGATCAGTACCGGAAAATGATAGAATCCGGGCGACTACCGGGAAAAGGTAGAATCCGTGCGAGTACCCAAAAACTGTCCGAACGACTACCGAAAAATTGTAGAATCAGGGTCAGTACAGGAAAATGATAGAATCCGGGCGAGTACCAGGAAGAGGTAGAATCCGTCCGAGTACCGAAAAACTGTCCGAAGGAGTACCGAAAAATTGTAGAATCAGGGTCAGTACAGGAAAATGATAGAATCCGGGAGAGTAATTGGAAAAGGTAGAATCCGTGCGAGTACCCAAAAACTGTCCGAACGAGTACCGAAAAATTGTAGAATCAGGGTCAGTACAGGAAAATGATAGAATTCGGGCGAGTACCTAGAAAAGGTAGAAGCCGTCCGAGTACCGAAAAATTGACCGAACGAGTACCGAAAAATGGTAGAATCAGGATCAGTACCGGAAAATGATAGAATCCAGGCGACTATCAGGAAAAGGTAGAATCTGTCCGAGTACCGAAAAATTGACCGAACGAGTACCGAAAAATCGTAGAATCAGGGTCAGTACAGGAAAATGATAGAATCCGGGCGACTACCAGGAAAAGGTAGAATCCGTCCGAGTACCGAAAAACTGCTGGAAGGAGTACCGAAAAATTGTAGAATCAGGGTCAGTACAGGAAAATGATAGAATCCGGGAGAGTAATTGGAAAAGGTAGAATCCGTGCGAGTACCCAAAAACTGTCCGAACGAGTACCGAAAAATTGTAGAATCAGGGTTAGTAGAGGAAAATGATAAAATCCGGGCGAGTACCTGGAAAAGGTAGAATCCGTCCGAGTACCGAAAAACTGTCCGAACGAGTACCGAAAAATTGTAGAATCAGGGTCAGTACAGGAAAATGATAGAATCCGGGAGAGTAATTGGAAAAGGTAGAATCCGTGCGAGTACCCAAAAACTGTCCGAACGAGTACCGAAAAATTATAGAATCAGGGTCAGTACAGGAAAATGATAGAATCCGGGAGTGTAATTGGAAAAGGTAGAATCCGTGCGAGTACCCAAAAACTGTCCGAACGAGTACCGAAAAATTGTAGAATCAGGGTCAGTACAGGAAAATGATAGAATCCGGGCGAGTACCTAGAAAAGGTAGAAGCCGTCTGAGTACCGAAAAATTGACCGAACGAGTACCGAAAAATGGTAGAATCAGGATCAGTACCGGAAAATGATAGAATCCGGGAGACTATCGGGAAAAAGTAGAATCTGTCCGAGTACCGAAAAATTGACCGAACGAGTACCGAAAAATGGTAGAATCAGGATCAGTACCGGAAAATCATAGAATCCGGGCGACTACCTGGAAAAGGTAGAATCCGTGCGAGTACCCAAAAACTGTCCGAACGAGTACCGAAAAATCGTAGAATCAGGGTCAGTACAGGAAAATGATAGAATCCGGGCGAGTACCAGGAAAAGGTAGAATCAGTCCGAGTACTGAAAAACTGTCCGAAGGAGTACCGAAAAATTGTAGAATCAGGGTCAGTACAGGAAAATGATTGAATCCGGGAGAGTAATTGGAAAAGGTAGAAGCCGTCCGAGTACCGAAAAATTGACCGAACGAGTACCGAAAAATGGTAGAATCAGGATCAGTACCGGAAAATGATAGAATCCGGGCGACTATCGGGAAAAGGTAGAATCTGTCCGAGTATCGAAAAATTGACCGAACGGGTACCGAAAAATGGTAGAATCAGGATCAGTACCGGAAAATCATAGAATCCGGGCGACTATCGGAAAAAGGTAGAATCCGTCCGAGTACCGAAAAATTGACCGAACGAGTACCGAAAAATGGTAGAATCAGGATCAGTACCGGAAAATCATAGAATCCGGGCGACTACCGGGAAAAGGTAGAATCCGTGCGAGTACCCAAAAACTGTCCGAACGAGTACCGAAAAATTGTAGAATCAGGGTCAGTACGGGAAAATGATAGAATCCGGGCGAGTACCAGGAAAAGGTAGAATCCGTCCGAGTACCGAAAAACTGCTGGAAGGAGTACCGAAAAATTGTAGAATCAGGGTCAGTACAGGAAAATGATAGAATCCGGGAGAGTAATTGGAAAAGGTAGAATCCGTGCGAGTACCCAAAAACTGTCCGAACGAGTACCGAAAAATTGTAGAATCAGGGTCAGTACAGGAAAATGATAGAATCCGGGAGAGTAATTGGAAAAGGTAGAATCCGTGCGAGTACCCAAAAACTGTTCGAACGAGTACCGAAAAATTGTAGAATCAGGGTCAGTACAGGAAAATGATAGAATTCGGGCGAGTACCTAGAAAAGGTAGAAGCCGTCCGAGTACCGAAAAATTGACCGAACGAGTACCGAAAAATGGTAGAATCAGGATCAGTACCGGAAAATGATAGAATTCGGGCGACTATCGGGAAAAGGTAGAATCTGTCCGAGTACCGAAAAATTGACCGAACGAGTACCGAAAAATGGTAGAATCAGGATCAGTACCGGAAAATCATAGAATCCGGGCGACTACCGGGAAAAGCTAGAATCCGTGCGAGTACCCAAAAACTGTCCGACCGAGTACCGAAAAATTGTTGAATCAGGGTCAGTACAGGAAAATGATAAAATCCGGGCGAGTACCTGGAAAAAGTAGAATCCGTCCGAGTACCGAAAAACTGTCCGAACGAGTACCGAAAAATTGTAGAATCAGGGTCAGTACAGGAAAATGATAGAATCCGGGAGAGTAATTGGAAAAGGTAGAATCCGTGCGAGTACCCAAAAACAGTTCGAACGAGTACCGAAAAATTGTAGAATCAGGGTCAGTACAGGAAAATGATAGAATTCGGGCGAGTACCTAGAAAAGGTAGAAGTCGTCCGAGTACCGAAAAATTGACCGAACGAGTACCGAAAAATGGTAGAATCAGGATCAGTACCGGAAAATGATAGAATTCGGGCGACTATCGGGAAAAGGTAGAATCTGTCCGAGTACCGAAAAATTGACCGAACGAGTACCGAAAAATGGTAGAATCAGGATCAGTACCGGAAAATCATAGAATCCGGGCGACTACCGGGAAAAGCTAGAATCCGTGCGAGTACCCAAAAACTGTCCGACCGAGTACCGAAAAATTGTTGAATCAGGGTCAGTACAGGAAAATGATAAAATCCGGGCGAGTACCTGGAAAAAGTAGAATCCGTCCGAGTACCGAAAAACTGTCTGAACGAGTACCGAAAAATTGTAGAATCAGGGTCAGTACAGGAAAATGATAGAATCCGGGAGAGTAATTGGAAAAGGTAGAATCCGTGCGAGTACCCAAAAACTGTTCGAACGAGTACCGAAAAATTGTAGAATCAGGGTCAGTACAGGAAAATGATAGAATTCGGGCGAGTACCTAGAAAAGGTAGAAGTCGTCCGAGTACCGAAAAATTGACCGAACGAGTACCGAAAAATGGTAGAATCAGGATCAGTACCGGAAAATGATAGAATTCGGGCGACTATCGGGAAAAGGTAGAATCTGTCCGAGTACCGAAAAATTCACCGAACGAGTACCGAAAAATGGTAGAATCAGGATCAGTACCGGAAAATCATAGAATCCGGGCGACTATCGGGAAAAGCTAGAATCCGTGCGAGTACCCAAAAACTGTCCGACCGAGTACCGAAAAATTGTTGAATCAGGGTCAGTACAGGAAAATGATAAAATCCGGGCGAGTACCTGGAAAAAGTAGAATCCGTCCGAGTACCGAAAAACTGTCCGAACGAGTACCGAAAAATTGTAGAATCAGGGTCAGTACAGGAAAATGATAGAATCCGGGAGAGTAATTGGAAAAGGTAGAATCCGTGCGAGTACCCAAAAACTGTTCGAACGAGTACCGAAAAATTGTAGAATCAGGGTCAGTACAGGAAAATGATAGAATTCGGGCGAGTACCTAGAAAAGGTAGAAGCCGTCCGAGTACCGAAAAATTGACCGAACGAGTACCGAAAAATGGTAGAATCAGGATCAGTACCGGAAAATGATAGAATTCGGGCGACTATCGGGAAAAGGTAGAATCTGTCCGAGTACCGAAAAATTGACCGAACGAGTACCGAAAAATGGTAGAATCAGGATCAGTACCGGAAAATCATAGAATCCGGGCGACTACCGGGAAAAGCTAGAATCCGTGCGAGTACCCAAAAACTGTCCGACCGACTACCGAAAAATTGTAGAATCAGGGTCAGTACAGGAAAATGATAAAATCCGGGCGAGTACCTGGAAAAAGTAGAATCCGTCCGAGTACCGAAAAACTGTCCGAACGAGTACCGAAAAATTGTAGAATCAGGGTCAGTACAGGAAAATGATAGAATCCGGGCGAGTACCTAGAAAAGGTAGAATCCGTCCGAGTACCGAAAAAATGACCGAACGGGTACCGAAAGATGGTAGAATCAGGATCAGTACCGGAAAATGATAGAATCCGGGCGACTACCGGGAAAAGGTAGAATCCGTGCGAGTACCCAAAAACTGTCCGAACGAGTACCGAAAAATCGTAGAATCAGGGTCAGTACAGGAAAATGATAGAATCCGGGCGAGTACCAGGAAAAGGTAGAATCCGTCCGAGTACCGAAAAACTGCTGGAAGGAGTACCGAAAAATTGTAGAATCAGGGTCAGTACAGGAAAATGATAGAATCCGGGAGAGTAATTGGAAAAGGTAGAATCCGTGCGAGTACCCAAAAACTGTCCGAACGAGTACCGAAAAATTGTAGAATCAGGGTCAGTAGAGGAAAATGATAAAATCCGGGCGAGTACCTGGAAAAGGTAGAATCCGTCCGAGTACCGAAAAACTGTCCGAACGAGTACCGAAAAATTGTAGAATCAGGGTCAGTACAGGAAAATGATAGAATCCGGGCGTGTACCTAGAAAAGGTAGAATCCGTCCGAGTACCGAAAAATTGACCGAACGGGTACCGAAAAATGGTAGAATCAGGATCAGTACCGGAAAATGATAGAATCCGGGCGACTACCGGGAAAAGGTAGAATCCGTGCGAGTACCCAAAAACTGTCCGAACGACTACCGAAAAATTGTAGAATCAGGGTCAGTACAGGAAAATGATAGAATCCGGGCGAGTACCAGGAAAAGGTAGAATCCGTCCGAGTACCGAAAAACTGTCCGAAGGAGTACCGAAAAATTGTAGAATCAGGGTCAGTACAGGAAAATGATAGAATCCGGGAGAGTAATTGGAAAAGGTTGAATCCGTGCGAGTACCCAAAAACTGTCCGAACGAGTACCGAAAAATTGTAGAATCAGGGTCAGTACAGGAAAATGATAGAATTCGGGCGAGTACCTAGAAAAGGTAGAAGCCGTCCGAGTACCGAAAAATTGACCGAACGAGTACCGAAAAATGGTAGAATCAGGATCAGTACCGGAAAATGATAGAATTCGGGCGACTATCGGGAAAAGGTAGAATCTGTCCGAGTACCGAAAAATTGACCGAACGAGTACCGAAAAATGGTAGAATCAGGATCAGTACCGGAAAATCATAGAATCCGGGCGACTACCGGGAAAAGGTAGAATCCGTGCGAGTACCCAAAAACTGTCCGACCGACTACCGAAAAATTGTAGAATCAGGGTCAGTACAGGAAAATGATAAAATCCGGGCGAGTACCTGGAAAAAGTAGAATCCGTCCGAGTACCGAAAAACTGTCCGAACGAGTACCGAAAAATTGTAGAATCAGGGTCAGTACAGGAAAATGATAGAATCCGGGCGAGTACCTAGAAAAGGTAGAATCCGTCCGAGTACCGAAAAAATGACCGAAGGGGTACCGAAAAATGGTAGAATCAGGATCAGTACCGGAAAATGATAGAATCCGGGCGACTACCGGGAAAAGGTAGAATCCGTGCGAGTACCCAAAAACTGTCCGAACGACTACCGAAAAATTGTAGAATCAGGGTCAGTACAGGAAAATGATAGAATCCGGGCGAGTACCAGGAAGAGGTAGAATCCGTCCGAGTACCAAAAAACTGTCCGAAGGAGTACCGAAAAATTGTAGAATCAGGGTCAGTACAGGAAAATGATAGAATCCGGGAGAGTAATTGGAAAAGGTAGAATCCGTGCGAGTACCCAAAAACTGTCCGAACGAGTACCGAAAAATTGTAGAATCAGGGTCAGTACAGGAAAATGATAGAATTCGGGCGAGTACCTAGAAAAGGTAGAAGCCGTCCGAGTACCGAAAAATTGACCGAACGAGTACCGAAAAATGGTAGAATCAGGATCAGTACCGGAAAATGATAGAATCCAGGCGACTATCAGGAAAAGGTAGAATCTGTCCGAGTACCGAAAAATTGACCGAACGAGTACCGAAAAATCGTAGAATCAGGGTCAGTACAGGAAAATGATAGAATCCGGGCGAGTACCAGGAAAAGGTAGAATCCGTCCGAGTACCGAAAAACTGCTGGAAGGAGTACCGAAAAATTGTAGAATCAGGGTCAGTACAGGAAAATGATAGAATCCGGGAGAGTAATTGGAAAAGGTAGAATCCGTGCGAGTACCCAAAAACTGTCCGAACGAGTACCGAAAAATTGTAGAATCAGGGTTAGTAGAGGAAAATGATAAAATCCGGGCGAGTACCTGGAAAAGGTAGAATCCGTCCGAGTACCGAAAAACTGTCCGAACGAGTACCGAAAAATTGTAGAATCAGGGTCAGTACAGGAAAATGATAGAATCCGGGAGAGTAATTGGAAAAGGTAGAATCCGTGCGAGTACCCAAAAACTGTCCGAACGAGTACCGAAAAATTATAGAATCAGGGTCAGTACAGGAAAATGATAGAATCCGGGAGAGTAATTGGAAAAGGTAGAATCCGTGCGAGTACCCAAAAACTGTTCGAACGAGTACCGAAAAATTGTAGAATCAGGGTCAGTACAGGAAAATGATAGAATTCGGGCGAGTACCTAGAAAAGGTAGAAGCCGTCCGAGTACCGAAAAATTGACCGAACGAGTACCGAAAAATGGTAGAATCAGGATCAGTACCGGAAAATGATAGAATTCGGGCGACTATCGGGAAAAGGTAGAATCTGTCCGAGTACCGAAAAATTGACCGAACGAGTACCGAAAAATGGTAGAATCAGGATCAGTACCGGAAAAGGATAGAATCCAGGCGACTATCGGGAAAAGGTAGAATCTGTCCGAGTACCGAAAAACTGTCCGAACGAGTACCGAAAAATTGTAGAATCAGGGTCAGTACAGGAAAATGATAGAATCCGGGAGAGTAATTGGAAAAGGTAGAATCCGTCCGAGTACCGAAAAACTGTCCGAACGAGTACCGAAAAATTGTAGAATCAGGGTCAGTACAGGAAAATGATAGAATCCGGGAGAGTAATTGGAAAAGGTAGAATCCGTGCGAGTACCCAAAAACTGTCCGAACGAGTACCGAAAAATTATAGAATCAGGGTCAGTACAGGAAAATGATAGAATCCGGGCGAGTACCTAGAAAAGGTAGAAGCCGTCCGAGTACCGAAAAATTGACCGAACGAGTACCGAAAAATGGTAGAATCAGGATCAGTACCGGAAAATCATAGAATCCGGGCGACTACCGGGAAAAGGTAGAATCCGTGCGAGTACCCAAAAACTGTCCGAACGAGTACCGAAAAATTGTAGAATCAGGGTCAGTACAGGAAAATGATAGAATCCGGGCGAGTACCAGGAAAAGGTAGAATCCGTCCGAGTACCGAAAAACTGTCCGAAGGAGTACCGAAAAATTGTAGAATCAGGGTCAGTACAGGAAAATGATAGAATCCGGGAGAGTAATTGGAAAAGGTAGAATCCGTGCGAGTACCCAAAAACTGTCCGAACGAGTACCGAAAAATTGTAGAATCAGGGTCAGTACAGGAAAATGATAGAATTCGGGCGAGTACCTAGAAAAGGTAGAAGCCGTCCGAGTACCGAAAAATTGACCGAACGAGTACCGAAAAATGGTAGAATCAGGATCAGTACCGGAAAATGATAGAATCCGGGCGACTATCGGGAAAAGGTAGAATCTGTCCGAGTACCGAAAAATTGACCGAACGAGTACCGAAAAATGGTAGAATCAGGATCAGTACCGGAAAATCATAGAATCCGGGCGACTACCGGGAAAAGGTAGAATCCGTGCGAGTACCCAAAAACTGTCCGAACGAGTACCGAAAAATTGTAGAATCAGGGTCAGTACAGGAAAATGATAGAATCCGGGCGAGTACCAGGAAAAGGTATAATCCGTCCGAGTACCGAAAAACTGTCCGAAGGAGTACCGAAAAATTGTAGAATCAGGGTCAGTACAGGAAAATGATAGAATCCGGGAGAGTAATTGGAAAAGGTAGAATCCGTGCGAGTACCCAAAAACTGTCCGAACGAGTACCGAAAAATTGTAGAATCAGGGTCAGTACAGGAAAATGATAGAATCCGGGAGAGTAATTGGAAAAGGTAGAATCCGTGCGAGTACCGAAAAACTGTCCGAACGAGTACCGAAAAATTGTAGAATCAGGGTCAGTACAGGAAAATGATAGAATTCGGGCGAGTACCTAGAAAAGGTAGAAGCCGTCCGAGTACCGAAAAATTGACCGAACGAGTACCGAAAAATGGTAGAATCAGGATCAGTACCGGAAAATGATAGAATTCGGGCGACTATCGGGAAAAGGTAGAATCTGTCCGAGTACCGAAAAATTGACCGAACGAGTACCGAAAAATGGTAGAATCAGGATCAGTACCGGAAAATCATAGAATCCGGGCGACTACCGGGAAAAGCTAGAATCCGTGCGAGTACCCAAAAACTGTCCGAACGACTACCGAAAAATCGTAGAATCAGGGTCAGTACAGGAAAATGATAGAATCCGGGCGAGTACCAGGAAAAGGTAGAATCCGTCCGAGTACCGAAAAACTGCTGGAAGGCGTACCGAAAAATTGTAGAATCAGGGTCAGTACAGGAAAATGATAGAATCCGGGAGAGTAATTGGAAAAGGTAGAATCCGTGCGAGTACCGAAAAACTGTCCGAACGAGTACCGAAAAATTGTAGAATCAGGGTCAGTACAGGAAAATGATAGAATTCGGGCGAGTACCTAGAAAAGGTAGAAGCCGTCCGAGTACCGAAAAATTGACCGAACGAGTACCGAAAAATGGTAGAATCAGGATCAGTACCGGAAAATGATAGAATTCGGGCGACTATCGGGAAAAGGTAGAATCTGTCCGAGTACCGAAAAATTGACCGAACGAGTACCGAAAAATGGTAGAATCAGGATCAGTACCGGAAAATCATAGAATCCGGGCGACTACCGGGAAAAGCTAGAATCCGTGCGAGTACCCAAAAACTGTCCGACCGACTACCGAAAAATTGTAGAATCAGGGTCAGTACAGGAAAATGATAAAATCCGGGCGAGTACCTGGAAAAAGTAGAATCCGTCCGAGTACCGAAAAACTGTCCGAACGAGTACCGAAAAATTGTAGAATCAGGGTCAGTACAGGAAAATGATAGAATCCGGGCGAGTACCAGGAAAAGGTAGAATCCGTCCGAGTACCGAAAAACTGCTGGAAGGAGTACCGAAAAATTGTAGAATCAGGGTCAGTACAGGAAAATGATAGAATCCGGGAGAGTAATTGGAAAAGGTAGAATCCGTGCGAGTACCCAAAAACTGTCCGAACGAGTACCGAAAAATTGTAGAATCAGGGTTAGTAGAGGAAAATGATAAAATCCGGGCGAGTACCTGGAAAAGGTAGAATCCGTCCGAGTACCGAAAAACTGTCCGAACGAGTACCGAAAAATTGTAGAATCAGGGTTAGTAGAGGAAAATGATAAAATCCGGGCGAGTACCTGGAAAAGGTAGAATCCGTCCGAGTACCGAAAAACTGTCCGAACGAGTACCGAAAAATTGTAGAATCAGGGTCAGTACAGGAAAATGATAGAATCCGGGAGAGTAATTGGAAAAGGTAGAATCCGTGCGAGTACCCAAAAACTGTCCGAACGAGTACCGAAAAATTATAGAATCAGGGTCAGTACAGGAAAATGATAGAATCCGGGAGAGTAATTGGAAAAGGTAGAATCCGTGCGAGTACCCAAAAACTGTCCGAACGAGTACTGAAAAATTGTAGAATCAGGGTCAGTACAGGAAAATGATAGAATTCGGGCGAGTACCTAGAAAAGGTAGAAGCCGTCCGAGTACCGAAAAATTGACCGAACGAGTACCGAAAAATGGTAGAATCAGGATCAGTACCGGAAAAGGATAGAATCCAGGCGACTATCGGGAAAAGGTAGAATCTGTCCGAGTACCGAAAAACTGTCCGAACGAGTACCGAAAAATTGTAGAATCAGGGTCAGTACAGGAAAATGATAGAATCCGGGAGAGTAATTGGAAAAGGTAGAATCCGTCCGAGTACCGAAAAACTGTCCGAACGAGTACCGAAAAATTGTAGAATCAGGGTCAGTACAGGAAAATGATAGAATCCGGGAGAGTAATTGGAAAAGGTAGAATCCGTGCGAGTACCCAAAAACTGTCCGAACGAGTACCGAAAAATTATAGAATCAGGGTCAGTACAGGAAAATGATAGAATCCGGGCGAGTACCTAGAAAAGGTAGAAGCCGTCCGAGTACCGAAAAATTGACCGAACGAGTACCGAAAAATGGTAGAATCAGGATCAGTACCGGAAAATCATAGAATCCGGGCGACTACCGGGAAAAGGTAGAATCCGTGCGAGTACCCAAAAACTGTCCGAACGAGTACCGAAAAATTGTAGAATCAGGGTCAGTACAGGAAAATGATAGAATCCGGGCGAGTACCAGGAAAAGGTAGAATCCGTCCGAGTACCGAAAAACTGTCCGAAGGAGTACCGAAAAATTGTAGAATCAGGGTCAGTACAGGAAAATGATAGAATCCGGGAGAGTAATTGGAAAAGGTAGAATCCGTGCGAGTACCCAAAAACTGTCCGAACGAGTACCGAAAAATTGTAGAATCAGGGTCAGTACAGGAAAATGATAGAATTCGGGCGAGTACCTAGAAAAGGTAGAAGCCGTCCGAGTACCGAAAAATTGACCGAACGAGTACCGAAAAATGGTAGAATCAGGATCAGTACCGGAAAATGATAGAATCCGGGCGACTATCGGGAAAAGGTAGAATCTGTCCGAGTACCGAAAAATTGACCGAACGAGTACCGAAAAATGGTAGAATCAGGATCAGTACCGGAAAATCATAGAATCCGGGCGACTACCGGGAAAAGGTAGAATCCGTGCGAGTACCCAAAAACTGTCCGAACGAGTACCGAAAAATTGTAGAATCAGGGTCAGTACAGGAAAATGATAGAATCCGGGCGAGTACCAGGAAAAGGTATAATCCGTCCGAGTACCGAAAAACTGTCCGAAGGAGTACCGAAAAATTGTAGAATCAGGGTCAGTACAGGAAAATGATAGAATCCGGGAGAGTAATTGGAAAAGGTAGAATCCGTGCGAGTACCCAAAAACTGTCCGAACGAGTACCGAAAAATTGTAGAATCAGGGTCAGTACAGGAAAATGATAGAATCCGGGAGAGTAATTGGAAAAGGTAGAATCCGTGCGAGTACCGAAAAACTGTCCGAACGAGTACCGAAAAATTGTAGAATCAGGGTCAGTACAGGAAAATGATAGAATTCGGGCGAGTACCTAGAAAAGGTAGAAGCCGTCCGAGTACCGAAAAATTGACCGAACGAGTACCGAAAAATGGTAGAATCAGGATCAGTACCGGAAAATGATAGAATTCGGGCGACTATCGGGAAAAGGTAGAATCTGTCCGAGTACCGAAAAATTGACCGAACGAGTACCGAAAAATGGTAGAATCAGGATCAGTACCGGAAAATCATAGAATCCGGGCGACTACCGGGAAAAGCTAGAATCCGTGCGAGTACCCAAAAACTGTCCGAACGACTACCGAAAAATCGTAGAATCAGGGTCAGTACAGGAAAATGATAGAATCCGGGCGAGTACCAGGAAAAGGTAGAATCCGTCCGAGTACCGAAAAACTGCTGGAAGGCGTACCGAAAAATTGTAGAATCAGGGTCAGTACAGGAAAATGATAGAATCCGGGAGAGTAATTGGAAAAGGTAGAATCCGTGCGAGTACCGAAAAACTGTCCGAACGAGTACCGAAAAATTGTAGAATCAGGGTCAGTACAGGAAAATGATAGAATTCGGGCGAGTACCTAGAAAAGGTAGAAGCCGTCCGAGTACCGAAAAATTGACCGAACGAGTACCGAAAAATGGTAGAATCAGGATCAGTACCGGAAAATGATAGAATTCGGGCGACTATCGGGAAAAGGTAGAATCTGTCCGAGTACCGAAAAATTGACCGAACGAGTACCGAAAAATGGTAGAATCAGGATCAGTACCGGAAAATCATAGAATCCGGGCGACTACCGGGAAAAGCTAGAATCCGTGCGAGTACCCAAAAACTGTCCGACCGACTACCGAAAAATTGTAGAATCAGGGTCAGTACAGGAAAATGATAAAATCCGGGCGAGTACCTGGAAAAAGTAGAATCCGTCCGAGTACCGAAAAACTGTCCGAACGAGTACCGAAAAATTGTAGAATCAGGGTCAGTACAGGAAAATGATAGAATCCGGGCGAGTACCTAGAAAAGGTAGAATCCGTCCGAGTACCGAAAAAATGACCGAACGGGTACCGAAAAATGGTAGAATCAGGATCAGTACCGGAAAATGATAGAATCCGGGCGACTACCGGGAAAAGGTAGAATCCGTGCGAGTACCCAAAAACTGTCCGAACGAGTACCGAAAAATCGTAGAATCAGGGTCAGTACAGGAAAATGATAGAATCCGGGCGAGTACCAGGAAAAGGTAGAATCCGTCCGAGTACCGAAAAACTGCTGGAAGGAGTACCGAAAAATTGTAGAATCAGGGTCAGTACAGGAAAATGATAGAATCCGGGAGAGTAATTGGAAAAGGTAGAATCCGTGCGAGTACCCAAAAACTGTCCGAACGAGTACCGAAAAATTGTAGAATCACGGTTAGTAGAGGAAAATGATAAAATCCGGGCGAGTACCTGGAAAAGGTAGAATCCGTCCGAGTACCGAAAAACTGTCCGAACGAGTACCGAAAAATTGTAGAATCAGGGTCAGTACAGGAAAATGATAGAATCCGGGCGAGTACCTAGAAAAGGTATAATCCGTCCGAGTACCGAAAAAATGACCGAACGGGTACCGAAAAATGGTAGAATCAGGATCAGTACCGGAAAATGATAGAATCCGGGCGACTACCGGGAAAAGGTAGAATCCGTGCGAGTACCCAAAAACTGTCCGAACGAGTACCGAAAAATCGTAGAATCAGGGTCAGTACAGGAAAATGATAGAATCCGGGCGAGTACCAGGAAAAGGTAGAATCCGTCCGAGTACCGAAAAACTGCTGGAAGGAGTACCGAAAAATTGTAGAATCAGGGTCAGTACAGGAAAATGATAGAATCCGGGAGAGTAATTGGAAAAGGTAGAATCCGTGCGAGTACCCAAAAACTGTCCGAACGAGTACCGAAAAATTGTAGAATCAGGGTCAGTACAGGAAAATGATAGAATCCGGGCGAGTACCAGGAAAAGGTAGAATCCGTCCGAGTACCGAAAAACTGTCCGAAGGAGTACCGAAAAATTGTAGAATCAGGGTCAGTACAGGAAAATGATAGAATCCGGGAGAGTAATTGGAAAAGGTAGAATCCGTGCGAGTACCCAAAAACTGTCCGAACGAGTACCGAAAAATTGTAGAATCAGGGTCAGTACAGGAAAATGATAGAATTCGGGCGAGTACCTAGAAAAGGTAGAAGCCGTCCGAGTACCGAAAAATTGACCGAACGAGTACCGAAAAATGGTAGAATCAGGATCAGTACCGGAAAATGATAGAATCCGGGCGACTATCGGGAAAAGGTAGAATCTGTCCGAGTACCGAAAAATTGACCGAACGAGTACCGAAAAATGGTAGAATCAGGATCAGTACCGGAAAATCATAGAGTCCGGGCGACTACCGGGAAAAGGTAGAATCCGTGCAAGTACCCAAAAACTGTCCGAACGAGTACCGAAAAATTGTAGAATCAGGGTCAGTACAGGAAAATGATAGAATCCGGGCGAGTACCAGGAAAAGGTAGAATCCGTCCGAGTACCGAAAAACTGTCCGAAGGAGTACCGAAAAATTGTAGAATCAGGGTCAGTACAGGAAAATGATAGAATCCGGGAGAGTGATTGGAAAAGGTAGAATCCGTGCGAGTACCCAAAAACTGTCCGAACGAGTACCGAAAAATTGTAGAATCAGGGTCAGTACAGGAAAATGATAGAATCCGGGAGAGTAATTGGAAAAGGTAGAATCCGTGCGAGTACCGAAAAACTGTCCGAACGAGTACCGAAAAATTGTAGAATCAGGGTCAGTACAGGAAAATGATAGAATTCGGGCGAGTACCTAGAAAAGGTAGAAGCCGTCCGAGTACCGAAAAATTGACCGAACGAGTACCGAAAAATGGTAGAATCAGGATCAGTACCGGAAAATGATAGAATTCGGGCGACTATCGGGAAAAGGTAGAATCTGTCCGAGTACCGAAAAATTGACCGAACGAGTACCGAAAAATGGTAGAATCAGGATCAGTACCGGAAAATCATAGAATCCGGGCGACTACCGGGAAAAGCTAGAATCCGTGCGAGTACCCAAAAACTGTCCGACCGACTACCGAAAAATTGTAGAATCAGGGTCAGTACAGGAAAATGATAAAATCCGGGCGAGTACCTGGAAAAAGTAGAATCCGTCCGAGTACCGAAAAACTGTCCGAACGAGTACCGAAAAATTGTAGAATCAGGGTCAGTACAGGAAAATGATAGAATCCGGGCGAGTACCTAGAAAAGGTAGAATCCGTCCGAGTACCGAAAAATTGACCGAACGAATACCGAAAAATGGTAGAATCAGGATCAGTACCGGAAAATGATAGAATCCGGGCGACTATCGGGAAAAGGTAGAATCTGTCCGAGTACCGAAAAATTGACCGAACGAGTACCGAAAAATGGTAGAATCAGGATCAGTACCGGAAAATCATAGACTCCGGGCGACTACCGGGAAAAGGTAGAATCCGTGCGAGTACCCAAAAACTGTCCGAACGAGTACCGAAAAATTGTAGAATCAGGGTCAGTACAGGAAAATGATAGAATCCGGGCGAGTACCAGGAAAAGGTAGAATCCGTCCGAGTACCGAAAAACTGTCCGAAGGAGTACCGAAAAATTGTAGAATCAGGGTCAGTACAGGAAAATGATAGAATCCGGGAGAGTGATTGGAAAAGGTAGAATCCGTGCGAGTACCCAAAAACTGTCCGAACGAGTACCGAAAAATTGTAGAATCAGGGTCAGTACAGGAAAATGATAGAATCCGGGAGAGTAATTGGAAAAGGTAGAATCCGTGCGAGTACCGAAAAACTGTCCGAACGAGTACCGAAAAATTGTAGAATCAGGGTCAGTACAGGAAAATGATAGAATTCGGGCGAGTACCTAGAAAAGGTAGAATCCGTGCGAGTACCCAAAAACTGTCCGAACGAGTACCGAAAAATGGTAGAATCAGGATCAGTACCGGAAAATGATAGAATTCGGGCGACTATCGGGAAAAGTTAGAATCTGTCCGAGTACCGAAAAATTGACCGAACGAGTACCGAAAAATGGTAGAATCAGGATCAGTACCGGAAAATCATAGAATCCGGGCGACTACCGGGAAAAGCTAGAATCCGTGCGAGTACCCAAAAACTGTCCGACCGACTACCGAAAAATTGTAGAATCAGGGTCAGTACAGGAAAATGATAAAATCCGGGCGAGTACCTGGAAAAAGTAGAATCCGTCCGAGTACCGAAAAACTGTCCGAACGAGTACCGAAAAATTGTAGAATCAGGGTCAGTACAGGAAAATGATAGAATCCGGGCGAGTACCTAGAAAAGGTAGAATCCGTCCGAGTACCGAAAAAATGACCGAACGGGTACCGAAAAATGGTAGAATCAGGATCAGTACCGGAAAATGATAGAATCCGGGCGACTACCGGGAAAAGGTAGAATCCGTGCGAGTACCCAAAAACTGTCCGAACGAGTACCGAAAAATCGTAGAATCAGGGTCAGTACAGGAAAATGATAGAATCCGGGCGAGTACCAGGAAAAGGTAGAATCCGTCCGAGTACCGAAAAACTGCTGGAAGGAGTACCGAAAAATTGTAGAATCAGGGTCAGTACAGGAAAATGATAGAATCCGGGAGAGTAATTGGAAAAGGTAGAATCCGTGCGAGTACCCAAAAACTGTCCGAACGAGTACCGAAAAATTGTAGAATCAGGGTCAGTACAGGAAAATGATAGAATCCGGGCGAGTACCAGGAAAAGGTAGAATCCGTCCGAGTACCGAAAAACTGTCCGAAGGAGTACCGAAAAATTGTAGAATCAGGGTCAGTACAGGAAAATGATAGAATCCGGGAGAGTAATTGGAAAAGGTAGAATCCGTGTGAGTACCCAAAAACTGTCCGAACGAGTACCGAAAAATTGTAGAATCAGGGTCAGTACAGGAAAATGATAGAATTCGGGCGAGTACCTAGAAAAGGTAGAAGCCGTCCGAGTACCGAAAAATTGACCGAACGAGTACCGAAAAATGGTAGAATCAGGATCAGTACCGGAAAATGATAGAATTCGGGCGACTATCGGGAAAAGGTAGAATCTGTCCGAGTACCGAAAAATTGACCGAACGAGTATCGAAAAATGGTAGAATCAGGATCAGTACCGGAAAATCATAGAATCCGGGCGACTACCGGGAAAAGGTAGAATCCGTGCGAGTACCCAAAAACTGTCCGAACGAGTACCGAAAAATTGTAGAATCAGGGTCAGTACAGGAAAATGATAGAATCCGGGCGAGTACCAGGAAAAGGTAGAATCCGTCCGAGTACCGAAAAACTGTCCGAAGGAGTACCGAAAAATTGTAGAATCAGGGTCAGTACAGGAAAATGATAGAATCCGGGAGAGTAATTGGAAAAGGTAGAATCCGTGCGAGTACCCAAAAACTGTCCGAACGAGTACCGAAAAATTGTAGAATCAGGGTCAGTACAGGAAAATGATAGAATTCGGGCGAGTACCTAGAAAAGGTAGAAGCCGTCCGAGTACCGAAAAATTGACCGAACGAGTACCGAAAAATGGTAGAATCAGGATCAGTACCGGAAAATGATAGAATCCGGGCGACTATCGGGAAAAGGTAGAATCTGTCCGAGTACCGAAAAATTGACCGAACGAGTACCGAAAAATGGTAGAATCAGGATCAGTACCGGAAAATCATAGAGTCCGGGCGACTACCGGGAAAAGGTAGAATCCGTGCGAGTACCCAAAAACTGTCCGAACGAGTACCGAAAAATTGTAGAATCAGGGTCAGTACAGGAAAATGATAGAATCCGGGCGAGTACCAGGAAAAGGTAGAATCCGTCCGAGTACCGAAAAACTGTCCGAAGGAGTACCGAAAAATTGTAGAATCAGGGTCAGTACAGGAAAATGATAGAATCCGGGAGAGTGATTGGAAAAGGTAGAATCCGTGCGAGTACCCAAAAACTGTCCGAACGAGTACCGAAAAATTGTAGAATCAGGGTCAGTACAGGAAAATGATAGAATCCGGGAGAGTAATTGGAAAAGGTAGAATCCGTGCGAGTACCGAAAAACTGTCCGAACGAGTACCGAAAAATTGTAGAATCAGGGTCAGTACAGGAAAATGATAGAATTCGGGCGAGTACCTAGAAAAGGTAGAAGCCGTCCGAGTACCGAAAAATTGACCGAACGAGTACCGAAAAATGGTAGAATCAGGATCAGTACCGGAAAATGATAGAATTCGGGCGACTATCGGGAAAAAGTAGAATCTGTCCGAGTACCGAAAAATTGACCGAACGAGTACCGAAAAATGGTAGAATCAGGATCAGTACCGGAAAATCATAGAATCCGGGCGACTACCGGGAAAAGCTAGAATCCGTGCGAGTACCCAAAAACTGTCCGACCGACTACCGAAAAATTGTAGAATCAGGGTCAGTACAGGAAAATGATAAAATCCGGGCGAGTACCTGGAAAAAGTAGAATCCGTCCGAGTACCGAAAAACTGTCCGAACGAGTACCGAAAAATTGTAGAATCAGGGTCAGTACAGGAAAATGATAGAATCCGGGCGAGTACCTAGAAAAGGTAGAATCCGTCCGAGTACCGAAAAAATGACCGAACGGGTACCGAAAAATGGTAGAATCAGGATCAGTACCGGAAAATGATAGAATCCGGGCGACTACCGGGAAAAGGTAGAATCCGTGCCAGTACCCAAAAACTGTCCGAACGAGTACCGAAAAATCGTAGAATCAGGGTCAGTACAGGAAAATGATAGAATCCGGGCGAGTACCAGGAAAAGGTAGAATCCGTCCGAGTACCGAAAAACTGCTGGAAGGAGTACCGAAAAATTGTAGAATCAGGGTCAGTACAGGAAAATGATAGAATCCGGGAGAGTAATTGGAAAAGGTAGAATCCGTGCGAGTACCCAAAAACTGTCCGAACGAGTATCGAAAAATTGTAGAATCAGGGTCAGTACAGGAAAATGATAGAATCCGGGCGACTACCGGGAAAAGGTAGAATCCGTGCGAGTACCCAAAAACTGTCCGAACGAGTACCGAAAAATCGTAGAATCAGGGTCAGTACAGGAAAATGATAGAATCCGGGCGAGTACCAGGAAAAGGTAGAATCCGTCCGAGTACCGAAAAACTGCTGGAAGGAGTACCGAAAAATTGTAGAATCAGGGTCAGTACAGGAAAATGATAGAATCCGGGAGAGTAATTGGAAAAGGTAGAATCCGTGCGAGTACCCAAAAACTGTCCGAACGAGTACCGAAAAATTGTAGAATCAGGGTCAGTACAGGAAAATGATAGAATCCGGGCGAGTACCAGGAAAAGGTAGAATCCGTCCGAGTACCGAAAAACTGTCCGAAGGAGTACCGAAAAATTGTAGAATCAGGGTCAGTACAGGAAAATGATAGAATCCGGGAGAGTAATTGGAAAAGGTAGAATCCGTGTGAGTACCCAAAAACTGTCCGAACGAGTACCGAAAAATTGTAGAATCAGGGTCAGTACAGGAAAATGATAGAATTCGGGCGAGTACCTAGAAAAGGTAGAAGCCGTCCGAGTACCGAAAAATTGACCGAACGAGTACCGAAAAATGGTAGAATCAGGATCAGTACCGGAAAATGATAGAATTCGGGCGACTATCGGGAAAAAGTAGAATCTGTCCGAGTACCGAAAAATTGACCGAACGAGTACCGAAAAATGGTAGAATCAGGATCAGTACCGGAAAATCATAGAATCCGGGCGACTACCGGGAAAAGCTAGAATCCGTGCGAGTACCCAAAAACTGTCCGACCGACTACCGAAAAATTGTAGAATCAGGGTCAGTACAGGAAAATGATAAAATCCGGGCGAGTACCTGGAAAAAGTAGAATCCGTCCGAGTACCGAAAAACTGTCCGAACGAGTACCGAAAAATTGTAGAATCAGGGTCAGTACAGGAAAATGATAGAATCCGGGCGAGTACCTAGAAAAGGTAGAATCCGTCCGAGTACCGAAAAAATGACCGAACGGGTACCGAAAAATGGTAGAATCAGGATCAGTACCGGAAAATGATAGAATCCGGGCGACTACCGGGAAAAGGTAGAATCCGTGCCAGTACCCAAAAACTGTCCGAACGAGTACCGAAAAATCGTAGAATCAGGGTCAGTACAGGAAAATGATAGAATCCGGGCGAGTACCAGGAAAAGGTAGAATCCGTCCGAGTACCGAAAAACTGCTGGAAGGAGTACCGAAAAATTGTAGAATCAGGGTCAGTACAGGAAAATGATAGAATCCGGGAGAGTAATTGGAAAAGGTAGAATCCGTGCGAGTACCCAAAAACTGTCCGAACGAGTATCGAAAAATTGTAGAATCAGGGTCAGTACAGGAAAATGATAGAATCCGGGCGAGTACCAGGAAAAGGTAGAATCCGTCCGAGTACCGAAAAACTGTCCGAAGGAGTACCGAAAAATTGTAGAATCAGGGTCAGTACAGGAAAATGATAGAATCCGGGAGAGTAATTGGAAAAGGTAGAATCCGTGCGAGTACCCAAAAACTGTCCGAACGAGTACCGAAAAATTGTAGAATCAGGGTCAGTACAGGAAAATGATAGAATTCGGGCGAGTACCTAGAAAAGGTAGAAGCCGTCCGAGTACCGAAAAATTGACCGAACGAGTACCGAAAAATGGTAGAATCAGGATCAGTACCGGAAAATGATAGAATTCGGGCGACTATCGGGAAAAGGTAGAATCTGTCCGAGTACCGAAAAATTGACCGAACGAGTATCGAAAAATGGTAGAATCAGGATCAGTACCGGAAAATCATAGAATCCGGGCGACTACCGGGAAAAGGTAGAATCCGTGCGAGTACCCAAAAACTGTCCGAACGAGTACCGAAAAATTGTAGAATCAGGGTCAGTACAGGAAAATGATAGAATCCGGGCGAGTAAGAGGAAAAGGTAGAATCCGTCCGAGTACCGAAAAACTGTCCGAAGGAGTACCGAAAAATTGTAGAATCAGGGTCAGTACAGGAAAATGATAGAATCCGGGAGAGTGATTGGAAAAGGTAGAATCCGTGCGAGTACCCAAAAACTGTCCGAACGAGTACCGAAAAATTGTAGAATCAGGGTCAGTACAGGAAAATGATAGAATCCGGGAGAGTAATTGGAAAAGGTAGAATCCGTGCGAGTACCGAAAAACTGTCCGAACGAGTACCGAAAAATTGTAGAATCAGGGTCAGTACAGGAAAATGATAGAATCCGGGAGAGTAATTGGAAAAGGTAGAATCCGTGCGAGTACCCAAAAACTGTCCGAACGAGTACCGAAAAATTGTAGAATCAGGGTCAGTACAGGAAAATGATAGAATTCGGGCGAGTACCTAGAAAAGGTAGAAGCCGTCCGAGTACCGAAAAATTGACCGAACGAGTACCGAAAAATGGTAGAATCAGGATCAGTACCGGAAAATGATAGAATTCGGGCGACTATCGGGAAAAGGTAGAATCTGTCCGAGTACCGAAAAATTAACCGAACGAGTATCGAAAAATGGTAGAATCAGGATCAGTACCGGAAAATCATAGAATCCGGGCGACTACCGGGAAAAGGTAGAATCCGTGCGAGTACCCAAAAACTGTCCGAACGAGTACCGAAAAATTGTAGAATCAGGGTCAGTACAGGAAAATGATAGAATCCGGGCGAGTACCAGGAAAAGGTAGAATCCGTCCGAGTACCGAAAAACTGTCCGAAGGAGTACCGAAAAATTGTAGAATCAGGGTCAGTACAGGAAAATGATAGAATCCGGGAGAGTGATTGGAAAAGGTAGAATCCGTGCGAGTACCCAAAAACTGTCCGAACGAGTACCGAAAAATTGTAGAATCAGGGTCAGTACAGGAAAATGATAGAATCCGGGAGAGTAATTGGAAAAGGTAGAATCCGTGCGAGTACCGAAAAACTGTCCGAACGAGTACCGAAAAATTGTAGAATCAGGGTCAGTACAGGAAAATGATAGAATCCGGGAGAGTAATTGGAAAAGGTAGAATCCGTGCGAGTACCCAAAAACTGTCCGAACGAGTACCGAAAAATTGTAGAATCAGGGTCAGTACAGGAAAATGATAGAATCCGGGCGAGTACCAGGAAAAGGTAGAATCCGTCCGAGTACCGAAAAACTGTCCGAAGGAGTACCGAAAAATGGTAGAATCAGGGTCAGTACAGGAAAATGATAGAATCCGGGAGAGTAATTGGAAAAGGTAGAATCCGTGCGAGTACCCAAAAACTGTCCGAACGAGTACCGAAAAATTGTAGAATCAGGGTCAGTACAGGAAAATGATAGAATCCGGGCGAGTACCAGGAAAAGGTAGAATCCGTCCGAGTACCGAAAAACTGTCCGAAGGAGTACCGAAAAATTGTAGAATCAGGGTCAGTATAGGAAAATGATAGAATCCGGGAGAGTAATTGGAAAAGGTAGAATCCGTGCGAGTACCGAAAAACTGTCCGAACGAGTACCGAAAAATTGTAGAATCAGGGTCAGTACAGGAAAATGATAGAATTCGGGCGAGTACCTAGAAAAGGTAGAAGCCGTCCGAGTACCGAAAAATTGACCGAACGAGTACCGAAAAATGGTAGAATCAGGATCAGTACCGGAAAATGATAGAATTCGGGCGACTATCGGGAAAAGGTAGAATTTGTCCGAGTACCGAAAAATTGACCGAACGAGTATCGAAAAATGGTAGAATCAGGATCAGTACCGGAAAATCATAGAATCCGGGCGACTACCGGGAAAAGGTAGAATCCGTGCGAGTACCCAAAAACTGTCCGAACGAGTACCGAAAAATCGTAGAATCAGGGTCAGTACAGGAAAATGATAGAATCCGGGCGAGTACCAGGAAAAGGTAGAATCCGTCCGAGTACCGAAAAACTGCTGGAAGGCGTACCGAAAAATTGTAGAATCAGGGTCAGTACAGGAAAATGATAGAATCCGGGAGAGTAATTGGAAAAGGTAGAATCCGTGCGAGTACCCAAAAACTGTCCGAACGAGTACCGAAAAATTGTAGAATCAGGGTCAGTACAGGAAAATGATAGAATTCGGGCGAGTACCTAGAAAAGGTAGAAGCCGTCCGAGTACCGAAAAATTGACCGAACGAGTACCGAAAAATGGTAGAATCAGGATCAGTACCGGAAAATGATAGAATCCGGGCGACTATCGGGAAAAGGTAGAATCTGTCCGAGTACCGAAAAATTGACCGAACGAGTACCGAAAAATGGTAGAATCAGGATCAGTACCGGAAAATCATAGAGTCCGGGCGACTACCGGGAAAAGGTAGAATCCGTGCGAGTACCCAAAAACTGTCCGAACGAGTACCGAAAAATTGTAGAATCAGGGTCAGTACAGGAAAATGATAGAATCCGGGCGAGTACCAGGAAAAGGTAGAATCCGTCCGAGTACCGAAAAACTGTCCGAAGGAGTACCGAAAAATTGTAGAATCAGGGTCAGTACAGGAAAATGATAGAATCCGGGAGAGTGATTGGAAAAGGTAGAATCCGTGCGAGTACCCAAAAACTGTCCGAACGAGTACCGAAAAATTGTAGAATCAGGGTCAGTACAGGAAAATGATAGAATCCGGGAGAGTAATTGGAAAAGGTAGAATCCGTGCGAGTACCGAAAAACTGTCCGAACGAGTACCGAAAAATTGTAGAATCAGGGTCAGTACAGGAAAATGATAGAATCCGGGAGAGTAATTGGAAAAGGTAGAATCCGTGCGAGTACCCAAAAACTGTCCGAACGAGTACCGAAAAATTGTAGAATCAGGGTCAGTACAGGAAAATGATAGAATCCGGGCGAGTACCAGGAAAAGGTAGAATCCGTCCGAGTACCGAAAAACTGTCCGAAGGAGTACCGAAAAATGGTAGAATCAGGGTCAGTACAGGAAAATGATAGAATCCGGGAGAGTAATTGGAAAAGGTAGAATCCGTGCGAGTACCCAAAAACTGTCCGAACGAGTACCGAAAAATTGTAGAATCAGGGTCAGTACAGGAAAATGATAGAATCCGGGCGAGTACCAGGAAAAGGTAGAATCCGTCCGAGTACCGAAAAACTGTCCGAAGGAGTACCGAAAAATTGTAGAATCAGGGTCAGTACAGGAAAATGATAGAATCCGGGAGAGTAATTGGAAAAGGTAGAATCCGTGCGAGTACCGAAAAACTGTCCGAACGAGTACCGAAAAATTGTAGAATCAGGGTCAGTACAGGAAAATGATAGAATTCGGGCGAGTACCTAGAAAAGGTAGAAGCCGTCCGAGTACCGAAAAATTGACCGAACGAGTACCGAAAAATGGTAGAATCAGGATCAGTACCGGAAAATGATAGAATTCGGGCGACTATCGGGAAAAGGTAGAATTTGTCCGAGTACCGAAAAATTGACCGAACGAGTATCGAAAAATGGTAGAATCAGGATCAGTACCGGAAAATCATAGAATCCGGGCGACTACCGGGAAAAGGTAGAATCCGTGCGAGTACCCAAAAACTGTCCGAACGAGTACCGAAAAATTGTAGAATCAGGGTCAGTACAGGAAAATGATAGAATCCGGGAGAGTAATTGGAAAAGGTAGAATCCGTGCGAGTACCCAAAAACTGTCCGAACGAGTACCGAAAAATTGTAGAATCAGGGTCAGTACAGGAAAATGATAGAATTCGGGCGAGTACCTAGAAAAGGTAGAAGCCGTCCGAGTACCGAAAAATTGACCGAACGAGTACCGAAAAATGGTAGAATCAGGATCAGTACCGGAAAATGATAGAATTCGGGCGACTATCGGGAAAAGGTAGAATCTGTCCGAGTACCGAAAAATTGACCGAACGAGTATCGAAAAATGGTAGAATCAGGATCAGTACCGGAAAATCATAGAATCCGGGCGACTACCGGGAAAAGGTAGAATCCGTGCGAGTACCCAAAAACTGTCCGAACGAGTACCGAAAAATTGTAGAATCAGGGTCAGTACAGGAAAATGATAGAATCCGGGCGAGTACCAGGAAAAGGTAGAATCCGTCCGAGTACCGAAAAACTGTCCGAAGGAGTACCGAAAAATTGTAGAATCAGGGTCAGTACAGGAAAATGATAGAATCCGGGAGAGTGATTGGAAAAGGTAGAATCCGTGCGAGTACCCAAAAACTGTCCGAACGAGTACCGAAAAATTGTAGAATCAGGGTCAGTACAGGAAAATGATAGAATCCGGGAGAGTAATTGGAAAAGGTAGAATCCGTGCGAGTACCGAAAAACTGTCCGAACGAGTACCGAAAAATTGTAGAATCAGGGTCAGAACAGGAAAATGATAGAATCCGGGAGAGTAATTGGAAAAGGTAGAATCCGTGCGAGTACCCAAAAACTGTCCGAACGAGTACCGAAAAATTGTAGAATCAGGGTCAGTACAGGAAAATGATAGAATCCGGGCGAGTACCAGGAAAAGGTAGAATCCGTCCGAGTACCGAAAAACTGTCCGAAGGAGTACCGAAAAATGGTAGAATCAGGGTCAGTACAGGAAAATGATAGAATCCGGGAGAGTAATTGGAAAAGGTAGAATCCGTGCGAGTACCCAAAAACTGTCCGAACGAGTACCGAAAAATTGTAGAATCAGGGTCAGTACAGGAAAATGATAGAATCCGGGCGAGTACCAGGAAAAGGTAGAATCCGTCCGAGTACCGAAAAACTGTCCGAAGGAGTACCGAAAAATTGTAGAATCAGGGTCAGTACAGGAAAATGATAGAATCCGGGAGAGTAATTGGAAAAGGTAGAATCCGTGCGAGTACCGAAAAACTGTCCGAACGAGTACCGAAAAATTGTAGAATCAGGGTCAGTACAGGAAAATGATAGAATTCGGGCGAGTACCTAGAAAAGGTAGAAGCCGTCCGAGTACCGAAAAATTGACCGAACGAGTACCGAAAAATGGTAGAATCAGGATCAGTACCGGAAAATGATAGAATTCGGGCGACTATCGGGAAAAGGTAGAATTTGTCCGAGTACCGAAAAATTGACCGAACGAGTATCGAAAAATGGTAGAATCAGGATCAGTACCGGAAAATCATAGAATCCGGGCGACTACCGGGAAAAGGTAGAATCCGTGCGAGTACCCAAAAACTGTCCGAACGAGTACCGAAAAATCGTAGAATCAGGGTCAGTACAGGAAAATGATAGAATCCGGGCGAGTACCAGGAAAAGGTAGAATCCGTCCGAGTACCGAAAAACTGCTGGAAGGCGTACCGAAAAATTGTAGAATCAGGGTCAGTACAGGAAAATGATAGAATCCGGGAGAGTAATTGGAAAAGGTAGAATCCGTGCGAGTACCCAAAAACTGTCCGAACGAGTACCGAAAAATTGTAGAATCAGGGTCAGTACAGGAAAATGATAGAATTCGGGCGAGTACCTAGAAAAGGTAGAAGCCGTCCGAGTACCGAAAAATTGACCGAACGAGTACCGAAAAATGGTAGAATCAGGATCAGTACCGGAAAATGATAGAATCCGGGCGACTATCGGGAAAAGGTAGAATCTGTCCGAGTACCGAAAAATTGACCGAACGAGTACCGAAAAATGGTAGAATCAGGATCAGTACCGGAAAATCATAGAGTCCGGGCGACTACCGGGAAAAGGTAGAATCCGTGCGAGTACCCAAAAACTGTCCGAACGAGTACCGAAAAATTGTAGAATCAGGGTCAGTACAGGAAAATGATAGAATCCGGGCGAGTACCAGGAAAAGGTAGAATCCGTCCGAGTACCGAAAAACTGTCCGAAGGAGTACCGAAAAATTGTAGAATCAGGGTCAGTACAGGAAAATGATAGAATCCGGGAGAGTGATTGGAAAAGGTAGAATCCGTGCGAGTACCCTAAAACTGTCCGAACGAGTACCGAAAAATTGTAGAATCAGGGTCAGTACAGGAAAATGATAGAATCCGGGAGAGTAATTGGAAAAGGTAGAATCCGTGCGAGTACCGAAAAACTGTCCGAACGAGTACCGAAAAATTGTAGAATCAGGGTCAGTACAGGAAAATGATAGAATTCGGGCGAGTACCTAGAAAAGGTAGAAGCCGTCCGAGTACCGAAAAATTGACCGAACGAGTACCGAAAAATGGTAGAATCAGGATCAGTACCGGAAAATGATAGAATTCGGGCGACTATCGGGAAAAGGTAGAATCTGTCCGAGTACCGAAAAATTGACCGAACGAGTACCGAAAAATGGTAGAATCAGGATCAGTACCGGAAAATCATAGAATCCGGGCGACTACCGGGAAAAGCTAGAATCCGTGCGAGTACCCAAAAACTGTCCGACCGACTACCGAAAAATTGTAGAATCAGGGTCAGTACAGGAAAATGATAAAATCCGGGCGAGTACCTGGAAAAAGTAGAATCCGTCCGAGTACCGAAAAACTGTCCGAACGAGTACCGAAAAATTGTAGAATCAGGGTCAGTACAGGAAAATGATAGAATCCGGGCGAGTACCTAGAAAAGGTAGAATCCGTCCGAGTACCGAAAAAATGAACGAACGGGTACCGAAAAATGGTAGAATCAGGATCAGTACCGGAAAATGATAGAATCCGGGCGACTACCGGGAAAAGGTAGAATCCGTGCGAGTACCCAAAAACTGTCCGAACGAGTACCGAAAAATCGTAGAATCAGGGTCAGTACAGGAAAATGATAGAATCCGGGCGAGTACCAGGAAAAGGTAGAATCCGTCCGAGTACCGAAAAACTGCTGGAAGGAGTACCGAAAAATTGTAGAATCAGGGTCAGTACAGGAAAATGATAGAATCCGGGAGAGTAATTGGAAAAGGTAGAATCCGTGCGAGTACCCAAAAACTGTCCGAACGAGTACCGAAAAATAGTAGAATCAGGGTTAGTAGAGGAAAATCATAAAATCCGGGCGAGTACCTGGAAAAGGTAGAATCCGTCCGAGTACCGAAAAACTGTCCGAACGAGTACCGAAAAATTGTAGAATCAGGGTCAGTACAGGAAAATGATAGAATCCGGGCGTGTACCTAGAAAAGGTAGAATCCGTCCGAGTACCGAAAAATTGACCGAACGGGTACCGAAAAATGGTAGAATCAGGATCAGTACCGGAAAATGATAGAATCCGGGCGACTACCGGGAAAAGGTAGAATCCGTGCGAGTACCCAAAAACTGTCCGAACGACTACCGAAAAATTGTAGAATCAGGGTCAGTACAGGAAAATGATAGAATCCGGGCGAGTACCAGGAAAAGGTAGAATCCGTGCGAGTACCCAAAAACTGTCCGAACGAGTACCGAAAAATTGTAGAATCAGGGTCAGTACAGGAAAATGATAGAATCCGGGAGAGTAATTGGAAAAGGTAGAATCCGTGCGAGTACCCAAAAACTGTCCGAACGAGTACCGAAAAATTGTAGAATCAGGGTCAGTACAGGAAAATGATAGAATTCGGGCGAGTACCTAGAAAAGGTAGAAGCCGTCCGAGTACCGAAAAATTGACCGAACGAGTACCGAAAAATGGTAGAATCAGGATCAGTACCGGAAAATGATAGAATTCGGGCGACTATCGGGAAAAGGTAGAATCTGTCCGAGTACCGAAAAATTGACCGAACGAGTATCGAAAAATGGTAGAATCAGGATCAGTACCGGAAAATCATAGAATCCGGGCGACTACCGGGAAAAGGTAGAATCCGTGCGAGTACCCAAAAACTGTCCGAACGAGTACCGAAAAATTGTAGAATCAGGGTCAGTACAGGAAAATGATAGAATCCGGGCGAGTAAGAGGAAAAGGTAGAATCCGTCCGAGTACCGAAAAACTGTCCGAAGGAGTACCGAAAAATTGTAGAATCAGGGTCAGTAGAGGAAAATGATAGAATCCGGGAGAGTGATTGGAAAAGGTAGAATCCGTGCGAGTACCCAAAAACTGTCCGAACGAGTACCGAAAAATTGTAGAATCAGGGTCAGTACAGGAAAATGATAGAATCCGGGAGAGTAATTGGAAAAGGTAGAATCCGTGCGAGTACCGAAAAACTGTCCGAACGAGTACCGAAAAATTGTAGAATCAGGGTCAGTACAGGAAAATGATAGAATCCGGGAGAGTAATTGGAAAAGGTAGAATCCGTGCGAGTACCCAAAAACTGTCCGAACGAGTACCGAAAAATTGTAGAATCAGGGTCAGTACAGGAAAATGATAGAATTCGGGCGAGTACCTAGAAAAGGTAGAAGCCGTCCGAGTACCGAAAAATTGACCGAACGAGTACCGAAAAATGGTAGAATCAGGATCAGTACCGGAAAATGATAGAATTCGGGCGACTATCGGGAAAAGGTAGAATCTGTCCGAGTACCGAAAAATTGACCGAACGAGTATCGAAAAATGGTAGAATCAGGATCAGTACCGGAAAATCATAGAATCCGGGCGACTACCGGGAAAAGGTAGAATCCGTGCGAGTACCCAAAAACTGTCCGAACGAGTATCGAAAAATTGTAGAATCAGGGTCAGTACAGGAAAATGATAGAATCCGGGCGAGTACCAGGAAAAGGTAGAATCCGTCCGAGTACCGAAAAACTGTCCGAAGGAGTACCGAAAAATTGTAGAATCAGGGTCAGTACAGGAAAATGATAGAATCCGGGAGAGTGATTGGAAAAGGTAGAATCCGTGCGAGTACCCAAAAACTGTCCGAACGAGTACCGAAAAATTGTAGAATCAGGGTCAGTACAGGAAAATGATAGAATCCGGGAGAGTTATTGGAAAAGGTAGAATCCGTGCGAGTACCGAAAAACTGTCCGAACGAGTACCGAAAAATTGTAGAATCAGGGTCAGTACAGGAAAATGATAGAATTCGGGCGAGTACCTAGAAAAGGTAGAAGCCGTCCGAGTACCGAAAAATTGACCGAACGAGTACCGAAAAATGGTAGAATCAAGATCAGTACCGGAAAATGATAGAATTCGGGCGACTATCGGGAAAAGGTAGAATCTGTCCGAGTACCGAAAAATTGACCGAACGAGTACCGAAAAATGGTAGAATCAGGATCAGTACCGGAAAATCATAGAATCCGGGCGACTACCGGGAAAAGCTAGAATCCGTGCGAGTACCCAAAAACTGTCCGACCGACTACCGAAAAATTGTAGAATCAGGGTCAGTACAGGAAAATGATAAAATCCGGGCGAGTACCTGGAAAAAGTAGAATCCGTCCGAGTACCGAAAAACTGTCCGAACGAGTACCGAAAAATTGTAGAATCAGGGTCAGTACAGGAAAATGATAGAATCCGGGCGAGTACCTAGAAAAGGTAGAATCCGTCCGAGTACCGAAAAAATGACCGAACGGGTACCGAAAAATGGTAGAATCAGGATCAGTACCGGAAAATGATAGAATCCGGGCGACTACCGGGAAAAGGTAGAATCCGTGCGAGTACCCAAAAACTGTCCGAACGAGTACCGAAAAATCGTAGTATCAGGGTCAGTACAGGAAAATGATAGAATCCGGGCGAGTACCAGGAAAAGGTAGAATCCGTCCGAGTACCGAAAAACTGCTGGAAGGAGTACCGAAAAATTGTAGAATCAGGGTCAGTACAGGAAAATGATAGAATCCGGGAGAGTAATTGGAAAAGGTAGAATCCGTGCGAGTACCCAAAAACTGTCCGAACGAGTACCGAAAAATTGTAGAATCAGGGTCAGTACAGGAAAATGATAGAATTCGGGCGAGTACCTAGAAAAGGTAGAAGCCGTCCGAGTACCGAAAAATTGACCGAACGAGTACCGAAAAATGGTAGAATCAGGATCAGTACCGGAAAATGATAGAATTCGGGCGACTATCGGGAAAAGGTAGAATCTGTCCGAGTACCGAAAAATTGACCGAACGAGTATCGAAAAATGGTAGAATCAGGATCAGTACCGGAAAATCATAGAATCCGGGCGACTACCGGGAAAAGGTAGAATCCGTGCGAGTACCCAAAAACTGTCCGAACGAGTACCGAAAAATTGTAGAATCAGGGTCAGTACAGGAAAATGATAGAATCCGGGCGAGTAAGAGGAAAAGGTAGAATCCGTCCGAGTACCGAAAAACTGTCCGAAGGAGTACCGAAAAATTGTAGAATCAGGGTCAGTACAGGAAAATGATAGAATCCGGGAGAGTGATTGGAAAAGGTAGAATCCGTGCGAGTACCCAAAAACTGTCCGAACGAGTACCGAAAAATTGTAGAATCAGGGTCAGTACAGGAAAATGATAGAATCCGGGAGAGTAATTGGAAAAGGTAGAATCCGTGCGAGTACCGAAAAACTGTCCGAACGAGTACCGAAAAATTGTAGAATCAGGGTCAGTACAGGAAAATGATAGAATCCGGGAGAGTAATTGGAAAAGGTAGAATCCGTGCGAGTACCCAAAAACTGTCCGAACGAGTACCGAAAAATTGTAGAATCAGGGTCAGTACAGGAAAATGATAGAATTCGGGCGAGTACCTAGAAAAGGTAGAAGCCGTCCGAGTACCGAAAAATTGACCGAACGAGTACCGAAAAATGGTAGAATCAGCATCAGTACCGGAAAATGATAGAATTCGGGCGACTATCGGGAAAAGGTAGAATCTGTCCGAGTACCGAAAAATTGACCGAACGAGTATCGAAAAATGGTAGAATCAGGATCAGTACCGGAAAATCATAGAATCCGGGCGACTACCGGGAAAAGGTAGAATCCGTGCGAGTACCCAAAAACTGTCCGAACGAGTACCGAAAAATTGTAGAATCAGGGTCAGTACAGGAAAATGATAGAATCCGGGCGAGTACCAGGAAAAGGTAGAATCCGTCCGAGTACCGAAAAACTGTCCGAAGGAGTACCGAAAAATTGTAGAATCAGGGTCAGTACAGGAAAATGATAGAATCCGGGAGAGTGATTGGAAAAGGTAGAATCCGTGCGAGTACCCAAAAACTGTCCGAACGAGTACCGAAAAATTGTAGAATCAGGGTCAGTACAGGAAAATGATAGAATCCGGGAGAGTAATTGGAAAAGGTAGAATCCGTGCGAGTACCGAAAAACTGTCCGAACGAGTACCGAAAAATTGTAGAATCAGGGTCAGTACAGGAAAATGATAGAATTCGGGCGAGTACCTAGAAAAGGTAGAAGCCGTCCGAGTACCGAAAAATTGACCGAACGAGTACCGAAAAATGGTAGAATCAAGATCAGTACCGGAAAATGATAGAATTCGAGCGACTATCGGGAAAAGGTAGAATCTGTCCGAGTACCGAAAAATTGACCGAACGAGTACCGAAAAATGGTAGAATCAGGATCAGTACCGGACAATCATAGAATCCGGGCGACTACCGGGAAAAGCTAGAATCCGTGCGAGTACCCAAAAACTGTCCGACCGACTACCGAAAAATTGTAGAATCAGGGTCAGTACAGGAAAATGATAAAATCCGGGCGAGTACCTGGAAAAAGTAGAATCCGTCCGAGTACCGAAAAACTGTCCGAACGAGTACCGAAAAATTGTAGAATCAGGGTCAGTACAGGAAAATGATAGAATCCGGGCGAGTACCTAGAAAAGGTAGAATCCGTCCGAGTACCGAAAAAATGACCGAACGGGTACCGAAAAATGGTAGAATCAGGATCAGTACCGGAAAATGATAGAATCCGGGCGACTACCGGGAAAAGGTAGAATCCGTGCGAGTACCCAAAAACTGTCCGAACGAGTACCGAAAAATCGTAGAATCAGGGTCAGTACAGGAAAATGATAGAATCCGGGCGAGTACATGGAAAAGGTAGAATCCGTCCGAGTACCGAAAAACTGCTGGAAGGAGTACCGAAAAATTGTAGAATCAGGGTCAGTACAGGAAAATGATAGAATCCGGGAGAGTAATTGGAAAAGGTAGAATCCGTGCGAGTACCCAAAAACTGTCCGAACGAGTACCGAAAAATTGTAGAATCAGGGTCAGTACAGGAAAATGATAGAATTCGGGCGAGTACCTAGAAAAGGTAGAAGCCGTCCGAGTACCGAAAAATTGACCGAACGAGTACCGAAAAATGGTAGAATCAGGATCAGTACCGGAAAATGATAGAATTCGGGCGACTATCGGGAAAAGGTAGAATCTGTCCGAGTACCGAAAAATTGACCGAACGAGTATCGAAAAATGGTAGAATCAGGATCAGTACCGGAAAATCATAGAATCCGGGCGACTACCGGGAAAAGGTAGAATCCGTGCGAGTACCCAAAAACTGTCCGAACGAGTACCGAAAAATTGTAGAATCAGGGTCAGTACAGGAAAATGATAGAATCCGGGCGAGTAAGAGGAAAAGGTAGAATCCGTCCGAGTACCGAAAAACTGTCCGAAGGAGTACCGAAAAATTGTAGAATCAGGGTCAGTACAGGAAAATGATAGAATCCGGGAGAGTGATTGGAAAAGGTAGAATCCGTGCGAGTACCCAAAAACTGTCCGAACGAGTACCGAAAAATTGTAGAATCAGGGTCAGTACAGGAAAATGATAGAATCCGGGAGAGTAATTGGAAAAGGTAGAATCCGTGCGAGTACCGAAAAACTGTCCGAACGAGTACCGAAAAATTGTAGAATCAGGGTCAGTACAGGAAAATGATAGAATCCGGGAGAGTAATTGGAAAAGGTAGAATCCGTGCGAGTACCCAAAAACTGTCCGAACGAGTACCGAAAAATTGTAGAATCAGGGTCAGTACAGGAAAATGATAGAATTCGGGCGAGTACCTAGAAAAGGTAGAAGCCGTCCGAGTACCGAAAAATTGACCGAACGAGTACCGAAAAATGGTAGAATCAGGATCAGTACCGGAAAATGATAGAATTCGGGCGACTATCGGGAAAAGGTAGAATCTGTCCGAGTACCGAAAAATTGACCGAACGAGTATCGAAAAATGGTAGAATCAGGATCAGTACCGGAAAATCATAGAATCCGGGCGACTACCGGGAAAAGGTAGAATCCGTGCGAGTACCCAAAAACTGTCCGAACGAGTACCGAAAAATTGTAGAATCAGGGTCAGTACAGGAAAATGATAGAATCCGGGCGAGTACCAGGAAAAGGTAGAATCCGTCCGAGTACCGAAAAACTGTCCGAAGGAGTACCGAAAAATTGTAGAATCAGGGTCAGTACAGGAAAATGATAGAATCCGGGAGAGTGATTGGAAAAGGTAGAATCCGTGCGAGTACCCAAAAACTGTCCGAACGAGTACCGAAAAATTGTAGAATCAGGGTCAGTACAGGAAAATGATAGAATCCGGGAGAGTAATTGGAAAAGGTAGAATCTGTGCGAGTACCGAAAAACTGTCCGAACGAGTACCGAAAAATTGTAGAATCAGGGTCAGTACAGGAAAATGATAGAATCCGGGAGAGTAATTGGAAAAGGTAGAATCCGTGCGAGTACCCAAAAACTGTCCGAACGAGTACCGAAAAATTGTAGAATCAGGGTCAGTACAGGAAAATGATAGAATCCGGGCGAGTACCAGGAAAAGGTAGAATCCGTCCGAGTACCGAAAAACTGTCCGAAGGAGTACCGAAAAATTGTAGAATCAGGGTCAGTACAGGAAAATGATAGAATCCGGGAGAGTAATTGGAAAAGGTAGAATCCGTGCGAGTACCCAAAAACTGTCCGAACGAGTACCGAAAAATTGTAGAATCAGGGTCAGTACAGGAAAATGATAGAATCCGGGCGAGTACCAGGAAAAGGTAGAATCCGTCCGAGTACCGAAAAACTGTCCGAAGGAGTACCGAAAAATTGTAGAATCAGGGTCAGTACAGGAAAATGATAGAATTTGGGAGAGTAATTGGAAAAGGTAGAATCCGTGCGAGTACCGAAAAACTGTCCGAACGAGTACCGAAAAATTGTAGAATCAGGGTCAGTACAGGAAAATGATAGAATTCGGGCGAGTACCTAGAAAAGGTAGAAGCCGTCCGAGTACCGAAAAATTGACCGAACGAGTACCGAAAAATTGTAGAATCAGGATCAGTACCGGAAAATGATAGAATCCGGGCGACTATCGGGAAAAGGTAGAATCTGTCCGAGTACCGAAAAATTGACCGAACGAGTACCGAAAAATGGTAGAATCAGGATCAGTACCAGAAAATCATAGAGTCCGGGCGACTACCGGGAAAAGGTAGAATCCGTGCGAGTACCCAAAAACTGTCCGAACGAGTACCGAAAAATTGTAGAATCAGGGTCAGTACAGGAAAATGATAGAATCCGGGCGAGTACCAGGAAAAGGTAGAATCCGTCCGAGTACCGAAAAACTGTCCGAAGGAGTACCGAAAAATTGTAGAATCAGGGTCAGTACAGGAAAATGATAGAATCCGGGAGAGTGATTGGAAAAGGTAGAATCCGTCCGAGTACCGAAAAATTGACCGAACGAGTACCGAAAAATGGTAGAATCAGGATCAGTACCGGAAAATCATAGAATCCGGGCGACTACCGGGAAAAGCTAGAATCCGTGCGAGTACCCAAAAACTGTCCGACCGACTACCGAAAAATTGTAGAATCAGGGTCAGTACAGGAAAATGATAAAATCCGGGCGAGTACCTGGAAAAAGTAGAATCCGTCCGAGTACCGAAAAACTGTCCGAACGAGTACCGAAAAATAGTAGAATCAGGGTCAGTACAGGAAAATGATAGAATCCGGGCGAGTACCTAGAAAAGGTAGAATCCGTCCGAGTACCGAAAAAATGACAGAACGGGTACCGAAAAATGGTAGAATCAGGATCAGTACCGGAAAATGATAGAATCCGGGCGACTACCGGGAAAAGGTAGAATCCGTGCGAGTACCCAAAAACTGTCCGAACGAGTACCGAAAAATCGTAGAATTAGGGTCAGTACAGGAAAATGATAGAATCCGGGCGAGTACCAGGAAAAGGTAGAATCCGTCCGAGTACCGAAAAACTGCTGGAAGGAGTACCGAAAAATTGTAGAATCAGGGTCAGTACAGGAAAATGATAGAATCCGGGAGAGTAATTGGAAAAGGTAGAATCCGTGCGAGTACCCAAAAACTGTCCGAACGAGTACCGAAAAATTGTAGAATCAGGGTCAGTACAGGAAAATGATAGAATCCGGGCGAGTACCAGGAAAAGGTAGAATCCGTCCGAGTACCGAAAAACTGTCCGAAGGAGTACCGAAAAATTGTAGAATCAGGGTCAGTACAGGAAAATGATAGAATCCGGGAGAGTAATTGGAAAAGGTAGAATCCGTGCGAGTACCCAAAAACTGTCCGAACGAGTACCGAAAAATTGTAGAATCAGGGTCAGTACAGGAAAATGATAGAATTCGGGCGAGTACCTAGAAAAGGTAGAAGCCGTCCGAGTACCGAAAAATTGACCGAACGAGTACCGAAAAATGGTAGAATCAGGATCAGTACCGGAAAATGATAGAATTCGGGCGACTATCGGGAAAAGGTAGAATCTGTCCGAGTACCGAAAAATTGACCGAACGAGTATCGAAAAATGGTAGAATCAGGATCAGTACCGGAAAATCATAGAATCCGGGCGACTACCGGGAAAAGGTAGAATCCGTGCGAGTACCCAAAAACTGTCCGAACGAGTACCGAAAAATTGTAGAATCAGGGTCAGTACAGGAAAATGATAGAATCCGGGCGAGTACCAGGAAAAGGTAGAATCCGTCCGAGTACCGAAAAACTGTCCGAAGGAGTACCGAAAAATTGTAGAATCAGGGTCAGTACAGGAAAATGATAGAATCCGGGAGAGTGATTGGAAAAGGTAGAATCCGTGCGAGTACCCAAAAACTGTCCGAACGAGTACCGAAAAATTGTAGAATCAGGGTCAGTACAGGAAAATGATAGAATCCGGGAGAGTAATTGGAAAAGGTAGAATCCGTGCGAGTACCGAAAAACTGTCCGAACGAGTACCGAAAAATTGTAGAATCAGGGTCAGTACAGGAAAATGATAGAATCCGGGAGAGTAATTGGAAAAGGTAGAATCCGTGCGAGTACCCAAAAACTGTCCGAACGAGTACCGAAAAATTGTAGAATCAGGGTCAGTACAGGAAAATGATAGAATTCGGGCGAGTACCTAGAAAAGGTAGAAGCCGTCCGAGTACCGAAAAATTGACCGAACGAGTACCGAAAAATGGTAGAATCAGGATCAGTACCGGAAAATGATAGAATTCGGGCGACTATCGGGAAAAGGTAGAATCTGTCCGAGTACCGAAAAATTGACCGAACGAGTATCGAAAAATGGTAGAATCAGGATCAGTACCGGAAAATCATAGAATCCGGGCGACTTCCGGGAAAAGGTAGAATCCGTGCGAGTACCCAAAAACTGTCCGAACGAGTACCGAAAAATTGTAGAATCAGGGTCAGTACAGGAAAATGATAGAATCCGGGCGAGTACCAGGAAAAGGTAGAATCCGTCCGAGTACCGAAAAACTGTCCGAAGGAGTACCGAAAAATTGTAGAATCAGGGTCAGTACAGGAAAATGATAGAATCCGGGAGAGTGATTGGAAAAGGTAGAATCCGTGCGAGTACCCAAAAACTGTCCGAACGAGTACCGAAAAATTGTAGAATCAGGGTCAGTACAGGAAAATGATAGAATCCGGGAGAGTAATTGGAAAAGGTAGAATCCGTGCGAGTACCGAAAAACTGTCCGAACGAGTACCGAAAAATTGTAGAATCAGGGTCAGTACAGGAAAATGATAGAATTCGGGCGAGTACCTAGAAAAGGTAGAAGCCGTCCGAGTACCGAAAAATTGACCGAACGAGTACCGAAAAATGGTAGAATCAGGATCAGTACCGGAAAATGATAGAATTCGGGCGACTATCGGGAAAAGGTAGAATTTGTCCGAGTACCGAAAAATTGACCGAACGAGTACCGAAAAATGGTAGAATCAGGATCAGTACCGGAAAATCATAGAATCCGGGCGACTACCGGGAAAAGCTAGAATCCGTGCGAGTACCCAAAAACTGTCCGACCGACTACCGAAAAATTGTAGAATCAGGGTCAGTACAGGAAAATGATAAAATCCGGGCGAGTACCTGGAAAAAGTAGAATCCGTCCGAGTACCGAAAAACTGTCCGAAGGAGTACCGAAAAATTGTAGAATCAGGGTCAGTACAGGAAAATGATAGAATCCGGGAGAGTGATTGGAAAAGGTAGAATCCGTGCGAGTACCCAAAAACTGTCCGAACGAGTACCGAAAAATTGTAGAATCAGGGTCAGTACAGGAAAATGATAGAATCCGGGAGAGTAATTGGAAAAGGTAGAATCCGTGCGAATACCGAAAAACTGTCCGAACGAGTACCGAAAAATTGTAGAATCAGGGTCAGTACAGGAAAATGATAGAATTCGGGCGAGTACCTAGAAAAGGTAGAAGCCGTCCGAGTACCGAAAAATTGACCGAACGAGTACAGAAAAATGGTAGAATCAGGATCAGTACCGGAAAATGATAGAATTCGGGCGACTATCGGGAAAAGGTAGAATCTGTCCGAGTACCGAAAAATTGACCGAACGAGTACCGAGAAATGGTAGAATCAGGATCAGTACCGGAAAATCATAGAATCCGGGCGACTACCGGGAAAAGCTAGAATCCGTGCGAGTACCCAAAAACTGTCCGACCGACTACCGAAAAATTGTAGAATCAGGGTCAGTACAGGAAAATGATAAAATCCGGGCGAGTACCTGGAAAAAGTAGAATCCGTCCGAGTACCGAAAAACTGTCCGAACGAGTACCGAAAAATTGTAGAATCAGGGTCAGTACAGGAAAATGATAGAATCCGGGCGAGTACCTAGAAAAGGTAGAATCCGTCCGAGTACCGAAAAAATGACAGAACGGGTACCGAAAAATGGTAGAATCAGGATCAGTACCGGAAAATTATAGAATCCGGGCGACTACCGGGAAAAGGTAGAATCCGTGCGAGTACCCAAAAACTGTCCGAACGAGTACCGAAAAATCGTAGAATCAGGGTCAGTACAGGAAAATGATAGAATCCGGGCGAGTACCAGGAAAAGGTAGAATCCGTCCGAGTACCGAAAAACTGCTGGAAGGAGTACCGAAAAATTGTAGAATCAGGGTCAGTACAGGAAAATGATAGAATCCGGGAGAGTAATTGGAAAAGGTAGAATCCGTGCGAGTACCCAAAAACTGTCCGAACGAGTACCGAAAAATTGTAGAATCAGGGTCAGTACAGGAAAATGATAGAATCCGGGCGAGTACCAGGAAAAGGTAGAATCCGTCCGAGTACCGAAAAACTGTCCGAAGGAGTACCGAAAAATTGTAGCATCAGGGTCAGTACAGGAAAATGATAGAATCCGGGAGAGTAATTGGAAAAGGTAGAATCCGTGCGAGTACCCAAAAACTGTCCGAACGAGTACCGAAAAATTGTAGAATCAGGGTCAGTACAGGAAAATGATAGAATCCGGGAGAGTAATTGGAAAAGGTAGAATCCGTGCGAGTACCGAAAAACTGTCCGAACGAGTACCGAAAAATTGTAGAATCAGGGTCAGTACAGGAAAATGATAGAATTCGGGCGAGTACCTAGAAAAGGTAGAAGCCGTCCGAGTACCGAAAAATTGACCGAACGAGTACCGAAAAATGGTAGAATCAGGATCAGTACCGGAAAATGATAGAATTCGGGCGACTATCGGGAAAAGGTAGAATTTGTCCGAGTACCGAAAAATTGACCGAACGAGTACCGAAAAATGGTAGAATCAGGATCAGTACCGGAAAATCATAGAATCCGGGCGACTACCGGGAAAAGCTAGAATCCGTGCGAGTACCCAAAAACTGTCCGACCGACTACCGAAAAATTGTAGAATCAGGGTCAGTACAGGAAAATGATAAAATCCGGGCGAGTACCTGGAAAAAGTAGAATCCGTCCGAGTACCGAAAAACTGTCCGAAGGAGTACCGAAAAATTGTAGAATCAGGGTCAGTACAGGAAAATGATAGAATCCGGGAGAGTGATTGGAAAAGGTAGAATCCGTGCGAGTACCCAAAAACTGTCCGAACGAGTACCGAAAAATTGTAGAATCAGGGTCAGTACAGGAAAATGATAGAATCCGGGAGAGTAATTGGAAAAGGTAGAATCCGTGCGAATACCGAAAAACTGTCCGAACGAGTACCGAAAAATTGTAGAATCAGGGTCAGTACAGGAAAATGATAGAATTCGGGCGAGTACCTAGAAAAGGTAGAAGCCGTCCGAGTACCGAAAAATTGACCGAACGAGTACAGAAAAATGGTAGAATCAGGATCAGTACCGGAAAATGATAGAATTCGGGCGACTATCGGGAAAAGGTAGAATCTGTCCGAGTACCGAAAAATTGACCGAACGAGTACCGAAAAATGGTAGAATCAGGATCAGTACCGGAAAATCATAGAATCCGGGCGACTACCGGGAAAAGCTAGAATCCGTGCGAGTACCCAAAAACTGTCCGACCGACTACCGAAAAATTGTAGAATCAGGGTCAGTACAGGAAAATGATAAAATCCGGGCGAGTACCTGGAAAAAGTAGAATCCGTCCGAGTACCGAAAAACTGTCCGAACGAGTACCGAAAAATTGTAGAATCAGGGTCAGTACAGGAAAATGATAGAATCCGGGCGAGTACCTAGAAAAGGTAGAATCCGTCCGAGTACCGAAAAAATGACAGAACGGGTACCGAAAAATGGTAGAATCAGGATCAGTACCGGAAAATTATAGAATCCGGGCGACTACCGGGAAAAGGTAGAATCCGTGCGAGTACCCAAAAACTGTCCGAACGAGTACCGAAAAATCGTAGAATCAGGGTCAGTACAGGAAAATGATAGAATCCGGGCGAGTACCAGGAAAAGGTAGAATCCGTCCGAGTACCGAAAAACTGCTGGAAGGAGTACCGAAAAATTGTAGAATCAGGGTCAGTACAGGAAAATGATAGAATCCGGGAGAGTAATTGGAAAAGGTAGAATCCGTGCGAGTACCCAAAAACTGTCCGAACGAGTACCGAAAAATTGTAGAATCAGGGTCAGTACAGGAAAATGATAGAATCCGGGCGAGTACCAGGAAAAGGTAGAATCCGTCCGAGTACCGAAAAACTGTCCGAAGGAGTACCGAAAAATTGTAGAATCAGGGTCAGTACAGGAAAATGATAGAATCCGGGAGAGTAATTGGAAAAGGTAGAATCCGTGCGAGTAGCCAAAAACTGTCCGAACGAGTACCGAAAAATTGTAGAATCAGGGTCAGTACAGGAAAATGATAGAATTCGGGCGAGTACCTAGAAAAGGTACAAGCCGTCCGAGTACCGAAAAATTGACCGAACGAGTACCGAAAAATGGTAGAATCAGGATCAGTACCGGAAAATGATAGAATTCGGGCGACTATCGGGAAAAGGTAGAATCTAACCGAGTACCGAAAAATTGACCGAACGAGTATCGAAAAATGGTAGAATCAGGATCAGTACCGGAAAATCATAGAATCCGGGCGACTACCGGGAAAAGGTAGAATCCGTGCGAGTACCCAAAAACTGTCCGAACGAGTACCGAAAAATTGTAGAATCAGGGTCAGTACAGGAAAATGATAGAATCCGGGCGAGTACCAGGAAAAGGTAGAATCCGTCCGAGTACCGAAAAACTGTCCGAAGGAGTACCGAAAAATTGTAGAATCAGGGTCAGTACAGGAAAATGATAGAATCCGGGAGAGTGATTGGAAAAGGTAGAATCCGTGCGAGTACCCAAAAACTGTCCGAACGAGTACCGAAAAATTGTAGAATCAGGGTCAGTACAGGAAAATGATAGAATCCGGGAGAGTCATTGGAAAAGGTAGAATCCGTGCGAGTACCGAAAAACTGTCCGAACGAGTACCGAAAAATTGTAGAATCAGGGTCAGTACAGGAAAATGATAGAATCCGGGAGAGTAATTGGAAAAGGTAGAATCCGTGCGAGTACCCAAAAACTGTCCGAACGAGTACCGAAAAATTGTAGAATCAGGGTCAGTACAGGAAAATGATAGAATTCGGGCGAGTACCTAGAAAAGGTAGAAGCCGTCCGAGTACCGAAAAATTGACCGAACGAGTACCGAAAAATGGTAGAATCAGGATCAGTACCGGAAAATGATAGAATTCGGGCGACTATCGGGAAAAGGTAGAATCTGTCCGAGTACCGAAAAATTGACCGAACGAGTATCGAAAAATGGTAGAATCAGGATCAGTACCGGAAAATCATAGAATCCGGGCGACTACCGGGAAAAGGTAGAATCCGTGCGAGTACCCAAAAACTGTCCGAACGAGTACCGAAAAATTGTAGAATCAGGGTCAGTACAGGAAAATGATAGAATCCGGGCGAGTACCAGGAAAAGGTAGAATCCGTCCGAGTACCGAAAAACTGTCCGAAGGAGTACCGAAAAATTGTAGAATCAGGGTCAGTACAGGAAAATGATAGAATCCGGGAGAGTGATTGGAAAAGGTAGAATCCGTGCGAGTACCCAAAAACTGTCCGAACGAGTACCGAAAAATTGTAGAATCAGGGTCAGTACAGGAAAATGATAGAATCCGGGAGAGTAATTGGAAAAGGTAGAATCCGTGCGAGTACCGAAAAACTGTCCGAACGAGTACCGAAAAATTGTAGAATCAGGGTCAGTACAGGAAAATGATAGAATTCGGGCGAGTACCTAGAAAAGGTAGAAGCCGTCCGAGTACCGAAAAATTGACCGAACGAGTACCGAAAAATGGTAGAATCAGGATCAGTACCGGAAAATGATAGAATTCGGGCGACTATCGGGAAAAGGTAGAATCTGTCCGAGTACCGAAAAATTGACCGAACGAGTACCGAAAAATGGTAGAATCAGGATCAGTACCGGAAAATCATAGAATCCGGGCGACTACCGGGAAAAGCTAGAATCCGTGCGAGTACCCAAAAACTGTCCGACCGACTACCGAAAAATTGTAGAATCAGGGTCAGTACAGGAAAATGATAAAATCCGGGCGAGTACCTGGAAAAAGTAGAATCCGTCCGAGTACCGAAAAAATGACCGAACGGGTACCGAAAAATGGTAGAATCAGGATCAGTACCGGAAAATGATAGAATCCGGGCGACTACCGGGAAAAGGTAGAATCCGTGTGAGTACCCAAAAACTGTCCGAACGAGTACCGAAAAATCGTAGAATCAGGGTCAGTACAGGAAAATGATAGAATCCGGGCGAGTACCAGGAAAAGGTAGAATCCGTCCGAGTACCGAAAAACTGCTGGAAGGAGTACCGAAAAATTGTAGAATCAGGGTCAGTACAGGAAAATGATAGAATCCGGGAGAGTAATTGGAAAAGGTAGAATCCGTGCGAGTACCCAAAAACTGTCCGAACGAGTACCGAAAAATTGTAGAATCAGGGTCAGTACAGGAAAATGATAGAATCCGGGCGAGTACCAGGAAAAGGTAGAATCCGTCCGAGTACCGAAAAACTGTCCGAAGGAGTACCGAAAAATTGTAGAATCAGAGTCAGTACAGGAAAATGATAGAATCCGGGAGAGTAATTGGAAAAGGTAGAATCCGTGCGAGTACCCAAAAACTGTCCGAACGAGTACCGAAAAATTGTAGAATCAGGGTCAGTACAGGAAAATGATAGAATTCGGGCGAGTACCTAGAAAAGGTAGAAGCCGTCCGAGTACCGAAAAATTGACCGAACGAGTACCGAAAAATGGTAGAATCAGGATCAGTACCGGAAAATGATAGAATTCGGGCTACTATCGGGAAAAGGTAGAATCTGTCCGAGTACCGAAAAATTGACCGAACGAGTATCGAAAAATGGTAGAATCAGGATCAGTACCGGAAAATCATAGAATCCGGGCGACTACCGGGAAAAGGTAGAATCCGTTCGAGTACCCAAAAACTGTCCGAACGAGTACCGAAAAATTGTAGAATCAGGGTCAGTACAGGAAAATGATAGAATCCGGGCGAGTACCAGGAAAAGGTAGAATCCGTCCGAGTACCGAAAAACTGTCCGAAGGAGTACCGAAAAATTGTAGAATCAGGGTCAGTACAGGAAAATGATAGAATCCGGGAGAGTGATTGGAAAAGGTAGAATCCGTGCGAGTACCCAAAAACTGTCCGAACGAGTACCGAAAAATTGTAGAATCAGGGTCAGTACAGGAAAATGATAGAATCCGGGAGAGTAATTGGAAAAGGTAGAATCCGTGCGAGTACCGAAAAACTGTCCGAACGAGTACCGAAAAATTGTAGAATCAGGGTCAGTACAGGAAAATGATAGAATCCGGGAGAGTAATTGGAAAAGGTAGAATCCGTGCGAGTACCCAAAAACTGTCCGAACGAGTACCGAAAAATTGTAGAATCAGGGTCAGTACAGGAAAATGATAGAATTCGGGCGAGTACCTAGAAAAGGTAGAAGCCGTCCGAGTACCGAAAAATTGACCGAACGAGTACCGAAAAATGGTAGAATCAGGATCAGTACCGGAAAATGATAGAATTCGGGCGACTATCGGGAAAAGGTAGAATCTGTCCGAGTACCGAAAAATTGACCGAACGAGTATCGAAAAATGGTAGGATCAGGATCAGTACCGGAAAATCATAGAATCCGGGCGACTACCGGGAAAAGGTAGAATCCGTGCGAGTACCCAAAAACTGTCCGAACGAGTACCGAAAAATTGTAGAATCAGGGTCAGTACAGGAAAATGATAGAATCCGGGCGAGTACCAGGAAAAGGTAGAATCCGTCCGAGTACCGAAAAACTGTCCGAAGGAGTACCGAAAAATTGTAGAATCAGGGTCAGTACAGGAAAATGATAGAATCCGGGAGAGTGATTGGAAAAGGTAGAATCCGTGCGAGTACCCAAAAACTGTCCGAACGAGTACCGAAAAATTGTAGAATCAGGGTCAGTACAGGAAAATGATAGAATCCGGGAGAGTAATTGGAAAAGGTAGAATCCGTGCGAGTACCGAAAAACTGTCCGAACGAGTACCGAAAAATTGTAGAATCAGGGTCAGTACAGGAAAATGATAGAATTCGGGCGAGTACCTAGAAAAGGTAGAAGCCGTCCGAGTACCGAAAAATTGACCGAACGAGTACCGAAAAATGGTAGAATCAAGATCAGTACCGGAAAATGATAGAATTCGGGCGACTATCGGGAAAAGGTAGAATCTGTCCGAGTACCGAAAAATTGACCGAACGAGTACCGAAAAATGGTAGAATCAGGATCAGTACCGGAAAATCATAGAATCCGGGCGACTACTGGGAAAAGCTAGAATCCGTGCGAGTACCCAAAAACTGTCCGACCGACTACCGAAAAATTGTAGAATCAGGGTCAGTACAGGAAAATGATAAAATCCGGGCGAGTACCTGGAAAAAGTAGAATCCGTCCGAGTACCGAAAAACTGTCCGAACGAGTACCGAAAAATAGTAGAATCAGGGTCAGTACAGGAAAATGATAGAATCCGGGCGAGTACCTAGAAAAGGTAGAATCCGTCCGAGTACCGAAAAAATGACCGAACGGGTACCGAAAAATGGTAGAATCAGGATCAGTACCGGAAAATGATAGAATCCGGGCGACTACCGGGAAAAGGTAGAATCCGTGCGAGTACCCAAAAACTGTCCGAACGAGTACCGAAAAATCGTAGAATCAGGGTCAGTACAGGAAAATGATAGAATCCGGGCGAGTACCAGGAAAAGGTAGAATCCGTCCGAGTACCGAAAAACTGCTGGAAGGAGTACCGAAAAATTGTAGAATCAGGGTCAGTACAGGAAAATGATAGAATCCGGGAGAGTAATTGGAAAAGGTAGAATCCGTGCGAGTACCCAAAAACTGTCCGAACGAGTACCGAAAAATTGTAGAATCAGGGTCAGTACAGGAAAATGATAGAATTCGGGCGAGTACCTAGAAAAGGTAGAAGCCGTCCGAGTACCGAAAAATTGACCGAACGAGTACCGAAAAATGGTAGAATCAGGATCAGTACCGGAAAATGATAGAATTCGGGCGACTATCGGGAAAAGGTAGAATCTGTCCGAGTACCGAAAAATTGACCGAACGAGTACCGAAAAATGGTAGAATCAGGATCAGTACCGGAAAATCATAGAATCCGGGCGACTACCGGGAAAAGGTAGAATCCGTGCGAGTACCAAAAAACTGTCCGAACGAGTACCGAAAAATTGTAGAATCAGGGTCAGTACAGGAAAATGATAGAATCCGGGCGAGTACCAGGAAAAGGTAGAATCCGTCCGAGTACCGAAAAACTGTCCGAAGGAGTACCGAAAAATTGTAGAATCAGGGTCAGTACAGGAAAATGATAGAATCCGGGAGAGTGATTGGAAAAGGTAGAATCCGTGCGAGTACCCAAAAACTGTCCGAACGAGTACCGAAAAATTGTAGAATCAGGGTCAGTACAGGAAAATGATAGAATCCGGGAGAGTAATTGGAAAAGGTAGAATCCGTGCGAGTACCGAAAAACTGTCCGAACGAGTACCGAAAAATTGTAGAATCAGGGTCAGTACAGGAAAATGATAGAATTCGGGCGAGTACCTAGAAAAGGTAGAAGCCGTCCGAGTACCGAAAAATTGACCGAACGAGTACCGAAAAATGGTAGAATCAGGATCAGTACCGCAAAATGATAGAATTCGGGCGACTATCGGGAAAAGGTAGAATCTGTCCGAGTACCGAAAAATTGACCGAACGAGTACCGAAAAATGGTAGAATCAGGATCAGTACCGGAAAATCATAGAATCCGGGCGACTACCGGGAAAAGCTAGAATCCGTGCGAGTACCCAAAAACTGTCCGACCGACTACCGAAAAATTGTAGAATCAGGGTCAGTACAGGAAAATGATAAAATCCGGGCGAGTACCTGGAAAAAGTAGAATCCGTCCGAGTACCGAAAAATCGTAGAATCAGGGTCAGTACAGGAAAATGATAGAATCCGGGCGAGTACCTAGAAAAGGTAGAATCCGTCCGAGTACCGAAAAAATGACCGAACGGGTACCGAAAAATGGTAGAATCAGGATCAGTACCGGAAAATGATAGAATCCGGGCGACTACCGGGAAAAGGTAGAATCCGTGCGAGTACCCAAAAACTGTCCGAACGAGTACCGAAAAATCGTAGAATCAGGGTCAGTACAGGAAAATGATAGAATCCGGGCGAGTACCTAGAAAAGGTAGAAGCCGTCCGAGTACCGAAAAATTGACCGAACGAGTACCGAAAAATGGTAGAATCAGGATCAGTACCGGAAAATGATAGAATCCGGGCGACTATAGGGAAAAGGTAGAATCTGTCCGAGTACCGAAAAATTGACCGAACGAGTACCGAAAAATGGTAGAATCAGGATCAGTACAGGAAAATGATAAAATCCGGGCGAGTACCTGGAAAAGGTAGAATCCGTCCGAGTACCGAAAAACTGTCCGAACGAGTACCGAAAAATTGTAGAATCAGGGTCAGTACAGGAAAATGATAGAATCCGGGCGTGTACCTAGAAAAGGTAGAATCCGTCCGAGTACCGAAAAATTGACCGAACCAGTACCGAAAAATGGTAGAATCAGGATCAGTACCGGAAAATGATAGAATCCGGGCGACTACCGGGAAAAGGTAGAATCCGTGCGAGTACCCAAAAACTGTCCGAACGAGTACCGAAAAATTGTTGAATCAGGGTCAGTACAGGAAACTGATAGAATCCGGGCGAGTACCAGGAAAAGGTAGAATCCGTCCGAGTACCGAAAAACTGTCCGAAGGAGTACCGAAAAATTGTAGAATCAGGGTCAGTACAGGAAAATGATAGAATCCGGGAGAGTAATTGGAAAAGGTAGAATCCGTGCGAGTACCCAAAAACTGTCCGAAGGAGTACCGAAAAATTGTAGAATCAGGGTCAGTACAGGAAAATGATAGAATCCGGGAGAGTGATTGGAAAAGGTAGAATCCGTGCGAGTACCGAAAAACTGTCCGAAGGAGTACCGAAAAATTGTAGAATTAGGGTCAGTACAGGAAAATGATAGAATCCGGGAGAGTAATTGGAAAAGGTAGAATCCGTGCGAGTACCCAAAAACTGTCCGAACGAGTACCGAAAAATTGTAGAATCAGGGTCAGTACAGGAAAATGATAAAATCCGGGTGAGTACCTGGAAAAGGTAGAATCCGTCCGAGTACCGAAAAACTGTCCGAACGAGTACCGAAAAATTGTAGAATCAGGGTCAGTACAGGAAAATGATAGAATCCGGGCGAGTACCTAGAAAAGGTAGAATCCGTCCGAGTACCGAAAAATTGACCGAACCAGTACCGAAAAATGGTAGAATCAGGATCAGTACCGGAAAATGATAGAATCCGGGCGACTACCAGGAAAAGGTAGAATCCGTGCGAGTACCCAAAAACTGTCCGAACGACTACCGAAAAATTGTAGAATCAGGGTCAGTACAGGAAAATGATAGAATCCGGGCGAGTACCAGGAAAAGGTAGAATCCGTCCGAGTACCGAAAAACTGTCCGAAGGAGTACCGAAATATTTGTAGAATCAGGGTCAGTACAGGAAAATGATAGAATCCGGGAGAGTAATTGGAAAAGGTAGAATCCGTGCGAGTACCCAAAAACTGTCCGAACGAGTACCGAAAAATTGTAGAATCAGGGTCAGTACAGGAAAATGATAGAATTCGGGCGAGTACCTAGAAAAGGTAGAAGCCGTCCGAGTACCGAAAAATTGACCGAACGAGTACCGAAAAATGGTAGAATCAGGATCAGTACCGGAAAATGATAGAATCCAGGCGACTATCGGGAAAAGGTAGAATCTGTCCGAGTACTGAAAAATTGACCGAACGAGTACCGAAAAATCGTATTATCAAGGTCAGGACAGGAAAATGATAGAATCCGGGCGAGTACCAGGAAAAGGTAGAATCCGTCCGAGTACCGAAAAACTGCTGGAAGGAGTACCGAAAAATTGTAGAATCAGGGTCAGTACAGGAAAATGATAGAATCCGGGAGAGTAATTGGAAAAGGTAGAATCCGTGCGAGTACCCAAAAACTGTCCGAACGAGTACCGAAAAATTGTAGAATCATGGTTAGTAGAGGAAAATGATAAAATCCGGGCGAGTACCTGGAAAAGGTAGAATCCGTCCGAGTACCGAAAAACTGTCCGAACGAGTACCGAAAAATTGTAGAATCAGGGTCAGTACAGGAAAATGATAGAATCCGGGCGAGTACCTAGAAAAGGTAGAATCCGTCCGAGTACCGAAAAATTGACCGAACCAGTACCGAAAAATGGTAGAATCAGGATCAGTACCGGAAAATGATAGAATCCGGGCGACTACCGGGAAAAGGTAGAATCCGTGCGAGTACCCAAAAACTGTCCGAACGACTACCGAAAAATTGTAGAATCAGGGTCAGTACAGGAAAATGATAGAATCCGGGCGACTACCGGGAAAAGGTAGAATCCGTGCGAGTACCCAAAAACTGTCCGAACGAGTACCGAAAAATTGTTGAATCAGGGTCAGTACAGGAAACTGATAGAATCCGGGCGAGTACCAGGAAAAGGTAGAATCCGTCCGAGTACCGAAAAACTGTCCGAAGGAGTACCGAAAAATTGTAGAATCAGGGTCAGTACAGGAAAATGATAGAATCCGGGAGAGTAATTGGAAAAGGTAGAATCCGTGCGAGTACCCAAAAACTGTCCGAACGAGTACCGAAAAATTGTAGAATCAGGGTCAGTACAGGAAAATGATAGAATTCGGGCGAGTACCTAGAAAAGGTAGAAGCCGTCCGAGTACCGAAAAATTGACCGAACGAGTACCGAAAAATGGTAGAATCAGGATCAGTACCGGAAAATGATAGAATCCGGGCGACTACCGGGAAAAGGTAGAATCCGTGCGAGTACCCAAAAACTGTCCGAACGAGTACCGAAAAATCGTAGAATCAGGGTCAGTACAAGAAAATGATAGAATCCGGGCGAGTACCTAGAAAAGGTAGAAGCCGTCCGAGTACCGAAAAATTGACCGAACGAGTACCGAAAAATGGTAGAATTAGGATCAGTACCGGAAAATGATAGAATCCGGGCGACTATAGGGAAAAGGTAGAATCTGTCCGAGTACCGAAAAATTGACCGAACGAGTACCGAAAAATGGTAGAATCAGGATCAGTACAGGAAAATGATAAAATCCGGGCGAGTACCTGGAAAAGGTAGAATCCGTCCGAGTACCGAAAAATTGTAGAATCAGGGTCAGTACAGGAAAATGATAGAATCCGGGCGTGTACCTAGAAAAGGTAGAATCCGTCCGAGTACCGAAAAATTGACCGAACCAGTACCGAAAAATGGTAGAATCAGGATCAGTACCGGAAAATGATAGAATTCGGGCGACTACCGGGAAAAGGTAGAATCCGTGCGAGTACCCAAAAACTGTCCGAACGAGTACCGAAAAATTGTAGAATCAGGGTCAGTACAGGAAAATGATAGAATCCGGGAGAGTAATTGGAAAAGGTAGAATCCGTGCGAGTACCCAAAAACTGTCCGAACGAGTACCGAAAAATTGTAGAGTCAGGGTCAGTACAGGAAAATGATAAAATCCGGGTGAGTACCTGGAAAAGGTAGAATCCGTCCGAGTACCGAAAAACTGTCCGAACGAGTACCGAAAAATTGTAGAATCAGGGTCAGTACAGGAAAATGATAGAATCCGGGCGAGTACCTAGAAAATGTAGAATCCGTCCGAGTACCGAAAAATTGACCGAACCAGTACCGAAAAATGGTAGAATCAGGATCAGTACCGGAAAATGATAGAATCCGGGCGACTACCGGGAAAAGGTAGAATCCGTGCGAGTACCCAAAAACTGTCCGAACGAGTACCGAAAAATTGTAGAATCAGGGTCAGTACAGGAAAATGATAGAATCCGGGCGAGTACCAGGAAAAGGTAGAATCCGTCCGAGTACCGAAAAACTGTCCGAAGGAGTACCGAAAAATTGTAGAATCAGGGTCAGTACAGGAAAATGATAGAATCCGGGAGAGTAATTGGAAAAGGTAGAATCCGTGTGAGCACCCAAAAACTGTCCGAACGAGTACCGAAAAATTGTAGAATCAGGGTCAGTACAGGAAAATGATAGAATTCGGGCGAGTACCTAGAAAAGGTAGAAGCCGTCCGAGTACCGAAAAATTGACCGAACGAGTACCGAAAAATGGTAGAATCAGGATCAGTACCGGAAAATGATAGAATCCAGGCGACTATCGGGAAAAGGTAGAATCTGTCCGAGTACCGAAAAATTGACCGAACGAGTACCGAAAAATCGTAGAATCAGGGTCAGTACAGGAAAATAATAGAATCCGGGCGACTATCGGGAAAAGGTAGAATCTATCCGAGTACCGAAAAATTGACCGAACGAGTACCGAAAAATGGTAGAATCAGGATCAGTACCGGAAAATCATAGAATCCGGGCGACTACCTGGAAAAGGTAGAATCCGTGCCAGTACCCAAAAACTGTCCGAACGAGTACCGAAAAATCGTAGAATCAGGGTCAGTACAGGAAAATGATAGAATCCGGGCGAGTACTAGGAAAAGGTAGAAGCCGTCCGAGTACCGATAAATTGACCGAACGAGTACCGAAAAATGGTAGAATCAGGATCAGTACCGGAAAATGATAGAATCCGGGCGACTATCGGGAAAAGGTAGAATCTGTCCGAGTACCGAAAAATTGACCGAACCAGTACCGAAAAATGGTAGAATCAGGATCAGTACCGGAAAATGATAGAATCCGGGCGACTACCGGGAAAAGGTAGAATCCGTGCGAGTACCGAAAAACTGTCCGAACGAGTACCGAAAAATTGTAGAATCAAGGTCAGTACAGGAAAATGATAGAATCCGGGCGAGTACCTAGAAAAGGTAGAATCCGTCCGAGTACCGAAAAATTGACCGAACCAGTACCGAAAAATGGTAGAATCAGGATCAGTACCGGAAAATGATAGAATCCGGGCGACTACCGGGAAAAGGAAGAATCCGTGCGAGTACCCAAAAACTGTCCGAACGAGTACCGAAAAATTGTAGAATCAGGGTCAGTACAGGAAAATGATAGAATCCGGGCGAGTACCAGGAAAAGGTAGAATCCGTCCGAGTACCGAAAAACTGCTGGAAGGAGTACCGAAAAATTGTAGAATCAGGGTCAGTACAGGAAAATGATAGAATCCGGGAGAGTAATTGGAAAAGGTAGAATCCGTGCGAGCACCCAAAAACTGTCCGAACGAGTACCGAAAAATTGTAGAATCAGGGTCAGTACAGGAAAATGATAGAATTCGGGCGAGTACCTAGAAAAGGTAGAAGCCGTCCGAGTACCGAAAAATTGACCGAACGAGTACCGAAAAATGGTAGAATCAGGATCAGTACCGGAAAATGATAGAATCCAGGCGACTCTCGGGAAAAGGTAGAATCTGTCCGAGTACCGAAAAATTGACCGAACGAGTACCGAAAAATCGTAGAATCAGGGTCAGTACAGGAAAATGATAGAATCCGGGCGACTATCGGGAAAAGGTAGAATCTATCCGAGTACCGAAAAATTGACCGAACGAGTACCGAAAAATGGTAGAATCAGGATCAGTACCGGAAAATCATAGAATCCGGGCGACTACCTGGAAAAGGTAGAATCCGTGCCAGTACCCAAAAACTGTCCGAACGAGTACTGAAAAATCGTAGAATCAGGGTCAGTACAGGAAAATGATAGAATCCGGGCGAGTACCAGGAAAAGGTAGAAGCCGTCCGAGTACCGATAAATTGACCGAACGAGTACCGAAAAATGGTAGAATCAGGATCAGTACCGGAAAATGATAGAATCCGGGCGACTATCGGGAAAAGGTAGAATCTGTCCGAGTACCGAAAAATTGACCGAACCAGTACCGAAAAATGGTAGAATCAGGATCAGTACCGGAAAATGATAGAATCCGGGCGACTACCGGGAAAAGGTAGAATCCGTGCGAGTACCGAAAAACTGTCCGAACGAGTACCGAAAAATTGTAGAATCAAGGTCAGTACAGGAAAATGATAGAATCCGGGCGAGTACCTAGAAAAGGTAGAATCCGTCCGAGTACCGAAAAATAGACCGAACCAGTACCGAAAAATGGTAGAATCAGGATCAGTACCGGAAAATGATAGAATCCGGGCGACTGCCGGGAAAATGTAGAATCCGTGCGAGTACCCAAAAACTGTCCGAACGAGTACCGAAAAATTGTAGAATCAGGGTCAGTACAGGAAAATGATAGAATCCGGGAGAGTACCTAGAAAAGGTAGCAGCCGTCCGAGTACCGAAAAATTGACCGAACGAGTACCGAAAAATGGTAGAATCAGGATCAGTACTGGAAAATGATAGAATCCGGGCGACTATCGGGAAAAGGTAGAATCCGTCCGAGTACCGAAAAATTGACCGAACGAGTACCGAAAAATGGTAGAATCAGGATCAGTACCGGAAAATCATAGAATCCGGGCGACTACCGGGAAAAGGTAGAATCTGTTCGAGTACCGAAAAATTGACCGAACGAGTACCGAAAAATGTTAGAATCAGGATTAGTACCGGAAAATCATAGAATCCGGGCGACTACCTGGAAAAGGTAGAATCCGTGCGAGTACCCAAAAACTGTCCGAACGAGTACCGAAAAATCGTAGAATCAGGGTCAGTACAGGAAAATGATAGAATCCGGGCGAGTACCAGGAAAAGGTAGAATCCGTCCGAGTACCGAAAAACTGTCCGAAGGAGTACCGAAAAATTGTAGAATCAGGGTCAGTACAGGAAAATGATAGAATCCGGGAGAGTAATTGGAAAAGGTAGAATCCGTGCGAGTACCCAAAAACTGTCCGAACGAGTACCGAAAAATTGTAGAATCAGGGTCAGTACAGGAAAATGATAGAATCCGGGAGAGTACTTGGAAAAGGTAGAATCCGTGCGAGTACCGAAAAACTGTCCGAAGGAGTACCGAAAAATTGTAGAATCAGGGTCAGTACAGGAAAATGATAGAATCCGGGAGAGTAATTGGAAAAGGTAGAATCCGTGCGAGTACCCAAAAACTGTCCGAACGAGTACCGAAAAATTGTAGAATTAGGGTCAGTACCGGAAAATGATAAAATCCGGACGAGTACCTGGAAAAGGTAGAATCCGTCCGAGTACCGAAAAACTGTCCGAACGAGTACCGAAAAATTGTAGAATCAGGGTCAGTACAGGAAAATGATAGAATCCGGGCGAGTACCTAGAAAAGGTAGAATCCGTGCGAGTACCCAAAAACTGTCCGAACGAGTACCGAAAAATTGTAGAATCAGGGTCAGTACAGGAAAATGATAGAATCCGGGCGAGTACCTAGAAAAGGTAGAATCCGTCCGAGTACCGAAAAATTGACCGAACCAGTACCGAAAAATGGTAGAATCAGGATCAGTACCGGAAAATGATAGAATCCGGGCGACTACCGGGAAAAGGTAGAATCCGTGCGAGTACCCAAAAACTGTCCGAACGAGTACCGAAAAATTGTAGAATCAGGGTCAGTACAGGAAAATGATAGACGCCGGGCGAGTACCTAGAAAAGGTAGAAGCCGTCCGAGTACCGAAAAATTGACCGAACGAGTACCGAAAAATGGTAGAATCAGGATCAGTACCGGAAAATGAGAGAATCCGGGCGACTACCGGGAAAAGGTAGAATCCGTGCGAGTACCCAAAAACTGTCCGAACGAGTACCGAAAAATCATAGAATCAGGGTCAGTACAGGAAAATGATAGAATCCGGGCGAGTACCAGGAAAAGGTAGAATCCGTCCGAGTACCGAAAAACTGTCCGAAGGAGTACCGAAAAATTGTAGAATCAGGGTCAGTACAGGAAAATGATAGAATCCGGGCAAGTACCAGGAAAAGGTAGAATCCATCCGAGTACCGAAAAACTGTCCGAAGGAGTACCGAAAAATTGTAGAATCAGGGTCAGTACAGGAAAATGATAGAATCTGGGCGACTATCGGGAAAAGGTAGAATCTGTCCGAGTACCGAAAAATTGACCGAACGAGTACCGAAAAATGGTAGAATCAGGATCAGTACCGGAAAATCATAGAATCCGGGCGACTACCGGGAAAAGGTAGAATCCGTGCGAGTACCCAAAAACTATCCGAACGAGTACCGAAAAATCGTAGAATCAGGGTCAGTACAGGAAAATGATAGAATCCGGGCGAGTACCAGGAAAAGGTAGAATCCGTCCGAGTACCGATAAACTGTCCGAAGGAGTACCGAAAAATTGTAGAATCAGGGTCAGTACAGGAAAATGATAGAATCCGGGCGAGTACCAGGAAAATGTAGAATCCGTCCGAGTACCGAAAAACTGTCCGAAGGAGTACTGAAAAATTGTAGAATCAGGGTCAGTACAGGAAAATGATAGAATCCGGGCAAGTACCTAGAAAATGTAGAATCCGTCCGAGTACCGAAAAATTGACCGAACGAGTACCGAAAAATGGTAGAATCAGGATCAGTACCGGAAAATGATAGAATCCGGGCGACTACCGGGAAAAGGTAGAATCCGTGCGAGTACCCAAAAACTGTCCGAACGAGTACCGAAAAATCATCGAATCAGGGTCAGTACAGGAAAATGATAGAATCCGGGCAAGTACCAGGAAAAGGTAGAATCCGTCCGAGTACCGAAAAACTGTCCGAAGGAGTACCGAAAAATTGTAGAATCAGGGTCAGTACAGGAAAATGATAGAATCCGGGCGAGTACCTAGAAAAGGTAGAATCCGTCCTAGTACCGAAAAATTGACCGAACGAGTACCGAAAAATGGTAGAATCAGGATCAGTACCGGAAAATGATAGAATCCGGGCGACTACCGGGAAAAGGTAGAATCCGTGCGAGTACCCAAAAACTGTCCGAACGAGTACCGAAAAATCATAGAATCAGGGTCAGTACAGGGAAATGATAGAATCCGGGCGAGTACCAGGAAAAGGTATAATCCGTCCGAGTACCGAAAAACTGTCCGAAGGAGTACCGAAAATATGTAGAATCAGGGTCAGTACAGGAAAATGATAGAATCCGGGCGAGTACCAGGAAAAGGTAGAATCCATCCGAGTACCGAAAAACTGTCCGAAGGAGTACCGAAAAATTGTAGAATCAGGGTCAGTACAGGAAAATGATAGAATCCGGGCGAGTACCTAGAAAAGGTAGAATCCGTCCGAGTACCGAAAAATTGACCGAACGAGTACCGAAAAATGGTAGAATCAGGATCAGTACCGGAAAATGATAGAATCCGGGCGACTACCGGGAAAAGGTAGAATCCGTGCGAGTACCCAAAAACTGTACGAACGAGTACCGAAAAATCGTAGAATCAGGGTCAGTACAGGAAAATGATAGAATCCGGGCGAGTACCAGGAAAAGGTAGAATCCGTCCGAGTACCGAAAAACTGTCCGAAGGAGTACCGAAAAATTGTAGAATCAGGGTCAGTACCGGAAAATGATAGAATCCGGGCGAGTACCTAGAAAAGGTAGAAGCCGTCCGAGTACCGAAAAATTGACCGAACGAGTACCGAAAAATGGTAGAATCAGGATCAGTACCGGAAAATGATAGAATCCGGGCGACTATCGGGAAAAGGTAGAATCTGTCCGAGTACCGAAAAATTGACCGAACGAGTACCGAAAAATGGTAGAATCAGGATCAGTACCGGAAAATCATAGAATCCGGGCGACTACCGGGAAAAGGTAGAATCCGTGCGAGTACCCAAAAACTGTACGAACGAGTACCGAAAAATAGTAGAATCAGGGTCAGTACAGGAAAATGATAGAATCCGGGCGAGTACCTAGAAAAGGTAGAAGCCGTCCGAGTACCGAAAAATTGACCGAACGAGTACCGAAAAATGGTAGAATCAGGATCAGTACCGGAAAATGATAGAATCTAGGCGACTATCGGGAAAAGGTAGAATCTGTCCGAGTACCGAAAAATTGACCGAACGAGTACCGAAAAATGGTAGAATCAGGATCAGTACCGGAAAATGATAGAATCCGGGCGACTATCGGGAAAAGATAGAATCTGTCCGAGTACCGAAAAATTGACCGAACGAGTACCGAAAAATGGTAGAATCAGGATCAGTACCGGAAAATCATAGAATCCGGGCGACTACCGGGAAAAGGTAGAATCCGTGCGAGTACCCAAAAACTGTCCGAACGAGTACCGAAAAATCGTAGAATCAGGGTCAGTACAGGAAAATGATAGAATCCGGGCGAGTACCAGGAAAAAGTAGAATCCGTCCGAGTACCGAAAAACTGTCCGAAGGAGTACCGAAAAATTGTAGAATCAGGGTCAGTACAGGAAAATGATAGAATCCGGGCGAGTACCTAGAAAAGGTAGAATCCGTCCGAGTACCGAAAAATTTACCGAACGAGTACCGAAAAATGGTAGAATCAGGATCAGTACCGGAAAATGATAGAATCCGGGCGACTACCGGGAAAAGGTAGAATCCGTGCGAGTACCCAAAAACTGTCCGAACGAGTACCGAAAAATCGTAGAATCAGGGTCAGTACAGGAAAATGATAGAATCCGGGCGAGTACCAGGAAAAGGTAGAATCCGTCCGAGTACCGAAAAACTGCTGGAAGGAGTACCGAAAAATTGTAGAATCAGGGTCAGTACAGGAAAATGATAGAATCCGGGAGAGTAATTGGAAAAGGTAGAATCCGTGCGAGTACCCAAAAACTGTCCGAACGAGTACCGAAAAATCGTAGAATCAGGGTCAGTAAAGGAAAATGATAGAATCCGGGCGAGTACCAGGAAAAGGTAGAATCCGTCCGAGTACCGAAAAACTGTCCGAAGGAGTACCGAAAAATTGTAGAATCAGGGTCAGTACAGGAAAATGATAGAATCCGGGCGAGTACCAGGAAAAGGTAGAATCCGTCCGAGTACCGAAAAACTGCTGGAAGGAGTACCGAAAAATTGTAGAATCAGGGTCAGTACAGGAAAATGATAGAATCCGGGAGAGTAATTGGAAAAGGTAGAATCCGTGCGAGTACCCAAAAACTGTCCGAACGAGTACCGAAAAATCGTAGAATCAGGGTCAGTAAAGGAAAATGATAGAATCCGGGCGAGTACCAGGAAAAGGTAGAATCCGTCCGAGTACCGAAAAACTGTCCGAAGGAGTACCGAAAAATTGTAGAATCAGGGTCAGTACAGGAAAATGATAGAATCCGGGCGAGTACCAGGAAAAGGTAAAATCCGTCCGAGTACCGAAAAACTGCTGGAAGGAGTACCGAAAAATCGTAGAATCAGGGTCAGTACAGGAAAATGATAGAATCCGGGCGAGTACCAGGAAAAGGTAGAATCCGTCCGAGTACCGAAAAACTGTCCGAAGGAGTACCGAAAAATTGTAGAATCAGGGTCAGTACAGGAAAATGATAGAATCCGGGAGAGTAATTGGAAAAGGTAGAATCCGTGCGAGTACCCAAAAACTGTCCGAACGAGTACCGAAAAATTGTAGAATCAGGGTCAGTACAGGAAAATGATAGAATCCGGGAGAGTACTTGGAAAAGGTAGAATCCGTGCGAGTACCGAAAAACTGTCCGAAGGAGTACCGAAAAATTGTAGAATCAGGGTCAGTACAGGAAAATGATAGAATCCGGGAGAGTAATTGGAAAAGGTAGAATCCGTGCGAGTACCCAAAAACTGTCCGAACGAGTACCGAAAAATTGTAGAATTAGGGTCAGTACCGGAAAATGATAAAATCCGGACGAGTACCTGGAAAAGGTAGAATCCGTCCGAGTACCGAAAAACTGTCCGAACGAGTACCGAAAAATTGTAGAATCAGGGTCAGTACAGGAAAATGATAGAATCCGGGCGAGTACCTAGAAAAGGTAGAATCCGTCCGAGTACCGAAAAATTGACCGAACCAGTACCGAAAAATGGTAGAATCAGGATCAGTACCGGAAAATGATAGAATCCGGGCGACTACCGGGAAAAGGTAGAATCCGTGCGAGTACCCAAAAACTGTCCGAACGAGTACCGAAAAATTGTAAAATCAGGGTCAGTACAGGAAAATGATAGACGCCGGGCGAGTACCTAGAAAAGGTAGAAGCCGTCCGAGTACCGAAAAATTGACCGAACGAGTACCGAAAAATGGTAGAATCAGGATCAGTACCGGAAAATGAGAGAATCCGGGCGACTACCGGGAAAAGGTAGAATCCGTGCGAGTACCCAAAAACTGTCCGAACGAGTACCGAAAAATCATAGAATCAGGGTCAGTACAGGAAAATGATAGAATCCGGGCGAGTACCAGGAAAAGGTAGAATCCGTCCGAGTACCGAAAAACTGTCCGAAGGAGTACCGAAAAATTGTAGAATCAGGGTCAGTACAGGAAAATGATAGAATCCGGGCAAGTACCAGGAAAAGGTAGAATCCATCCGAGTACCGAAAAACTGTCCGAAGGAGTACCGAAAAATTGTAGAATCAGGGTCAGTACAGGAAAATGATAGAATCTGGGCGACTATCGGGAAAAGGTAGAATCTGTCCGAGTACCGAAAAATTGACCGAACGAGTACCGAAAAATGGTAGAATCAGGATCAGTACCGGAAAATCATAGAATCCGGGCGACTACCGGGAAAAGGTAGAATCCGTGCGAGTACCCAAAAACTGTCCGAACGAGTACCGAAAAATCGTAGAATCAGGGTCAGTACAGGAAAATGATAGAATCCGGGCGAGTACCAGGAAAAGGTAGAATCCGTCCGAGTACCGAAAAACTGTCCGAAGGAGTACCGAAAAATTGTAGAATCAGGGTCAGTACAGGAAAATGATAGAATCCGGGCGAGTACCAGGAAAATGTAGAATCCGTCCGAGTACCGAAAAACTGTCCGAAGGAGTACCGAAAAATTGTAGAATCAGGGTCAGTACAGGAAAATGATAGAATCCGGGCGAGTACCTAGAAGAGGTAGAATCCGTCCTAGTACCGAAAAATTGACCGAACGAGTACCGAAAAATGGTAGAATCAGGATCAGTACCGGAAAATGATAGAATCCGGGCGACTACCGGGAAAAGGTAGAATCCGTGCGAGTACCCAAAAACTGTCCGAACGAGTACCGAAAAATCATAGAATCAGGGTCAGTACAGGGAAATGATAGAATCCGGGCGAGTACCAGGAAAAGGTATAATCCGTCCGAGTACCGAAAAACTGTCCGAAGGAGTACCGAAAATATGTAGAATCAGGGTCAGTACAGGAAAATGATAGAATCCGGGCGAGTACCAGGAAAAGGTAGAATCCATCCGAGTACCGAAAAACTGTCCGAAGGAGTACCGAAAAATTGTAGAATCAGGGTCAGTACAGGAAAATGATAGAATCCGGGCGAGTACCTAGAAAAGGTAGAATCCGTCCGAGTACCGAAAAATTGACCGAACGAGTACCGAAAAATGGTAGAATCAGGATCAGTACCGGAAAATGATAGAATCCGGGCGACTACCGGGAAAAGGTAGAATCCGTGCGAGTACCCAAAAACTGTACGAACGAGTACCGAAAAATCGTAGAATCAGGGTCAGTACAGGAAAATGATAGAATCCGGGCGAGTACCAGGAAAAGGTAGAATCCGTCCGAGTACCGAAAAACTGTCCGAAGGAGTACCGAAAAATTGTAGAATCAGGGTCAGTACCGGAAAATGATAGAATCCGGGCGAGTACCTAGAAAAGGTAGAAGCCGTCCGAGTACCGAAAAATTGACCGAACGAGTACCGAAAAATGGTAGAATCAGGATCAGTACCGGAAAATGATAGAATCCGGGCGACTATCGGGAAAAGGTAGAATCTGTCCGAGTACCGAAAAATTGACCGAACGAGTACCGAAAAATGGTAGAATCAGGATCAGTACCGGAAAATCATAGAATCCGGGCGACTACCGGGAAAAGGTAGAATCCGTGCGAGTACCCAAAAACTGTACGAACGAGTACCGAAAAATAGTAGAATCAGGGTCAGTACAGGAAAATGATAGAATCCGGGCGAGTACCTAGAAAAGGTAGAAGCCGTCCGAGTACCGAAAAATTGACCGAACGAGTACCGAAAAATGGTAGAATCAGGATCAGTACCGGAAAATGATAGAATCTAGGCGACTATCGGGAAAAGGTAGAATCTGTCCGAGTACCGAAAAATTGACCGAACGAGTACCGAAAAATGGTAGAATCAGGATCAGTACCGGAAAATGATAGAATCCGGGCGACTATCGGGAAAAGATAGAATCTGTCCGAGTACCGAAAAATTGACCGAACGAGTACCGAAAAATGGTAGAATCAGGATCAGTACCGGAAAATCATAGAATCCGGGCGACTACCGGGAAAAGGTAGAATCCGTGCGAGTACCCAAAAACTGTCCGAACGAGTACCGAAAAATCGTAGAATCAGGGTCAGTACAGGAAAATGATAGAATCCGGGCGAGTACCAGGAAAAAGTAGAATCCGTCCGAGTACCGAAAAACTGTCCGAAGGAGTACCGAAAAATTGTAGAATCAGGGTCAGTACAGGAAAATGATAGAATCCGGGCGAGTACCTAGAAAAGGTAGAATCCGTCCGAGTACCGAAAAATTTACCGAACGAGTACCGAAAAATGGTAGAATCAGGATCAGTACCGGAAAATGATAGAATCCGGGCGACTACCGGGAAAAGGTAGAATCCGTGCGAGTACCCAAAAACTGTCCGAACGAGTACCGAAAAATCGTAGAATCAGGGTCAGTACAGGAAAATGATAGAATCCGGGCGAGTACCAGGAAAAGGTAGAATCCGTCCGAGTACCGAAAAACTGCTGGAAGGAGTACCGAAAAATTGTAGAATCAGGGTCAGTACAGGAAAATGATAGAATCCGGGAGAGTAATTGGAAAAGGTAGAATCCGTGCGAGTACCCAAAAACTGTCCGAACGAGTACCGAAAAATCGTAGAATCAGGGTCAGTAAAGGAAAATGATAGAATCCGGGCGAGTACCAGGAAAAGGTAGAATCCGTCCGAGTACCGAAAAACTGTCCGAAGGAGTACCGAAAAATTGTAGAATCAGGGTCAGTACAGGAAAATGATAGAATCCGGGCGAGTACCAGGAAAAGGTAGAATCCGTCCGAGTACCGAAAAACTGCTGGAAGGAGTACCGAAAAATTGTAGAATCAGGGTCAGTACAGGAAAATGATAGAATCCGGGAGAGTAATTGGAAAAGGTAGAATCCGTGCGAGTACCCAAAAACTGTCCGAACGAGTACCGAAAAATCGTAGAATCAGGGTCAGTAAAGGAAAATGATAGAATCCGGGCGAGTACCAGGAAAAGGTAGAATCCGTCCGAGTACCGAAAAACTGTCCGAAGGAGTACCGAAAAATTGTAGAATCAGGGTCAGTACAGGAAAATGATAGAATCCGGGCGAGTACCAGGAAAAGGTAAAATCCGTCCGAGTACCGAAAAACTGCTGGAAGGAGTACCGAAAAATTGTAGAATCAGGGTCAGTACAGGAAAATGATAGAATCCGGGAGAGTAATTGGAAAAGGTAGAATCCGTGCGAGTACCCAAAAACTGTCCGAACGAGTACCGAAAAATCGTAGAATCAGGGTCAGTAAAGGAAAATGATAGAATCCGGGCGAGTACCAGGAAAAGGTAGAATCCGTCCGAGTACCGAAAAACTGTCCGAAGGAGTACCGAAAAATTGTAGAATCAGGGTCAGTACAGGAAAATGATAGAATCCGGGCGAGTACCAGGAAAAGGTAGAATCCGTCCGAGTACCGAAAAATTTACCGAACGAGTACCGAAAAATGGTAGAATCAGGATCAGTACCGGAAAATGATAGAATCCGGGCGACTACCGGGAAAAGGTAGAATCCGTGCGAGTACCCAAAAACTGTCCGAACGAGTACCGAAAAATCGTAGAATCAGGGTCAGTACAGGAAAATGATAGAATCCTGGCGAGTACCAGGAAAAGGTAGAATCCGTCCGAGTACCGAAAAACTGCTGGAAGGAGTACCGAAAAATCGTAGAATCAGGATCAGTACCGGAAAATGATAGAATCCGGGCGACTACCGGGAAAAGGTAGAATCCGTGCGAGTACCCAAAAACTGTCCGAACGAGTACCGAAAAATCATAGAATCAGGGTCAGTACAGGAAAATGATAGAATCCGGGCGAGTACCAGGAAAAGGTAGAATCCGTCCGAGTACCGAAAAACTGTCCGAAGGAGTACCGAAAAATTGTAGAATCAGGGTCAGTACAGGAAAATGATAGAATCCGGGCGAGTACCTAGAAAAGGTAGAATCCGTCCCAGTACCGAAAAATTGACCGAACGAGTACCGAAAAATGGTAGAATCAGGATCAGTACCGGAAAATGATAGAATCCGGGCGACTACCGGGAAAAGGTAGAATCCGTGCGAGTACCCAAAAACTGTCCGAACGAGTACCGAAAAATCATAGAATCAGGGTCAGTACAGGAAAATGATAGAATCCGGGCGAGTACCAGGAAAAGGTAGAATCCGTCCGAGTACCGAAAAACTGTCCGAAGGAGTACCGAAAAATTGTAGAATCAGGGTCAGTACAGGAAAATGATAGAATCCGGGCGAGTACCAGGAAAAGGTAGAATCCATCCGAGTACCGAAAAACTGTCCGAAGGAGTACCGAAAAATTGTAGAATCAGGGTCAGTACAGGAAAATGATAGAATCCGGGCGAGTACCTAGAAAAGGTAGAATCCGTCCGAGTACCGAAAAATTGACCGAACGAGTACCGAAAAATGGTAGAATCAGGATCACTACCGGAAAATGATAGAATCCGGGCGACTACCGGGAAAAGGTAGAATCCGTGCGAGTACCCAAAAACTGTACGAACGAGTACCGAAAAATCGTAGAATCAGGGTCAGTACAGGAAAATGATAGAATCCGGGCGAGTACCAGGAAAAGGTAGAATCCGTCCGAGTACCGAAAAACTGTCCGAAGGAGTACCGAAAAATTGTAGAATCAGGGTCAGTACCGGAAAATGATAGAATCCGGGCGAGTACCTAGAAAAGGTAGAAGCCGTCCGAGTACCGAAAAATTGACCGTCCGAGTACCGAAAAATGGTAGAATCAGGATCACTACCGGAAAATGATAGAATCCGGGCGACTATTGTGAAAAGGTAGAATCTGTCCGAGTACCGAAAAATTGACCGAACGAGTACCGAAAAATGGTAGAATCAGGATCAGTACCGGAAAATCATAGAATCCGGGCGACTACCGGGAAAAGGTAGAATCCGTGCGAGTACCCAAAAACTGTACGAACGAGTACCGAAAAATAGTAGAATCAGGGTCAGTACAGGAAAATGATAGAATCCGGGCGAGTACCTAGAAAAGGTAGAAGCCGTCCGAGTACCGAAAAATTGACCGAACGAGTACCGAAAAATGGTAGAATCAGGATCAGTACCGGAAAATGATAGAATCTAGGCGACTATCGGGAAAAGGTAGAATCTGTCCGAGTACCGAAAAATTGACCGAACGAGTACCGAAAAATGGTAGAATCAGGATCAGTACCGGAAAATGATAGAATCCGGGCGACTATCGGGAAAAGATAGAATCTGTCCGAGTACCGAAAAATTGACCGAACGAGTACCGAAAAATGGTAGAATCAGGATCAGTACCGGAAAATCATAGAATCCGGGCGACTACCGGGAAAAGGTAGAATCCGTGCGAGTACCCAAAAACTGTCCGAACGAGTACCGAAAAATCGTAGAATCAGGGTCAGTACAGGAAAATGATAGAATCCGGGCGAGTACCAGGAAAAGGTAGAATCCGTCCGAGTACCGAAAAACTGTCCGAAGGAGTACCGAAAAATTGTAGAATCAGGGTCAGTACAGGAAAATGATAGAATCCGGGCGAGTACCAGGAAAAGGTAAAATCCGTCCGAGTACCGAAAAACTGCTGGAAGGAGTACCGAAAAATTGTAGAATCAGGGTCAGTACAGGAAAATGATAGAATCCGGGAGAGTAATTGGAAAAGGTAGAATCCGTGCGAGTACCCAAAAACTGTCCGAACGAGTACCGAAAAATCGTAGAATCAGGGTCAGTAAAGGAAAATGATAGAATCCGGGCGAGTACCAGGAAAAGGTAGAATCCGTCCGAGTACCGAAAAACTGTCCGAAGGAGTACCGAAAAATTGTAGAATCAGGGTCAGTACAGGAAAATGATAGAATCCGGGCGAGTACCAGGAAAAGGTAGAATCCGTCCGAGTACCGAAAAATTTACCGAACGAGTACCGAAAAATGGTAGAATCAGGATCAGTACCGGAAAATGATAGAATCCGGGCGACTACCGGGAAAAGGTAGAATCCGTGCGAGTACCCAAAAACTGTCCGAACGAGTACCGAAAAATCGTAGAATCAGGGTCAGTACAGGAAAATGATAGAATCCTGGCGAGTACCAGGAAAAGGTAGAATCCGTCCGAGTACCGAAAAACTGCTGGAAGGAGTACCGAAAAATCGTAGAATCAGGATCAGTACCGGAAAATGATAGAATCCGGGCGACTACCGGGAAAAGGTAGAATCCGTCCGAGTACCGAAAAACTGTCCGAACGAGTACCGAAAAATGGTAGAATCTGGGTCAGTACAGGAAAATGATAGAATCCGGGCGAGTACCTAGAGAAGGTAGAATCCGTCCGAGTACCGAAAAACTGTCCGAACGAGTACCGAAAAATGGTAGAATCAGGATCAGTACCGGAAAATGATAGAATCTAGGCGACTACCGGGAAAAGGTAGAATCCGTGCGAGTACCCAAAAACTGTCCGAACGAGTACCGAAAAATCGTAGAATCAGGGTCAGTACAGGAAAATGATAGAATCCGGGCGAGTACCAGGAAAAGGTAGAATCCGTCCGAGTACCGAAAAACTGTCCGAAGGAGTACCGAAAAATTGTAGAATCAGGGTCAGTACAGGAAAATGATAGAATCCGGGCGAGTACCAGGAAAATGTAGAATCCGTCCGAGTACCGAAAAACTGTCCGAAGGAGTACTGAAAAATTGTAGAATCAGGGTCAGTACAGGAAAATGATAGAATCCGGGCAAGTACCTAGAAAATGTAGAATCCGTCCGAGTACCGAAAAATTGACCGAACGAGTACCGAAAAATGGTAGAATCAGGATCAGTACCGGAAAATGATAGAATCCGGGCGACTACCGGGAAAAGGTAGAATCCGTGCGAGTACCCAAAAACTGTCCGAACGAGTACCGAAAAATCGTAGAATCAGGGTCAGTATAGGAAAAGGATAGAATCCGGGCGAGTACCTGGAAAAGGTAGAATCCGTCCGAGTACCGAAAAACTGTCCGAACGAGTACCGAAAAATGGTAGAATCTGGGTCGGTATAGGAAAATGATAGAATCCGGGCGAGTACCTGGAGAAGGTAGAATCCGTCCGAGTACCGAAAAACTGTCCGAACGAGTACCGAAAAATGGTAGAATCAGGGTCAGTACAGGAAAATGATAGAATCCGGGCGAGTACCTGGAAAATGTAGAATCCGTCCGAGTACCGAAAAACTGTCCGAACGAGTACCGAAAAATTGTAGAATCAGGGTCAGTACAGGAAAATGATAGAATCCGGGCGAGTACCTGGAAAAGGTAGAATCCGTCCGAGTACCGAAAAACTGTCCGAACGAGTACCGAAAAATGGTAGAATCAGGGTCAGTACAGGAAAATGATAGAATCCGGGCGAGTACCTGGAGAAGGTAGAATCCGTCCGAGTACCGAAAAACTGTCCGAACGAGTACCGAAAAATGGTAGAATCAGGGTCAGTACAGGAAAATGATAGAATCCGGGCGAGTACCTGGAAAAGGTAGAATCCGTCCGAGTACCGAAAAACTGTCCGAACGAGTACCGAAAAATTGTAGAATCAGGGTCAGTACAGGAAAATGATAGAATCCGGGCAGTACCTGGAAAAGGTAGAATCCGTCCGAGTACCGAAAAACTGTCCGAAGGAGTACCGAAAAATGGTAGAATCAGGGTCAGTATAGGAAAAGGATAGAATCCGGGAGAGTACCTGGAAAAGGTAGAATCCGTCCGAATACCGAACAACTGTCCAAACGAGTACCGAAAAATTGTATAATCAGGGTCAGTACAGGAAAATGATAGAATCCGGGCGAGTACTTGGAAAAGGTAGAATCCGTCCGAGTACCGAAAAATTGACCGAACGAGAACCGAAAAATGGTAGAATCAGGGTCAGTACAGGAAAATGATAGAATCCGGGCGAGTACCTGGAGAAGGTAGAATCCGTCCGAGTACCGAAAAACTGTCCGAACGAGTACCGAAAAATGGTAGAATCAGGGTCAGTACAGGAAAATGATAGAATCCGGGCGAGTACCTGGAAAAGGTAGAATCCGTCCGAGTACCGAAAAACTGTCCGAACGAGTACCGAAAAATGGTAGAATCAGGGTCAGTACAGGAAAATGATAGAATCCGGGCGAGTACCTGGAGAAGGTAGAATCCGTCCGAGTACCGAAAAACTGTCCGAACGAGTACCGAAAAATGGTAGAATCAGGGTCAGTACAGGAAAATGATAGAATCCGGGCGAGTACCTGGAAAAGGTAGAATCCGTCCGAGTACCGAAAAACTGTCCGAACGAGTACCGAAAAATGGTAGAATCAGGGTCAGTACAGGAAAATGATAGAATCCGGGCGAGTACTTGGAAAAGGTAGAATCCGTCCGAGTACCGAAAAACTGTCCGAACGAGTACCGAAAAATGGTAGAATCAGGGTCAGTTTAGGAAAAGGATAGAATCCGGGCGAGTACCTGGAAAAGGTAGAATCCGTCCGCGTACCGAAAAATTGACCGAACGAGTACCGAAAAATTGTAGAATCAGGGTCAGTACAGGAAAATGATAAAATCCGGGCGAGTACCTGGAAAAGGTAGAATCCGTCCGAGTACCGAACAACTGTCCGAACGAGTACCGAAAAATTGTAGAATCAGGGTCAGTACAGGAAAATGATAAAATCCGGGCGAGTACCTGGAAAAGGTAGAATCCGTCCGAGTACCGAAAAACTGTCCGAACGAGTACCGAAAAATGGTAGAATCAGGGTCAATACAGGAAAATGATAGAATCCGGGCGAGTACCTGGAGAAGGTAGAATCCGTCCGAGTACCGAAAAACTGTCCGAACGAGTACCGAAAAATGGTAGAATCACGGTCAGTACAGGAAAATGATAGAATCCGGGCGAGTACCTGGAAAAGGTAGAATCCGTCCGAGTACCGAAAAACTGTCCGAACGAGTACCGAAAAATGGTAGAATCAGGGTCAGTATAGGAAAAGGATAGAATCCGGGCGAGTACCTGGAAAAGGTAGAATCCATCCGAGTACCGAAAAACTGTCCGAACGAGTACCGCAAAATGGTAGAATCTGGGTCAGTACAGGAAAATGATAGAATCCGGGCGAGTACCTGGAGAAGGTAGAATCCGTCCGAGTACCCAAAAACTGTCCGAACGAGTACCGAAAAATGGTAGAATCAGGGTCAGTACAGGAAAATGATAGAATCCGGGCGATTACCTGGAAAATGTAGAATCCGTCCGAGTACCGAAAAACTGTCCGAACGAGTACCGAAAAATTGTAGAATCAGGGTCAGTACAGGAAAATGATAGAATCCGGGCGAGTACCTGGAAAAGGTAGAATCCGTAGGAGTACCGAAAAACTGTCCGAACGAGTACCGAAAAATGGTAGAATCAGGGTCAGTATAGGAAAAGGATAGAATCCGGGCGAGTACCTGGAAAAGGTTGAATCCGTCCGAGTACCGAACAACTGTCCGAACGAGTACCGAAAAATTGTAGAATCAGGGTCAGTACAGGAAAATAATAGAATCCGGGCGAGTACCTGGAAAAGGTAGAATCCGTCCGAGTACCGAAAAACTGTCCGAACGAGTACCGAAAAATAGTACAATCAGGGTCAGTACAGGAAAATGATAGAATCCGGGCGAGTACCTGGAAAAGGTAGAATCCGTCCGAGTACCGAAAAACTGTCCGAACGAGTACCGAAAAATGGTAGAATCAGGGTCAGTACAGGAAAATAATAGAATCCGGGCGAGTATCTGGAAAAGGTAGAATCCGTCCGAGTACCGAAAAACAGTCCGAACGAGTACCGAAAAATTGTAGAATCAGGGTCAGTACAGGAAAATGATAGAATCCGGGCGAGTACCTGGACAAGGTAGAATCCGTCCGAGTACCGAAAAACTGTCCGAACGAGTACCGAAAAATGGTAGAATCAGGGTCAGTATAGGAAAAGGATAGAATCCGGGCGAGTACCTGGAAAAGGTAGAATCCATCCGAGTACCGAAAAACTGTCCGAACGAGTACCGAAAAATGGTAGAATCTGGGTCAGTACAGGAAAATGATAGAATCCGGGCGAGTACCTGGAGAAGGTAGAATCCGTCCGAGTACCCAAAAACTATCCGAACGAGTACCGAAAAATGGTAGAATCAGGGTCAGTACAGGAAAATGATAGAATCCGGGCGAGTACCTGGAGAAGGTAGAATCCGTCCGAGTACCGAAAAACTGTCCGAACGAGTACCGAAAAATGGTAGAATCAGGGTCAGTACAGGAAAATGATAGAATCCGGGCGAGTACCTGGAAAAGGTAGAATCCGTCCGAGTACCGAAAAACTGTCCGAACGAGTACCGAAAAATGGTAGAATCAGGGTCAGTACAGGAAAATGATAGAATCCGGGCGAGTACTTGGAAAAGGTAGAATCCGTCCGAGTACCGAAAAACTGTCCGAACGAGTACCGAAAAATGGTAGAATCAGGGTCAGTATAGGAAAAGGATAGAATCCGGGCGAGTACCTGGAAAAGGTAGAATCCGTCCGAGTACCGAAAAATTGACCGAACGAGTACCGAAAATTGTAGAATCAGGGTTAGTACAGGAAAATGATAAAATCCGGGCGAGTACCTGGAAAAGGTAGAATCCGTCCGAGTACCGAACAACTGTCCGAACGAGTACCGAAAAATTGTAGAATCAGGGTCAGTACAGGAAAATGATAGAATCCGGGCGAGTACCTGGAAAAGGTAGAATCCGTAGGAGTACCGAAAAACTGTCCGAACGAGTACCGAAAAATGGTAGAATCAGGGTCAGTATAGGAAAAGGATAGAATCCGGGCGAGTACCTGGAAAAGGTTGAATCCGTCCGAGTACCGAACAACTGTCCGAACGAGTACCGAAAAATTGTAGAATCAGGGTCAGTACAGGAAAATAATAGAATCCGGGCGAGTACCTGGAAAAGGTAGAATCCGTCCGAGTACCGAAAAACTGTCCGAACGAGTACCGAAAAATAGTACAATCAGGGTCAGTACAGGAAAATGATAGAATCCGGGCGAGTACCTGGAAAAGGTAGAATCCGTCCGAGTACCGAAAAACTGTCCGAACGAGTACCGAAAAATGGTAGAATCAGGGTCAGTACAGGAAAATAATAGAATCCGGGCGAGTATCTGGAAAAGGTAGAATCCGTCCGAGTACCGAAAAACAGTCCGAACGAGTACCGAAAAATTGTAGAATCAGGGTCAGTACAGGAAAATGATAGAATCCGGGCGAGTACCTGGACAAGGTAGAATCCGTCCGAGTACCGAAAAACTGTCCGAACGAGTACCGAAAAATGGTAGAATCAGGGTCAGTACAGGAAAATGATAGAATCCGGGCGAGTACCTGGAAAAGGTAGAATCCGTCCGAGTACCGAAAAACTGTCCGAACGAGTACCGAAAAATTGTAGAATCAGGGTCAGTACAGGAAAATGATAGAATCCGGGCAGTACCTGGAAAAGGTAGAATCCGTCCGAGTACCGAAAAACTGTCCGAAGGAGTACCGAAAAATGGTAGAATCAGGGTCAGTATAGGAAAAGGATAGAATCCGGGAGAGTACCTGGAAAAGGTAGAATCCGTCCGAATACCGAACAACTGTCCAAACGAGTACCGAAAAATTGTATAATCAGGGTCAGTACAGGAAAATGATAGAATCCGGGCGAGTACTTGGAAAAGGTAGAATCCGTCCGAGTACCGAAAAATTGACCGAACGAGAACCGAAAAATGGTAGAATCAGGGTCAGTACAGGAAAATGATAGAATCCGGGCGAGTACCTGGAGAAGGTAGAATCCGTCCGAGTACCGAAAAACTGTCCGAACGAGTACCGAAAAATGGTAGAATCAGGGTCAGTACAGGAAAATGATAGAATCCGGGCGAGTACCTGGAAAAGGTAGAATCCGTCCGAGTACCGAAAAACTGTCCGAACGAGTACCGAAAAATGGTAGAATCAGGGTCAGTACAGGAAAATGATAGAATCCGGGCGAGTACCTGGAGAAGGTAGAATCCGTCCGAGTACCGAAAAACTGTCCGAACGAGTACCGAAAAATGGTAGAATCAGGGTCAGTACAGGAAAATGATAGAATCCGGGCGAGTACCTGGAAAAGGTAGAATCCGTCCGAGTACCGAAAAACTGTCCGAACGAGTACCGAAAAATGGTAGAATCAGGGTCAGTACAGGAAAATGATAGAATCCGGGCGAGTACTTGGAAAAGGTAGAATCCGTCCGAGTACCGAAAAACTGTCCGAACGAGTACCGAAAAATGGTAGAATCAGGGTCAGTTTAGGAAAAGGATAGAATCCGGGCGAGTACCTGGAAAAGGTAGAATCCGTCCGCGTACCGAAAAATTGACCGAACGAGTACCGAAAAATTGTAGAATCAGGGTCAGTACAGGAAAATGATAAAATCCGGGCGAGTACCTGGAAAAGGTAGAATCCGTCCGAGTACCGAACAACTGTCCGAACGAGTACCGAAAAATTGTAGAATCAGGGTCAGTACAGGAAAATGATAAAATCCGGGCGAGTACCTGGAAAAGGTAGAATCCGTCCGAGTACCGAAAAACTGTCCGAACGAGTACCGAAAAATGGTAGAATCAGGGTCAATACAGGAAAATGATAGAATCCGGGCGAGTACCTGGAGAAGGTAGAATCCGTCCGAGTACCGAAAAACTGTCCGAACGAGTACCGAAAAATGGTAGAATCACGGTCAGTACAGGAAAATGATAGAATCCGGGCGAGTACCTGGAAAAGGT